>NC_138883.1:62511213-63224402 GCF_965194825.1 Balaenoptera physalus | reverse complement strand
TGAAAATCAGTTGACAACAGACATGTGGGTTTATTTCTGGAATCTCAATTCTATTTCATTAATTGATATATGTATCCTTAGTGCAAGTAACTCGCTGTTTGGTTAGAGCTGCTTTGTACTAAGTTTTGAAATCAGGAAGTGTGAGTAGTCCTAATTTGTTCTTTTTCAAATGTCCCTTGCTTTTACTAATACTTTTCTAGTTTGTTTTTTTAACAGGACATATATTTATAACATTTCTTTACACTTTCCAAACCACGTTCACATACATAATCTCAAATGAACTTCATATTATATATCTGTTGGGTAAAAAAGCATACTGCTTTTGACAAATAAGCAAAAGGCCAAGGGAGCTCAAGTAACTCAGTGAAATAGCAGGTTAGATAAGCTATAAAAATACATATTGAATGCTAAAGGTTTATGCATTGGACACTGTGCAAGGACTGGGATTTAAAAAGAAAAACCAGGAAGATGAAAGAGCCTGCCCTATAGGAACTTACAGTCTAGTGCAGTGGTCTTCAATAATTTTGCTCATGTACTCTCTACAAGAATATTGAGAAACTATGTATTAAATTGACAACTACGATGAAAATTGTCATCATAAGTTTAAGCTGTTACAAAAGATACAATTTCCAGTATACTGTATGTTATATCTATATACTTTAAATATATTTTCATCAAAATCTTAGAGCACAAATTTGGCTAATATATATAAAATGTCTGCTATTAATGACAAATCAATCAGCCACATCAAATTCACTTTCTGTTAGAACATGTCTGACTCATAATTTTACAATTTAAATAAACATACTAATACAAATCTCTATGACAAACACCTCACTTCTGAGTTATAATTCTAAGATAGGCAGATTTGGTTCAGGAACTTCAACATGAGTTGGTTGCCGGGATGACATAAAGTACAGCACCTTTCAATATTTCCTGCTTTGCCATTAGAGACACTCTCTCTCAGGAACACGCCCTCTTGAATGAACTGTCCCTTTTTTGGTGCCAAGCATTCCAGGGCAATGTAGGATTCAGGTGAGTAACAGGTATGCCTTTCTTTTACAAAGACGAAGAACAGAAGAGGAGAGGCAAGAGACTGTAGAAGGGTTCTCAGGAATTAATTGTACTAAAGTTGAGGATCTAGAAACTTATCTCCTCAAAACTAACCTAGCCGACATGCCCCCTAGAATCCTTGGGATAGCCCTAGGATATTCATATCTTCGTTTGAAGATCACTAGTCCAGCGGTCGGTCACAACTGTGAGGAAAATCCAGATCTTTTAAGTCTATGAGTTTAGCACACTCTGACAATACAGTGAATGATAAAACAGTCAAAAATTTTCCAAGTCCCAACTGCTGCTGTCTTTGTAGATGAGATATAAGGCAGAAACAATATCAAACCCATTGTTATGTTGTTGAGTCTCCTAAAATAATGCTTCTAAAATAAGCTAGAAAGAAAAAGAAAACCACTCCTTCCAAATAGAAATAAAATGATATTTGTATAATTTAAAAACAATACCTCCCAACCAAGACCAGCTACAAAATCTTCATATGCTTGACTTCCTCCTGTATTGGTGAGAATGGAATGTTTGTCTTCTTGTCCTTCAGCAACATAAAATACTGCAATCTTGTGCGTCTCTCGGCTACAAAACAAAAGATTTCACCATTCACTTAATCATTAATTTATCCATTCATTCATCCAATAATTAACTTCTAAATATGTGGCAATAAAAAGATGAAAATGAATTAAACCTTATAATCTACTAAGGGAGACAAGTAATTATAAGTAAAAAATTATAAAAGTTACAAAATTGCACCCGGAACAGAAGAAAAGGATGATTACTTCTGACTGAGAAACAGAGAGAAACTTAAAGGAGAAGGTAATATTAAGCTGGGTGAAGGTAAGTAAGATTTGACATATTAAGGAGAGAAAGTATCAGGAAAGACACACAGGTGTGAATGCACAAAGCATCTGAAGAGCTGCCTGTTGTGCAATGTGGCTGAATCCCAGAGTTAAAAGGACTGTGTTTTAGAAATAAAATTAAGGAGGAGTACAGAGATGAGTGAGAAATGATCCATTTCTCCAAAGTACTTATAAGAAATGTATACACAAATATTATAAAACTGTATGGAGTAACTGACAAGTTCTTAGACATTTTAGTTTTAGTTCTCCCTAAAATTAAAAATGCTCATAAAAGCAAATTTCTTGTATGAAATTTGGCTTTCCAAGCTAACTAGAAACTAAACAATGACCCAAGCAAACAACAACCACCAATTTACTTTTGATTCAAAGACACAAAGTAGAAAGTAAAAGAAATAGACGAAGATGCTATGCAAACAGTAACCAAGAGGGCCAGCGTAGCTATATTAATATTAAACTTGTAAATAAAAATGTTATAGGTAGTTCACAGAGACACATCCTGGGGTGGAGTGGGGGTTGGTTTGGGTAGGTGGGGTTCCTTTTTCCTTTCTGTGTATGTCATTAATCTGACAATTCTCACTCCTCCCCACTGGCCTGTCCCCATTCCTCGTATTTGTACGGTTCAAGCAATAAAGACACTCATTTCAGGAAAAAAAGTTATAAAAGATAAAGATATATTTCATAATGTTAAAGGTCCTTATAACAGGAAGATATGAAAATTAAAAACATATGCACCCAACAACAGAGCTTCAAAATACATGAAGCAAAATCAGACAGAATTGAAGGCAGAAATAGCTATTTCTATAATCATAGCTGGAGACTTCAATACCTCACTTTCAATAATGGACAAACAACTAAGAGAATATCAACAAGGAAACAGAAGACTTGAATAATAGTATATACATACCTAAAGAACACTCCACCCAACAGTAGCAGAAAAACACATTCTCCTCAAGCAAACCTCGAATATCTTTCAGGATAGACCATATGGTAGGCCACAGAACAAGCCTCAATACATTTGAAATAACTGAAACCATGCAAAGCATGTTTTCTAATCATAATAGAATAAAATTAGAAATCAATAAAAGAAGAAAATTTACAAATATGTAGAAATGAAAAGATGTACTCCTAAATAAGTGATAAGTCAAAGAATAAATCTCAAGGAAAATTAGAAAAAAAACTTAGAGATGAATGAAAATGAAAATATAATACAACAAAACTGATGGCATGCAGGTAAAGCAGGGCTCATTGGTAAATTTATGGACATAAATGCCTATATTAAAAAAAAGAAAAAGATCTCACATCAAAAACTAAACCTTCCACCTTAAGAAACTAGAAAAAGAAGAGCAACTAAACTCAAAGCAAGCAGAAAGAGGACAATAATAAAGACTAGTGTGGAAATAAATGAAACAGAACAGAAAAACAGGAGAAAAATTTTAAATTGGTTCTTTGAGATGTTAAACAAAATCAACCTATAGCCAGAATGAGCAAGAAAAAAAAGACTCAATTTACTAAAATCAGGAATGAAAGGAGAGACATCACTACATACCGTATAGAAACAAAAAGGATTATTAAGGAATACTATCAACAATTGTATGCCCAAAATTAGATTATTAGATTAAACGGACAAATTCTTAGAAAGACACAAATTACTAAAACCAACTCAAGGGAAAATAGGATATCAGAAGAGTTCAATAACAACTAAACAAACTGAATTAGTAATCTGATTGAAAAGGAAGTAGTAAAACTACTTCCACTTGCAGATGAGATGATTCTGTGTATAGAAAATCCTAAGGAATCCACTAAAAAGCTATTAGAGCTAATAAATGACTTCAGAAAGGATTCAGGATATAATATCAACATACGAAAATCAACTGTATTTTTATAAACTAACATGAACAATCCAAAAACAAAATTAAGAAAGCTATTTCTTTTATAATAGCATCAAAAATAATAAAAATACTTAGGTATATATTTAACAAAAGTACACAACTTATACTCTGAAAGCTACATTGTTGAAAAAAATTGAAGATCTTAAAAAAAAAATCCCATATTCATGGACTGAAAAACTTAATATTGTTAAGATAATATTTCCCAAATTGATCTACAAATTTAATGCAAGTGCTACCAAAGTCCCAGCTCCCTTTTTTTGTAGAAATTGATAAGCTGATCCTAAAATTCACAGGAAAATGCAAAAAATCCCAAACAGCCAAAATAATCTTGAAAAAGAAGAACAAAGTCAGAGGACTCATAATTCCCAATTTTAAAACCTACTACAAAACTACAGCAGTCAATGGACTGTGGTACTACCACAGCAGAAACATATAGCTCTATATGGAATATAATCTTGGGTCCTGAAATAAACCTTTATGTTTATCATCAATTGCTTTTTGCAACGGTACCAAGCCAATTCAATGGGGAAAAAAATAGTGTTTTCAGCAAACGGTGCTGAGGGAACTGGATATCTACAATGCAGTTGTAGATATCCAATGAAGTTGGATTCTTACCTCATACCATATACAGAAATTAAATTAAAAAGCACCATAGACCTAAAAATAAGGTCTAAAACTATGAAAGTCTCATAAAGAAGTTTACACAACTATAAAATGTCCGTGTAAAAGCTACATGAATGTTCACAGTAGCATTATTCATAACAGCCGGAAAGTGAAACTAACGCAAATGTCCATCAAGAGATGAATGGATAAACAAAATATAGGATATTCACACAATGGAATATTATTCAGGAATAAGAAGAAATGAAGTGCTGACACATCCTGCAACATGGATGAATTTTGAAAATACTGTGCTAAGAAGCCTGCCACAAAAGACCACATATGTTTGATTCCTATTATATGAAATATCCAGAATAGGCAAATCTATAGAGACAGAAAGTAGATTAGTGTTGTCTAGAGATGGGGAGTAGGGGATGATGTTTGGGGGTAATAGAGAGTGACTGGTAATGGGTATGAGGTTTCTTTTTGAAGGAAATATTCTAAAATTAGATTGCTGTGATAGTTGTCTGTGAATATACTAAAAACATGTACACTTTAAATGAGTGAATTTTATGGTATGTGAATTACATCTCAATAAAACTGTTAGAATTTAAGTTGGAAGTATGACCCACTATGTGTAAATTCTGATCCTGGCAGAAAGGGGACCTCTCAGTGTTCTCAATTTCCTAGGTAAAGGGCTATCCGCTAGAACTCATAAATCACAATTTATAAAATTGAGAAGAGTGGCATAGAAATGTTCACCTAATACTATATAAATCAAAAAGAGAAATACATGAGCCATATAGGAAAAATTAGAAAATAAATCTTTAAAATGCAAAAGTAAAAGTGAAATCACCTTTATATTATCTGTCCTTTTTAAAATTTGAAAAAGCAGAGTTTAGCTGCTCTTTTATATCAAATTTTAATTTTTCAGCATTCCTTCTTATTTTTCTACTTACTAACTACTTCTACTAAATGCTTGGTATATATTGATTGCCATTAGATTAGTATGTACCACAACAGTGAATGAGGTAAAAAGATTAGAAAAAATGAGATTACTGAACTTGCAGCCATAAATATTCTACAATATGTCCAGTACTGGCAAAATATTATGAGCTTACTACTGGAAAATTCAAAGTGAAATATGCTAAGTTATAAGCACTTCTGATTCCCTGTATATACATTGCAACAGAAATAAATACAAATAATTTGGAGATTTGAAATTTAAAAATCTGATGGTTCAACAATGAGGAATAGGAATCAGTTAATCTAGTCAAAGAAAACAAAGGATCTATAAATGGTCTGGAGAGATAAGACTATAAAGAAAGTAACTTTTCATTTTCTTCCACCCTAATCCTCCAGACAAGTAATCAGGTTTGTTTCCAGGTTCTTGGCTTAAGAAGAAGCTCAAAGTTACCTTACTGTCACATAATTAGAATGAATTTTTATCTGAACCCAATATGTTAGAAAAAGAAAGGAAACTTGTTTTCATTATTTAATTTGTTTAAAACAAAATAAATGTCATGTGTTCATGTGGTGTACAATATCAAAAAGAAAACCTATGCTGTCTCAAGGAAGATGTCCTTCATATATTCCAGGTACATATGAGAATGGAAGTAGTTTACCAGGAGCCAAGAAGTAGAAAAGCATAAGGTAATGTGAAGAAACCATGAATAGCCAAGACTGGCTGGTATGGCCTGAGTTCTAGACTAAGGAGTCTGGTCAGGCACTGGGAAGTCACTAAGGAATAAAATAAAAATTTTACTTTAGAAAAATTATTCTCGTGGTGAATACTGTCTAGATGGTGAAGAGTTAGAAGATGAGAGAGTTGTTTTAACTCTCTCCGAAAGAAGTAATAAGGACATGAATCAAGAAGTTGGGAGCAGGAAAAGCAAAGAAGAGATAGAAGTGAGAAATAATAAGAAGAAAGAACTGACATAATGATAAATACTAAGGGCAAGGGAAAGGAAATGGTCAAGTGTGGGTGACACTGAAATGGTACTTCTAAATATAATGGAGAAAATTAGGAGGAGGATGTTACTTGGGAAAGAACTGATGACCTGCAAACAGAAGTAAGGAGGCAGGTAAAAAATTGTAATAAGCAGCTACAAAATCATGACTGAGAATTAAGAGATAGGAGTACATGGACAGAAAAGAATGGGGTTGAGAAGATATGAGAGATATCCCAGTGAGAAGGAAAACTATGTTAGGGGAGAAGGCAGCAGAAAATGAGCCAGTGAAGACAAACTAGAAATAACTAGTTTAGCAGGAGCCAAGTAGAAAAATATTAGGTAATGTAAAGAAACCATAAATAGCCAAGATTGGCTGGTATGGCCTGAGTTCTAGACTAAAGAGTCTGGTCAGCCATTTGGAAGTCACTAAGGAATAAAATAAAAATTTTACTTTAGAAAGTTTCAGTTTAGAACAAAGTAATTTAACATGACTTTAGAAGCCAGGGGAGAAGAACATTTTAAAGAGAGAACAGACAACAGTACTGAACTTTTAGGGGATATAATACTCAGAAGTTTGTAGGGCAGAAACTATTCTGTATTATATTGTAATGAGTATACATGTCATTATACATTTGTTAAAACTCATACAATGTACAACACCAAGAGTGAATCTAATATAAACTTCAGTTAATAATAATATATAAATATTGGCTCATCAATTTTAACAAATGTACCATACTGACACAAGATAAAAAAAATAGGGGTAACTATGTATAGGGGGAAAGAGGGTATGTAGGAATGCTCTGGATTTTGCAATTGATTATTTTGTAAATCTAAAACAGCTGTAATTTTTTTAAGTGCCTATTCAATTAATTAAATTTAATTAATTAGATAAATCAAGGAGGCTGGAGAGGATGGAGAAAACTTTAGACTTGATGGTCAGGATACTAACCTTCAAAAGGATAGTTTCAGTAGAGCAGTAGAGGTCTGAGGACACATGGTGAGCAAGACAGCAAAAGAGGTATGATTTGTGCCCCCAATGACTTTGGTACCATCTAGTACCAAAGATAAATTATTATGGGGAAGAATTAGGATATGAGAACTCAGAGACTAGTTAGAGGGTTTTAATTTTACAACTGTCTTGGAAAGAATATCTAAGAAATAATAATAATATTAATACAGTGTGATAAATACTATGACAGGAAAGTGTTATAGGGATCTGTGACAGCCCATGGAAGGATATCCAAACATAGGGTGGAAGGAACTGGGGAGGAAGGTAAAGGGTTAGCGGTAGCTTAGGGAAAGACTTTTCAGAAAAAATGATGTTTAAGCTGAGACTAAAACAATGGACAGGATCTACACTCAGCAAAAAATTTAGAGCATAAGACTATTTCATTGTTAAATAATAAACAATAAAACTCAGACAGATAACATTCAATTCTAGAAGAAAAAGAACAATATAAAGCTTATAAACAAGAAATAACAGTAATTAAAGAGTTAAAAAACAGAACATAATAGAATATGATAAATGAGAAACTGTTTCTTTGAAAAGATTAAGTAGATTATTTGCATCCAAAAAAAAAAAAAAAGCCCACTGTAATGCTGGTGCATAATTCATTTACAAATATAGCTTAAAAGTTAAAAAACGTTTTAAAAGAAACCATAATTACAATAATTTGTTATTTAATACACAATACAAAAAAGATGGAAATTGTAACACCAATAACCTAAAACGTGAGGGAAGAAGTAAAAGTATAAAGGTTCTGTATGCTGTATATAAAGCAAATATTAATAGAAAAGGAAATAAACAGCAATACAGTAATAGCTGGGGGTTTTAATATCCCACTCTCAATAATGGACAGATTATCCAGACAGAGACTCAAAAAGGAAACAGTGGATCTGAACAACACTATATACCTAACAGACATACACAGAACATTCTGTCCAACAGCAGCAGAATATACACTTTTCAAGTGCACACAGAACATTTTCTAGGATAGATAACGTGTTAGGATGCAAAACAAGTCTCAACAAATTCAAGAAGCTAGAAATTATATCAAGTATCTTTTCCAAACACAATGGAATTAAAGTAGAAATCAATAACAAGAGAAAAGCCAGAAAGTTCACAGACACATAGAAATTAAATGACACACTCCTGAACAACCAACGGATCAAAGAAGAAATCAAAAGGGAAATTTAAAAAATATCTTGAGACAAACAAAAATAGAAATACACACTGAAAGTATGAAATATAGCAAGTTCCAAGAGGGAAGTTTGTAATGATAAACACGTACATTAAGAAAAAGAAAGATCTCAAATAAACAGCTTAAGTTTATACCTAAAGGAACTAGAAAAAGAAGAATAAACTAATCCCAAAGTTAACAGAAAAGGGGAAATAATAAAGATTAGAGCATAAATAAATAAAATAGAGAATAGGAAAACAGAAAATATGAAGCAAACCAACAGTTGGTTCTTTGAAAAGATAAACCAATTGAGAAATAAATGGTATTGGGAAAACTGGACATTCACGTACAAAAGAATTAAACTGGACCTTTGTCTTACACCACTCACAAAAATTAACTTGAAATGGATTAAAGACTTAAATCTAAGACCTGAAACCATAAAACTCCTCAAATGAAAATAAAGGGTAAGCTCCTGGACATTGGTCTTGTCTATGATTTTATGGATATAACACCCAAAGCTCAAGCAACAAAAACAAAACAAAAACAAAAACAAAAATAAACAAGTGGGATTACATCAAACTAAAAAGCTGCACAGCAAAAGAAAGGATAAACAAAATGAAAAGGTAACCGACAGAGTGGAAGAAAATACTTGCAAATTACATTTCTGATAATATAAGAAACTCATTCAACTCAATTGCAATAAAACACTTATAATACAATTAAAAAATGGGCAAAGGACATGAATAGACATTTTTCTAAAAATGATATTCAAATGGCCAAGAGGTACATGAAAAAGTACTTAACATCACTAGTCATCAGGAAAATGGAAATGAAAAACCACACTGAAATATCATCTCATACCCAGTAGAATGGCTATTATCAAAAAGACAAGCGATAAGTGTTGGAGGGGATGTGGAGAAAAGGGAACCCTCGTGCACTGTTGGTGGGAATGTAAACTGGTGCAGTCAACTCTGGAAAAAGTATGGAGGTTCCTCAAAAAATTAAAAATAGAACTACCACGTGATCCAGCAATCCCACTTCTGGGAATATATCCAAAGGAAATGAAAATACTAACTGGAAAAGATATCTGCACCCCTGTGTTCACAGCAGCATTATTTACAATAGCCAAGGTATGGAAACAATCTAAGTGCCCACAGATGGATGAATGGATTAGGAAAATGTGGTATTTACAACGGGATTCAACCATAAAAAAGAAGGAAATCCTGGCATTTGTGACAACATGGTTGAACCCTGAGGGCATTACGCTAAGAGAAATAAGTCAGACAGAGAAAGACAAATATTGCATGTTCTCACTTATATGTGAAATCTAAAAAATCTAGATTCACAGAAACTGAGATCAGATTGGGCGGAGGATGGGTAAAGGGGGTCAAAGGGTACAAATTTCCAGCTACAGGATGAAAAAGTTTGGGGGTGTAATGTACATTACAGTTACTATAGTTAACAATAACTGTATTGTATATTTGAAAGTTGCTATGAATGGATTTTTACAGTTCTCACAACAAAAACTGTAGCTAAGTGACGTGATGATACAGTAACTAACATTGTTGTGGTAATCATTTTGCAATATATAAAAAATCATTATGTTTAAACCTTAAACTTACATGATGTTATATGTCAATTATATCTCAATACAGCTAGGGGTCTAAAAAACCTTTGAAGGGATGACATGGGAATACAGAAATTAATTATATATATAAAAAAAAAGAAAAAGAAAAGCCCTACAAAACTGAGAAAAGGAATGTAGCACAGAATTATGACACCATGTATGAATCTCTACTAAATATCTTTTGAAATCTCAGTGAAATTGAGTTTTGTAAAAAAAAAAAAAAAAAAAAGCCCTGAAATGGACCCAAGAGGTAAAAGGAAAACTGAAAAGACTAATAATGATGAAACAAATGGAAATAATTTGAAATTCTACTAATTCTTCCAAATTTTCAAATAGATAATATTCATTTTATGAAGCTGGCTGTAATGTTAATTCTGAAAACATTAGAACAGGCAAAAAATTAACTATAAAATATTCTAATAGATGAACCATGCCCTAATTAAAAATGAAATTCTAATAAATTTAACCCAACAGGAAGTCAAAGGACCCAGTAAGGTTTATCCCAAGAATGCAAGAATTATTTAATATTAGCAATCTAGTTAATATACATCAACTAGTTAAGAAAGCAAAAGCTGAATATAAAAATATATAAAAACCTGAATAGGTGCTGAAAAGGATTCTGATAACATTTAACAACCTTTCATTATGAAATTTCCTAGAAAACAGGCTACTTTCTCAGAATGATAAAAATGATGTATTTCAAACTAACAACCAATATTTTACTTAAGTATGAAACAGAAGAGTCATTTCCATTAAAAGCAGAAAAGACAAGGATGGCCACTCCTCCTATAACTATTTAACACTGTAGTGCAAGTTTTAGTCAGTGCAATCAGACATGATGATATAAGAAAATAACGGCATAACTTTTCGAAAAGAGATGACTTGCAGAAAATGATTATATACCTAAGCAAATCCTAAGAGTGAGACAACTATAAAATGTTTAAAATCAACGAGAGGGACTTCCCTGGTGGTGCAGTGGTTAAGAATCTGCCTGCCGGAGATCAGCTCGGTGCTTTGTGACCACGTAGAGGGGTGGGATAGGGAGGATGTAAGGGAGACGCAAGAGGGAGGAGATATGGGGATATATGTATATGTATAGCTGATTCACTCTGTTATAAAGCAGAAACTAACACACCATTGTAATTATACTCCAATAAAGATGTTAAAAAAAGGGAAAAAAAGAAAAAAAGAAAAAAAAAGAAAAGAGAAATAAGACTTAGAATAAAATTGAAATAATAAAATTAGTATATTTAATCAAAAAAAAAAAAAAAAAAGAATCTGCTTGTCAATGCAGGGGACACGGGTTCGAGCCCTGGTCCACGAAGCTCCCACGTGCCATGGAGCAACTAAGCCCATGCGCCACAACTACTGAAGCCTGTGCTCCGCAACAAGAGAAGCCACCACAATGAGAAGCCCGCGCACCGCAAGGAAGAGTAGCCCCCGCTCGCCACAACTAGAGAAAGCCTGCACACAGCAACAAAGACCCAATACAGCCAAAAAAACATAAATAAATCTATTAAAAAAAAAATCAACAAGAGAATTCATAAAAGTACTTGGATACAAAATATAACGGGGGGAAAGATTCTATTCAGAATAGCAACACGAAAGTAAAACACCCCTAAAGGTAATGTCTGGGTATCAGAATAAATAAAAAACACTCCATGATTGTGAAACGGAAGAATGATGATAATAAATGTGTTTATTCTTCCCATAGGAAAGTTTTATTGCAAATCAAATCAAAATAGCAATGGGATTTTTTTTTCTGGAAAACAACAGCATAATTCTAATCAATAACATGTTTCTGGAAGAAAAAACAGGTGAGAACATGTAAGAAAAGAAGAATGTGTGTGGGTGGGGTGAAGAAGAAGACTGAGCCTATCAGATACTAAATTATAAAGCTACAATAAATTAAACAGTAACATCTCCACAAAATTGATAGACCAATCAATAGAAATGAACAGATAGCTTTGAAACAGCTTAATATTTGATAAAGACAATATCAAATCAATGGGAAAGAAATGGATTATTTAACAAATTATAGAAATAGACTATTTTCCAACATTCAAGGTGGTTCCATTTCTCATTCCATAAATCAAAATGCATTCCAGAAGGAATAAAGAATTAAATATAAAATAATTACCACTCTAACCAAATACTTAAAAATCTAGAAGGAAATGTAACAATGTTTAATTGATTTCAAGACAGAACTCTCTAAGCACAGCAAACAATTGAAGAAATTAAAAAAAAAGATTGAGAGATATAATTACTACAGAAAAAATGGGTTGTTAAACAACCTGAAGTTGTTGAAAACTGAAAGCCAAATGACTAACTAGGAGAACTCCCACGATAAATACAAAAGTTAATCCTTAACACATACACATACGTAAAAGAGCTCTTACAATTAAGAAAAATTCCTAAATAGAAAAACAGAAAAAGGACACTAAGAGAATTTAGAATTTTTTTACAAATATATGAAAAATATTAACTTCACTAGTAATTAAAAACTATAAATTAATGAGATACCATGATTTGCCCCTCAAATGATAAAGGTTAAGAAAATGTCATCAATATCTTTTGCTGGACAGGCTGAAGTTATACAACATTGGTAGGATTAGAAATCAGTACTTAATGGAAAGCAATTTTATAATATATATGGCCTGAAATAAGTCTTTATGCTTTGACCTAATAATTCTATTTCTAGGAATCTATTCTAGGGCAAGAAATTAAAAACAACTCAAATGTCCAAAAATCATAGAACTTGGTGCCATAGAATTTTTTTTGAAGAATATCAAAATGGCTGAGAAAACTAATATAGAGTTTTTTAAAAGATATAACTTACTATACATTACTATGATTCCAGTTTTGTAAAACAAACAAAAATCATACATATGTCTATCAAAAAGAAAGACTGAAAATATATAAAGAAATGCTAACAAGTCTTATGAATAACAATAGTTTTATTTTTCTGTTTTATATTTTCTATAATAACCAAAGAAATTATACATTATTTTAAAAAATTATTCTGAGAAAAGCTGAAAACAACAAAAACCAGTTAGGAATGACAGGAAATGAATAAAAAATTATATTTTTCTATAAATTTGGTAGTAAAAGGCATGAAAGGGATGTACTATAGCTTGAAAGGATAGTAACTGAGGAAAGTTTTGTTTTGTTTTGTTTTAAAGGCAGATAACAAACATGCTTATGGTAAGAGAAGTAAGTAGAAATACAAGATAAAGAAGGGATAACTTTTTGAAGATCCTACAGCAGGCTGAGAAAGTAGGAAGCAGAAGTATAGAAAGAAAAAAAGGCTTTTCTGATGCGGAAAGTGAGCAAGAGAAGATGGCTCAATACAGAAAATTTTAAAAGACGAAGATGTAAGGCCTATTTGTTTTGATGTGCGAAAGGTCTGAATCATCTTCACTTTGCATTCCTGTAGAATAGTGATGGCAGGGTGAATGGCCTGTTACAAACTAGTTTCCCAATCGTCAGAATCACTGGATTTAATTAATGAACATATGTGACTAACCTGTGTTAAAATGTGAGTGTGTGGAGGAAGAAGAAAGGTTAAGAACTACTGTTCTAGCAGATTGTCTTTCACATAGGTCAAACCTTTGAACTGAATTCTTACGAGGTTAGAGGAGAGATGACCTTTTGACTATAATGCTGGGCTTGAGGAACAAAGAAGTGGTTTATAACAATTACTCTGAGAAGTAAAAGTGAACAAGGGATAAAAAATTTGCCAAACAGCAGAGATGGCATTGTTAAAGTAAAGGTGCATGAATATACAGTAACTCTATATCACACTGGTTTTGATAATTTTCTCTAGTAATGTACTGCTGCCCAGGAGTAGAGAAAGCAGATGTTAGGAATGATTCTGATTAGAGAAATGGTTATGGAAATATATATATATATATATATATATATATATATATATAAAAACTTAAGCAGAAGAACAGTTTTGAGGGTGCAAGATAAGGCATTTTAAAAATGGTTGACAATATGTGAGTTTGCTGGACAGAAAGGTAAGCGGAATCAGAGCTGGGTGGACAAACTGACTGTGGGAACAGGAAAAGCAAAAAATTGAAGACAAAAGTATAAAACACCAGTCGAGTGTTTATTATTTATAAACAATCCAAAGATACCAAACATTTAAATGCAGCTGTACGTTTTTCTAAAAATGTTATTTCTAAGGTATATATAAATGAAAAACAGTTTCTGCTCAGAAAGTTATAATTCAACAATACAGTATTATTCACACATGAACAGAGAAATAGCTGACAGGTGCCAGAGATAAACCTGAAAATTTCCCAACAACTTACCACTGTCTTGAGTCCAAGTTCCTAAGTTCTCTAAGTAGTTTTTCATTTTTCTTCAGGAGATGAAAGCTCCTCCTAAATAGAGAGATTTATAAACATTTTCATCACGTTTGCAGTGAATGACATGACAGTCCCGGAAATACTTTCCAGTCTACTCATGCAACTCTTATACTTTTCTTGCCTTTTCATACTTCTAACACAAAGGAGAACAGACCCTAAAAAAAATGTAAAGAATATATGTCATTATTTCTACCCAGGCCCTCATACATTTCTGCTAGTGGATCATAATCTACTGGCCACTTAAATGTTTCCTTGCAGATGCTGTGAGTTTCCCAAACTCATATTCAGGAAAATGGATAAAAATACTTATAGGTTCCTTCTCAAGAGTTTCATAAAAATATGTGAGAAAATTGTTCCTCATGAGAAATAAAATATTCACAAAATCTAAATCATTACCAAATAAGGATGTGTAATCCAGATGGAATTCGTTTTTTTTCTTGTTTTACATTATATGTATTTTTTTACACTACAAAGCAGTGTGTAAATTTTACCAAATACATTATATAGGTGCTAAATTATGTATAAATTATATTCATGAAGTCAATGCTTGCTGTGGTAAAATATAGCTTCCCATCTTTAATTTTTCTCAAGAGACAATGTATGGGCCATTCTACAGCAAAAGAGAGTAGAATGAATTTATATTAGTGGCAATTACCTGTATATGGACATACCATAAGGCAAACTGTTTTCCTGACATAACATGGCTTTCCCATAAGGCAGAGGATACGCCCTTCTAATAAATGGAAGGGTTTAAACCAAGTAAGATTATAAACACTAGGTAAGCAAGTAGAATTCCAATTCAGTGCTTCACATGCATTTGAATTACTTTAAGATTTATTCATCCAGTGATATCTGAGCTCCCCTTCTACTACAAACTGAACAAAAACAATACATTCAATAATGCTTCTTCTTCCACTTCCCTACAGCTTTTAGTGTCATCGAAATTTTAAAAATCAATTTTAAAGATAAATTTAAAAATATTTTTAATATTTAAAAATATTAATAATGCTTTACATTAGTGTACAATTTTAGTATTTTATATACATTATCTAATTTAATTCTTACCATTATGTGAGGTGGGAGTTATTTCCTCAATTTGCAGACTGTAACCCGAGGCTCAAAGTTTAAGTGACTCTAACCTGGATCTTCTGCTTTAAGTCTCATGCCTTTTCATTTAACTCCTACCTAACTTACTTCAAAACTCTGTGTGTGTATTGCAAGTTTTTAATGAGGTTTTGAAATATGCATAAGAGAAAACAAAATTTAAAAAAATGAAATCCAGATTCTTTTCTTGATTTGATGCTAAATCCTGAGTTAATTTCTCTGATATAAACAAGAAATGATCATATCGCTGTTTGTCTAAAAAAAAAGTTAGGCTTACATGACATAATAAGAAATATACATTTGGGCTGTGTCCCCAGTTCCTGACACAGAGGTCCTAAAACCCTTGTAATTTCCTGAGTGCTGGAGGTGACAGGAGAGTCTTACACAGACCTCTTAAAACCTTTGGAATTTCCTGGGTAATAAGAGCATCTTTTGTTCTAATAAGGTGACTCTTGGTGGTGTCCTGGATAACTTCAGGCTGGTGCCTCATCACCAGAAAGAGCAAGCCATGATTAGAATCTTGAAACTTTCGGCCCCACATCTGGGGAGAGAGAGGAACTGGAGACTGAGTTAATAATCAATCATGCCTACATGATAAGACCTCCATGAAAATCCCTAAATTATGGGATTTGGAGAGCCTCCAGGTTGGTGAACACATTCAATGTGCTGGGAGGGTGGCACACTGCAACTCCACAGGGACAGAAATTTCCAAACCTGGAATCCTTCCAGACTTTACCCTATGTACCTCTTCATCTGGCTGTTCATCTGTATCCTTTAACTATCCTTTGTAATAAACTGATAAATGTAAGTAAATGTTTTACGAATCATTATAGTTAATTTTCAAACCCAAGAAGGGGGTTGTAGGAACCCCTGATTTACAGCCAGTTGCCCAGAAGTATGGGTGACCCAGACCTGCAACTGATGTCTAAAGTGGGGGGCAGTCTTGTTGGTCTGAGCCCTTAACTTGTCTGTGCTAACTCCAGGTATTGTTGAAACTGCTTGGTGTGAAAAACTCACACATTTGGTGTTAGAAGTGTTATAAAAAAAAAAACAGTTTTTCCTATTAGCTTACATGAAGGTTGGAAAAAACAAGATTTTTTTCAATCATATGAGCTATGAGTTCTAAGTCAGATAGTTATACTAGTCATTATGAAAATGTTAAAGTTAATTTATTACATTAAGTTATCTTTTTATTCCCTTGAAACCTGACTATGACTCAGTAGACTCAAAAAAAAAAGAAAATCTGCCCACTGGTCAAAGAACTAATTGGTAGGTAAAATTTAGCGAGGGAAAGAACAGAGACTAAAATGCTGATCATAAGATGAATAAGACTAATATTTTTTTAAAAAACGAAAAATCTCTCCTTTATTCTTACCTTTTGTCCCAGGAATTCATTCCCAATATACTAAGAAGCAATCTGCAATAATAAAATGCTGACTGAGGTTTCTGAGGTGTTGGTTCATCTTGCTCCACAGCTTTCATGTTTAAGTCATTAAAGTGTTTCTCAACAAATTCTTTTTCCTCTGTATGCTGCTTAAGGATAGCGTTAATAACATCATTTTCCTGTTTTTCAGAAATGCACACAGGCTGTGGAGCAGGAATATTAAGTGAGACTCCAGTTCTCTGTAAGCATTCAGGACTAGTTACACCTAAATACTGCAAAAGCTCGTCAAGAACATCTTCTTCATCTCTTATTGTATCCCAAGTTGGTACAGTTTCTCTAAATCTTCTTCTAAACTGGAGGGAAACCCCATCTTTAACTGTTATATCTTCTAAGCATTCATGAGATGTAGAAGGCTCTTCTGGCTTCTCTTGGTGAGACAATGAAAGTATAAGAGATGTAGGTTCTGACAAACCACTTACAAGAGGTGGTCCATACAGGATGGCAGAATCCCATGAATATTTTCCAGAAAGATCACGTACTATAATCCTGACATTTGAATTGGCTGATGCAAGGCCAGCAGATAAACCTCCTCCAGGTACACTCTCTTCAGATCTGATCTGGATACAGGACACTAAGGTTGTATTGTTCAACACGAAGAACTGAATATTTGGACTCTCAAAGAGTTCAGGAGAAAGTTCAGTGCTTTCACTGTAATGATTGTCGTGATTTTCACACACCTGACTTGTTAACATAGCAGGACCACCACTCATTGGATAATGGCCCAAGTGATTTACCAGATGTGTAATAACAGTGCGGGCAGCTATAGAGATTAATCCTTGTTGCATTTGAGTTTTCACTAGAAATAAAAAATATAATAAGTGAGTGGGAATACTGCTGCTTCCTAGGAAGTCATATAAGAATGAAACATTAGACAACAAATGGGGATTCCATCACATTATCAAAATCACATTCAAATATTTGAGTAAAAATATTTTCAATTTATAGTATGTACTACAAGAATGATAGCAAAGAAGAAGAAAACTGTTCTTTGATGAAGTTTTGTTCATTTTTATAAGAAAGCCCTTTTTGAAATTTTTGCTTATGGATTCGTAATTTAAACTGAGGCTCTTAAATGTACATCATACCTTCAAAGAAGGTTCAAAAGCGTTATAAATCACTTGAAATCACTTAGCACCCAGATTAAAAAGTCAATGAAATCCAACTGATAAGTTTCTTATATTATGAGGAGATTCAGAAACATAGTTTGCAGCATGCCTTAAACGCCATTTAATTATGGCTTTTATGGATGATGTAAAAGTGTCAGAAAAAAGTGATCTTTCACTAAACTTTAGGAGTCAGGATCAATTTAAACAGTGAGTCAGTGTAGCCAGCATATGCCGAGGAAACTTTATTTTAAAGGAAAAAATATTTTATGGCCTGCTTACTTTTCTAAGGCATTAAAGAGATCAGGAGCATATCTATATGAGTAACTTAAAAAACAAACAAACAAACATAGGAAATGGTAAAAAGAGAAAACTCAAAGAATATAGTAGTAAGAGGCCTGAAGAGGCAAGGTGCCTAATGTCAGGACCTGAAGGAGGAGGAAAAAGGAGGGGAGGGTGGAAGGAAAACAAAGAATACAGAAAGAGAGTAAAGGGAGAAAGGAGGAAGTGGAGATAGACAATAACTTGTCCAAGCCCACTAGCCAAAGGCTGCTAGTGTGATTCTATAGAGGGTTGATGTGGAAGCCAGTTATGTAATGAGTGGTGTCAGGAAGTGGGGACAACTGGGTTAACTTGATACTTTTTATCTAGGAGGTGGGAGGAGAGTTGTCATTAGTAAAGACATACTAATCATTCATGTTAGAAGAGGACGTTCAGTTGTGTGTTTGTGTGTGTGTTGATAGTGTTCTTGTCTGTCTTATATACAAGGTTACAGGATAATCATGTCTCTGTATTGTTCTACCACAGTGATATTGTCTGAGCATTGTTTATGTTCTGAAAGTTAATCATTTGGGAATACTATGGCCTAGCTACCAGAATAAATATAGATTTGAAAATGTCCTGATGATCAAAGTATTACCTACATAAAATAAATTCCTTAATTTCGAGTGCACTTTGTGAGGAATTTCAGTAACTATATAGAATTGTGTAACCACCAACACAATCAATATACAATAAAATTCTCACATCAAAGGAAGATAAATTTTATTTTATGTAAATTATACCTCAATAAACTCAACTTTAAAAAGTTTATAAGGGAACTAAGTTGTGCACTGCTGATATGATTACTTAAAAAGAGGCAAGAAAGAAGAACAATGTTATACTTTCGAGGCTGTAGCCCTCAAGATTCAGAACCAACACCACTGGGTACAGGCAAAGAGTCAGGAACAAATCAGCTGCTATGCCATTAATACCAATAATATCTTCTCCATTATTCCAACTCTAAAAAAGAACAGTTTTCTGTGGACTTTGGTTGATTTTGAAATGTTACTGAGTGTCAAACTTCTAATCTTCCATAATCAAGTTTTATTTTACATACATGTATATATAAACATTTTTCAGTTTACTTAAAAAGTTCCAATTACATTGAGCTGTTCTTTGATGATAGTATGGCTAGCTCTGAAAATGAGCTATTCAACACTAGATAACAACACTGAATGATTAACCTTAATTCAATCCTACATTTTCAAGACCTATTATGGTAAAGTAAAAAGATATGCCACTGAATGATGAGAAACAGAGGGGTGATTTGAATCTAGTGCCTGCTTTTGCTTCTCTGATTATAGCTTAGATTTTAATGAGTGTTCACACTGTAAGAGGCCTTGCAGATAATCTAGCCAATACTTCTCATTTTGCACTTGAGGGTTCACAGAAGTTCACTGATTACACTTAAAAAATAAATTTAGATTTCAGAAGTAGGTAGAAGCATTTTCTTTCCTAAGCTGCTTCTCTAAATTCAGGATATATATATATTTATATAAAGGTACAGAAACCTCTCAATTTGTTAATTTGGCAGTTAGGTTTATGTAGATTTTTTTTTGAATTGTAAGCTACAGAACATACATATCTTTCTTCTATATATCTCAGATATAAAGAAAACATATGAAATTCTCTAATGTAGAAATTCAAAATGAAATTCTAAAATAACCAGCCTTGTGAGAAAATGCAAAATGAAGATATCGATGCTTCTAAGGCTTTGTGTAACTAGCATTCATTTAAAAAAGTCTATTCAAGGTTGTCTTTTCATATTGTCAGATTAAACAAACCCTACAGCATTTGCAGCAAACCCGTAATTACTGATTATTATGGCATACAAAAGCAGCAAGACATAAAAAGCTGCTGCAATTCACCACACTGTAATAGAACATGCAGAGGAAGTTAATTTTGGCAAATGCTTTAAATATGAGCTTTGCATAATGTGTATAGGTGAAACTATAATTAAGACAGAATGAATTCTTTGGAGCCTCCTTTCACTCTGACCCTGCAAATGATGACTTTTTGCTAATAAGACTACTGCCATTTGACAAAAAGCCAACTTCACTACCTTGCTTTATTCTTTAGTAAATTTAATAATTACAGCTACTCCTGCCAATAGTTCTCAAATCAGACTCGTTCAATCCAATACTGAGCTTATTAGGGACACTCTATGTTTAGAAATCTTTGGCCAAAAAAGTACTTGAAGATGATGAAGCATGCCTTAGACAAGGGCACAATGATTAGCCATTTCTGCCACATTAAAAAAACCCCACAGCATGTAGTCACTACAGACCACAGAATCACCTGCTGCTAGCTCACAGCTGTTCCTAAAAGGTTCTGCATTTATCTGGTCCTTAATTCCTTTAAGAAAGTCCAAAGGGAACAACTTTAATACATTTAGAGAATAGCACCCTACAGAGTATTTGGTATCAATATAAAGCTCATCTGTTTAAAACCTTTACACCTTTCCGTCTTTTACAGTGACTGTTAATGGCACAGTAAATTTGCATGAAATACATTAAAACTTCCCTTTACATAAGTAAACTATTTCACTGTTTAAGAAATACACTATCTTGCCCTGAATCAAACTTTATCATTTTACACCTTTAAAAATACAAAAAGCAAAGAATATTTTCATATAACTTTGTCTTTAAGTAAAATAAACACTGTATTGTACTGTGCCAAATCTAAAGAAATAATTATAAGTCACCTATATCAATTATTGTCTGAATTATTTTTCCTATATTCCTATTTCACTTGTATATATGTGTTCTAGACAAATTATCAGCTATTTGTGGTCAACCCAAAACCCTAGCCCTATTTCCTTGATGTGTAACTTTATATCTTCACTTGCATTCTATGTCTTCAATCCATTACCACGGCCACATCCTAAATGTTTTAATCATTTATAACTATTCTGCCTTTAAAAATCAAACTCTTCCTTGATAGTTTACTCTTTGACCACAACCTCCTAGTCTAGTGATTTCCCAATTTTGTTTTGTAGAGCCTGGGAGAGGGCTGTTGCAGATGAATGGGAGAGAAGTCAGCAGAATCCCTGCTGCAGCTCTACTTTAAGAAGTTTTACAAAGTGGACTTCCTTGTGAAATTTATTTGAAGAGCTTCCACTGCTTCAAAATTCATTTAATAAACCACTGTCCTAACATACTGATATGCTCAGTGGTTCTCAACCTTGGCTGCATATTAATCACCTGCAAGGTTTTAAAAATCCCAGCAATCCCAGATCAATATTATCAAAATCTCTGTGGATGGGACCAGACATCAGTATTGTAATATGCAGCCAAGGCTGAGAATCACTGTTCTCATTTGTTATTAACAACCACATCTACTTTCTGACTCACTGCATCACCTCTACTTTCTTCCAGCTTATCACCCATTTCCTAGCATCAGTTCAATCCTTACCAACCCTAGATTCTATAACTAAACCATATATCAATATTCTGAAAGCCATTGTTCCCTTGTATATCTGGCCAGATCCACCTTACTGAATGTTGACTGGTGCAACCAAAACTCTGCAGTTTCCATTTTCTACTGGGCCCTCAGTAACTTCTGTCAGTCCCCTTAATTTACTTCCACCTTCTTCTTTCTGGTCGCAGAAGAAGGGCTAATATTAACACCTAATCTTTCCAGCTCACCTCTCAGGAACTTCACTCTATTAATGATCCCCTTACTACCTTCTTTCTCAGCTTATCATTGAGTTTAACTCTGTCTTTAGAACTCCTTTAATCCTGAATAATCTTTTAACTTATCTATTGTTTTATCATTTTTCTTTGCTTTTTTAAAATAAAAAAGTCAAGCTTTTTTAAAGAGCACTTTTGACACATGGCTCTACTTCCTTAACTTCTGCTTGCTCTTCAACCCACAGCCATCCACTTCTGTCTCCTACTTTTCTGCTGAAACTAAAGTAGATATATTCGTCAGTCTTTTTGTACTTGATATCTCTATCATTTAATACCATTGGCCAGTCTTTAAAAAAATCTTTCTCTTCTCTTTGTTTCTGAGAAACTACTCTCTGCTGGTTTTCCTTCCTTTCCAACTTTTTCTTCTCAGAATACACACACCCATGTAAATACATATTCCTAACAAAGACCCCTCTGCTAAGACCTAGATCTGCATGTACAATCAATTGTCCACTAGATCTCTTCATATGAATATACAACAGGCACTCTAAGCTAAACCATTTCCAATACTGCCCTCCTGATTTTCCCTCCTAATCCTCTAAACTTTCTCATATTCTTAGTCTAGCTTAGGGAAAATATAACCAATTTAACCCTTTAGCAACTCTTGCTTGGCCTATTGCAACAGCATCATGATTGGTCTCTCTGATCCTGAGTTAACCACCCTAAAATCAATCTAACATACTAGAGATCAGCAAACTTTTTCTGCAAGGGGACAGAGAGTAAATTATCTTCAGCTTTATGGGCCATGCTATCTCTGTCCCAACTACTCAACACTACTATTACTACACAAAAGCAGCCATAATGACACATAAATGAAGAGCATGGATGTGTCTCAATAAAACTTTATTTATAGAAACAGGTGGCAGGCATGGGCCATAGTTTGCTGACTCCTGTAAAATACTACTGTCAAGGTGCTCTTAATACTAATTTTATCATGTATATCAGTGGGCCCCAACCTTTCTGGCACCAGGGACCAGTTTCATGAAAGACAACTTTCCCACGGATGGGGGGTGGGGTGGGGAAGGATGGTTCAGGCGGTAATGGGAGTGATGGGGAGCAGCAGATGAAGCTTCGCTTGCTCACCCGCCGCTCACCTCCTGCTGCGCAGCCTAGTTCCTAACAGGCCGCAGACCGGTACCAGTCTGTGGCCCGGGGGTTGGGGACCCCTGATGTACATCACCTCCTTAAAACCCTTCAGTAATTGCTGGGTTCCTCTGGGCTACCCCTGTATCTTGAATGTACTTTTGTTTTTATATGTACTCATATCATAAGGTTATTTGTTTACATCTTTCCCTTATATCAGAGAGTAAACTCTCTGAATGTAAAAACAGTGTGGTTAAAGAACTTATCAGAATAACTTAGAAGTATAAAGGGAATGTCATCACATATAATCTTAGGAATTGTGTATCTGAAGTTGTTTCTTAAACTAAAAATGAACTTAGCTATAACATACATGTCAAGGTAAACAATTACAAAGTAAGATATATTATCCTCCAGTATTTCTACCCAGGCCTCAAATCATACCTTGGGAGAACCCAAGCAACAATACTGTCCTGAAGAGAATTCATTTTACCTTCTGTTACTGGCTGGAGTTTAGAAGATCGTTCCGAATCAGGAGAGTGCAGAGGTTCAGGCTCTTTTAGGCTTTCCAAATGCATAAAAGGATCATAATCTACAGATGCCAAATCAGAGAGGCTTAATGGAAAATACCTTGGATTGCTAAAACACTGAGATCCATAAACACACCCATGTAATACCTGAAAATACAGGGGAAAAAACATACCAAGTTTTCCTTTTAAGTGAAAATAAATAAAGAAAGAAAAAGGAGAAAACAAGTCAACTGCTAATACAAGTACTTGACAAAAATTTTAAATATTTAAACACTTAGCTCTTCAATCAAGGTAAAATTTAATCTAAAAAAGAAGAATGAGCAAAATTTAACTAATGATTCTCATATTCAACAAAGACTTCTTTCAAAATTTTGCAATGAAACAACAGTGTCTTGTAAGAAGTAACTTTTTAATTATCCCTAGGTACCGTAAGATAAATCTATGTTCTTAGAAAATACCTAGCTCAGGGTTTCCCTGGTGGTGCAGTGGTTAAGAATCCGCCTGCCAATGCAGGAGACACGGGTTCGACCCCTGGTCCAGGAAGATCCCACATGCCATGAAGCAACTAAGCCCGTGCGCCACAACTACTGAAGCTGCACTCTAGAGCCTGCACGCCACAAATACTGAGCCCGTGTGCCACAACTACTGAAGTCCGCACGCCTAGAGCCCGTGCTCTGCAACAAGAGGAGTCACCACAATGAGAAGCCCACACACCACAACTAAGAGTAGCCCCTGCTCGCCGCAACTAGAGAAAGCCCGCGGACAGCAACGAAGACCCAACGCAGCCAAAAATAAATAAATAAATAAATAAATTTATTAAAAATAAATACCTAGCTATAAAACAATGAAAATGTAATACTAAGAAATGTTATTTCTTTAGGTTTTAAAAACCCTTGGTTACCAAATAAATAATAACGCAAAGAAGTTTACCTTATAAATACAGTTGAGGACAGATTTTTCTATTTTATCATTTTCTGCTCCTGTAGCATGGACTGGTTGGAGCAGTGTCTTTAGAGGTAAGGCCATGATCCAGTCCAGAAGGCACAGAAGTAAGGATACCACCAACTGAAACAACAACAAAAAAGATCATTATTATTGTAAACTCATAAAATAAGAGTTTAATACTTAACAGAAATTCACCAACTTATCTTTTTTTTCCAAAATGTATTTCAGGAACTATGAACTAAGTTTCACCATTAATATTTACCTAGACCTAAATGATTTTAAGATGTATATGAACATTACTGTGGGTTTCTTTCTCCCTTATATTTTAGGGCAAGCACAATGAAACCTTAAGCATAATAAAAACAGGAACGTTAAAATTATTATTATTATTTTTAAATTAATTAATTAATTTTTGGCTATGTTGGGTCTTCATTGCTGCACATGGGCTTTCTCTAGTTGCGATGAGCAGGGGCTACTCTTCGTTGTGGTATGCGGGCTTCTCATTGCGGTGGCTTCTCTTGTTGTGGAGCACGGGCTCTAGGCACGTGGGCTTCAGTAGTTGTGACTCGCGGGCTCTAGAGCACAGGCTCAGTAGTTGTGGCACACGGGCTTAGTTGCTCCACGGCACGTGGGATCTTCCCACACCAGGGATCGAACCCGTGTCCCCTGCATTGGTAGGCGGATTCTTAACCACTGCGTCACCAGGAAAGCCCCCAAATTATTTTTAAACAAACATAAAAACACTGAGCTTAAAAGACAACAGACATCAATTAGCTATTCTTACGTAATGCACAAGAAATGGAACACAAATGAAAGGCTTTAGTTCTATGTATTACAATCATTTCCACATTTCTTGTCTAATTTAACACCTGACTGAGCAACCTGCCAGAAAGACTATCTTAACCACTTTCTGATACTGTTACTAATTACATTAAATGAATCTTTCTACTGGACACGTTTAAACTGATGGATGTTATAAACAAAACACTGTTATCCAAAATGTAGAGTAAAACAGCAGTATCTATGTGGTCCATTTTATTGAATAAAGAATCACAATTAGTACCATAAAAGTGTCAATCAAGTAGTAATAAGAGATCCACTGATCTTTAGAATCAAAGACCAACTCTCCAACTCAAAGAGTAATGCTGGCCTAAATCTCCCAACACACCCTCCAAAAGAACAATAAAGAACAAAAAGAACCAATAAAATATCACAAAGCCCACATCCTCAAAAACAGAACATTCAAAATTCAATTATCTGTGAGTAGAAAATACACACAGCAAATCCAACAAGCTTTTACCCATTCTCCCACTGCAAGCTTTCATGAAGAGTGAGGGTCGTTTGGGTAAGCTGTAAAAGAGAGAAAGGAACTAGGTACAAACCAAAAAACCAAGCCCAAAAAAAAGGTCTACCCTAAGTGTGAGAATAATGAAAAACATGTACTGGTAGATAAGAGTACTGAGTAGAAGGCAAGTATTTAAAAGTACTGCAGGAAAGGTAATACTTTGGGGGAGAAAAATGTTAAAAGGAAGTGGAGAGACACCTTGTGGAAAACATAATGTGAAAAGAAAAATCAAAAGAGAAATTTAGGACCTTGCAAGATTTTTACAATTTTTTAAAACTGATGGTTCTGTAATTCTTCTCCCACCTTAGTGTCATCCAATAAAAACACTATACTTTGTTAAACCGCCAGAAGAGGGAGCTCTTGAAATAGGAATCTTATAAACCACCCCAAGCCACCAACCTTGTCCACAGAAATGCAGACACAGTCTTCATCTATACAAAACTACTATAAATAGAAAACAGAAAATGAGAATCTTAAGAAATTCAGCTGATGAAAATTCCTGCCCACCAAAACCAATAATGAAGCAGAAGAAAACTATAACACAACCTTCTAATCTAAATTAAATATTGTCAAATAAGCATTTAGGTATAGGCAACAAGGAAAATCCCATCTTAAATCAGGAATTTAAAAAACTAAGAGGAAATAGACCAAAAAGGGAAGAACTGACTCAAGTCAGGAAAGAAAACTAAAAAACGATAAAATGATATTAGAAATGAAGCCCAAGTTATAAGATGCCTAAGGAAAAATAAGTTTGAAAAAAATAAAAATAAAATTTAATAAGGGGCATTGAATAAAGAGAACAAAAGTGAGACAAAGAAAAAGGTAAAAAATGTCAGAGAGAAATGACTGAAATGGAAGGCAGAAAAAGAATATCCTATTCACTTAAATGTGGAGTCCCCATAATCTACATATTGACAAGGCCTACCAGATCCAGGACAAACTGACCTGCAATAATCAACTCTAATACATATCCTGGTAAAACTTGAAAAGTAAGACCTAAAGAAAGAAATATATATGTGTGTGTGTGTGTGTGTGTGTGTGTGTATCTCCTTAGAGCCTCCAGGAAAAAAGATGAAATAATTTACAAGGACAAGAGAATAAAAATGGCATCAGATTTCTCAAAAACAGTATACAAGCAAGGCAACATTAAAAAAAAAAGAAAAACCTCAAGGAAAATAAGTGTGAACCAAGGATTCCATATCTAGCCAAGCTACTTTTCAAGTATCTTGTTGTTACAGAAAAAATTCTATATATGTAAGAGCTCAGGGAATTCTGCATTCATGAGCCCATCTTGAAGAATAAAGATGAACTTCATTTAACCAAGAAGTTGACTGAGGAACTTCAGTAAAAAGTCTAACAGTGAGTATCTGATATATTTAGTTATGGATCTAAGATTTTTAAAAAATGTAGAGATGAATGAAGAAGAATCATTTGTTATATGACACATGCTAAATGTTACGTGCAGACATAAAGGAACTAAAAATGAAGGTGAAGAGAGAGAAGTAACATAAGCTCACTTATTAACATATAGGCAACATATGGGAGATAAAGGATACCATTAAATAATCACAAACCATATAGTATAACAGGTTAAGAAAGCAAGGGAACAAAGACATTAAAAAAAGTATACATATAAAGGTAACTACAAGAAAAAAGTACAAAGTTTCCTGAATACCAAAAGAATTTTAAGAAGAACAAAGGAAATACATCATGCAGAGAAAGAAACACAGAAAATATAATATGCATAATAATCATAAAATAAAATGACAGAGGTAAGATAAAAAATACAATATATCATAAAAATGGGTTTAACTTGCCTAATAAAAGAAAAAGATTTTCAATTTGGCTCACAAAGCAAGACCCAAGTATGTGTTGTATTCAAGATATATAGTTAAACAAAAAGATTCAGAAAGGCTAAAACTAAAGAGATGGAAAAAGGTACACCAGGTAAATTAGAATTCAAACCAAAAAGCATTAATGTTAAAGCTATAATTCAAAATGAAGATAAAACAGTTATGAATATCTATGTATAAAATAACAGTGACTACAAAGGAAAAACTACAGTAGATGCAAGGAAATATAGAAATATTAATAGAAGACTTTAACACACCACTCTCAGTACAAGACAGGTCAAGAAGACAAAATATAGTCCACATTAACAAAAATTGAGATCTTCAAAAATGTTTATCAATAGTAAAATGATTTTGTCACCAAAAGAGTTTGAAAACTGCTAGTATAGAAAGTTAAGAAACAGACCCAAGTAATTATGGAACTTGATTATTCATTAAGGGGCAAAGAGGAACTTTTTAATAAAGGGAACTCAGAAATCTGGTTATCCATTTAGAAAAACAACAAAAATTAGATCCTTATCTCAAAACACAGAAAATAAACTTCAAATGGATGAGGGGTAAAAGTGTAAACAATGAAGCTGTATAAGTACTAGAAGAAAACATGAAAAGGTTTTCTACCTATGGCTCAAAATCTAGATACCTAATGAAGTAAAAGATTGATAAACTGACTTACATAAAAAACTCCCTAATATGTAAACATCTGAGGGAAAAATACCAAAATATGACTGAAAATGTAAAAACATATGAATGGACAATTCACAAAAATAAAGTAAAAAATTAGGCCATTAATAAATATGAGAAGATATTCAACTTCACTTATAAAAAGAGAAAGGTAAATGAAAACTACACTGAAATACTATTGTTCCCCTATCAAATTGGCAAAAATTTAAAAATATGTCATACTCTGTGGTTAGGCTCTGGGGAAACATACTCTCATAGTGTATGCTTGTGGGAATGCCAATATTTAACATAATTACATTATCTGTTTACCTTTTGACCCAGCAATTCCAGTTCTAGGAATACACCCTGAAGACACATTCCAACAATGTAAAAATATACAGACATAAAGTTAGTCACTGCAGCATTGCTTGTAACTGCAAAATTCTGAAAATAATCTCTATGTCCATACATAGAAGAATGACTTGAATAAATTATGAAATTTATAAATTACGGTGCACTCCTTCAATGGAGTACTAATACTATACAGCTACAAAAAAGAACATGGAAGACCTCTATGAATTTATTTATTGTGAATTTCCAGAATATACTGTCAACTGAAAAACCAAAAGTACCAATGAATATCTAGACTGTTATACTTTTGTGTAACAAACAAGAAGAAAAAAGAAAATACAGATGTATCTGCTCATCTGTACAAAAATAAACAAAGGATGGATAAACCACAGACAAATAAATAAATAAAAACAACAGGGATGGGGAAAAAAATCTCTAAAACGGAATATAAACAGCAACATGCCTGTTAACAACTGCTTCTTTGTTTCATATAGTTCTATGGGAGCTGTGAACGCAAGCCCCTTTGGCTTTCAGAGCCAGGTGATTTGGGGACCTGTCCTTGGGTGGCAGGCTTAAAAGGTGGGGTGCTAGACGTATGGGCTAAACCCTTCTCTCCTCAGAGAGAAGGTGGGAATTGGGGGCTTCCTCCTGACTGTACGGAGCTCTGCTAGGGTGGGGTTTATGGCAAGAGTGTGTTGCAGCCTTTCCTACCTATTTTTGATGTGGGTATTTTCTTAGTCACTTGATGTGTAGAGGTCACTTGACTAGTTTCTGTATTTCTCTCAGAGGGAATTGCTCCATGTGTAGCTGTATCTTCCATGGGTCCAAGGGAGGAGGAAAATTCAGCAGCCTTCTATGTCACTACGTTGGTGACCCCCCTCTCTGCCTGTTCTTTAACTGCTATCTTCAAGGTGTTATACTTTGCTAACACTTCTTACTCTACGGCTTCACCTTAAGTGATCTCATATATTCCCACAGTTTAATAGAACTCATGTGTTGACAATGCCAACAAGAAATCTCAGTGTTACCACTTCTTAATCATATTGTGTTGAAATATTCAGTATGTTTTATTACATATGTTCTGCCCATTATTTGCAGAACTCTGCAGCTGTAATTATGTTTCTGGACCTATTCTCAGTTATTTTCAGGCATAAACAAGACCATAACAAGTAAAAAATTATAAATGGACAGAATATCCTCCCACGTTCCTTACAACCCTAAAATTCAAAGACTTTATCAGATGACCATGATTAACTTGAGATATAAACTAAAATGTGATTTAGTTACACTTAAATAATGGAAAGCTATATTTCAAATTATTTTAAACACAAGATTAATTAATGTTTCCCATGTAAATAGATATACCTTCAGTTTTAAAATATAAGTATCTTACTAGATAACCACATATTAAATATTAAAAAATTTAAATTACCCTCTTATCCAGTTCATAAGATGAAGCTTCTGTACTTGGCAAAAGATGGGTAATAGTGGCTATTAGAATCTGTAGGAAATAAAGAAAATAGCTCAAAATATGTCAAACTAATGGTGCATCCTAAAACTTAAACAATAATGCTGAAGTGATACAAAATCTACTGCTGAAAGTTTATCCAAAATATATTAACATTGTTATTTCAAAGTAATTTTTAATAGGTCAGCTTTTCAAGTACACTTAACTATCAATCATTTATAATCCTAATGTACAGAACCAAAGTTATATATGCTCTGTTAACTATAAATGGATTTCTTAAAAATTCAAGTCATGAATCAATATGTATAAACATACAAATAATATATGTTCTGATAGAAAAATGAGAAGACATAGATAAGCAAAAAGATTTATAAAAACCATCTGTAATTTATCACTCAAGACATCTACTTTGCTCAACAAATTAGGTATAGAAGGGATGTATCTCAACATAATAAACACCATATATGACAAGCCCAAAGCTAACACCATACTCAAAAGATAAAAAGTTAATATCCTTTCCTCTAAAGTCAGGAACAAGATAAGGATGCTCACAACTGCCATTTCTATTCAACACAGTACTGGAAGTCCTACCACAGCAATTAGGCAAGAAAAAGAAATAAAAGGCATCCAAATCTGAAAGGAAGAAGTAAAATTATTTCTGTTTGTACATGACATGATCTTATATATAGAAAATCCTAAAATTCCACCAAAAAAAAAAAACTGTTAGAACTCATAAATGAATTCAGTAAAGCTGCAGGATGCAAAATCAACATACAAAAATCAGCTGCATTTCTATACGCCAACAATAAACTATCACAAAGAGAAATTAAGAAAGCTATCCCATTTACAACAGCATCAAAATCAATAAAATACTTAGGAATAAATTTAACCAAGGATAAGACTTATATGCTGAAAACTAGAAAACACTAGTGAATGTAGCTGAAGACACAAATAAATAGAAAGATATTCCATGTCATAGATGGGGAAGAATTAATATTGTTCAATTGTTCACACTACCACAGTGGTCTACAGATTCAATGCAACTGAATGCAAAATTCCAGTGGTGTTTTTCTCAGAAATAGAAAAAAACTATCCTAAAATTTGAATGGAACCACAAAAAAACCCAAAGAGCCAAAGCAATTTGAGAAAGAAGAACAAAGCTGGAGGCATCACACTTCCTGATTTCAAGCTTTATTATAAAGCTACAGTAATCAAAATATGGTACTGACAGTAAGGTACTGACATAAAAACAGGCACACAGACCAGTGCATTAGAATAAAGCCTAGACATAAACCCACACATACAGTCAACTAATCTTTGACAAGGGTCCAAGAACACACACACAATGTTTAGAAAACTGGATATCCATGTGCAAAAGAATGAGACTGGACCCCTATTTTATACCACTCATAACAATTAACTTGAAATGGATCAAAGGCTTAATATAAAGACCTGAAACCATAAAACTCCTAGAAGAAAACATAGGAAAAGGCTCCTTAACATGGGTCTTGGTAATGATTTTTTTGGAAATCATACCTAAAGCAGAAGCAATAACAAAAATATAAACAAGTGGCACTACATAAACTAAAAGCTTCTGCACAGCAAATGAAACCATCAATAAAGTGAAAAGATAACTTACAGAATGGAAAAAAATATTTGCAAACCATATATTTGATTAGGCGTTAATATCCAAAATATACAAGGAACTTATACCCCCAATAGCAAAACTAACTAACTAACTAAATTTATAAATGGGCAAAGGATCTGAATAGACATTTTTCCAAAGACATACAAGTGGCCAACAGGAACATGAAAAGGTATTCAACATCGGTAATCATCAGGAAAATGCAAATCAAAACCACAATGAAATATCACCTCACATTTGTTAGGATGGCTATTTTTAAAAAGACAAGAGAGAACAGATGTTGGCGAGGATGTGGAAAAAAGGGAACCCTTATACACTATTGGTGGGAATGTAAACTGATACAGCCATTATGGAAAACAGTATGAAGGTTCCTCAAAAAATTAAAAATAGAACTACCATATAATATCACTCCTGGGTATATATCAGAAGGAAATGAAATCAGTATCTCAAAGAGATACCTGCACACCCATGTTCACTGCAGTATTATTTACAATAGCCAAGATATGGAACAGCCCACATGCCTTTCGACAGATGAACAGATAAAGAAACTGTGGTGTACATATATACACAATGGAATATTATTCAGCCATAGAAAAGAAGAAAATCCTGTCATTCATGACAACATGAAAGAACCTGGAGTGCTACGCTAAGTGAAATAAGCCAGACAAAGACAAATATTGTATGGTATCACTTATATGTGGAAAAGTTAAAAAAAGCTGATTTTATAGAAACAGAATAGTGGTTGCCAGGGTCTGGGGTGTAGTGAACTGAGGAGATGTAGGTCAAAGGGTACAAATTTTCAGTTATAAAAATAATAAGTTCTGGGGCTTCACTGGTGGCGCAGTGGTTGAGAATCTGCCTGCCAATGCAGGGGACACGGGTTCGAGCCCTGGTCTGGGAAGATCCCACATGCCGCGGAGCAACTAGGCCCGTGAGCCACAATTACTGAGCCTGCGCGTCTGGAACCTGTGTTCCGCAACAAGAGAGGCCGCGATAATGAGGCCCGCGCACCGCGATGAAGAGTGGTCCCCACTTGCCGCAACTAGAGAAAGCCCTCGCACAGAAATGAAGACCTAACACAGCCATAAATAAATAAATTAATTAATTAAAAAAAAAAGTTCTGAGGATTTAATGTATAGTACAGTAATTACAGTTAATCGTACAGTACTGAATATCTTAAAGTTGCTAAGAGTAGACCTTAAGCATTCTCACCATAAAAAAATGTTAAAAATGTGAGGTAATGGATATGTTAATTATCTTGATCTTGGTAACCCTTCTACAATATCAAATCATTATGTTATATACTTTAATATAATACAATTATATTTATCAATTATTCCCCAATAAAGTTGGGGGAAAATAAAGAAATTTACTCTCATCTTCCCAGATATTTCGGTATATATACTTGTAAATATATGCCTTTTTTTTAAAGAAAGATTTCATAATGTGGCTTTTTAAATTAACATATATTATATACTGAACAGAATATGAATAAAATTGATACAGAGAATATGAAATAAAAGACCTTATTAAAAGAAAGCAAACATTCTTATAGTGTTATCATTTACCCTGGAAATTTCTTGATCTCATTCAATTTTTTAATGTGCATGTTAAAAATGTATAGAGGTAAATTTATTGTATTTTTATTGTATGCTATTAAATTTTTATAAATGATTGCTTCAAGTAGAAAAATTCCTCTAAACATAATTTATACCATAAAAGGCTTTACACACTAATAGAATCTAGTATATTAGATTAATACTTAATACTAGTAATAGCACTGGGCTTCTATTCCTAACTATGTAAGTAGGTAACCATTAGTGAAATGCTCTACTATTTTAGAATTTCATTTCTTCATTCAATTAGAGGTAAAGTATAACCATTTATCCGTAGGCACTGGCCACTATAATGTACAGTGAAGCAATCTGCAAAAACTCTACACACCTAAGAATTACTTAGGTAAGTATTAATAATATATAAACTGATGAAGAAAATAAGGGAAAGGATTTGGAGGCCTTCAAATGAATAAAAAAAATATGCTTACTTAAAGAACACCTTAACTTTCAACAGAATAATCAATCTTAAAGGGTAAAATTTTCGAGTTTTAAAATTTCAAAGGTTTTAATACTAATAGACATATATATGAACATTCACATTTACATCCAGTTATCATGTCCTGCATGATAATGATGGTAGCTGCTGCCAACATTTATTAAAATTTATGTCCCATCACTTTTATGGCAAAAAGTGCTCAGCGTGTTACATATATTTTCTCATTTAGTCTTCAGAGCAACTCTGTGAGGTAGGTATTTTTATCCCAAATGTAAAGATAAACAAAGCCAGAATTTAGAGGACTGAGTAATTTGTTGATAGTTACAAAGTTAGTAAATGGCAGAGTCAGGGGTTAGTTAAACCAGGTCTAACCTTCAAACCCAACCTCTTAACCATAATACTATATTCAACTCAACAGATTATTTACCTAAGAGATTCTACATGCAAGTCATCCTAGGCATAAAAAATAATTTTAAAAAATGCCATTGTCTTAAAGAAGCTCAGAATTTTTAAAAAAAAATATTTATTATTTGGTTGCATCGGGTCTTAGTTGCGGCACGCAGGCTCCTTAGTTGCGGCTCACAGGCTCCTTAGTTGTGGCATGTGTGCTCTTTGGTTGTAGCAGGTGGGTTACTTAGTTGCAGCCCGCAGGCTCCATAGTTGTGGCATGTGAACTCTTAGTTGCGGCACGCATGTGGGATCTCGTTCCCTGACCAGGGATCAAACTTTGGGCCCCCTGCATTGGGAGCATGGAATCTTATCCACTGCACCACCAGGGAAGTCCCAAGAAGCTTAGAATTTTTACACAAATATATTTAGTGCTAAAATAGGGCCTGGCGACATGGTTGAGTGGGAAAAGTCTAGACTTGAAATTTTACAGACTTGGGTTTGAACCCTGTTTCTACCCTGTTAGCTTATGACTTTATATAGCTGCTATCTCCTCAGTTCTCTCATCTTAAATAAAGGGAGGAGAGGAGGCAGGGACAACAGTCCACCTCAAATGACTTTTTATGAATTAAATGAGGTAACATATGAAAAGGTGACTAGTATAGTGACTGATACATGGTAGTATATAGTAATATTAATTACTATCTTTCCTAAAAATGTTATAAGAATATGAAGATAAGAAAGATAAATTCTGGTTGGAGAGAACAAGTAAGGATTCTTATTTTTTGAGGAGATGGTATTTAAACTAATCACTGAAAGATGGGGGGGGCAGAGAAAAGTAAAACATTTTAGGTAAGAAGAAGACAGTGAGGGGTATGTGTAGGGGATAATAGCTGACTCAGGTGCCTAGACTACAGGGTATTTCATAAAAGGAATCAGTACATGATTCTGAAAAGATGGGTTGGGTCCTCATCTGGAGGCCTCGAATTAATTCCCAGCTAAAGAGTTTGGGTCTTACTTTATAGACAAAGGAAAACCACTCAGAGATTTTGTTTGTTTGTTTGTTCTTCAGGAAAGTGACATAAGAGTCATGTCAATGTGAATGATGACTTGGAGGGGATGACCTCAGAAGCCAGGAAACCAGTTTAGAAGGTTATTATAGTATCTCAAGAAAGAAATAATTAAGGGCTGAAAAATGTCATGTATTGTAGGAAGCATAGAACACACAGAATTAAAAAAAATAAAAATAAAAATAAACCACTTCATAAATGACTGGCTGAAGAGGAAAGGAAAGGAATGAATCAAAATAATCTCCTGATTTTGGTAACTGGAGGGATGGTATGTTTTCTAACCTAAGACAGGGAATGAAGCCTAATATACATTATAAAGACAACGGCAATGATAAATTTACATGTAGCATTTAAAACCAACCACATAATCTCTTAACATAATATAGAAGGGGACTGTCATGAACTTTGATATCTCAAAAAAGTACCCTGAGTGGCCATTATTTAGCTATGCAAAATTTAAAGAAAACTATTAAATAATTTTATATCTCAAGGTATCCAAATCTAAGGATCTTTAACAAGTCATAATAAGAAATAAATGAGAAATTACTTACTTGAATAATTTTCAAGGGAGAATCAGGCTGGTAAATCTGAAGTCTAGGTACATAATGAACCAGCATGTGAAGCATGTTACAAGCTACATGGGCTACTGTTTTATTTGTAAACTGTAATAATAATAAGAAAAAAAAAAAACAAAAAAGCACTGTTATAAAAAATTTCTTCCTGATATTATTCATCTCTGCATTAGCTGCTAAAAAATTTTAAATTGTATACATGTTTATTTTTGTCATTCTATATTTGTGTTTATTAAAATATTATTAGGAAGATAAATATATACCTGCAAAATAAATCATAACACATTCCAAAGATATAATTAACTTTATTTTTTCTTTGTAACGTTTGACTGTCCTCATTAAAGTTTTATTCCATTTTCTCTTACCTAGATTTCTGGAATGGCCTCTAAACTGCTAATCTTGTTATCCCATCTTTCCCCATTGCAATCTACTTACTATACTCAATACTTCCATATTATCTTCTGAAGAACTGTTCTGATGCTGACGTTCTCTATGCTTAAAAATCTTAGGTGACTCCCCAATGGTATAAAGTCAAACTTTTTATGCTTATCTCTCTATGACCAAATCTCACCCACTCTTCAAGCCCTGACCACATACTTCCTCTTTCCAAAGTCTTCTCTGATACCTAAGTCAAAGTGACCTCTGCTTTCTCTGAACTCAATCAGCAGTTTATATGCACCACTCATTTAGTTCTCTCAGCTTTTTATATTTTATTACACTTATTTTCATCTTTTTCAGCCATCATATTATTAATCTCTTCAATCTAGTATTTATATTTCTTTTTCATTCTGGTATTCCTCACTCTGCCTAGCAAAGCACCTCAAACATAGTATATACTCAGAAATATCTGTCAAATAAGTAATATTTGTACTTTGTGTGTTTAGAGTTCTATACAGATATTATAATACAAGTCTTAGGACAAAAAATAGTATCACTCATCTTTTTACAAATAAAAAATATCCATTTATTCATTCAGACTCTCCAAATAATCAGGTTATTATTTCTGAGCAAATCTTATTCTGGTCACAAAGAGGGCATTTAACTTGAATGATAAAGCCAAAAATTGAATAGCTCAAGAATTCAGGAAGTAATAAAGATCGAAGGGTAGGTTACAAAAATACTGATTAAGAAATGATAAACAGCCCTACAAATGTTGTTAAATGACTGGTTTCCTTTTTAGAAGTCATCCATATGTATCTTAAAGACAAAGCCAAATACATAAAATTTGAGATAAAATAGGTCATCACCAAGATATCCTAAAATCAAGAGTAGAACTATTCTTAAGGAAAAAGTCAGAATCAAAGAAATAATGTAATAATAAATTAATGAAAATATCTATTAAATGTTTTATTCTGTAAGGGCACAATATATAATTAACATTTAGAGAAAAATAATCATGCATTCTATACTATCTTAATGTAGTCCACTAAATATTTATTTATTTATTTACTTACCTTTAAGGAAACACAAATTACATTCAGAGCTTCCTTAATTTGAGGATGATGAGACTCATGGACTAGTTCTTCACAAATCCAAATACCTAAACTGCAAAGTGCTACACATCTGCAGAAAAGGCAACCAATAATGATACAAGTAAAAGTGGATGAGCGTTTAAATGAAATGACACCACCACCACAACCAAAACACCCACAACCAACCAACCCAGAGTGAACATGTACTGTTTAGGTGAATTAATCAATTTGTTACTCTGTTAATTAATCAATTTATTACTGTTAATTAATAAATTTGTTACTTAGGAAGATAAAGTGGAGGAAAGCACATCCCCCAAACTCTAAGCCTTATTTTTTTTAATTTAATTTAATTTTTATTTTATATTGGAGTATAGTTGATTTACAATATTGTGTTTCAGGGTATAAAACAAAGTGATTCAGTTATACATATACATACATCCATTCTTTTTCAGATTCTTTTCCCATATAGGTTATTACATAATATTGAGTAGAGTTCCCTGTTCTAAGCCTTATTTTCAACTATAATTTATTACCAAGATCATAGGTGGGGATAACACACAGGATCTTTCTAACAAACCCATATTGATAAATTGATATTGTCATAAAGCTTCCCAAACAAATATGCAACATGCTTTCAAAAAGGAAAGAGTGGGGACTTCCCTGGTGGCACAGTGGTTAAGAATCCACCTGCTAATGCAGGGGACACAGGTTTGAGCCCTGGTTCGGGAAGATCCCACATGCCGTGGAGCAACTAAGCCCGTGTGCCACAACTACTGAACCCGCGTGCCACAACTACTGAAGCCCGAGCGCCTAGAGCCCGTGCTCTGCAACAAGAGAAGCCACCACAATAAGAAGCCCATGCACCGCAACCAAGAGTAGCCCCTGTTCGCCACAACTAGAAAAAGCCTGCGGGCAGCAACGAAGACCCGACGCAGACAAAAATAAATGTTTTTTTTTAAAAAAAAAAAAAAAAAGGAGAGTGTAATTTTATTGACTGATAGCAGCAGTCAGTAAGATATTATTTTCATATCTTTTACATTTAACATAGCTAGCTACAAATTCTTTTTAAAACAAATTGGGACCACAAATAAAATTTATACACTTTATAAAGGAATTCCAACAGAAACAGAACTTGGAGAATTTTTGTTCTGTTTCCTAAAGTCTTGTGAAACTTCAGTTCCCTACTTCAACTGAGTTTCAGCTTGAAGAAAGTAATCTGATGATCAGAATCAGTAAAAATTCTATTAGTGTGTTCAAGTATAAGCTTCTGATGAAGCATATAATGTTTCTAAGTATTAAAAAAAAGTCAGCTCCTTCTAGTTTCCTGATATATCCTGCATGTCCTGATACTGATATTCTTAAATTAAATTCAGTAGAATGCTAAATTTCAGAACAATTTAATGCAGAAATATTTTTCTTCCTGAACATAATGGATCAGAAGTTAAGTCCCTTCTTTCAGTCTATCAGTGTTAATGCTACTAATTTACTATCAAAACTATAGAAAGTCTTCTATGTGAGGTCTACAGCTTCCTTTCTTCTCTACTGTTGTCCACCTATCAATCTTATGTAACATTTATAGATCTAAGTAACCAAGTGACAGGTTTAGCAGTGGAAGGAGCTGTAATCCTAAAATAACAATAAACTCTGAAGTGAAGCAAAGTTCTCCATAGATGCAGCTAACTAAAGCCACAGTAAAAGGCACAGACTGGGAGTACAAATGCTTAAGTTTTTGTTTTTTGCTTTTTAAAGGTTAAGATCAGTTTTTGTGTGTGCGTGTGTGTGTACAGTTTCCTACATTCTTCAAGATGTCAAAATAATCTAGATTATTCCCAGTATGGCTCAACTTTCTGCTACTAGTCAGATTCTGGGGTATAAGTTTCTAAGCTTACATGTTAGGCAACATGCTGATTTAAATCAACCTTTTTGATAAAAGTTTAGTAACACAGACAAAATGCCACAGTTTTCACTTCTTAATGAGACATTTAAAAACAAAAACATTTTAAAATCTTATTATTTACATTCTATTTTTTAAAAATATCCTGATCAAATATTTATAAATATTAATATACACTATTTTCTTAGATATATTACTTTCTACAATAAAAATATTTTAATTCAATTTAACAAACATTCATTGGGTAACTAGTACCATATTTCAAGGTACTACATAAGAGACAGTGACAAATATAATCTGAAGGGAAAGCAAAATCTACTTAAATACAATTAAAAAGAAATCATTTTGGACACAGAAGGTGAAGATACTGAAGAAGGTGACTAGGATTTTATTTTTTTACTGAAGGGAAGGTTCATATTTAAATAATGAAAAAAAGTATTTAATCATCCAAATAATTTAAATTTGTGATTTAGAATAGCTTTTGAGTATCTGAAACAATCTGGACTGCTAAATAATTCAGTTAACTTCTAAAATAAAACTACAAACACAGACTAGCCATGTCAAGTCTTAAGAACATCTGACTTACCGTGCAGGACCAGAGGGCTCATCTCTTGCCGAGCTTAATACAGTTTTGATTATAAGTTCCTAAAATGAAGGAGAAATAATAGCAATGACTAAGATTTTTCATTCATTTATTTAACAAATATTTATTAAATAGCCACCACGGACCCAGGCACTGTGTCAGGCGCTAGGGATACAATAGCAAAATAAAACAGACATTTTTCGTTCTCATGTACATACTTTTAGTATATTCCAATGTTATTCATAAAATTAGCTAAATAAATAAAACGATGGTATGGTCTGAATGTTTGTGCCCCACCCCCCAAATTCGTACGTTGCAATCCTAACCCCTGAAGATGATGGTACTAGGAGGTACTTAGGCCATGAGAGTGGGGCCTTCATGAATGGGATTAATGCTCTTATAAATAAGAGAGACTCCCACAGAGTTCCCTAAGCACCTTCTACTCTGTGAGGACACAGCAAGAAGGCACCGGCTATGAACCAGGAAGAGGGCCTTCACCAGAATGTGATTATGCTAGAGCCTTGATTTTGGACTTAGCCGCCAGAACTGTGAGAAATAAATTTCTGTCACTTATAAGCTACCCAGTCTGTAGTATTTTGTTATAGCAGACAAATGATTTTTGTAATTTATCACCAAATGTATATGTTCAAAAACTTTTTTCCTGATTAGAAGAGTGATAAAATGCTCACTATAAAGATAATTAAAGCAGATTTAATAGCTCAAAGGTATGAACAAAACTTTTCACGACTTTGAGAATTATCATTTAAAAGAAAGCTTCCTCTTCTTATGTGTGAGTTTTGGGATAAGTGCTAGTTAATAGTTAATATGGTTTTTAAAAATCATTCAATTATTCACTCATTAAGGATTTATCAGCTATATAGATTGTAAGCTCCTTAGAGGAGTAACATTCTACTTATCTTTGTGAATTTAGCACCTAGCCCAATGGCTAGCAATTAATAGGTACTTGGAAGCTACCTATTGTTTAAGCCCAAGAGCTTTCTATGTAATAGTGTTATTTTGTTTTTTTTAAAAAATCACTTCAGCCATTACTGCCTATACAATGGCCAGCAAAGGACAAGGCCACTCTGATCATACAAATCACATATAGTAGGCTAGGCTAAGCCCAAAGAAACTCAAAACGGCCTAAGCAAACTGAAACTCTTACCTATCTTTGACCTTCAGGATCTTCTGAAAATAGAAGAAACCAAAGCCATTACATCCCTGAAGACCAAAGGTCAATTTGTATAGTTTTAATTAAATATCATTATAAATTTGCATCGGCCCCTACAATTTTATGTTTAAGTGAAGTTCACTTGTTTAACAAATGTTTTCGGAGTATATTCTACATGCCAAGCAACATGTTAAGCTCTGAGGATATAGCAGTAACTAAGACCTTGTGGTACTTATTTGTCTAAAGTATAAATCAGACACTGAAAAATAATTACAAGTGTGATTAAATGCTGCACAGAGAAATACAGGTGGTATGGAAAGTATATGCAAAACTACCGACAAAAATTTGATTTAAAACATTTCTTTCAGAGAAAGCACAAGTTTAAAAAAAAATCATCAGCATGACTTCTGAGGAGACAGAATGCCCCTCTCTCGTCCCTTCTTTATTCTCTTTTCCCTTCTAATTCTAGGGCCAATTCAGGTCAAACAGAGACCATCTGGCAGTTACTATAACAAGCACAACTTCTTAGGACTGTTAAACCTGTGGCAATTTATAATACATGGGCATTCAGTTAGAGACAGGTCTTGACTTAGTGACAGAATTATTCACTACCAGGCACATTGCTGGGTCCAGAGCACTAAGTGCCTTTATCCTAACTAGGAGACCTGATCACACCACTCCCCTCTACCTTGGTCTAAGAATTACTGAGTCCAGAGGACTAAGGATGCTGATCATGTCACACCTTCCCCTTCAAACAGAGGCTGACCTCTACAGAGGCACAAAACAACTTTTCACCAATTTTTTTTACTTGAAATTTTTAAAAAGGCTTGTAAACAACAATTAGAGTATGTCTACTCCTAATTAGACACTATCTTTTTTTTTTTTTTTTTTAAAGATTTACTATCTGGGTAAGCAATTGTATAGACAGTTCAATTTTGCACCATCTCTTACTCAAGCCTGTTAATGCTTCAGGTACATGGGATCTCCACCCCAATTCCACAGTTTCCTATAGCAGAATAGAATATTCCATTACATTGTCTGATTCATCACCTTGGAAAACTGGGAGAAGGAGACAGTCAAATATGCAGGTCGAGTGCCATCTCAATCTTAGAAGCCTTACATTAGCAGCATAGTATATGGCTCATGGGATTTCAATAAATGCTCAGTGAGTGAATGAATGAATCCTAAGATAATGACATGTGAGTGGGTTCAATAATGAGAAAATGTTTCCAAAGTAATAGTTATAAAAAAAAAAGGTTATGTTCCTAATGGACATTCCAGCCTTTGTGTCTGAGGGGTATAGCTGGCTAAAGTTCTTTAACAATTGTGTGGATTTCGAGAGGAAAATGAAGAACACAAATTTTACTGAATATACTGTTACGATTATAAAGTCATTTAAACGCTAAAAATTAGCACCTAATTTCTTACCTTAACATCTGTAAATTGAGACACAGCAATATCAGGAATGTTGGGATGGAGAGCAGGCAGTTCACAATATAAGTTGGGAAAGCAAACCAAAGATCCAAGAAGAACTTGTGCTTCCACTCTTGGTGCCTATGTATCAGATTTAAAAAATCTTTAATTATCAGAAAAATTACTGTATTACCTAACCAGATTACACAGGGAAGTCAGAGTACAAGACAAAATTCAAAAAGGAAAGGGGAACACAAAAAGATTAGGTTTTCATATATACTTTCCACATAAACTACTGTTATTCTCAATAAATGCAATGAACAAATAGTAAAGCTTTCTTTAAGAGCAGCTAATAAGCAGAAATGTGGGTACAGCTAATGAGTATGTAGACAGGAATACAGTTTTAGCTAACAGCATAAAATTACCCTAATTTTGAGGAAAAATATAAATACTTTCATTCTAAAGGCAACTCACACATCATAACATATTGTTCTAATGAGCAGAAGACTCATGGTCTCTAGATTATATTCGTTACTATCTAAGGATGAATAAAGTAACTAAGGATGAAAATGGTCACTATATCTTCAAGACACCGGCATTAGTCTAGATATGTTTTATGATATTATGGACATGATAAAAACACTACCTATACTACTTACTAAAAAAAAAATTAGAAATTATGCTTGGACTGCAGATGAAGGTAACTTTTCATCTTTTTTCCTTAGCTGTATTAAGCCATTTCTGAAGTATCAGCACTGAACATTTCTTTTTTCTTTTGCCTTCTTGCATGCCCACCTAACATCAACATCCACCTACTGATAAATTGCTTTGTTTACTAAAATACCTAAAAATTGATTTATATGTTTAATAACACCTAACAAAAATGCTAAAACCAATCTATTAGAAATATAAAACTTCTTCTATTTACATAAAACAAGAACCTATCTCCAAAGGATTTCCTTGTTAATAAATGTTATAACAGAGGTGATGGAGTAGTATTCTATTATGATTTTCAACAAAACAACTCATTTCCATATTAAAAAAATAATCTAGATTTACAGATACAAGGCCAGCAGCATAATGGGGTGGGGTAAGCTCACACCCACCATCCCGATTTAAAATCAATTTTACTATAAAAATGAAACTGAAAAAAACCCCCAATATTTAATGATAGAGATTAGCTAAGGGTTTTTCTTTAAAGTTGGATTAAAAAACTGGGAATATTCATTCAGCTATGTGGGGCATAATGGGAGGCAAAACTGGAATGGAACTGTAATTAAGAAAGGCAAAACCTAATCAAATTACTTTGAAATCTGCCTGGGGGCGGGGGGATTAACAAAAGGAAGATGATATGTGTGGGATCTAAAATGAAACTCCAAAGAGCAAGATTTAGACTGTGTATCTCCAACACCGTCCAGAGGAAAAGACTGCCTATAACCTTACAGTGGAGATGTGTCAGGTTTACTTCTTGTAATGATTTGGCTTCCTAGGCAGGCTTTCTCAATAGGTGTTCCTCGTAAGAACCACAGAGAACAGAAAACAACTGTTTTTTAAATTTTCCCAAGGATGTTACATAAGTAGTATCCTTCTAGATAGGAGGAAGGTTTAGTCACATAAAATGGATGCCTAAGGACATCAGGGCTGTAGGAAATGTGCCAACTACTCATCTGGAATAATCAGCTAACTGAAAAGTTATAGTTTTCATAGTAAATGCATAAAAAAACGGCATTGGTTTATGCATCAGGCTCCTCTGAGTTCTATCAGCTTTTGCCAGTATCCAAGAGACTGATAATCTGTGTACTCTGATAATACTACAATAGCCTTGTAACTTGTTTAGCATCTTTAGTTTGTCTTCCATTTAATCTATCTCCAGTTTAATACACTTATTTAACATTAGCAAAGCACAGATTTAATCATCTCTCTCCCTACTTTAAAAAATTCAACTGTTTATCTAATATAAAATATAGCATTATAATCTGATCCCTGGCATTAATAGACCCTCCAAGATATAGTCTAAAGCAGTGCTTCTCAATCTTTACTGTCCATACCAATTATTTGGGATATAGTTAAAATGTATATTCTGTTTCAGTAGGTCTGGGATGAGGTCTGAGATTCTGCATGCCAAATGTTTCTGGTGTGCAGACCACATTTTGGGTAGCTGGGATCTAAAGTACCTTTCTGTTCTTTGTGTCCACTACTCTCTAGTTAGACTAACTAGCTTGTAAACAAAATGAATTATTTGTCATTCCTAGGACACAGCTTACTCATGCCTGTTTCCCTATGCCTGGAATACCTTCCCCCTTCTCCATTTTCACTCTTAAGAATACTACTAATCTTTCACGGACCTACTCAAATATCTTTTCCATGGAACCTCTTGATATCCCTTAAAAAAAAAGATCTCTCCTCTGTCTTAATTACCAAATAATTTTATTTTGTTTAACAAACACTTAAACTGCACATACAATGTGTCATATAATGTTCCAACCATGTTACAAATATTAACTCAAATCCCCATAAAATAACCAGATGAGGAAGGTTACCTCCATTTTATAGATGAAGAAACTTAGACACAGAGAAATCAAGTAACTTGCACAAGATCTCACAGCTAATTAAGTGGCAGAGCTGGGATTTGAACCCATGCTTTTAACCACTATGCTAAGCTCCTCCTACTGGTACCTCTTTGTTGTCCTACATTCTATAGTTGTTAATATATTTTTCTATCTTCCCAGCAGCAGACTATATGTTCCCTGAGTACAACATGCATCTCATTTATTCTATGTCCTTCTATATTCCACCCAAAGGAACACTTTGTACACAAGGGGAAACAAAAGTTGAATAACCACAAAAGGGCTTAGCACCATGTTGAACACATACTAAGTGCTGAATATATATTTACAGATTCAATTAATAAATACCTATAACCATGATGCTGTGCCAGGCCCTGAAGATACCAAGATAAGTAAGACATGATCACTGTTCTCCAGGAACTAGGGAAACAGGGTTAATAACTAGCTATAAATATGGGTTGTTCTCTTATTTGCACATTTCCTCTAGGTGACTGTATCCAGTTTCATGGCTTTCAATAGCATCTGAAGCTAATGTCTCCCAGCTTTCCATTTTTGGTCCAGACATCTCCTTTGAGGTCCTGACTTGTACATACAGTGGCCCTTCTGACATCTCATGGGTGTCTAACAGGCAGCTTCCTATGCCCCAAATAGAACTCCTTTTCATTCACTGTCGGTCTTTTGCAGCTTATAAATGAAATAACATATGTTAAACTGCTTTGCAAGTTATAAAGCACTAGTCAAGTATGAATGATTTTTCTTTCCCAAATACTTTTAGTTTTTCTCAGTAGACGTTCAATTATTTCTCATTTATACTTTGTTCCAGGGTGATCTTTCTAAAATACAAATGTGATCATGTCACTCTGCTTAAAATCTTTCAACGGCCACTCATTCTTTCCTTAGGATGAAATCTAACCTCTTGAGTACTAGAAACAGAGTTACTGCCTTCCTCCTTAGTTCACTTCTGCCACTTATATCTGAACATGTTCCAGTTATACTAAGTTACCTGGCATTGTCTCACAGCTCCAAACTGTATGAAAAATCCTCACATGCTGTTTTAGAGTTTACTCCTAGAGCATATTTCTGGGTTACCTCATCTATATTTCTTTCTTCTCTTTTGCTATATAGCTCATTGCCCATTTTCAAAATTTTCTTCCCTCCCTGTTTGTTTCTTTAGATTTCCTCAATTTTAAATTGTTTTGCTTATCAGATTTAACCCATTTTTGTAGCTCCTGGGTCAATTTATCAAATAATTTTAGTACTTTCTTACACTTCAGAATTGTTTACTTTTTTTTTTTTTAAAGTGGGAGAGACAATCAATTCTAATTAAATTACGTATCTTCCTGAACATCAGTTTGTTATATTTTATCAACAATGGCTCTTCCTTTGTTGCTCTGTTAGCTGAATCTTGGTTAACCACAGTTTGTTATATTGTGAAGGACAGGAAATAAAAACTTACATTGAGAAAAGCTGAAGAAGCCACTCTACCAGCTGCTACAATAAAATCCATAATAAGCATTGTGGCACCAGGCAAACCAAGTGAAAAAAATTGAGGTGAGCAGTGCTTGATGATTGTATTGACAATATCCTTAGGAATAAAGAAAAGAGGAGAAGAAAAATATCACAAATGTAATCTTGGGTATCAGCTAATCAATATCTTTAAAAATAGACAATGTGTGAAATAATGAAACAGGTAATAACTATAACTGGTTGGCTAACTGGAAAGACTAATTTTAATTCTTCCAAAGAATCCATGCTTAGTACTATATTTTGTCACGGGAAAGTAAACTGAAAACACTTTTTTTTTAAACTGACAGCATTTTTTTTTCACCCTAGAGAGCCAGTTAGAAGGGGCTCTGCTTCGGAGGGTTAAAAATAAGGCCCATGTCATCCGTTAGACTCACCTGGAGGGATTGTTAAACCACAGACTGGTGGGTTCTACCATCAGATTACTAACTGAGTAAGTCTGGGATGGGGTCCAAGAATTTACATTTCTGACAAGTTCCTGTATGATGCTAATGCTATTTATTAGCATCATTTTATTTTAGCAACAATTTTATTTCATCTGAAAGCAGCATTCTACTTTATTATTGGTTTGCAGAATAATAAGGTCCCCACTGAAGTTTCTATTCTCTTTTCATCAACACCTTCCCACCATCCCCCGCTTCCCAAGGCAACCTGGAAAGCAACAGCAAACTTTGCTGTGTTGGACCTTCCTTCACAAGGAAGGATACTCCAAATGGTCCCCTTGCCATGTGGAACTGAAGAAGCTGAGATAAGCCCGGGCAAAAATGTGGTCCACTGACTGCTGAGTCAAAATACATTACAGCTTAGGACACAGACACCAGAAGCAAATATTTTGAAATAAATCTGAAAGCAAAGGTTAAAAATGTTGACAACAACATACACACTTAGCTTTCTTCTCATTTCTGTTTCTTGCTTTAAAGGTTTTCTTATTCTCTGCCCGAATATTTGTTGACTTGGGAACGGATGAAAGGACAGAGATGAAAAAAAACTTTTGTCTGTGACCTTACTCTTTGGCTTATGTTCATTAAAATGATAAAACCGGAAAAAAATAAATAAATAAGGCCCATGTGTTGTAAAACTTAATTGCAGAGTAGTTCCTTCTGCCACCTATTTGCTTCCATGTGATAACTCTGATGTCTGAAGTTGCATGACCTGTTTTGTGGCAACTGGAGAAATTCTCTTTTTAAGAAAAATTGAAGTCCTTTGATGATAGACATCTAGCCTCAGAAATCCAGACGTAGGCATTTTTAAGGGCATATTCTCAACTTGGTTATTCATTCATTTTGCCTTTGGAATTTACCATGAGGATGCAGTATAGCAGGTTGTATTACTCAATCCAATTTAAATGAAAGCTCTTTATCCAGTAATTAAGAATATCATTTTATTTGAGACATGTTTATAAGGTAGAAAACTATAATTATTTCAAATTAACACAAGAAGTTTTTTCACTTTTCAGAAAGATAATTATCATCTTTTAATATTAATTTAATGCTCCTGAAATGAACTGCAAGTGAAATTTAACCACGTTATGATTACAAACATTTACATTACCTTGACCAGCAACTTCCTATACTTTTCAGTTTTATGGCCAGGATCAAGACCCGTGAAGTAATGTTCTAGAGGCATATTTATGACTATCTAATGTAATGACTATATTGATGCAAATCAATATACTTGTCACTATGGTAATACAATTTATAAAAATAAGAAAATGTGATGTGCTGACTCTTAGAGTAGGAAAAAACCTCTGACAGCTGCATGACTAGCTGAGCAAATACATAAGTCCCAAGTGCCAGTTATCAAGTAACAATTACAAAATACCTAAGAATAAGTACATTAGGACATTAAAGGAAGATGTTGTCAGCGTAAGCAAAGGATGTTTTAATCTCTTCAAAAAGTGAACAGTTTGTATAACATTAGAAGAAAGATGCACTTAATAATCAAGTCAATCTCCCAACTACAATAGCTTGTTTTGAAACTATGTTTCAGAATAAATGAGGTTATAAATGGAATAAATCTGTAAATAAATTACAATATAAGGGAATGTTTTTAATTCTACACCTTGAAAGTGAAGAGTTAAACAGAATAAAGAATCAAAGATAAACTTATAAAGTGACTTGTTAGAAAGTACATATATTTACCTGATCAATATGAAGTAATCCACAGTGCATTATATTGTAGAAGTGTGTTAGGAAATCTCTATTTGGAGAAACATCTTGTCTTCTTTTCATTGTATTACAAATAAGTTTATAGGCGTGTAATTTACCTTGTTTATATTTATCAGTTAACATGGTTGCCTACAATTGAAAGATATTGTTTTTAATACTCAAAACCGAATACTGTTTGTTAAATACTGAAACAATTGAATATAGCAAGCAATATATTTGTTTTCATTTATTTCTATGTTGGCCCATTTTCTTTAATGAACTAAATATCAGGATTACTGAAATTATTTTTATCATTAAAATGATACAATGTAGGTGTGAATAACTATACACTGTTTCACTTAGGAAAATGCACCAAACACATCAAATAATACTTAAAAGAATTAGTTCTTTAGAAGTACATAGCATATTCTATAACACAAAACTGAGGTTTACATTTCATTTAAATACAATAAAAACATAATTTACTATATTCATTTTTGTTTTAGCAATAAAAATGATGCAACCTAAATAATAATTTTGCTAGGCCCACTCTCCTCTCTATATAACCCCTAATGGCTAGTTAAAAATTAAGTGCTCTACAGGGAACAATATTCAATATGCTGTGATAAACCATAACGGAAAAGAACATGAAAAAGTATGTATATATATGTATAACTGAATCGCTTTGCTTGCTGTAGAGTAGAAATTAACACAACATTATAAATCAACTATACTTCAATAAATTTTAACAAAAGCTAAAAAACACAAAAACACACAAAAAACAAAACTAAGTGCTCTAGAAGACTACACAATAGTCTTCTCTCTCTCTACTGTTTGAGACTGACCACATACTTATTTACTAAATGAAACTTTTTAATTAATATTTTATATATTAAGCTTACCTTGAAAAGCCAAGGTGTAAGAATTCTCAGTGGAGGAATTAAAACCGGTGGAGAAGGGGAGGTCAGGTTATCAGTTGAAATGCCAAGGTTATCTCTAATCTGTAATTTTCAAATAAAATGCAACAAACTTATGAAAAGTGTTCTCTTTCCCAGTTTGTTTTACCTTAAACTTGAGATCTAGTTCCTACCACTAACTATATATTTAAACATGGTTAAGCCATCAGTTCGTAGTGCGGGGGTGGATGTTATCTAAGGCTTTTTCTGTACTTCTTAATACTTTATTTTTCTTTCCTTCTCCCTTTTCATCTTTTTCTTTTTTACCTTAGCTAGATTCTGCCAAAGTTCACAGAGGTAATCAAAAACTTGAGCATGTATTTCAGGATCCATAATAGCGTTGACATCTCCCAAAATACCCAGCATTCTTCGCCACATTACAGTAGCAACATCAGCATGCCATCCTGTCAGAGTGCCCCCTGCCATCACACTACAGCATTCAGATGGAAATTCACTGATTTCTATAGAAAAAAATAATTCACTGGTGTCAGTAATTTTTCTAGAGAATTGATCACAAAAACACATAGGAGTCAAATTAATGATCTTAAATATCTACAAAAGTGAATAAAAGAAATGTTAAGATGCATCAATGTTAATTTTTCCTGGTAAGGTCAAAACCTCGCTAGTTCATAATTCCTTATTTTGACAATAATTACTTATACAATAGTGCATCTATCTAGATTTAACTAAGGAGAAAATGATGCAGATACCAGATGGAGAAATTTACGTTTGACATAAAGATCATATTTATAAATACATACTCTCTCTTTTACCTAATAGCTACTTCAAGTTCCATCATCAAATTAACAGAAAATCTCAGGCTGAAGGCAGATCCTGTAGGAAGTCTTCCTAAGCTTATTTCTTTGTAATTAAACCTTCCGAAGAAATATATTTCTATATTTCACAATTAAGTCAGGCCTAGCATTAAAAGGGATATCACAATGGCATGAAAAAAATAATTTAAATATAATCTAAAATTTCCATAATTACATTTCTTTTGTTTATTAATATTGGCATGATATAGACATATAGGTAACCTAGGGTCTTAGTCTCATTTCTGTCACTAATTATGTGATATTGTACAAATTATTTAATAACCTCCCTAAAGCTACAGCTCCTCATCTGTAAAATAGATGGTTTAGGTAGGTATCACTATAGATCTCCTCCAGCTTAAAAAAAAACAAAAAAAAAGAAAAAAAAAGCCATCATTCTATGCAATGTATATAATGGAAAAGGCAAAATCATTAGAAAGTCAGTAAAAACTTTTTCCTGCTTGATAATATCTCAGTGTACTGATAATTTACAAAGTCACACACAGTATATGTACATCCTTTACTCTTAATGTTTAACTTTTTTCTCTGCATGTAAAGTGTGCAATAACTGAGTATATTATTAAAAAGTTACTGGACAGTCTTTCACAATAATAAAAACAGGTTTCTGGTGTAAATTCACTAAAATAAAAATTTAAGAAAATACTACAGGGTTAACCATCACTGTTAACCTCTCCCTATTCTACAGAACCTTAACAATATAGTGATAACTCAACTGATTGGTAACTATGAAGGATATTATTGGAACAACTGAGGATAACTGACTATAGACTAAAATTGCAATGATGTATCAATGTTAAATATCCTGAACATGGTCCTTATATTATGGTTATGCAGGAAATGTATACTTATTCTTAGGACATACTTGCTGAAGTGTTTAGGTGTAAAGGGTCTGATACTTGCAATTCACTCTTAAATGGCTCAGAAAAAAAAAAGGGTTGTTTTAATGCGTGTGTGTGTGTGTGTGTGTGTGTGTGTGTGTGTGTGTGTGTATAGGTAGAGAGAAAGATAAAGTGGTAAAATATTAACAACTGGTGAATTTATCTGAAGGATTTATGGGTATTCATTTTACTAGTCTTGCAACTTTTCCATGAGTTTGAAATTTTTTCCAAATGTTGGGGAAAAAGCTGAAAATAAAAACCAAAAAACCAAAAAACTGCAGGCCAAGTGGAGGAAAGAAAAGGTCAGAAATAATCTACAAACCAGAAAATTAGGGCTATGTAATTGCAAGGTAATTGCATATTAAGAGAATGAGTACCTTAAAAGGGGGGGCGGGGGGGGGGCAGAAGTCACACGGTTTTAAATTTCTTCCTTTGGCCAGAGAGTAAATGTGCTGCATTACCAATGAAAACTAGTATTTTATATTATTCATTATAAATATCTTATCAACTGTGTCCTTGACCAAATTTTCTGGCATATTTGCAAAATGACTTTTTATCCTGATGCTTGTTATATGATGCAGAACTTAACAAAAATAACTTTTTATTAACTTGCAGTTTCTAAGGCTTCCTAGTCACTTTTAAACATTTACTTAAATATAAAAATACTTCATTTGGACTGCCTACTTTGATTCAGCAGGTTCTTCAGATAAAATATTAAGAATAACGATGCCAAATTATGTATTTCCTGCTTTAGGAAATGGTATCATAAATGATAATATAACATACAAAAATAATGTAACCACTAATACCAGGACTATAATCAACTATAATAAAATATCAAATAACAAAAAACAGAATGCAAATATCTTTCTTAAGGGCAAGAAAAAAAATGTTATACTAATTAATTTCCCAAAGACAGAAAAGTCCAAAAGACTTATAATAATATTTACATAACATATATAAAATAATCAAATTTAAGATGCCTTATTTAAGATCTCCTGACACTAATGCCCTGAAAGAAAAAAATGGCAAAGATCTAATTTCCAAATATTGCCTAGGTCATCTGGCGTCTGCAGAACAGAGTGGTGGAGCTTCTCATCGAGCTGTAGGTCCTTCTGTTCCATGTGATCTATATTCAGTGTGGAAGGAGAAGGTGTCTGTGACCTGGATCCCAGAGCTGAATGGACTGGAGAGGCACTTTCTGAACCTGTAAATATAATTTCATAAAATTACCACAAAGAATATATTCAAAACCCTCCACCTAAGATGTAATGCTTAAAAGCCCAATAAAACACAAATTGAAAACATCAAAAGATAAATCAGGTTATAAACTGGCCAAAGAGGTCAATACGATCATAATACTGTACAAGATTTCATAGCTAGCAGTCTCATTCCATGTCTACTATGGGACTAGTGTGGAATGAGAACTGGACATACCAATTAATAGGGGCCATCAGTGAGAGCAAGAATGCCTACTTCCATTCCTGGTCCAGCTACAGAAACTCTGGTACCCACTGCTACTTTATTTCACTTACTTCAGGCTTGAGGCAATTCAGGAGAAGAGAAACTTGTCCATTGCTATATGCCACTAACATTGCTAGCCTTGACATCTTTCATTTAAAAGCATATTTTTGAGAGTCAGCTATGGTTTTGCATATATTAGCATTTAATTCGATTTTTATTGCTGAGTACCATTTCAATGAATACTGGATGAATGAATACATTACAATTTGATTATTCATTCACTGGTTAATGGATATTTGGACTATTTTCAATTTAGCTACTGTGAATAATGCTGTTATGAACTTTCACATACAAATGTTTGAAATAAATACCTAGGAATGGTCATATGGTAAGTGTATGTTTAATTTTAAAAGATACTGCCGTATTTTTGCAGAGTGGCCCTAACATTTTGCATTCCCATTATAATAATGTAATGTATGATATTTCCAGTTGCTCCACACTCTCTTTAACCCTGGTATTGTGTTTTTAACTTGAGCTGATTTATTATGTGTATAGTGGTACCTCACGGATATTTATATTCCCTGATTACTAGTAATGTTGAGTATCTTTTCATCCAAATTTTCATCTAAGTTTATGTTTAAGGACAACTACAGTAAAAAGTGTTTATTGTAAAATAAGAATTCTTCTTTGAGTAGTAACTTAAATTCTGTAACGAGCAGACTGTGGATCCAACCAAACTGGCTCCTATCTTCCACTCAGCCCTCATTCTGCAATGGGCAGGCCAAAGTTCTTACTTATCCTCTGGTAGAAAAGATGTGGAAAAGAAGAATGTGAAAACATAGGATGGGTTCCTGCCTGTTGAATATTTCACTGGCCAAATTTCACCAGTTTGATTTGGCTGAAGAAATGTGCCTAATTCAGACATGCAGACATCACTGCTCCAGTCTTTCAAGTTCCAGCCAACCACAGGATGCAAAAACCACCCTATTGGGGCTTCCCTGGTGGCACAGTGGTTGAGAATCTGCCTGCCAATGCAGGGGACACGGGTTCGAGCCCTGGTCTGGGAAGATCCCACATGCCGCGGAGCAACTGGGCCCGTGAGCCACAGCTACTGAGCCTGCGCATCTGGAGCCTGTGCTCCGCAACAAGAGAGGCCGCCACAGTGAGAGGCACGCGCACCGCGATGAAGAGTGGCCCCCGCTTGCCGCAACTAGAGAAAGCCCTCGCGCAGAAACGAAGACCCAACGCAGTCAAAAATAAATTAATAAATTAAAAAAAAAAAAACCACCCTATTGATATTTCATCCATCAACCATCAAAGGGGCGTCAAATTGCAGTAGGAACCAGAGTGAATCTGGATAATACAGTGGAACTCTTGAAGTATGGGCCACAGGCTGCTCAGGCTGCCTCTGGTCACTGTACTGCTCTTGGAATAATGTGACCCTGCCTTTCACGACTCAATTTCTTGGACCCCACTTGTCATATTATTGTCAGGTTTGGCCACACATAAAAAGTTGCTGAAAAGCATAATTTACTGTATTAATTTACTATAATACAGAATATTAGTATATTGACAAACAGACCTTATTTTAGGCAGTGTGCTTTATGTTTTCAATAATAAATAGTTTACCAAAGAAATCTACAAAAATCTAGGCTAACTCTGAAAATCAATGAAAAAGGTAAAGTGCAGTACCTCAACTTTTTTTGGTTATTTATTTAAAAATTGCTGCAAGAAATGCTCTGGTGCAAACACACACAAAATTTTGCGTACGGTATTAGGAGTTCATAGAGTTCCCTGAAGCTTATCCATGTGGACTCCAGGTCAAGAAACTCTTATATTAATGTTTTTTTCCCTCCATTGTTACATAAAGATGAGTGAAAAAAATAATACTTAAATAGTAATAAGTAATACATAAAATCTATCAAATACAAGTCTGAAAAGGTTCTTTGGTGGCTTAAAAAAAATGCATTTAAGGAATACACTCCCTTGAGTAACTTTACCAGTAACCGTTGCAACTTCAGTACAAAAAGCTTGTTGATTAAGACTGCTTGTTTCCGAATCGATGTGAAGTGTGGTTAGACTAGCCACTTCTTGCTCTTCAGCACTCTGATAATGGCCAGAACCTGAATCCACATCAGCAGAGGATGCATTCCCAGTATCAGCTCCAAAGCCAAAATCTACAGGAAGAAGAAATGCTAGTGTACAGAAGTTCCAATTACAAAACAAAAATATTTACAAAAGAGACACAGCTACTTCATCAAAATAATTAAATATGAACATTCCCCCCAAATTTATTCTATTTACATACCACTCAGGCAAGGGTAAATAATGTTAACACTTTGAAGTTTATAATTAGAAACAAATTTTTAAAGATCCTCATAGCCTATTATTAACAAAAATAATGATAAAAGGACAGAGACATACAATATATCATCACTATTCTTATCCCTGTTTTCTGATAGCTGGAAATATACTTAACTGCTTTTCAAGTTTTATAATCTCTAGAGGAGAGATATATATAATAAAAATGCCACATACGTGGTAAGAGTCATTTTTATCTCAAATCATATTTCCAGTCCAAGATCAGAGTAGTATATAATCCATGAGGGCAAGAAACATAATTCTCCAATGCATCTCCCAGCTCTTCACAAAGTTGGTTCCCAAGATTTTGACTTTCTTCTTTTAAATTTTGGTACCCTTCACTGATTGCCAAGTGTAATACAGAATTACAGCAGAAAAGCTATGTGGTAGTAATATAGCACCAAATAATATCACTGATGTCATTTTAACATGAAGCAATTATTCAAGTAAGGTTCTGGGTACCAGAGCATTGAACGTAACTGTACTGAACATACTGAAGCACTGACCATAACTAGATAGTGGTCCCCAAATACGACTGCATGAAATAGTCCAACTCATAACCATGACTGCCCTTTATTCTAATACCAAGTCCATCCTTTTTCCTGTCTATGTGTCTGGTCTTAAAATATCATTTGTTCTATGAAAGAACACTGTTTTTTGTTTTTTAAATGCCTTTAGTTGGCAAAATAAAGAGGCCTCAACTTGAAGTGATTCCCTAAAAAGTCTTTTGGAGTTTCACTGAAAATGAAATCAAAATACGTATATGGGAACCCCTAAGTAATGTTAGAGAGGAATATGATGGTTACGTAAACTGTCAGTCAGTCTCGAACAGAAAACAAATCAACAAAAACCGTACTGCTCAAACAGAAAAAAGATACTTGCTGTCAAATTTTCGGCCATCATATTGGAAAGCGCTGAAAGAATCCGAATGACTGTCTGAGCTGATGAGATCACTGCTCCCTGCACTGGCAGGAGAAGTCCATTCTGAGGGCACACCTGGGTCATCAATAGGGCGCATTGGGTTCTGCTTGTTTAGAATATCAGGGAGGTCTTTGGGAATTTCGAGGCTACCTGGACTACTTCCTCTTCTTGTCATAGTCTAAAAATTCAAGAAACATTTTACCATTAAAAAAGTTTTTTTGAATTCTCATTAAGCATCTGAAATCTTTAATTTCCAAGACAATCATCACAATAAATGTTGAAATTTAGGGCATGAAGTAGGAGGGGGGGAAACACTAACTGAAGACTCTATGTAACTGTATGGAGCTGGATCCTGAACTACTGTTGGTCTGGCTAAAGCAAAGACCCAAATACCATTTGGTGCTGGGCCCGAGACCCTGAAGCCTCAAAAGGATCCATGGAATGAATATTAAGATAAGATAGTAGGAAGAGCAAAGTATTCAAATGGAAAAAAAAGAGGCAAATGGAAGAGGGAATTCCCTGGCGGTCCAGTGGTTAGGACCCTGCACTTCCACTGCAGGGGCATGGGTTTGATCCCTGGTGGGGGAACTAAGGGATTCCTGAAAGCTGTGCAGTGCAGCAAAAAAAAAAAAAAAAAAAAGAAAAGAAAAGAGAAAAAGAAACAAATGGAAGAGATAATGGAGGGAGGGAAGAATGACAGCAAGGATGTCATTCTATGATGATTACATATAATGATTCTATAACTTTTTTCCCACTCAAGGAAAAAAACTTAAAAAAAAAAAAAAAGGAAAATGTAACGGAGTTACAGACTTTCACTAAAGTGACAAGTTGAAATCTAAATGGAATATTGTCCTTTAAAAAAAGCAATTCCACATATATTTATCTTTCCTTAACAATTAAGTATCATTAGGACTAAAACTGCTTCTATTTTCATTTTGCCTTAATTCTAATACTCAAGATAAAGATAACTTTAAAATCTATTCCAAAGTTATCTGTAATGATTAAGTAACTGATGTTAGCATGCTATCAAAATGGTGTGAGTTGGGCCAGAAGACCTCCATGGTTATCTTTCCTGCTGAGGGCTGGCAGCAGGCATCAGAGTACTCTAAGAGCAAAGATGAAAAACAGAGAAAGAACTAGGAAGGTAGTGGCTTATACCACAGGAGCTGAGCAAACAGGTATCCCAAATTTTCACCCTGGTCAAAACTAAAAGCCTGCTTGTTTTAGGTCTTTGAATAAAAAATACTATAAAAATATAATTTAAAAATCTTAATTCAAAAAAGGGTTAAATTTGGGGTGAGGGCTAATTTGAAAAAAATTTTCCACATGTATATCATATACATATCATATACATATATATACATATACATATATATGTACATATCTTTTAGTTTCTCTACCCTCCTCTCTAAAATCAAATAAATAAAATAACACTTACTGAGGCATTACCACTTCGAAGTCGTTCTGCTATAAACTCATCCATCAGATCAGGAACATTAGCATTGCTGCTGCCAATATCACTACTAAGAGGGGGCAGTTTTGTGCTCATGTCCTCTTTATTGACTAAAAATAAATAAATAACTATATATAGTGAAGAAAGACTTAACTACATTTCCTAAATTTAAAACAAAAACAGCCAAAAAATTACCTATGCCATATCAATTATTTGCCAAACATGCATCTACGAATAATTTCTCTCCTTTTAGATTTAAGAATTAGTAAATTGATATTTACTTTATTTAACTAAGCAGATGTTAGTCAATCTTCAGTATAACCTTAAACAGCAAGAAAGCTTACAGATAAGCACTAGTTGAAGTTAGGTTAATATTGCCTATAAAGAAACTGGTATATTTTTCTTTCTTCCTGCCTCTGCTTCTATTTGGAGTCTTAATAATTTATAATTCCATTTTCCCCAAAGAATATTTGCAAGAAATATATCCCTTGAATTTAAGTTTAGATATTAATAAATTAAAATTCTATGATTTTGACATAATGTTGTTTCTATTCACTACAAATCTAATGTTATGCTTTAAGAAAAAAGAGATTTATTTTCACAAAGATTTTTCTGTTTAAAAAAACCCCCCACAATAGTTATTTTGATTCTTTTACGACTACATTATGATTTACATTAACAAGAAAGTTTTAAACTTGGGAAACTAACTTACAGAAAATGATATTTACTTATTTCACTATTATGCTGTTGAAAAGGTGATTTCTCTGCAACCAAAGGATATCAACACTGTTTATATTCCTCATGAACTACAAAGCATTTCAGGTTAAGAAAATATACTGGTCAGGAAATCACTCTGAAACACCATTATCTTTATACTATTTGGCCAGGCTTTTTTAAGCTGTCAAATACTGCCCTCAAGTGGCATTAATGGCTCAGTGCGAGATGCAGCGTTCTGTTAATCATGCTAACAAAACCATGTTAAACAAATAAAATCAAAACCTACCTTACTGCTGAAAGTTAATTTTCTATAACTGTGAAGTTATTTTAAATTTGAATCAACATAAGAGAAAACAGTTACCATCATCTTGCTTTCTGTAATCTGTCCATAGAGGTTCCATATTTAAATCATGATTGGCTATCATGAAACCTTTATGCACATCTAAAATCTCAGAAAAAAGAAAGTAACGATAAGTGTTTTAAGGATATAACTTGCATTCTATACAAATGAATGCAAAACTAAAAAGCCTACAGCTTGTTTGCAAATGGTGTAAATGAAAAGTAACTGAGTCCACTTTGAGGTTTAAGAAATAATTTCCTCTTCAATGACAGTTAACTAAAAATGTTGGTGTTGGTTGTAGGACCTTGATTTCCATTATGTTATATCATGTCACAGTAATCTACCAAGAAAAAGATAAAATCAAGTAAATCAGCAGTAAAAATAAATGAACCCAATTATATAGAGCTGGGGCCCTTTTAAATGTAAACCATTGCCGGGGGGGCAGGGGAGAAAGTATTCCAACTCCTCGGTAAACTTAATTTCAAGGTTCATGTAGTACACACTCAGAAAAATAACGGATTTAGATAGCCTTTGGAAGGTCATTAAATTTTCCTGTATGTCCCTCTTTCCTATCTTGTTCAGCAGCAAAGAGGTTTAACTAAATGCTTTATAAGGGAAATTAGTAATTTAAATAAACATTTTATGCTGGGAAAAATACAGCTGGGGAAAGGCGCATGCATAACCAAACAGAGAAAGCAGTGACCATCCCAAAGCTTTTTGATTGCTTATAGCTTGCTTCAGTTGCATTAAGCCAAACTGGTGCTGTCTTTCTCCTTTTGCGCTCTGCACACTGTCAGTGCTCACCTGCAGCTTTCCTTCCAAAATAGCCCATTACATGACTGTACAGATCCCTCAGTGGAGCCTCTGGTGGCATTCTGTTCTGCCTCTGTGGGGAAACATTTGCCTTCGGCTTCGAAAGAGCATGTACAACAGTTTTATAAACGCCACCCAGGGAGCCCTGCTGTAGTCCTGCCTCATGACTTGACGACTTAATAGTACTACGACTACCTCCTAACTGATTACTAGCAATTCCTTCTTTTTGTAATATGGCGGTGGGGATCTCTGTAGATTCCTTAATTGTCTTGCTACTTACTGACGCCGTGTCTAGAGGCCTGTACACACCGGGTTTCACTAGCTCGGTGACACTGTTTGAGCTGGCGTGGGGGCTGCTGATGCTGCTATTGCTGCTGCTACTAAAGCCACTGAGCTTCCGCAGCCTCATCTTCCACGGAGCCTCTTTGCTTTCCAGAGGATTATAAAACTGAACTGACTCAGTAGATGGTCTAAAAGTAACGTGAACACTATTTCGTTTTTTAGAAGCAATTTTCATGATTTTGGCTCTATGAGTTACTGTTTCAGACAAGCTCCTTTTAGTTGGAGAAAGCTTGCTAGTGCTTGTAACATGAGGCATTCTGTGGTTAACAGGTGCTTTTAGAGTAGTTTTCTTGGCATGCAAAACATGTGGGACAATGATTTTTTCATTAATTTGCATACCCTTAACCTTTTCAGCTAGTGTTATATCTATACAGGCATCTAATTCTGTGGCCGTTTGTCTATACAGATGTTTCCTCTTTTCTTTATCACAAGGGCTACCCGAACTAGGTTCCGATGACTGTTTATCACTGTTTAGTTGTTTACATTTTTCAGAAGTTTTTGTTCTCACAAAGCTGTCTAACTGGTTGGGTGCACTGTTATTCATGAAGACAGCTGAGTTTGATTCTTTTTGAAACTGTATGTTTTCAGGAGTCCCAACAAAGGAGGTGGTATTTTCTGATTTACTTTCCTGGTCTATGTGTTCTAATTTATCTAAGGATGATCTTTCATCCCTATTTGCTGCAATAATCACTTCCTGTGAAGCTACATCTTTACCTAACTCGTTTTTACTATGACTTTCCTGGTTTTCCTTAAAATATTCTTTCAGGGAGGAAAGAAGATCATCATCTCCTTCAAGGTCAATGTACTGGATTTGTTCAAAAGCTGAATCTGCAAGTTCTACTGGATCTATTAAGTGACAAAGATGGTCATATATGCTATCACCAACTTCCAGAGAAGACTCTCTACTATGAGTATCAGTGATGTGGCTTTCAGTGGATCTAGTTATTGAAGAAGCCTCTGTGGAACTCTGCAAGCTTGGTGCATGACGGGATGAACTGTCAATTACAGGAACTGCACCTTTGGCTCGTTCAACAGTGAATGGTTCCAAGATGTCAGAAGTGCTGCTACTTCGAGGCAATGGCTGCTCCTCACTCAAAGCGCCAAAAACTTCATTTCCAGGGTCTTCGCTTTGTGAAAAATGTCTGACTCTAGTTGAACGAGGAAGTATTTGAGCATCATCAATATCTGTAAAAAAGAAAAATTACAGAGTAGGAACTATACGAATATGAAAAATAGGTATTAATTTCAACCATACCCTAAGCATATGCTTAAAAATAAAAATTTTTGAGATTTTTTTTGTAAGCTCAATGAAAGAAAATCTATTAAAAATACAAATCTGTTTTTAAATAATGATGTGCACAAGCCAATATAGCATGTAGTATAAATGAATTAGAAAACTACCAGAATACATTTTAATATGTTAACATGCATAGAAATAGACAGTGAGGCGATGAAACATTTGGAAGTGCAGTTAAAGATAGAGCTGTGCCAATAAATCAAGCAATTCAAAATTGCTATTCAATTTTTTATACTTATTTAAGTTCCAAGCAGAAAAAGTAGATCTTAACACAAAAAAGCTGATCTAAATATCCCACTGCAGAATCTTATAGGGTCTTATAAATTCCTGTTTCCTTCCTTACCAGGCAAGAGACATCATCACCTTTTCTTCAAATCTTGCTTATCTATTTGATCACAGATTACACATGGAAATCTCCACCCTCTTCCTAAAGTTCTCTTTGTCAGGCAACTATTTATCTGTTCTACTGAGGTATTTTACTTTATTTAATTATAGTATTAAAATCTATTCATCCTATCAGATAAAACTAATACATTGCTAAAAAAATTAATTGTACTTTTTCATTTCTGACACAAACACCATTAATCTACTAGGAAGAAACATTCTCTGCCTATCACTGGCCCATTCCATTAAATAACCATCAAACCCTAAAAACTGTACCTATGGCTTCTTACATTTCTTTTAAAGAATTACAAATTTTAGAGTCAAAATGGACATCATAGATTATTTAACTCTCTCACCGAGGAAACTGAGGCCCAAAGAGATGAAGCCACTCTCTCAAATTTGAGAAGCAGGTTTAGTGTTCAACGTCATTACATTGTTTTTACTGCCTCAAGTGCTAAGTATATGGTAAATCCTCAAAAATATTTACGAAATTGAAAATCACAATATGAAATACTATTTAGCTGTAGAGATATATACAAATTACACATTTTAGAAGTAAAATACCATGTCTATGAATCTATCATGACCTTTAACATTACCTAGAAATAACTAAAAAAAATTTTTCAGAAGCCAGAAAAATATAATGAAAAAAGGACACAGAGTCAAAAAGTCAGATGTTGGGTACCCATTAGGCTTGTAATGCAAAGATTATAAATAACAGAACTATAACTGATCAAAATGAGAAGATTTAGATCCAGAGTAAAACAGTTACTTGTCCAAGATCACAGATATACTTATTGATGGTGTTAGGTCTAAAACTTTGGTTTTCTTACTCCAGACTCTGACACCAGTTTTCTCATTTATAAAATGGGGATAGTAATTAAAAATATTCTCAGGATCCATGCAATGGATGAAAAGAGGCTAGTCCTTCTGCTATTTCACTCATATCCCTTTCTCTGTATGAGGTCCAAAAGGAGCCACCTTATACTAAATTCAGATCAAGAGAAGTCTGTAATATACTAAGACTGCACTATATTCCTGAAGATATACATTTGGACTCCCAATACGGGTCAAATACAAAATATCTCCTAAAGTTGAAACAATTTCTTGTTATCATTAAGTTGAGGAGAATACAACACTTTAAAAAAATGTTGGCTTTCTTCTTCACGCACTACACTTAGAATTCTTCTAAATGAAAAAGCAAGCATTTCCTCAGAAACTTTGTATTTATGCATTATACTCCGTTTATTACTGTAGCAGATAAGTAATGCATATTTGTGTATCTTGACGAATGCTAAGTATTTTGGTTTATCTCCCATAATACGTCATAAGAACCTCTGCCTAGAGATCATATTCACATACTGGTAGAAGGAAAGCATGTCTTTTATATTAAAAATTAGTAGCTGCTAATTACTAAAATATGAAGCTAGTTCCTCAGGGGGGAAAAAACCTCTTAATCTGTAATAGTAACATACCACTAGAAAATTTAAATAATTTCTAAAACAAGGTATAGAAAAAAGTGCCAAAATCCCTTTTACCAAAGTTAAATTCTATTCTCGGTTAATCATAAACACTAGCTATCAGTAATAATATTTTTACAGCTCCTGAATTCACAAAATCATTTATATTACTTTATGTAGAAACTGATGCCATTTAGAAGCTCATTTTTTCTGAATTACCTAAAGGAAATGACAATGTCCTTTATGTAATTAAAAAAATTTTTTTTTGCCTATTTGGGCTATAATGGCAATGTACCTTCAAGGTAAGTTAAGAACTATAGAATATCTATGTTTCTGATTCTATTATTAGCAGAGGCTAGCAAAAATTCTACATCTTTTTATGACTAGATGTTCAATTTGTAGGTAATTCAAAGCAGTATGCACATCATTGAAATCACATGAAAAGACTGAAAAGCAATAAACCAAGCCCAAATAATTAACTTTAATTTTAGACCACTAAAATTTAAAACACTAAACTATCTTCTACTCTTATCCTTCTAATATTGTTTCCCTGACTCTTAAATTCTGGAAATAGACAAATGACCAATATTTTTTTTATAAGAAAATTATACAGTTTTATTTGTTTGCAAACATGTTATATGATGCTGTGTTTAAGTTAGATTCAAACTTTTCTTGAGATGTACTTTTTAAAATATTAACACAAATTATTTCAACAACAACAACAAATCTAATTTAGAATTATGCTAGAATCTGCTGGTTTTCTAGGTGGAAACGCTGTAAAAGGTTACTATCACATATTGATGACGAGAAGAAATAAATTCCTTGATTGTGCAAAGAAGAACCTGCTTGTTTGATTAGAGATAGAAAATTTTCCTCCTGATTAGGCAGAATTTAGGAACAGGATGGGGCATGAGACATACCATCTTCTTTCTCCTGATACTCAGAAAATAGAAGCAGAGAGATCAAACTATTTTGCTCTACAGTGCTCAATTCAAATACTGAAGTATTGTTAATAACCTTAGCAGTCTACATAATATGGCCTAGACAGACTAGAATCTAACAGCATCAAATATGGCAAACAAATTAGCAGTTTTGAGAACTAACTGGAAGAAAGTGGGTTTGTAAACTTTATTTCAGGGTGAGACACCCACAGTACTTGATTAGAAAATAATAAGAAACAGCTGCAAAAGTCAGTTGCCCACCATGCCTATGTTCTTTTACATCCCTTCTATCACGAAAGTATTATTTCTGACAGTAAAAGCTAATTTGCTTAAGAATAATTATTGAGATTTCTGACTTCTCTTTATCAGGAAAATAAAGACTGCAAGACTGGGCTACCATATGTGTAAAACTACAGTCTAGTGTAGAAGAGAGGACAGGAAAAATGTGCCTGCCCAGACACCAGCACTACCTGCAGAGCTTTAAAAAATAAACTAAGATACTCCTGCAACCCACAGGATATTATATCAAAACCTGAAACAGGAGCCTGGGAAGAAACATTTGTTCAACATCAGATGAGTCTAATGTTAAGAACTAAAGTCACTGACAGTGTCAGTGCCCTTGAAATAGTCCCCAGAACTTAAGAAAAACTCTCCAACGATATTCAACTATTCAACTAGTTTAGTCTATCTATATATAGCTATACCATATAGCATCACGTTCACAACAACGTAGGTTGAATGGTCATCTAACCAAGAATACTAGAGGAGAAAAAAGGGCTGGATAAAAATAGAGTACATTGAAAACTGACAGCCACTTCTTAGAAAACGTAGTATGTTAAAATAAACAAACGTAAAAGGAATTAAAAGAAGTGCCTTTTTACCCCGTAAGTATTCAAGCGTATCAAGTAAATATTTTTCTGGAAAACTCTACTTCTAACCAAAAGCTAGAGTGATTGTCTATGGGTAGTTTCATTGTCTTATTGGTGAAACAGTTATAGAAACCTCAACTCCTGAGCTTAGATGACGCATCCAGGAAATATATTATTATGAGTTCAATTAAGCCTGCTCACAGCAGGCGGAGAGAGAAAACTATGAAGAACAATTTCTTCTTTTATGTAGTTCACTTTCCTTTTTAATTTTGAATTATATATCTCCTCTTGGTTTGAGAGAAATCTGTGATCTTAGGGATGGTGAAAGGGACTTTACCTGAAATAACATTATTAATAAAAATGCACCTTCCCTCACATAAGCCTACAGTCAATTAGAAAGTAAGAGGGTACAAAGATAGGTTGTTAAAAAAACCCCAGCAACCTCACCAAAAGTGGCAACGTCAGGGAAGTACTCCTAAGAGTATAGGAAAGCACCCAAGAATGCACCATAACTTTCTTTGAGCTAGCACATTTTGCATAGTAAGCACAGTTGACCCTTGAACAACACGGCTTTGAGCTGTGCAGGTCCTCTTATTTGTGGATTTTTACAAGTAAATATGTACTACAGCACAACACTACGTGCAGTTGGTTGAATCTGCCCATGTGAAACCACAAAAATGGAGGGCCCACTGTAAAGTTATACATGGATTTTGGACAACGTGAAAGGTCGGCACCCCTAACCCCTGCGTTGTTCAACGGTCAACTGTATATTCAACACAAATTTGCTTCAGTCTAAAAGACAAGGCACTGTATGATCTTAGTCATACAAAAAATTTTTTTACAAAGAAAAAAACTGAACTATGGTGATACAAATTACAAACTCTGTGTGTGTGTGTGTGTGTGTGTGTGTGTGTGTGTGTGTGAGAGAGAGTGACTGACTCAAAAGTGTCACTAGGGAATTTTGGGGGTAATGGAAACATTATACTTTGTCTGGGGTGAAAGATGATGGGGGGGTGTACAATTCTCAAAACTCACTGAACTGAACCCAGGAACTATGCATTTTATTATATGTTAATTAAGCCTTATTAAAGAGCAGACCATCCCAATACTGGAGATCAAGGACCTGAGGCAGAAGTGCAAAGCTGACCAGGTTTTGAGGCTCCTTAGAAATTGGGGCTTCACAGAATGGTTGCTTTATTTGGTTTAAAAGTGAGTTGAGTTCTTAGAATTCTATATGCTATTATAATCTAATATAAATACAAAGATTTATTCGAAAACAACTTTTAGATTATGTACTTTTCTCAAATACTGATTCCCCTGGCTTAAGTTCCATTACTATAGATGATGAAGAATGCATTATTCAAGATTGACCATATAGTTAGTCAAATAATGACATTATAAATATACATTACCACTTCACTTAACCACCTGAGAAGAAAAAATCAAACATGAACAGAAAAAAAACTGACCATTTACAACCCAAAATATTGGTCATTGGCACAGCACTAAACTTAGCACTTCCAGAATGAACTGCAAGGATAGCATTAGAGTTCAAATAACTCAAAATGTTGATTGCTCAACCACTTTCCCAATTTCCCACACCTCCCCCAAAGAAATTAACTTTGAAGAGTTTATTTGATTAAGCAAAATTTGAAAGCAGAAGGATTAAAAAGTGAAAAAGGTGGTGCAGAAATTAGCAGAGGTGGCACTACCTGAAAGCTCATCAGAAAGGGGAGTGAGAACAATATCAGGCAAGAAGGGTTTGGAAGTATGGATCAGAACAGGAGCACTTTTAGCACTGCGTATATAGGCCGATGGCAGAGCACATTCACCAATGGATCGGCTTCTCATGGCTTTAAAAAAGGAAAAGAAAGAAGTGGGGAAGGAAAAAAGAAGTGACTATAATGAAAGGCTTGTGTCACAGAAAAAGCAGCAACAGAGAAAACTAAAAGATACAAAGGAAGGAAATCTTAAATTAAAACATTTCAGCACGGCAAATACTGGCAAGCTGTAAGAAAAGAAATCAGAGAACACATACGACATTTCCAATGTAAATTTTTTGGTGTAAAGCAGGAAAATGTTTTTTTTATTATTAGCAGTTACAATGGTATAGCATTAAAAACAGCAGACACTTTAATTAGCACTATGTTCTCAAAACCAAAGGTCGAAAAGTTCATCGAATGGAAACACTGAAAAGAACCAATATTAACAGTTCCAAGAAATTTTAGGTACCATATTTGGGCATTTCTCTGAGCCACTCTGAGGCAATTCTGAGCCATTCTTCTTAATGAAGCTGAATTCCAAGAACAAATTCTTTCTTTCATACTTTTTCCTAATAAAGTTTCAAAGTCACTCATAGGTCTTTTTTAGAGAATTTTATGTAATTCATAATCTAAAGAATTAAATCTCATGGTTAGTATTTGTTCCTGGTAAAAGAATGCTTGATCAAATCAGTACCTCCTATTTATATTAAAGTTAACAGTATAATTTTAAAATTTTAAGTAAAAACACAGAAAATAGAATTTGCAATCAGCATGAAGAATCGAGTTATTGAGAAAAATAAGTTTATGCTTATTCAAATCTTAAGCATATTATGCAAAAATTTAAAAGATTAAATTTTTAAAGACAAAAAACTTAAAAACTGGAATTTTTTAAAAAAAATTGCATTTGTAGTTGTATTTGGTAATTTCTTAAAAGTAACCAGTTCACAAAATTAAAGACAAATTCTGACACACTTAGAAATAATCAAGTTTATACTTCCCAAATATTTTTTAACTTAACTTTTAGTTTAGAGATTCTTGAATAAATGAAGGTATGTATGAATGGAGAATTTAAAAGAAACAATATTGCATAATAACCAGTGTAACAGTGACACTGATAAAAAAATACATATATCTGAATGTTACCATCAATTCAAAATCTTAGATTTTTCTGATTATTAGAAACAGCTGGTTCCCCGATGCCTAAATCCCTTAGGCTGTCACACAAGGCCTTTGCAATCCAGCTGCAATATCCACGGAAACTTCTCCTTCTGTTCTCCCATGTTGCTGCCACACAGAATTTTATACTGTTTCTTGCAGATTTCATGCTCTTTTTACAACAACATGGCCCTGTGAGTTCATAATATATTTGGTCTTCTTTTCTTCTTGACACTCCTTCATACATAAAATGTCATATCATCTGTGATGCTTTTAAGACTCTCCCACATAATTAACTTACTAGCAATACAGCAATTACCAAAACAAACAAGAATTCCTTCTTTTACAAAGCTTACAATCTATTTTTAGTGGACTGTATGTTTATATGTCAGCCTCCTAACTTTTCAAAGGCAAAAACTATAACTTCTTATCTTTATAACTCTGGTACCTGGCACATATGAGCTCAATAAATCCTTACTGAATGAGTATCTGTATTTGGGCAGCACAGCATAATCATTTGAAAAAAAAAGTTTTCATTGTGAACATACAGAGGAGAAAACCAAAAAAAGTATTAACCAAAAACTAGATGTATATCATAGAGTTATAACTGGAAAAGGATAATTAGAGAGTCCCTAACCCCCAAATTTATTAACGGTGGCAAAATAAAGGATTCTTTAAGAGCAGCTTTCAGGTAAATTTATGTGCAGCAAAACATGGAAGGTTGGAATATATTAAGAAAAGGCAACAACATGCCTTCAGTGTATGACTTTCTGTATAATGTATTAAAGATAAATATATTTTAAAATTGAAACCATATACAAAATGTCAGAATCTGACCCTACTCGTGATTTCCTGCTAGCTTCTTCTCCCTCTCGTGAAAGTGACGACAATTTTATAATCCAATTTGAAATAAAAGTTACGTTGACTTCAAGGTAATCATTTCTTAAAACTTATTAGAGCAAAGACAAACACATAGGTAAAACTTGAAGTGCTGCTTATCAACACAAAAGGTAAAATGCCACCTACAGTTATAATCAGATGTGATTTTTAGAGATATTTCTTTTAAAACTAAGTTGAATCAAATTTTCGATTCCATAGATGAATTACAAGTTTCTTGATTTTTTTCCCTTGGGTTAGATAATTCCTTGGAGATAACAATTCCTTCTATTCCTTCTTTCCCACCACCAACCTGAAGGAAGAGCTTGGGCATTTCCCTTGGAATTTCTCCCATTATCACAATGGTGTAAGTTTGTGTTCTGATCCTGAATGAATTCTTCAGAAGTGCACCTCTCCATCTGCTACTATACTACAGGTCTTTATGCATACCTGGAAATCTGTCAAGTGCCTCACAGCTGGGCAACCTATGCTACAGAAAATGACTTAATGAATTAGCTCCTGGGATTTTGGGGATTTACTAATCTAAAGCTTAGATCAGAGAATCTCTGTAAAGCCACTGAAACTGGTCTAACTTCAGTTAATTACCCTACAATAGTCTCTAAGTGTTCAAGTGAAAGGAAGAGTCACACGACTCTCACTTTAAATCAAAAGCTAGAAATGATTAAGTTTAGCGAGGAAGGCATGTCAAAAGCCAAGACAGGCCGAAAGCTAGACTGCTTGCTCCAAACAGCCAAGCTGTGACTGCAAAAAAGGAAAAGTTCTTGAAGGAAGTTAACAGTGAAAGGGCGAATGATAGAAAGCAAAACAGCCGTATTGCTGACATGGAGAAAGTTTTAGTTGTCTGGAAAGAAGAGCAAACCAGCCACAAGATTCTCTCAAGCCAAATCCTAATCCAGAGCCAGGTCCTAACTCTCTTCAGTTCTAGGAAGGCTGAGAGAGGTGAGGAAGCTGCAGAAGAAAAGCATGAAGCTAGCAGAGTTGGTTCATGAGATTTAAGGAAAGAAGCCATCTTCATAACATAAAAGTGCAAGTGGAAGCAGCAAGTGGTGATGGAGAAGCTGCAGCAAGCTATCCAAAAGATCTAACTAAGATCATTAATGAAGGTGGCTACATTACACAACAGATTTTCAATGTGGACATAACAGCCTTCTATTGGAAGAAGATGCCATCGAGGACTTCCATAACTAGAGAGGAGGAGTCAATGCTTGGCTTCAAAGCTTCAAACCTTCAAAGCACAGGCTGGCCCTCTTGTTAGGGGCTAATGCACCTGGGGACTTCAAGTTCAAGCCAATGCTCATTTACCATTCTGAAAATCCTGGGGCCCTTAAGAATTACGCTAAATCTACTCTGTGCTCTACCAGTGGAACAACAAAGCCTGGATGACAGCACATCTGTGTGCAACATGGTTTACTGAATATTTTAAGCCCCACTGTCAAGACCTACTGCTCAGAAAAGATTCCTTTCAAAGTATTATTGCTCATTGACAATGCACCTGGTCACCCAAGAGCTCTGATGGAGATGTGCAATGAGATTCACATTGTTTTCATGTCTGCTAACACAACATCCATTCTGCAGCCCATGGGTCAAAGAATTATTTCAACTTTCAAGTCTTATTCTTTAAGATACATTTTGTAAGGCTATAGCTGCTATAGATGGTGATTGCTCTGATGAATCTGGGCAAAGTATCGATACACTGAAAACCTTCTGGAAACAAGAAAACCATTCTAGATGACATTAAGAACAATGTGATTCATGGGAAGAGGTCAAAATGTCAACATTAACAGGAGTTTGGAAGAAGTTAATTCCGATCCTCATGGATGACTTTAGTGGAGGAAGTAACTGCAAATGTGGTAGAAAGCACAGCAGAACTAGCCTGAGGATGGGACTGAGATAAAACTCAGTCTCAAGATAAAACTTTGAAGAGGAGTCTCTTCTTATGAGTGAGCAAAGAAAGTGGTTTCTTGAGGTGGAATCTACTCCTGGTGAAGATGCTGTGAAGACTGTTGAAATGAGAACAAAGGATTTAGGGTATTATGTAAGTTTAGTTGATAAAGCTGTGGCAGGGTTTGAGGGGACTGACTCCAATTCTGAAAGAAATTCTAGTGAGTAACATGCGATAAAACATCATTGCATACTACAGAGAAATCATTTGTGTAAGGAAGAGTCAACCAATGCCGCAAACTCCCTTAATGGTCTCACTTTAAGAAACTGTCACGGCCACCCCAACCTTCAGCAACCACCACCCTGATCAGTCAGCAGCCACCAGCAAAAAGACTATGAAGTGCTGAAGATTCAGACTCATGGTTACCATTTTTGGGCAATATTTTAAATTAAGGTATGTAACATTGTTTCTTTAGACATAATGCTACTGAACATTTAACAGACTGCAGTATAGTGTAAACATAACCTTTATATGCACTGGGAAACCAAAAAATTCGTGTGACTCGCTTTATAGGGATATTTGCTTTATTGTGGTGGTCTGTAACCAAACCTGCACTATCTTCTGAGGTCTGCCTGTACACTTTAATTTTTAAAAAGCAGTTCCAGGTTTACGGGAAAATTGGGTGGCAAGTACAAAGAGTTCCAATATATCCCCTTCTTCTCCCACCGCCACCTCGAGTTTCCCCAAGTACTGACATCTTTCATTGGTATGGTACATTTTCTACAACTGATGAGCTAATACTGATACAGTGTCATTAACAAAATCCACAGTTTACATTAGGGATCACTCTTTGTGTTGTACATTCTATGGGCTTTTGACAAACGTATAACATGTATACACCATTACGGTATCATACAGAATACTTTCACTGCTCTAAAAACCCATTGTGCTCCACCTATTCGTCCCTTCTTGTTGCCCTGCTCCCCACCTCCACTCCTGGCAATCAGTAATCCTTTTATTGTCTCTTTAGTTTTCCCTTTTCCAGAATATCATATAGTTGGAATCATAGTGTATGTAACCTTTTCAGATTGGCTTCTTTCACTTAGCAACATGCATCCGGAGCTCCTCCGTATTTTTTCCACGGCCTGATAGCTCACTTCTTATTTTCAAAGAATAATATTCCACTGTGTGGATGTACCACTGTTTGTTAATTCATTCACCTATTTAAGAATATCTTGGTTGATTCCAAGTTCTGGCATAAATTCCGAGTTTATGAATAAAGCTGCTTCAAATATTTGAGTGCCAATGTTTGTGTGGACATACGTTTTCAACTTACCTGGGTAAATGCCAAGGATGGTTTGATTCTATGGTAAGAGTATGTTTCGTTTTCTAGGAAACTACCAAACTGTCTTCCAAAGTGGCTGTACCATTTCCACCAGCAATGAGAGTTACTGTTGCTCCATATCCTTGTCAGCATTTCATGTTGTCAGTGTTCTGGATTTCAGCCATTCTAATAGATATGTAGTGGTATCTCATTGTTTTAAGGGCAATTTAATTCCAAATCCTATAGATTAAACCTACAGACATATCTGCATGTAAGCACAAAGTATAGAAATATACATGACTATATTCTGTACCATTTTTAAGAGCACAAAATTGGAAATAAACTAAAAGTCCATCTTCAGGATACAGGTTAAATTATGGTACTGACATGTAATGAAATCTGATGCAAGGAGTTCAACATTTTCTAGTATTAGTATTTTCCAACTTTATGCAGCTACCTTTCTAAACAAAATTTGTAATGCTTTAACTTTTTTTTTTTTAACATCTTTATTGGAGTATAATTGCTTTACAATGGTGTGTTAGTTTCTGCTTTATAACAAAGTGGATCAGCTATACATATACATATATCCCCATATCTCTCCCCACTTGCGTCTCCCTCCGTCCCACCCTCCCTATCTCACCCCTCTAGGTGGTCACAAAGCACCGAGCTGATCTCCCTGTGCTATGCAGCTGCTTCCCACTAGCTATCGGTTTTACATTTGGTAGTGTATATATGCCCATGCCACTCTCTCTCTTTGTCCCAGCTTATCCTTCCCCCTCCCTGTGTCCTCAAGTCCATTCTCTAGTAGGTCAGCATCTTTATTCCCATCCTACCCCTAGTTTCTTCATGACCATTTTTTTTTTTTTTAGATTCCATATGTATGTGTTAGCATACGGTATTTGTTTTTCTCTTTCTGACTTACTTCACTCTGTATGACAGACTCTAGGTCCATCCACCTCACTACAAGTAACTCAATTTTGTTTCTTCTTATGGTTGAGTAACATTCCATTGTATATATGTGCCACATCTTCTTTATCCATTCATCTGTCGATGGACACTTAGGTTGCTTCCATGTCCTGGCTATTGTAAATAGAGCTGCAATGAACATTGTGGTACATGACTTTTTGAATTATGGTTTTCTCAGGGTATATGCCCAGTAGTGGGATTGCTGGGTCCTATGGCAGTTCTATTTTTAGTTTTTTAAGGAACCTCCATACTGTTCTCCATAGTGGCTGTATCAATTTACATTCCCACCAACAGTGCAAGAGGGTTCCCTTTTCTCCACACCCTCTCCAGAATTTATTGTTTGTAGATTTTTTGATGATGGCCATTCTGATCGGTGTGAGATGATATCTCATTGTAGTTCTGATTTGCATTTCTCTAATGATTAATGATGTTGAGCATTCTTTCATGTGTTTGTTGGCAATCTGTATATCTTCTTTGGAGAAATGTCTATTTAGGTCTTCTGCCCATTTTTGGATTGGGTTGTTTTTTTGATAGTGAGCTGTATGAGCTGCTTGTAAATTTTGGAGATTAATCCTTTGCCAGTTGCTTCATTTGCAAATATTTTCTCCCATTCTGAGGGTTGTCTTTTCGTCTTGTTTATGGTTTCCTTTGCTGTGGTAATGCTTTAACTTTTTATTTGATAGGTTAGTCCAGTGAGCAAGCCAGGCAAGACTGTTTTAACATAGGTATCAGAAAGTAATCATAGTCAGCTATACTTTTAAGATGAGTATTTTACTCACACATGCTTTTATAAAGATTAGAAATACGTCAACATGTTAGCAATGATTTCTTCTCATTAGACACCTAATATGCTTTTGCGCTTCCTTAAACTTTACTTTCCACACTAAGCATAAATTACTTCCATAATCAGAAAAGTATATATATATGGAACTTTTTAAAAAGATTCTAGTTTTAAGTAAAATTTTAAAATTAAAAGAACAATTCCTTCTTAACCAATACAGAAATATTTTCTATAAATGTGACATTAACATAAAATGAAGAAAGGCATTTCAGATGTAATCAACATCTTCCCAAGAATTTCAAAATGTAATTCTATACCAAAATTAAATTATATTAATTTTTATCCATCAATATCCTTTTTCCTTGTATAATCTCTCATTTTTCTGGCTTGACATATACAATCAATATATTCTATGGTTATTTTATAGGCAGAAGACAATTGTGAAAATATTCTTTTGAACAATTTTAAACATTTTTAATTCTTCTAAAATCTTTAATTTCCCTATTCTCTTTCTACTTTTGTTTATTCCTTTAGAACTGTAATTCTTAACACTTCAGAACCCATCATTTCATAGAAGACATGTCCTACAACAATGCTTTTCAATTTTTTTAAAATAGTAGTGTTTTTCACTGATTACCATCAAATATAGATATATTCCCACAGAAAATTCTCCTTCCACAGAATCACAGATTGCAAAGCCTGAAGTAACGTCAAGCAATTTTGTTTCAGGCATGTGAGATATTATCATACCCACTATACAGATGAAGTAAATAAAGCCTAGAAAGTTCAGTAAATTATTCAAGGTTATCTAACTATTTAGTGACGAAAGAGTGAAAAAAAAGATCAGGACAAAGTCCTTGTTTTTCCTTGCAGCACTCTTTCTACTACAATGAAGACCAAGTTATAAATCTCTGAGAGGAAAAGGAATAAGATGGTAACTAGGTCCACAGTATGCTGAGTGATCCTACATCCAGAAATACTTCCCATCATAGAAATTTCTTCCATGCTTGTTAAAGGCAGCAAGGAACCTAACAATATACTCCACCTTGGCCTCAGCTGTCTACAAGTAGAGAGCATGAATTCCTCACTGGAAGTTTGTGAAGCCAATATAATTGTGTAATTGTAGCACTGAAAATAAGCTACCTAATTTTCCATGTTTATGAGTATATTCACTTAGTAGAAACTATATCAATTAATACATGAGTTCTGTTAAGTGAATCAGAGTCCTACTTCTTCAATTCTGTAAAGTAACGGTTTAAAATTATTGATATCAACAGTAAAATAAACTACATAAAAACAATAATGTAAGATACATCTTAACAGCATAAAGCAATAACACAGCATGTCATCGGACTCCAAGTATTACTGAAAAAAATGTTTTCCTACGGAAGTTTTTCATTTAATAACAAAAGCCAACGGATAAGAAAACGGTGTATTTATATACATTGTTACTAAGGACTATAAACGTATTGCCCCATACAATTCTCATGATTTTAAAGAGTACATACCAACAGTTTTTTGCCGTACTATACTCCTCGCCTTTTCCGTTCCTGGGGAACCAGTGGTTGTTGCACTTCTCTGTCTCATTGGGGCTTGGCCAGGCTGATCACGACTCCATCCTCTAGAAAATGACTTGTCAACTGAAACTTTCTGAAATTCATGTCCCACTCCTAGAAATGCAGATTTTCAATCTCAGTGTACCATCACCATATCAATAATCTCTTCGAATTATGTGTGCCACTTTGCCTCAGACTCTTAGGTTTACTCATAAAGTAACTAGATAAAATGCTTGCGTACTATAAGGTTTTTCTGAACTTCATTTTCATGGTCCAAAACGGAGGCAGATTTTTAAAAATACAACATCAACAATAAACGATTATAAATCCTCTGCCACCCACTTGCTTCATATAGAAGTGAAACATTTGGACAGGCAAAAAAAGGACAGAAAATGAGCTAACCAAAATCCATCCTGTGGTGGAAGTTACTCTATCTCTACCTGCCAATAATAGCCACTTGGAAAATAAACAGTCCAGGAAAAAGTAGTCTGGTCACACACTCAGCACTCTGGACTATTGTTAAGTATGAAATGTGACTCAGATGTAATCTCTAGATAGCAACTAGTTATTAAGAGTGAAAAATACTAGCAAACCCAGAATTATAAGGACATGTTTTTATGATATAATCACTATGTTACTGTCCCTCTCCAGCTTTTTAACATTAGGCAGGTATACAATCCACATTCAGGAAATGTTTGCTTTTGTTAAAACTAAGAAAATGCTTTTAAAAGAATTTCTCACACAATTCTTTTTAAATAGAGTAACATGAAATCACCTTCTATGTTTCAATAAAAAATTGTGTATGATAAAAACGAAGAGTTTTATAAATTTCCATTTTGGTTAATTATTAAAAATAAAATATTTAAGATTCTGAATTATTTATGTAACTTTAGCTAGATATGTACAGAACAACATACAGAATACTTTATTTCTCATCAAAATTACTCTTGAATTTAAGGCTCTTCAAGAACAATTACAAGGTACCTACATGCTTCACTGTTGAAAATTTTTAACCTTCAGGGTAAATTAAGGAAGGAATAATTACGAGAAAATATAACTTTTACCTTCACACCTCTCCCTGGCTTGATTTTCCCAGACCAAATTATTTAAACAAATTTATATGGAGCACCTTTGTGAACAACTCTTACCTTTCCCTTTGTGCTTTTTTTGTTTCTGTTCACTCAGCTTATCCAATGGTAAATCACTGAGATCCAAACTATATAAATTTCTAGCTAAAACTTTAGTTAGTGTCTCCATAGTCAGTGACCATTCAGTGGCTAACTCTTCCCAATAGGTCAACGATGACAATACTGAGAGTAAGTCATCCCAAAGTTCTCGGGAGATGTACACATTTAGATTTGCTTTAATCCAGGCAACTATAAGAGTCTATAAAGACAAATAATCAGAAATAACAATGAAATATATTCAAAATCAATTATTAAAAAATTACACCAAAACAAGCAGAACTTTAAATCATATAATATCCATGATATCCTTTCTTGGTACATAATACTTATAAAAGTAATTCAAGCACTCATTAGTACCTACTATAAATTTCAACAACTGCCAATTCCCAACATTCTGGCATTAGGACAAGTTACCAAAACTGAAAAGAAATCTCCCTAAAGTTTAACTACCTTTCATGCTGCATTATGTTAATGTTAAATAAATGTTGTTTAAAAAGAGATAAAAGTCTCCACAGTATTACGTGTTGTAGTTAGTAGTTATTGAACTGAAACAACAAAACCTACATTCTCAAATTAAAGATGGGAATCACTAACTATACAATTTGAATATTCTAAAAAAAAAAAAAGTTACTACAGATATATTTAACTTACTGAAATGTGTTTTCGAAAACTTATACGTAAACTGAAGGATAAAATTAAATTTCATTTTAAAGACACCAGAGGAATTAAAGGTGTTCTGTAACAAATCCAATCATAGAATAAAAAACTTATTCATAAAAGGGCAGAAATTACTGACCAGGCTGTACCCCTGAGACTTTATAGATTTCTACCAAAGATATAATCCTCCTATTGAAGAAATAAGTCACAAAATAAAAGTTTTTCAAAAGTTTAACTCAACCAATTTTACTAAGGAATTCACATAAATTTATACATTAAATATAAAGATAAAAATGAGTAGAGTTTATGAAATTAAACAGTAATAACTAGTGGCCCTCCATTCTATTTTTAAACATTCAGAGTACAAAAGAGTTATTCCATGTAGCAAGCTAAAATTTTACCTTCCAATAGTGCCCACCATTGGGTTAGTTCTAACAATGGCGGTGGGGGTGGAGAACTCATGAAGTCAAGAGGAGATTAGATAATAAATGTAGCTGGTTTCAAAGACTTATTCACTACCATCACAGAATTTTAGGTGAACTAACATATCTGGGGAAAAAATAATCATTTGAATGGCTACACTAATGGCCAAGAATGAGAGCTGAGATAGCTTTTATCCTTGACATTAAGAACCATTTTATCCATGTATTTGTATTTAATGTGTCATCTTTAAAAAATACTACTTTGCTTTCTATTTTCCAAATAATCCATAATACATTTAAAGTCAGTACTCTATCCTTAGGTTGGGAAACACAACATATAATTCCTACCACTGATACTTCAAATGAAGATGTGAAGAGCTTAAAATCTTCCAGAATAGCATGGTAAGAAAGAATCATGATTTACTTCTTTTTCTTTACTAGAGAACGACTTAAAGTCTTGTTTTTCTAACAATCCCAGAGACCTGGAAACTCATAATGCAAACAATCAAGCCATTATCATGAAGCTTTCTGGCAGCTTTTTGCAATCATACATAAGTGTCCCACACAAGAGATAAATATAATCAGCTTGTTTTAACACTGTTTTCACAGACCTGATTGATATTTCCTCTACTCTATTAGGTTGTGAGTTTGTATGTATGGCAAATAGTCTATTTAGATAAGCAACTTTTATTTGGCTCTACAAAAAATTATTTAATATGAAATGCTTTCTGATTTAAAGCTTTCTTCCCAGGTAGTAAGTTCAGGGCTCAATGAGTCTTAAGAAAAAATACCTATCTATCCACCTATTTATCTATTTATTTATTTATTTTTATTGCCTGGAAAAGTGGTCCTGCAAGTCGACCTGCCAAAGTCATGTTTTTTCTCCCCTGGAACTGTAGAAAAGCTTGTGATGGCATCTTCAGTACAGACTCCGTGACTCTGAGCAACACAAGCAGCATCTGTTCCCTTAAAGTAAAAAAATTAATTAATGTTTCCTTTTTGCACATGTTTGCTTTTGGTTAATGAATAACTTTCAAATTAATATTTGTTATAAAAATGTTATTATCTTTCAATAACTCAAATACCAAATATCTTTCAAAATTTTAGAATTCTTTAAATATTAAAATATAAAATTCCATTTTATAAATCTATACCAGCCATTTTTAAGCCATTTCTCAGCCACAATACCCCTCACCAAATAAAAACGTATACAACAGCTGATGAACTGGGAGTGAGAATATGGAGACTGCTCCCATTCCTCCACCCCACAAATCAAATAGTGACCTTAGGGAGCTGTCTGAAGAACACTCATCTGTCTATACAATACAATTCTACCTTGATACCTGTCCATCTCATCCATCTTTACAATATGGAGAACAACTGCATATCTAGAATCGTACCAGGTTCAATTTCAAAAATTACATGATATTTTAAGACTAACAAATCACAATGAGCCTGACAAGTAATCAAGAACCATCACTCTATTGCTTCTTTCCATCCTTTTTCGTTTGGCCATCTTTCAATTCTTTATCCTCTTTGTGAACTGCAAGTCAAGCCAACCCTATTATATTATCCTTATCTTGCCTCTTCCTCTTAGATGCTTAATATTAAGACCATAAAACTACCTTATTTGCACCTGATAATTCAAAAACTGATGCAACCACATACAAAAAAAAAAAAAAGTCTGACAAGGGAATTTCAGTTGGGTGTATAGTCAGACTAACAACCCAAGTCTATCAAGCCTCCTCCTCTCTGGCTTATTTGCAGGCCCATTCTAGGCATAGCAATATGTGGGACAGTCCATGTGAGAAAAGCGGCAGAGGCAGCAAGAAATCCCAGATCTAATATCATGGTTTTTCTGGGAAGTAAGGGCAGAATTAAATATAAAAAACCACTCAATGAAAAATATCCTGAATTTATTAACCAAACAAACGTATGCATTCAACTCATAAAAATCAGAGGTAACACGTTTGTAACCTTAGGTTTCTAGCTAGCTTCACTATATGAAATGAAAAGCCATTTAAAGTCAACCACATATTCAATAAAGAATAGGTTTTCCAAATAAATCCTTCTGATTTGTGGTCAAACCATAATTCACTCATATATTATTAGATAACTTTTCACTTTGTAATACAATAATGATTTTAATTCATAAAGTCTTATAAATTCGATGTAAATATGTGAGAAATCTTTCATAAATGCTATGACTTCAAGGGAACTTATAAAATTTTTAAAAATTCTAAAATTGTGTTCCACATAGCAAGTCTCTCACTTTAACCTGGACCAACAGCATTGATTCAAAGCATATAAAAAGAAATAACAGGGAAGGACTAACAAAAGAATGGTCAGTAGGACCACAGTTCAAATTTATGCTGTGTGAACAATGATAAATTACTTAATCTCTTTGTGCCTAAGAATCACCATGTAAAATTATCTACCTCATAGGGTGCTACAAGGATTAAGAAAGAAAATAGATGTAAAAAGATTAAAAAGATACCTGACACAGAAAAAGTGCTCCAAATCAGTTAATAACTACTTCTAGATGTAACTATATCAATATTACGTTAATCAAAAGTTTTTTCAAAATAAAACCATTTTCCCATATGTAACAAGACACAAAGTAGGCATATTCTTTGACTAAGTACTCCCAGTTTTTAAGAATGACTCAAAAGAGGAAAATTGTATACATACAAGGATGTTCATTATCCTCCCCTCCTCCAACAACAAAGTAAGTAACTACATATCCAGCAACAGGTGATTAGTTAAGAAAATTATGGTACATACATATGGCATAATACTATGTGACTGTGTGTGTGGTTTGGTGAACCAGATGTTCACCAAAGGGCAAACAATAATTACCTCTAGAGAGTGAGCTATTGGGCAACTTTTATTTTCTTTTTAAAACTTTTCTTTGTTTGAATTTTTTTTTTTTTTTTTTTTTTTTTTTTTTTTTATTTACGGCTGTGTTGGGTCTTCATTTCTGTGCGAGGGCTTTCTCTAGTTGTGGCAAGCGGTGGCCACTCTTCATCGCGGTGCGCGGGCCTTTCACTGTCGTGGCCTCTCTTGTTGCGGAGCACAGGCTCCAGACGCGCAGGCTCAGCAGTTGTGGCTCACGGGCCCAGCTGCTGCGCGGCATGTGGGATCCTCCCAGACCAGGGCTCGAACCCGCGTCTCCTGCATTAGCAGGCAGACTCCCAACCACTGCGCCACCAGGGAAGCCCTCTTTGTTTGAATTTTACAATGAACATGTATCATTTTTACAGAAACCGAAGAACTGCTCTTCTCATCTCTCTAAAAGACCTCTTTTTTCATTCAATTAAACAAATATTTATAGAGTATGAATAATCTATGATACTATGTTAAGAAATGTAGGAAATATAAAAACAAGACAACCAGTATATATACCTTTTAGGGCGTCTCAATTCAGTGAGGTAAATGGACATTTTACAAGTAATTTAGGAACTAAGACAATTTTGACAAGATCTACAACAGAGGTACAAATACAGAATGAAAGGAAGTGAGCTGAAAAAATAAGGCTATGTGGAAAAAGGAAGGTAGAATCTAAGGATAGTTATGGTAACAATAGGAAAAGATGACAGGAATCAGACACTCTAAAGAAAAGTTCAGACTGTGCTCGAGAGACAGCAATTTGATAAAGCTGGGAGGTAGGATCTCATTCTGCAGGGTGGAGTTTAGGCTTGAGAAAGGGCTAGAAAAGTACTCAGGAGCCTGACTGTACAAAGCCTTGAATGCCAGGTTGAGGAATCAGGCATTCATACATTCAATCATTTACTTATTCATTCATTCACACATATAAATTCATTTATTCATACATGCATGCCAGTATTCATTCCTGGGGGTGGCGGGCACTGGGGGAGGCCATCACATGCCCACTTTAGAAAGATAAACAAAGGCATCTTGTGGCAGTTTGATCAAAGATGCTTGAGATAAAATGAAGGAGACCACTGTGTCATCATGATTATTACATAAAATATTATATTTATTCACTCATTCATTCAATAATAGAAGCCTGTACAATATTGTTACAAGCCCTCTTCACAGGCACTATTCCTCTAGAATTTACTATGCTCATATACACAATAAAAAAAAAAAAAAGATAAGTATTTTTACCAAGTCTTTTTGTCCATTGATACTTGCACAACCATGAACCGATAAATGTTAAGAATTCGTTTACACATATCTGTGTGCTCATCCAGAAGATTTTTTATCTCATTTGCAGGTTCAAGAAGAAATATGTTTGAGGAGTTTATAATAAACACCTAAGATAAAAGAAATCATTAGTGATTCGTTACAGAATTTCAATGGGAAATTTCTTATTCAAAGGGAAAACAACTCAAGATGCTGATAACTAGGTGATCGACAACAAACTTAAAAGCATTAGACTGTAGGTTAATTCTAACCCTGCTTCTACCACCAGCTTGATATTGGAAATTTAAGCTCATTAAATCTATTTTTATGTTTATCTAGACAAATATAAAATTACTAGTAGGCACCCGAAAAAAATAAGCCAAGTGAAAAACAGCATTTTTTAAAAGTGAGGGCGCTTTAATATAACAACCTGATTGTTGTCATAAAATGAAAAGAACAATAAAAATTAAAAATCGTTTAGGATAAAAGATGATACCTCAATCAAGATGGACTTTCTGAATGAGGTGTTCAAAACCATCTATTCTCTTTTTTCATGTTTATTGACTATGTGTGCATATCTGTTTTGGTAATAATAGACTGCATGAACAGACTGCATATTATAGTACTACTAATCAGGGCCCATCAATATGTATCTTTAATTAAATTCATTATAATCAAATCATTAATTGTATTTTGTTACAGAGGAGAAAGTTGTTATAATGGTGACAGGTATGTGCAAAGGTTTTCAAAGACACTTTGGAGGAACAGAACATTACATCTATTGTGAATCTAGGACATTTACATTTTCTACACCCATAATTCTGATTTAAATCCCCTGGATGAACTCCATGGCAAAATACAGTTGTAAAATCATGTAAGAAAAGGCCATTAAGCTAACTTTAAAATCGGGAAAAGAGCTGACTCTGTAAGTCTAGCAACACTGACTAAGAAAAGCAAAAAAGAGGCACAAATAACATTAGAAAATACGGACATACCTACATAGCCAGTAGAGAATTTTAAAATGATAGTTCAGTGAATAACTTTATGTCAATAAAATTGAAAATTTAATAAAATGGATTAGTTTTTAGATAAAACATAAATAGCCAAAACTGACTCAAGAAGAAATACAAAGGACGTATACATCAATACCATAAAAGAAAGTGAACTGGTAATCAAAGTATCCCTGATCCATCCCTAAACACCAGGCCTACACTGCTTTACAGGCAGAGTTTTGCCCAGCCTTCCCAGTAGATGATCCCTATTTTACACAAGCTGTTTCAGAGACAAATAAACTACCCAATTTATTTTTATAAGACTATAATCCAGTTATCAAAAACAGACAAGGATTACATAAGAAAAGTAAGGAAGAGAACAATAACACTTATGAACATATAGACAAAAATCTTCAAAAAACAGTAGCAATTCAAATTGATCAAAATATAATACTTTATGACCAAGTAGTTATTTACTCCAGAAATGTAAGGATGCCTTGACATTGGAAAAGTCTATTAATATACTATATCCTATCAACAGATTAAAATGGAAAAAAGTACGATCATCACAATGCATAAAGAAAAAGCATTTAGCACTTATTCATTATTTTTTTTAAATTTAGCAAACTAAGAAAAAAGGTAAAATTCCTTAATCTGAAAAAGAATATTTATCAAGAACTACAGCAAATGTTATAACAGCAATTGAACCTGAAAAGTTCTGCCTGAACCTGAGACATTTGGAAGTAGTGCCAAAAGCCAAGAACAAGACAAGGGTACTCAATATCACCTCATTGTCCCGGGAAACCCAGTAAGCAAAGGTGGCAGGGAGCAGAGAATGGATATAAATATGGGTGACTTAAAAAAGAAAAAGCAAAGCTCAACCATGTAGCAACATGGAAGAAAACCATTCCAAAGAAAAGGAAAAGCAAGTTTAAAGGACCTGAGCAAGTTTAAAGGACCGGTGAGAGCTGGCCTAGCATATCTGAGGAACAGCAAGAAATACAGAGTGAAGTGAGGAAGGGGAAAAGCAGTGGGAGAGACGTTGAGAAACAGCCAGAGCATGTGAAGCAGAGCTTCTCACACTGCCAGTGGTGAGGGAACAGGTTTTCCCCCCAATCTTACCGAACAATCCTATTATAAAATACAATTTAAAAAATGAATAGGTAAAAGGAAATGAAAAAAAGACTTTTCATCAGAATCAAGAGACATTAAATGACTTAGTTTCTAAACTCTCACTCTCAATTTTGTAAATACCTTGTGGACCAGCACTAGTCTGTGGGCCACACTCTGAGGAGCAATGATGTAAAGGCCTGATAGACCATTGGGAAGAACTTTGTTTTTATGCTTAGTGATCAGGAAAAGCCACCAGAGGGTTCAGAGCAGAAAAATAACATGATCTGACTTACATTTTACAGGATCCCTCTGGCTACTGTGTTGAGAATATACCAGGATGATGGATGGACAAGACCAGAAGCAAGAATACTAATTAGAAATTTATTGCAATAATCCCGATGAAAGATTACTGAGGCTTGAACACAAGAGGTAGTGTGAGTGCTGAATAGCAGTCAGATTCTGCATACATTCTGCAAGTTGACAGAATTTGTCGTCAAATTAGATATAAGATATAAAAGAAATACAGGAAATTAGATGGCCTGAGCAACTGGAAAACAGCTGCCATCAGATGAAGCAAGGAAAACTGCAGGAAGAGCATGTTTGTTGAACAAGGTGAGAAGCCAAGTTTTAGACATGTCAAGTTTGAGATATCTATTAGATCTTCAAGTGAAGATGACAACTTGGCATTTGAATATTTGAGTTCAGGACTCATAGAGTTCAGATAAGAAGTCTCAGACTAGAGATAAAATGTAGAAGTTGCAGTATATAGATGACATTTAAAGCCATAGGAATGGATGAGATCAACAAGAGAGTAAGTTTACATAGAAAAGAGATCTGAGAGCTGATTCCTGGGCACTTCAACATGAAAAGTTGAGAAATATATTGAAAAATCAGTAAAAAAAAAAAAATCTGAGAAGAGGCCAGTGAGTTAGGAGAAACACAGGAGGGTATGCTACTCTGAAGGCCAGATGAAGAAGGGTTTCAACAGCGAGGGAATGATATACTCTGTAAAATGCTCCAGACAACTCTAGTAAAATTAGGATTGAAAAACATCCATTCGATTTAACAATGGGGAGGTCACATGTGGCCTTGACAAAAATAGTATAGTTTAAAAAAATGAATGAATATAATGAACTAAAAATCAATAACACAAAGACAAACAATCCAAAAGAATAATGGAAAAAGCATATTAACAGGCAATTCATACATGAGAAAAGATGCTCAATTTCAGTAGTGATGAAGGAAAAGCAAATTGAAACAGGGAAACACAAACTAAAACAAAATGAGACAACATTTCACACACACAGGAGCAGCAAAAATTAAAATCTGACTATACAAGTAATGAGGAAGATATAAGGAAATGAGGACTTACAAGCACTACTGGAGGGAATGTAAATTATTATAACCATGCTGGAGAACAATTTGGCAATTAACAGTAAAGTAAAGCTGATAATGTACAAATGCTCCAACCCAGTAATTCCACTTCTATGTATATATCCTAGGGAAATTCTCCCACATATGCCCAAAAATACATATATAGCATGTTTAATGTAGCATTATCTGGAATACTGAGAAACTGGAAACAAAAAACCATCAACAGAAAAATGAATAAATAAAATATGAAATAATCATAAATTGTAATACCACAAAGTAGTTTAAAATGAATTAACTATGGCTATGTATCAACAACAAATCTCAAAAACATAATGGTTAATGCAAAAAGTTGCAGATGACAGTACACCATGACACAATTTATATAAATTTTAAAATTGTCTAGAAAAAAAAATGTAATGTTTATCAATATACATTATGAAGTGAAATGAAAGTTAAGGGAAAAACAAAATTAATATGGCATAATGATAAGTAATAAATGTGGGTGGTGAGTTCATTATATTTTAAAAATTACACTGAAATACTGAATTTTATACCTTAAATATTTAATGATTTTTATTTTATTTTAAAAAAATAAACAACAAGTCATCTACCTGCAAAACTGCCTGGGCACCAGCTCGTATGTTTTGTTCTATGGCTTCTTCAGAAGCATTATGAACATCTTGGTAGGTGCCATTTTTTGCCCAAGTGGAATTTCGAACATGATCAGCAATACTGGTCCCATTTTCCTGAAGCAAAATATCAAGTTTTTAATATTTCATCAATTAAGAATGCTGTGACAAGTCAGTAAGCTGAAGAAGTAAACTGGAAACTACTGGGTCCCTCTGCTAAACATCTTCTCAAAATAGAAGATAAGATACCCTATTTGACTACAAAGACAGCATATAGGTGCACTGTAAAAAAGGTTCTCACTGACAAAAATACAAAGAAAGTAAAAAAATCATCCATAAGGACCAGCCGGAAATTGTATTATTTCAGATATAGACATCTTTCTATCTATCTAATGTATAAACCTCCCTTCTGTACATTTACACACTCAAGAATGGGATCATATTATTTACAGCTTTGTAAAAGATAAATTCTGTTGTAAAATAAATAAATGCCAGAATCCAAATGACTTAAATAAAACAATAGAAAATAGCTTCTATTTATCCTACTTGAGAGTAGTAAAATTCCTATTATCCGAAGACAGATGAATACTGCTACTTCAAACCACTAACACTGCAGCTTTCTGCTTGAGTTTGGCTGTCAAAGTCCTGCTCACTAGGGAGCTCCCTCAGTCAAACAGAAATTTCACTCAGAGTTGATCCCTTTTTTAAAGTTTCTCTCTAGTTTCTTTCTGCTTTTGGTCACTCACCAGTATCTTCAAATACCTTTTTTTAATACGTATTTTGCTTAGAGCTTACAATTTTAATATATGGGAGGTTCAGTCTAATATAAACTATTGTTTCATTACCAGCAGTACTGGAACTCAGTGCTGTCCGAGTAGCCAATACAATATGCCACGGTCTGATCTATAGCTTTCTCTCAAGCTCCATACTTCTATGATCAGGTATCTTCTGAACAGTTCTTCCTGACTGACCCACAAGCACCTCAACTTCAAGATACTTAAAAGTAAATTTACATAACCATGCCCTCCCCTTCCTACCAACTCCTATAGCCTCCTTGGCCGCTGTCACCACCACCGCACTCGCACTTATTTTCTCTCCTATTCATGTGCGAATGGCAACTACCCTGGTCGCAATAAAAAGAAACTTGGGACACCTTTTCGTTCTTCATACCCAATTAATCATCAAAATACTGGTTTCACCACCAAAGGAGCTCATTTATCTGTCTTCTCCCTTATATTCCCATTGTAACTGCCACTGTCCTTTATCAGGTACTTATTATCTCATTTCTGATACTTCCTAACTAGTGTCCTTGCCTCCAGACTGACCTCCAATCTATCTTCCACTCTGAGCTTGGTATGAGCCTTCTGAAATATGTAACTATTAATGCCATTTTTCTATTCATAATCTTTCCAGTGTCTAGAATGTAATCAAAGTCCACTACAACGGCACACAAGTTACTAAACAGAGCCTAGTTCTTGTCTATCTCACATTTCTTACCACTCTCAACCACCTGCTCTTAGCTACAGCCAAATAAAAGTCTTCTCAGTGTCTCTTACATCTTTGTAGAAGTTATTCACACTGTGTGGCTCCTTTCCCATTTGTTACCTGCTCTTTGTATTATACTACTTCCTCACTGAAGCCTTTCTTAGGCAGAATGAGGTATTCCCTCTTTCACGCTGTAGGATCGTAGCAATAATATTGTTTTATAATACTTAAATTTGCATGCTTGTCTTCTTGCTAAATCATTGTTACATACAGATAGAAATGATGTCTTTTCATATTTCTATCTCTAACACTTGTTCTCAAAATGGGCATTACATATTTTAGATAGCACTCAAACTTGTCAGAGTGTTTTGTTGTCACAAGAATTGAGAATATCACTGGGATTTAATGGGATAAGCCAGGTAATGCTAAACATACAACAAGGCACATGACAGTCTGCACATACACAAACTGTCCTGTACTCTGCATGTCTTTCAAATGTGTCACAGACACTTTGTGAATAAAAAATCCATTAATAATTAATTATCTGAATCTGTAACAACTCCATTTTATAATTAACACCAAATTTTAAATGATTTATATACATATATATCGAATTTACCAGAAATACAAATCAATGAAAGATTACAACTTTTGTTTTTTGCTTCACGCCATTAGCAAGAAATCACATCTCTAATGGCAACGCTGGTGAAGTATTTAAGGAGCCAATAGAACACAACTATGCAATACACCTACATCACCCTGCATTTGTAGCTTCCTTCCTTCTGGCTTTCCTCCCTCCTTTCTACTGCTTGTTTTTTTACTATGTATGTAGGTAGATTTAATATCTATCATTTTTATTTAAGGATACTAAATGACAGAGGGTAGGCTCAGTACTGAGCTATAAATTCATAACAAAAAACTAGAGGAGAACAAGTTATTTAGACTGATAGGTTTATTTTCTAGCTTGATGCAAAAACTGCATGTTTTTGCTGGTACATAACAAATACAACTGTGAATATTCTTTCATAATTTATATAATTTTATTTACTTCAATTATATTTCTTAGTTTCATTTTTTCCCTCTAGAACTAGGGGAGGATGCCATATATACATATATACGTATATATGTATGATAGATATATACATATATATCATATATACATGTATATATGATATATACATATATATCATATATACATGTATATATGATATATACATATATATCATATATACATATTCATACATAAATATTGATTCATTGAATCCCTATAGAATGTTGCCTATTCATTTATATGTTAATATCCTGAAAAAAATCCACTGATGAAGTTAAATTAACCACCAAGGTGATTACCAAGTCACGCCTATCTGGATTTAGTAAGATATATGTCAATATCAGAGTGTAACTTTTTGGTGAGAACCTGACCAATGGCAAGTGTGAAAAACAAACCGGAATACTCTGAATTCTTTCTTGGGAATTTTTGCACTAGAGCTGACTGCAGAATAAAAAACATCTTGACCTGTTAAGTAAGCTGGTCTGTGAAAAGAAGTACTGCAGTTTACTCACAGAGGGGAAAGAATGAGATAAGAGAGAGCATGAGTGGAATTTGGGTCCCTGGTTCCATTTACTCCTGAAGTCTAAATGAATAAGACAGGCAAGGGGGGATTGCACTTTGGTAATCACTCTAAGATGCATTGGGGGATCTTAGCTCCCCAACCAGGGATCGAAGCCAGGCCTAGCAGTGAAAGCACCGAGTCCTAACCACTGGACAGAAAGGGAATTCCCACCACACTTTTAAATATTATACCTTTTATAATAGCATCTAATTTTGATCCAGGCAGTGACTTAAAGAATCAGAATACGACCTCTTTTAAAGTTGTCACATCAAAGAGCTTTGGGATAGGGTACTGAGGTAACTGTTACATTAACTAAATTGCAAAATATAACTGACCCTTGAACAACACTGGGTTTAGGGCGCCAACCCTCCGAGCAGTCAAAAATCTGCGTACGACTTATAGTTGGCTCTCAGTATCCAAGGTTCCTCCGTGTCTGAAAGATTCAACCAACTATGGATCATGCGGTACTGTAGTACTTATTCAATATTATTGAAAAAATCCTTGTATAAATGGACCCACACAGTTCAAACCCATGTTGCTCAAGGATCAACTGTATACTCAAAGGTATCTTTACCTTCCCATTTATCCCGTATTATCTCACTCTGTGAAAATCTAATCTATTAAACATACTAAAATACGTAAGTCTTATTTTACCTCTTCTCTCTTTTCTCCTTCTTCCATTGAAATATCATGGTCTGTGACATTGTCAATGCATGGTAAGTCTGAAGAGGAGATCACAATTTCTTCAGGCTCTTGCATGAACAAAGGCTTTTCCTCTTGCTGGATCCATTCTTGATATACTTTTACCACTTTTCTCATAGCTGCTGCTTCACAAATTGGTAATAAAAATGCCTAGTGAAAAAAAAAACGAGAGAATATAGATAATGATACCTTTTACTTTGCCACAAACCACTAACACATACATTTCTATCTTGTTATAAAATGTGAGATATAAATGATTTTTAAAGAGTTAAAGTCAACCAATTCATGGTCAGAAAAAAACCTTTTGTCTCCAAATAATTTGTAAATACATTAAGATAGAAATACTTTTGGTAGGGAGACACTGATTTCCAGCACAAGGAGCAAAGATTTGTTTCAACTGTACTATCTCAGAATGAACATATTCCTTGTAACTATGCTCCTAAAAGATTAATGTAAATACACCTTTTCATAATAAATCACATTTTTGTAACTTATATTGTTAGGCTTTTTTAAATTAACATTAAAATGAATTTTGATAAAAAGATTTTAATCAAAGAACAAAAATTATGACTCTGAGGCGTAATAAAAATACCATGTAACGAGGCAACTTAGCTTTCCTAAGAGTATTTTTTAAAAAGTTACATCTTTCTTCTTTCATTTTATATATATAAAGTTATACAAGTTAAATAATAAGGCAAAAAATACTTAGAAAGTTAAAAGAATATCTTACAGTTATTCTTTCCTTAGGTACTTTCAGGTTCCCTTAAGCTTTAAAAAAGTATGTATCTTCCTCATCACAAAAACATTGTCACATAAAAAAAAAACGTTTTTATACAATTCATACTTGCATAAATAAAGCAATAAAAATACTCTTAATCTTACTATCCAAAGTCCTTCCCTTATGCACGTTTGTGTTTCTGTGTTATCATTTTCACTTTACTTTTTTACAAATAGAATTTGACTTTTCTTTATTTTTACAACCACTACCTATTAATTTCAACTGTAAAAATCACAAGACCTTTACCTAAAACCTGCCACTTTCTACTCTAGAATTATCAGTAGGTGTATTTAATAATAATCATGGGGTTAAATGACTTTATCTGATTGAAACTAGCCAAGAAAATCAGGTTCCTGAGATAACGATGAAAAGTTAATGTGTAATATCAACGTATTTAATGTTCTTTGGTAATCCTTTTATTTATTTGCTATTATTGATTCCCTAGCAAACTACTGCGTTGGCCAAAAGGTTCCTTCAGTTTTTTCCATAAGATGGCTCTAGCAGCACTTAGTTGTCTTTAACTTCATTCGAAACAATTTCGTTAGACTGCATGTGACAGCTGTCATATCAGCGTGCATTTTAAAAAAGACATCAAAATTGGTAATTTTTGTGTAGCCATTTTAATATTGAAGATAGAAGAAAAAAGCAACATTTTCAGCATATTATGCTTTATTATTTCAAGAAAGGTAAAAACTTAACTGAAATGCAAAAAAAGATTTCTGTGGTGTATGGAGAAGGTGCTGTGACCTATCAAACATGTCAAAAATAGTTTGTGAAGTTCGCACTGGCGATTTCTCGCTGGACGATGCTCCAGGGTCGGGTAGACCAGTTGAAGTTGAAAGCGATCAAATCGAGACATTAATTGAGAACAATCAACATTATACCATGCAGGAGATAGCCAATATACTCAAAATATCCAAATCAAGCACTGAAAATCATTTGCATCATCTTAGTTACGTTCATCACTTTGATGTTTGGGTTCCACGTAAGTTAAGCGAAAATACCTTCTTGACCATATTTCTGCATGCAATTCTCTACTGAAACATAACGAAAATGTTCCATTTTTAAAACAAATTGTGATGGGCGAAGAAAAGTGGATACTATACAATAATGTGGAACGGAAGAGATCGTGGGGCAAGCGAAATGAACCACCACCAACCACACCAAAGGCCGGTCTTCATCCAAAGAAGGTGATGTTGTGTATATTGGGATTGGAAGGGAGTCCTCTATTATGAGCTCCTTCCGGAAAACCAAACGATTAATTCCAACAAGTACGGCTCCCAATTAGACCAACTGAAGGCAGCACTTGCCGAAAAGTGTCCAGAATTAGTCAACAGAAAGCGAATAATCTTCCATCAGGATAACGCAAGACTGCATATTTCTTTGATGACCAGGCAAAAACTGTTAAAGCTTGGCCGGGAAGTTCTCATTCATCTGCCGTATTCATCAGAAATTGCACCTTCAGATTTCCATTTATTTTGGTCTTCACAAAATCCTCTTAATGGAAAAAATTTCTATTTCCTGGGAGACTGTAAAAGGCACCTGGAACAGTTCTTTGTTCAAAAAGATAAAACGTTTTGGTAAGATGGAATTATGAAGTTGCCTGGAAAATGGCAGAAAGTAGTGGAACAAAAGGGTGAATACATTGTTCAATAAAGTTCTTGGTGAAAATGGAAAATGTCTTTTATTTTTACTTAAAAACTGAAGGCACTTTTTGGCCAACCAATACATTACTTGCTACTTTCCTCCATCTAACAAACCCATTCCAAATTTTCATTCTTATGTTCCAGCAGCTTAATGGTCAATGGCATAATTTTGATCATCATTGCCTGCTCTAAGACTATTTTACAACTGAAGCAACAGCTCGGCCTTCCTTAAAGATTTTTTTTAAAAAACCAAAAAAAAAAAAAAACCCCTTAAATAATCTCCAAAAGGTTCTATTCTCAGATACTGAAAAATTAACTTAAAAAAAAAATTAGCATGGGAATTCGCTTTATTTTCTGCTCATTTTTGCTATGAACTGAAAACTGCTCTAAAAAAAAGTTTACTAATTTTAAAAATATTAGATCCAGAGCTAAGATCTTCATTATTGCATAAATTATCACACTATACCCCAAATGGCCGGATGAATCTACTAAATAAAGACTAGAGTGTATATATATGACATTTGTCCTTACAGACCCCTACACTGATTTTGCTGACACCCTAAATAAGGATCTTGAGGAAAGACTGATGTTAGTTAGCCATGGCTAAAAATCTGATGCATATAAACTAGAGGGCCATTTTATACATTTACAATGAGAAATGGTTGTCTCAGACCAGAAAATTCAAATCCATATTGGCACCTTATCTTTCTACAAAGAAGAACTACTCACAATCAGACATAAGTATTAATTGATAATAAGGGAAACTGTCATCATAGGCAAGAATATTTGAATCAACGTGCTCAGCAAATTTTCTCTCTGTAGGTAGACCTGCATGAGGTCACCTCCAGTTTTATGGTTCTATGACCATAAAACTACATCATAACCAGACAACTACATGGAGGAAGAATCAAAACAATACGAGATGGAAAAAATCAAATATCTGATGGTATCAGCTTAAGATAACCTGGTACATACAGTTTTCTAATAATTGGCTTTGCCAATGCGGTCTGATTTACTGGTAGCTAAGGCTCTCTTCTTCACTGAAAAAACACTAACAAAACATGTTGGTCTCTGATTATTCTTTTAATGTGCTTCCATTATTAATCAACCCAGATTGTGACAGACACATTCTTTAAAATTTAATCAAATACAGTGAGCGTTTAGCAGACCTGGGAATTTTTTGTCTCCTTAAAGCAGTGGTTTGCATTTTGGTCTCAGAACCCCTAATCTGCTATATGTTAACACAAATAACACATTTTCCAAATTAAAAGAAGAGTGGCATTATTTTAAATTTTTGCAAATCTCCTTAATGTTTAGCTTAATATAGAAGACAGTTGGATTCTCTTATCTGCTTGCTTCTACATTAAATCTGATACAATATCACATGTCAGGTATCCTCTGGAAAACTTCACAGTACACTTGTGAAACAATAAGAGTGAAAAAGGTTTTGACCTTACGAACCTCAAAAGATCCTGGAGATTTCTCATGAGCCCCAGATTATACTTTGCCACCCACTGACTTCGGAAAAAAAATTATGCATATGTATGTATGTTTATATTTTTTAAATTTACATACATATAAAATAAATCTGTGGTGCTTTTAAAGGTTAAACTCTTGATGTGTTATATTTACCTCATATCAAAGTACTTGGGGCTCCTCACTGTAGCCTCCAAGTACTAACAACATAAAGCACAATAAATGGGTTTCCCTATGAAATAGAGGGTTAATGTCTGGAGTCCACTTATGCCTATTCTATTGGATATGGAGAACAATTTTATCAAATATAAAATAACAATTTTATCAAATAATTTGGGCATTCATGTTTTACAGTTGTATCTTTGTTTTAAAGACATGTAACAATATAAATACCTTCATCTGAGATAGAACTCACAATCATTAAACTGGCCCTGAAAAAAAACATTATCAGCTATATAACAAATCAGCTCAAGACAGCTTCTAGAAATACATGTTAGCCCTCAGCTAGGACTGACAAAGTGCCCAGCACTCAACAGTTACTGAGCTTGATTCATTCACCAAATATTTATCAGGTGCCTAACTCACTGCCATGCACTATGGCTACAATGATGACTGAGAAAGAGAGGTATTCATGGAGGGTAATATGAAAGATCAAAATTAAACACACATTCAAAAAAATAATTATAAAACTCAGGAGAGGTACTATGAAGAAGAGTACAGCTTTCAAAAACATCGTTAAAAAAGAGGTACTTACTGTGTGTGTGTGTGTGTGTGTGTGCGTGCACATGTGTGGGCAGGTGCTTCTACCTGTCTGTGGGTGGGTGGGTGAATGGGTGAGGGTGGTCATGGAAGACTTTTCTAGTGTAGTCACATTTAAGCTATGACCTAAAGGTTGAGTAGCCAGGCGAGAAGGGGAGGCAGGAAGGATAGAGAGGAAAGAGGGGAAGGTTGAAGGACAAAAGTTCAGATAGGGAAACAGTAAGTGTAACGGCTATGAGGATGAAATTATTTGAAAGACGAAAAGTAAAGACATTTCTACTAAAACTATTTACCTATAAAGGACTTGTGCTCTAGCTGGGATTGCTAAGGGCAAGATCATTCTATGCCCATATACCTGATAATTAATGGAATATTTCTACCTATACTATAATACATTGTGGAACATATGAGCCTTCAAAATCACGAAAAACTATTACACAGATTCTCAATTTTGCAAATTTATCATCAGTATTAAGCAGGTAAAAATAGCTTTCCTAATACAATCTAATCTTCAAAATTGATTTCTTTTCAAAACATGAATGATTCATTGGAGTCACCATCCTAAAATCTATTTTTCCTTAAGTTTTACCTTAAAAATCACTTAAAAAAAAATAGCTGTTACAATAAAAATAACATCTCAGAGAACTTCAGTTCCCAGCAATATCATAAAAAAGATATCCTGGAATCTACCTGCACAGAACACCTAAAAATTATCACAAAAAAAATGTAATATACATATTTAAAAGAATGGCTCAGCTTGTGAGGATATTCTGAGTCTAGAACAAAATGGAAGTATTAATCTAGAGAGGCGAAATAATCAATGCAGCTGCTGGGTGCTGCCCTGGACAGCCTCCAGAGCTTTGGTTTAAAAGGCCAACTGTATGGAGGGGAGAGACAGATCAGAGTCCTACGTATAAAGCTGATAACAATGAAGGCTACATCCTCAATACAAAGGTGAGCTAGGAGGGAAGAAAAAAACTTGACTCCAGAGAAGAGTCAGTGAGGAAACTTGTCTGTTGACTTGGGGTAAGGAAATATGAGAGAAGAACAGCCTTCCCTGCAAATTCATATTCTCAGGCTGGCCATCACCTAACTTTGAGTGCTGCAAAGTGAGAAGAATCATAAGCTAAGAATTGTAATTTAAAGTAAACCAAGGTTGACAGGACCCCTGAACACCTGAGAGAAGCAAGTGCAAATCCTCTCTGGAGAAAAACATCCTTCAACCCAGGTTTCAAAGTAATTTCCACAAAATTCCAAAGAAATGTAAGCTCTTAACACAAAAATCCAAAACAAATGAGGGCGAGTAAACAGAAACAACAAGGCCAGAACTGCAAAAACTTAAGTTACTGGAATTACTGGAATAAGGAATATTAAATAAGTATTTTAATACATTTTAATTTAGAAGAAAATGAAAATATGAACAAAGAATAAGCCACTGCAAAAAATGACTAGACAGATATTAAAAAAACAACCAAATACAACTTTTAGAAATTAAAATATAAAGAGCATCATAAAAAACACAATAGGGGAATTCTGTTTCCAAGAGTGTCATGGACCAGGTAACCTGACCAACCTTACAACTAAAAATACAAAAATAATACATTTTTAAAAAAACTTTAATCTTCTTAAATGCACTGGTGAGCCATAAAATAGGAAGAAATATTTGAAAATAAAAACCTACATAAAGTCCAAACTCAAGAGAGGTCTTAGGTATAGCAATAAAGCTGACTTTCACTTTGAATGAAACCAATTACTTTTATGGAACTACTGGGGCAAGGAAGGAAGAACAATAGGAAACCTCCAAACAAATTCGGGGTTCCAAAGAACTATATATCATCAGTGTGATGCTGAATTAGAAATAAACCCACCTCACTAAAAGTCTGCAAGGAAAACTGCCCATATTTAGATGCAAAGTAGATAACAGAAACCTTGTCATAAACACTCACCAAAAGCTAGTCTTAATACAGGTTTATACTGTACATTCATATTATCTGGCTGGCTTAAACTTCAAATCAAGAATTCAGTTTAATGTGAAGTTGGAAGTGTTTCCTTGCATCTATGTGAAGCAAATGCAATTCCTCTCTGGAGCAATCAACCTTTAATAAACCAAATCAAGAAACAGTCATAAGCAGCAAAAGCTCAGAATCAAGGTTCTGAATTTCTGAAATCACAAAATAGTGCAAGAAATATTACAAGATATTGCAAGAGAATATAGCATCATGAGAAGGAGCATTCAGAAACAAAATATGGCAGAATCAGACCTATAAAGACCTCAGGAATATTAGGGTGATCAATCAATATAAAATAACTACGTTTCATATTAATACATAAAATGTTAAGTAATGAACTAGAGACCATAAAATTGACCAAGCAGACTGGCCAACTTCCAGAAACAGCTGTAATTAGAAAGAAAGTATCCGGAATGTAGCACAGAGAGACAAAGTGATGGAAAATATATATGAGAGGTCAGCAGACGTATGAAGTGGGAAAGGTCTAACACACATCTTGAAAGGCAAGAAAAAAATGGGACAGAGGCAATGTTTAAAGAGAGAATGGCTGGAAAATTTCCAGAATTGTCAAATTATACTAATCCATAATTACAGTATCCCCAAAGTATCCCCTGAAGAATAAATAAAAGGAAATCTAGACCTGGACATACCACAGTAAAATACAAAATGCCAAACACTAAAAAAAGGTACAAAAAGAGCCAGAGAAAAGATAACTGCACTAAAAGTTCAACTGTTGATTGACATCTCAACAGCAACAATGTAAAACAGAAAAGTGGGAAAGCATCTGAGTGCCCTAAATGTACTAGATGAAAATAACTGTCAATCTAGAATTTTATGTCCAGGGGAAAAAGTATTTCAAGAATGTGAGCAAAATAAAGACATTTTCAGAGCAAAAACTTGTAAGTGTTTGCAAGCAACGGACATCCAAAAGTAAATTCTAAATGATGAACTTCAAGCAGAGTGGGTTGGCCAAAAAGTGCCTTCGGTTTTTAAAGTAAAACTAAAAGACACATTTTCCATTTTCACCAAGAACTTTATTGAATAACGTATGCATCCTTTTGTTCTGCTACCTTCTGCCATTTTTCAGGCAACTTCATAATTGAAGTTGCCTGAAAAACTTATCTTTTTCCCAAAACTTTTTATCTTTTTGAGCAAAGAACTGTTCCAGGTGCCTTTTACAGGCTCCAAGGAATTGAAATTTTTTCCATTAAGAGAATTTTCTAAAGACCAAAATAAATGGAAATCTGAAGGTGCAGTGTCTGGTGAATACGGCAGATGAATCAGAACTTCCCAGCAAAGCTGTAATGGTTTTTTCCTGGTCATCAAAGAAACATGTGGTCTTGCATTATCCTGATGGAACATAATGCATTTTCTATTTACTAATTTTGGAGGCTTTTCGTCGAGGGCTGCTTTCAGTTGGTCTAATGGGGAGCAGTACTTGTTGGAATTAATCGTTTGGTTTTCTGGAAGGAGCTCATAATAGAGGACTCCCTTCCAACCCCAATATATAAAACATCACCTTCTGGATGAAGACGGGCCTTTGGTGTGGTTGGTGGTGGTTCATTTTGCTTGCCCCACGATCTCTTCTGTTCCACGTTGTTGTACAGTATCTGCTTTTCATCCCCCGTCACAATTTGTTTTAAAAATGGAATGTTTTCATTACATTTAAGTAGAGAATCACGTGCGGAAATACAGTCAAGGTTTTTTTTCGTTTAACTTATGTGGAACCCAAACACCAAAGCAATGAACATAACCAAGCAGGTGCAAATGATTTTCAATGCCTGATTTGGATATTTTGAGTATACTGGCTATCTCCTGCATGGTATAACATTGATTGTTCTCAATTAATGTCTTGATTTGATTGCTATCAACTTCAACTGGTCTACCCGACCCTGGAGCATCGTCCAGTGAGAAATATCTAGAACGAAACTTTGCAAACCACTTTTTAAAAAAATATTTATTTATTTATTTGGCTGCGCCAGGTCTTAGTTGTGGTGTGTGGGGTCTTGGTTGCGGTATGTGGGATCTAGTTCCCTGACCAGGGATTGAACCCAGGCCCCCTGCATTGGGAGCGTGGAGTCTTAACCACTGGACCACCAGGGAAGTCCCCGCAAACCACTTTTGACTTGTTTGATAGGTCACAGCACCTTCTTCAAACACTGCAGAAATCTTTTTTTTGCATTTCAGTTGCGTTTTTACCTTTCTTGAAATAGTAAAGCATAATATGCTGAAAACGTTGCTTTTTTCTTCTATCTTCAATATTAAAATGGCTACACAAAAATTCACCGATTTTGATAAGTCTTTTTTTAAATGCACACTGGTATGACAACTGTCACATACAATCTAACAAAACTGTTTCAAATGAAGTTAAAAACAACTAAGTGCTGCTAGAGCCATCTTACGGAAAAAACCAAACGAACCTTTTGGTCAACGGAATAAATGGAAGATCTGAAAAGGGAGAAATCATAATCAAAAGAAGTGATGAATATAACTAAATGTAAATCAATACTGAATGCACAGAATAATAATATTACTGAGTTAAAATACAAACATGCAAAATAGAAATGAATTATTTGGTAACAACAATGTATAAGTTAGGGGGAGAAATTAGAGTAATACTGTTCTACGATCCTTGTATTGATTAGGAAGAGGGTAAAAAAACACTAACTTTGTATTTGGAAAGTGAAGTATGTATGCTAAAATTTATATAGTAATCACTAAAGGAAAAGGAATAGAGTAAAACTTTCAAACCAAGTGATGGGGAGGAGGATACAGAATGAAAAAACATCAATTAAAAACAAAGCAAAAAATAAGAGAATTATGAAAAAAATACAGACATAAGAAAAATAAAAAGACCAAAATAAGATAGTACCAATAAATCCAAACATATCAGTAATTATAATAAATATTCATTAAAAGACAAAGATTTTTAAAAATCCAACCATATTTACAAGAGACATATAAAATGTAATGACATAAAAGGGCTGAAAATAAAAGGATTTAAAAAAAATATACATGAAGCTAATTATAATAAAAAGAAAGTGGTATAAATGTACTACAAGTAGATAAAGTAGACTACTACAAGTAGACTTTAAACAAAAATAATTGCTACAGATGAAAAGGGCCATAAATAAAAGGCTTAACTCACCAAGAAGATATAAAATTATAAATATGTATGTACTTAATTACAAAGCTTCAAAATACATAAAGGAAAATTTATGGAACTACAAAGAAAAAAATAGACAAATCACCATCAGAATATAAGATTTTAACACACCCTTCTCCATAACTGTGAGGTCAAGCTAACCAAAAATCTTAAGTAAGAATATAGAAAAGTTGACTAACGCAATAATAAGCTTGATCTAACAGACTTTAATAATCACGAATTCCACAGAAAAGAATACATTCTCTTCTAACACACAGGACATTTACGGAGGCTGACTACATAGTGATTATACAGACTATATTCTCTGACCAAAAGAATCACATTAGAAATCTGTAAGAAAAAAGAAAACTAGAAAAATCTTATATGTTTGGGAGACAGACACTGCTAAATAACTCATAAGTCAAAGAAAATATTCACATGAAAATTAGAAAATTTTTAGAAGTGAATAATAACAAAAATGCTATACACGGACGTTTGTAGACTGTAGCTGAAACAGCATTAAGAGGTAAATTAATAGCAGCAAAAATGTTTATATGAGAAAAATGTGAGGCTAATTAATTAGCTAGGAAAAGAACCATCAAATAAAATCAAGAAAAGCAGAAATAACAAGGAGCAAAAATTAATAAAAAACACACATAAAACACATAGGATCAACAAAGCCAAAAGCTCATTCTTTGCAAAGACTAATAAAACTGACATATCTCTGGTAAGAATCATCAAGAAAAAAAGCAAACAAGGAACAAATACTAACAGGAATGACAAGGGGAAACATGAATATAAATGCCCCAGAGATTAAAAAGATTATAAGAGAATCTATTTAAAAACAAATGTAATGAACAAATTCCTAGAAAAACGAACACACTCAAGCTGACTCAAGAACTAGAAAACCTGAATAGTTCTTTAAGCTTTAAATTTTCCCACAAATATTCCAACCATATTTGTCAAATATCTTTCCTTTCACATTTGTCATATATTCTGTCAAAACAAACCTTAAACTTGGCAACTAAGAATCACTGCCAAAGCTGGACAAAATGCTACAGCAGGTTTGTTTCTTTAACTTAGATTGACAAACCTAATGCTGCCTCATGCTTTCTTTTACATATCAATAAACGTGTAGGAGATGAGGATCTGCTTTGCCTGGAGAGCTCCCTGGCATGTGAAGGCAATGTGGCACAGAATAAAGAGCACTGACATGGGAACCAGGATCTGGAAGTCTTAGTCCTGGATCTACCACTTACTTGCTGTGAGACTTGAATGATCCCCTTCAGCTACAAAACTCAATGATGTTTACCTGCAAAAGTTAAGTACCTTTGCTATTAAGAGCAAATGATTGGTTTTCATAAGGTTTATATTCCCATAAAATTTCTATGTAATTGAGAATGTGCACTTAGGAATTTCTAGCTATCTTTATGTGAAATAGCTTTTATTTGTTTTCCTTCCCTCTCTTTCTTTATTTTATTCCCCAAATAATATCTGCCTTAAGCAAATTTAATTTCGGAATGCCTTCAAGAACAAAACTGAGCCTCCAAGGGGAGGATAAAGACAATGAAAACATCGCTTCTTATATTCATAAACCACTTTTTATTGATGTTAGAGTGAAAGATAACATAATTTTACTATAATTTATTAATTTATTAATCAAATGGTAGGAAGAAAAGTTTCAAACCATAAAGTGAGTCACTAAGAAAATTATTCTGATAACAGAAGGAATATTGGAGGGGAGGGGATAATTATTAAACTAAAGTTACCATAAACTAAAAATATAAATAATTGAAAATATTAAAGAATTAGATGTAATAAACCAAAAAACTAAATATGAACTTTAAAAAACATTTCCATGAAGAATAAATTTTAAATAGCTTTAAGTCAGTATATTCAATATTAAAAGCAAAAGTCTATATTACAAATTAAAAATACTGAGAGGTATTTTACCTGACGAAATATCTCTGTGACAAAGTTTACATTACTTCTTTTAGAAGAAAAAACACTGCGAACTATTTCAATGTCTGTGAGATGTTCTTCATCAATACTACAGAGACTAGAAGAGCTAGGTTCTCGCTCCGTGAGAGTGCTTGTGTTGGAATGAGACTGCTCGGGTTCTGTAGTTCTATCTGTTTTATCGGCATTATCATTTTTGTTTTCTTCTCTGGATACCAAACTAGCAGCTGCTCTCTAAAATAAAAACAAAAAGGGGAGAATATCATAACCATTTAAATCAATATTTTGTCTTCAAATAGCAAATACTGACAAAATCCAAAGCATTCCATAAGTAACTTACAGCATTGCTTAAAATCTATGCACAGAGTTTCATTTAGAATCTGTTCTAAATAGTTAAATGGCAATGAAATAACTTAATATCTAAGTGATATAGTGATACTCACTAATCATCTATTCAATTAAGTTTATTTTTCAGTATGTTTGCAGAACAAACAAGTTACTAATTAAACTGGGTAAAAGAATAATGCCAAATGGAGTCAGCTCAGCTCATCAATAATAAATAAATACCTTAATTCTGGAATATTTATTCAGTAAGTTTTAATGTGTAAATTCATCTCTATTTTACCTTAGACAAAAATTATACAAAGGAGGACTTCCCTGGTGGGAAAAAACTTAAAAAAACAAAGGAGGACTTCCCTGGTGGCGCAGTGGTTAAGAATCTGCCCTGCCAATGCAGGGGACACGGGTTTGATCCCTGGTCCAGGAAGATCCCACATGCCACAGAGCAACTAAACCCATGTGCCACAACTACTGACCCTGTGCCCTAGAGCCCACGCACCACAACTACTGAGCCTGCATGCCACAACTACTGAAGCCTGCATGCCTAGAGCCTGTGCTCCACAACAAGAGAAGCCACTGCAATAAGAAGCCCACGCACTGCAATAAAGAGTAGCCCCTGCTCTCTGCAACTACAGAAAGCCTGTGAGCAGCAATGAAAACCCAACACAGCCATAAATAAATAAATAAATAAATAAATAAATAAATAAATTTATTTAAAAAAAATAGAAGAAAAATTATGACAGAAAAAGTAGAAATGAAGCTAAAATAAAATACATATTAGAAAACTCTACATTCTAATAACAACAATTTTCACCATGACTGAAGATGATGGCTAAGCCTAGAGAAAAAGTTAAAGGCTTAAGGCAGTAATAAAGAAATTACTACCATGATACGATAGGAGTATCACTATTCTGTGGTATGATAAATTACTTTCTGGTACATTATTCAATATTTGGTCTCAATTTTGTCACCTATAAAATAAAAGAGTTTAAGTAAGTATGTAAATGATCTCAAATATGCTTCCCAATTTTAAAAATCTCTAATTTTTAGTTTACTGAGCTCTGGCATCAGATAAAATAGTTCTGCTTGAGAGTTACTACATTTAAAAATTCTTTGTAGAGAACCTAGAACAACATTTTGAGGAAAACACATCACATAATCTGCTACAGATAAATAAAAGGCCAGGGGGAATATAAGTCAAATTTTCTGAACACTAATGAACACACTTTATACCTCCACTTAATTTTTAAAGGATTTAAGAAGTTGTATAAAAAGCACACACATATAAAATATTTTTAAAACTAAATGAGGAAATCCGAGAAAAGGAAAACAAAAATAGTTTAAAAAACTGCAAAAAAAAAAAAACAAAAAAACACTGCAATATAGACAATTTCAGGAAAAAACACACATTGAGAGAGGAGAGGAAAGTGAAAAAGAAGTGTGAAAAAGAGGGAAATGGTTTAATAAAAAATAACAGAATTTTAAATATTAGTCCATCCATAATACAGCTGTGTACCTTTACATTGCATTTCTAGAGTCAGTGTTCTTCGTGAAAAGAGGTGACATGAGATGGAGACAGGACTTTAAAACAGCACTCTGTGAATACCTAGAAATCTAAAATGAACTACGAAGGTCATCTGATTGCAAATTGTTTCAACTGCAAGAATTTGCACAATTCAGAATATTTTTATTTGTACAATTCAGGATGTTTTTAGTACTGTACAATTAACATAAAATATAGAAATAAGCTGAGACTTGTATGTGACTGAAATTATCTTCTATACCTTACAGGTTTTATTTTTTTATTAAGGAAACTATTGGTTCTATAATAATTGTTAAAATTTGGATTTATAAAATACATTTATACAAAGAAAATATCATTGTTATTTGTTTTAAATGCGTTCTACAACTAAGGCAACTGAAATCAGTGGACAAATCCCTAAAGGCATGTCTAACTTTAAGAAGCTTACTCTAGGGCTTCCCTGGTGGCGCAGTGGTTGAGAATCCGCCTGCCAGTGCAGGGGACACGGGTTCAATCTCTGGTCCAGGAAGATCCCACAAGCTGTGGAGCAACTAAGCCCATGCGCCACAACTACTGAGCCTGTTCTCTAGAGCCCGTAAGCCACTACTACTGAGCCTGCGTGCTGCAACTACTGAAGCCCTCGCGCCTGGAGCCTGTGCTCCGCAACAAGAGAAGCCACCGCAATGAGAAGCCTGCGCACCGCAACAAAGAGTAGCCCCCGCTCGCCGCAACTACAGAAACCCCATGCACAGCAATGAAGACCCAACACAGACAAAAATAAATAAATTTATTTAAAAAAAAAGCTTACTCTATGTGTGTATTACCTGAATATTCTTTGGCAAGACTTCACCTTCCATCCCAGGAATATGAGGTCCTGTACGTGGCTTTGGCTCCAGCCAGAATGAAACCAGCCAACGAATGACAATAACACGAGCCTTAATGAAAGGCTCCTTTGTACAATAGATTGCTTCATTGGTTTCAGCATCCTTCTTTATTATGACATAATGTGGCTTTGGTCTCATCTGTGGGATATCTATGCAAAATAAAACGAAAACCAAAATAAGAAAGAAATTATGCTTAGATAAATCTATTTTTTAAATATTTGAGAAAACACTGTGATAACGTTCTGGTTTAAGAAACAGAATTAGTACATTTTAAAATAATTTGCTAGATATTAGCATGGGATCTAGAAGACTGAACCATATACAGCTGATATATGGAAACATGTCTTTTTGCAAAATATCACTAAAAAATCATTAAAAGTACAAAGAAACTTCCAGAGCCATTTAAAATTAATGAGACCTTACTTCAATTAACCTAAGTCTGAAACACATATTTTGACATCATACAAAGTATGAGAATTTTTACAGCAAAATTATTTTTAAAGCAAATATTGTTCCCAATGGTAAAGGTTTGCTACTCTAATTTAAATCATTTCTACTAGCCCTAATGGCTTTGCCTAAGCTTGTTAGCTGCCTAATCTTGGTGGAGCTTAAAACAGAAACATCTTTGTGCAAAAAGGACACTTCCACATACAGGCTGTCAATGCCTTCTATACATGGCAGAGGTCTACTTCTAACCCAGGGCTGTCCTTGAGGCTATAGCTTCAAGATTACAACGGACACTTTGGCACAGTCACTAAATACTGGACAAGATATGATCAGAATATACAACAATGTAATTATTCATACAGAATTTGCAAAAGACATAGAAATTGAACCCAGAGGGACCTTTGAAAATATTTATAACATGGTTAAAAGATCATACCAAACATTAGAATTAAGTTTAATTTATAATCATAAATATTTCTGGTAGGCTAACTTCTCCAGTAGGTGATATCCAGAGAATAAGTTTTTTAAAAATCTCTTCACTCTCAATGAAAACTTTCTACTAATAAAACTGCACTTTCAGTATGAATCACAGTATAATATCTCCAATTAATCAATATAAATTAAATGTTATCAGTTTTCTGCAGGTAACAAATGCTAACCTTACACTGAGGAATGTCTTATTCTTATGTGTAATATTTCAGAAAATTCCAAAGAATACCTACCAAGTACAGGATGATATAAACTATTCTCCTTACAGATGTTTGGAAAAATATAAGGCAAGTAATATTTCTTAAAATGTGAAAACAAAAATGAAAATCCTCTTTCTTGGTTTTCTTTGTTCTTCCATTCTAAACTTTTTACCTAAAATTAAACAAACAATTAGAATCATTCCAAGAGAAAGAAATTATTAGCTGTTATAAACAAGCTTGTAAAAGGTTACTTAAGCAATAAATTAAACTGTTACACTGCAAAGATATATAGCTAAATATATATGTGTATGTACATATATATATGCACATATAAAAAGTGGTCTAGTGCCATGCAAATGCATTATACAGTTGACCCTTGAATAACTCAGGGGTTGGGGTGCTGACCCTGCGTGTGCACTTGAAAATCCATGTGTAACTTTACAGTCGGCCCTCCATATCTGCAGATTCAACCAACAGTGGATTGTGTAGTACCGTAGATCATATTTACTGAAAAAAAATCTGTGTATAAGTGGACCTATATTGTTCAAAGGTCAAGGATACATGTTATCTTTCAAAAATCTTGTAAGTTAAAATGTGCTCTGGGAAACTGTCAAAGTTGACTTAAAACTCGGCTCTACTACTGACAAAGCTGCTAATGTTCTTTCCTCTTTCCCACTTCCTGAATAATTCAGCCTAGGAGTCCTACAAAATAGGCATATGTGAGAGGAAGGAAGAGAAGGTATGAAATAGTGGCAGTCAAGTGCAGGTGATCAGAGCCTGACCACAGGAGGCATTCATGAATGGGGTATAACAGAGGCAGTAGCCCAAGGGGGACCCAGAGCCTGAGAGGGGTGAGGACAGCATCCATAAGTGTAGAGGGGAGTAAACAAGAGGGGGCAGAGCTGTAAAATACAGGGTGTGAAAATTCCAGTAGGGTGAGGAAGATATGTAAGTAGGGGGATCGTAAAGGTCCAGAGTGTACCACAGTGAGCTACTACTACACACTAACTTTAGAATGGCTAAAATTACAGACTGACCATACCAACTGTTGGTGAGGATATGAAGCAACTTTAAGTCTCATACATTGCTGGTGGAATACAAAAAGCTACAACCATTTGGAAAAATATCTGGCAGTGTCTTAAAAAGTCAAAATATGCCTACCATACAACCCAGCCATTCCGCTACTAGGTATTTACCCAAGGGAAAAGAAAGTTTATATTCACACAAAGACTTGTTTACCAATATTCATACCAGTTTTATTTGTAATAGCCAAAAACTGGAAACAACTCACATTACCATCAACAGGTGACTGGATAACAAATCATAGTACATCCATACAATAAAAAGCTACTCAGCAATAGAAGGGACCAAACTATTGATACATACAATAATATGATTTTTAAAATAATTATGCTGAAAAATAGAGAAGCCAAACCAAAAAAAAAAAGGAGGTACCATATGATTCCATTTATCAGAAAATGCAAACGATAGTGAAAGCAGTCAGATTGAAGTTGCCTGGGGATGGGATGATGGGGGGTGGGGCAGGTAGAGAAGGGTGGATTACAAAGGGATCTGAGAACATTTAGGGGTGATAGATATGTTCATTATCTTGATTGTAGTGATGGTTTCATGGTTGTATACATGTAATAAGATTTACCAAATTGTACTTTTCAAACATTACAGTTTACTGTATGTCAAATATATCTCAATAAACCAGTAAAACAAGTTTAAAAATCCACATGAAGTACAAAAGTTTTTTTTTTAAAGAAAAACTGGTAATAATCACAGTAACAATAACTACCCACCACTGAATACTTACTATATGTCATGCACTTGTTTATTCTAAGTACTATGCACTAATTACTTAAGCCCCAAACACCAAAATGGGATAGGTATTATTTTTTATCTCTACTTTAAGCACAGAGAGGTTAAGTAATTTGCCAAAAGTCACACTATCAGTAAGATGTAGAGTCAGTATTCAAACCCTGGCAATCTCGTTCAGGATCCAAATTGACTTCATAATGTTTGTTTCTGAGGCACAAGGAACTTTTGTGTTTGGAACAGTTACAAGAAATGTGTATATGCTAAAAGTGTTTTCATCAATAAGGATATTCACATTTCATATATAGAGATGAATAGGTTACCTTACGAAATACATGCACCTAAGGACTTCCCTGGTGGTCCAGTGGTAAAGAATCTGCCTTACAGTGCAGGGGACGTGGGTTCGAAACCTGGTCAGGGAACTAAGATCCCACATGCTGCAGGGCAACTAAGCCTGCCTGCCACAACTACTGACTTGCACGCCTCAACTAGAGAGCCCACGAGCTGCAAACTACAGAGCCCACACGCCCTGGAGCCTGTGCACCACAACTAGGGAGAGAAATAAAAACCCTCACGCCGCAACTAGAGAGAAGCCCGTGCACCGCAACGAAACATCCCGCACGCCTCAACGAAGATCCCTTGTGCCACAACTAAGACCTAATGCAGCCAATAAATAAATAAATAAATAAATAAATTTATTTACTTAAAAAAAAAAAAAAGTAAAAATTTGTTACTTCTCCTTCAGTAAAATAAGCAAGTATCTACTGTGACAGAATAATGGTAAGGGGGGAAAAATGAATTACCCACAGGATAGTAAGGACGGTGATATAAAAGAAGACGACACATACCTGAATTACTATATATTTTAAAAGTGCTTCAAGAAAATAGCTTGTTAGATCTTCTTGTCCTTTATCTCCTGATTGTGGGGGGACAAGCGGAGTGATTTCTTCTATAGTGACTTGAGCTATCCGAAGACAAAAGAAAAGTTTAGTATAATTACAAAACAAATTTAGCAATATGATAATATGGCCCAAATAAAACTTAACTACAAAACAGAAAAGCAAAGAATACTGCTTGAAAACATTCTGATGATTGAAATTTGAAATAAATCTGAGGTCATCCTGATAGCCCATCACAAAAACCATAAACTTTAATAATCAACTGTTTCATGAACCCTTGATGGAGGAAATGTGACACAGGGATGGACAGATATTGAGGGATTAAGAGTGAATAATGTCTCACCTGAAAAAGAACTGCTCGTGATATTTTAAAATTCAGATTGAGTGTCCACTACAAAATTCCATAAATATGATGAGAAACATTAATAATAATGTGCTTATTCATCAATTAAAGAACAATCTGATTACTCTAGGTAATGACCATGCTTACTCTTTAAGGTAGCCCCTTTATTCAAAGGATGAAACACTATTTCCCTCTCAAAAAGAAAGAGAAGTTAGCATCTTAGTTTCTTGACTATGAAAGTCCACTTGTAAAATAAGAAACTTTCACATTTTTCAACTTTTCACATATTCAAAAACATTGATTATAACACAAAAGCAAATTCAAGAAAATCAACCCACAACTAGCTACATTTTCTTAAATACTTCCCAGGCAATACAATCAGTACCTGGTTTAGCACAGGCAGGTCCCTAAACCTACTTCTCAGTAAATAGCAGCCAAGTAATTAAGCCCAAAGAGATGGATTTTTTTTAGTCCTCTTTGCACAAAGTAAAACATACTTGTACTTCAATGTACATCCAAATTAACTCAAGGATACAAGCTGATACATGAAAATTCAAAATTAAAGATAAATATAAATGTAAAATGGCCTGTATTAAACATGTTTCTAACACTTTGATATCTGGGGTCTTGCAGGCCCTAGTGAGAAAGCCCCTCCCAGAGCTAGCTAATTCCTAGAGAAAACTATGGGCCAGAGAGTTTGCCTTTCATATGCAAACCAAACAACCTGGAGCCCATATCTCTACCACTTCCTCTGCTGGGCTCTCATACTCAGGGTTACTTACTAGTTCCCTAACCTAATGAGCCCCAGGGCTAAGTACCAGACAACCAGAGACAACCCCTATGCCCCAGAGCCTGCTAAAATTATCTAAACTAGCCAGTCTTCAACTTGCTCACCCTGCTTCACACATTCCCACCTGCAGAAACCACAAAAGGGCTCTTGCCCATGATACCCACCCCTACCCTCAAGCCCCCGCCACGCCCGACTAACCCTGGTGCTTCCCTGTGTGGCCACCCTCCCGGGTGTGGCACACCCCCTCCTCCTGGGAACATGAGTAACAAACTATCTTTTTAATGGCAATCATCTCCTGATCTGTTGGTCTCATTATACCTGGATGATAAAACCTACATGTTAGTTTTTTAAATTTTTATTTATTTACTTTTTTACTGAAGTATAATTGACATACAACATTATACAAGTTTCAGGCATATGACATAATGATTCAACATTTGTGTGCACTGCAAAATGATCACCCCAATCTGTGACCATACAAAATTACAAAAATAATTGTTTCTTGTGATAAGAACTTCTAATATTTATTTTCTTAGCAACTTTCAAAGTTGCAAAATATTATCGACTACAGTCCCCATGCTGTACATTACATCCCTATGACTTATTTACTTTATGACTAGAAGTTTGTATCTCTTGATCCCCTTCACCCATTTTGCCCAACCTCAACCCCTATGCCCCACCCCTCTGGCAACCACCAATCCCTTCTCTGTATCTGTGAGTTTGGTTTTATAAAACCTACATTTAAAAACATGGCCTTGGATTATCCAGTTAAAAATGTACAGGGACTTCCCTGGTGGCACAGTGGTTAAGAATTCACCTGCCAATGCAGGGGACATGGGTTTGAGCCCTGGTCCGGGAAGATCCAACATGCCATGGAGCAACTAAGCCCGTGAGCCACAACTACTGAGCCTGTGCTCTAGAGCCCGCGCTCTAGAGCCCGCGAGCCACAAATACTGAGTCTGTGTGCCACAACTACTGAAGCCTGCGTGCCTAGAGCCCGTGCTCCCCAAAAAGAGAAGCCACCGCACTGCAATGAAGAGTAGCCCCCGCTCGACACAACTAGAGAAAGCCCACGCGCAGCAACAAAGACCCAACGCAGACAAAAATAAATAAATTAATAATTTTTTTTAAAAAGGTACGGACATTTAAAAATATCTATTAACAAACTACACAGAAATTTTTAAATTAATGATGGAAAAGATCGTATGACTCTTACTTTCTTGAAGGTTGAGTGGAGGATTAATGAGATTATCTAAAGTTCGAGGTCCATATTCAGATTGTGGTGCTGAAAATCCAGGGATTAAGCATGAAAACATCCAAAGCTGTTCTTTGCTACAGTTATTCTGAAGAGCTTGCAACCATAATAAGAAAAGACGAACACCTTCCCGCCTAATCTAAAATGAAAAAAATGGAAAACAGTATTTTTATTTAAAATGGAAATACTTTCCTCCTTTCAGGCCAGAATTCTCTAGAAGATGATTACCGAATGATACTCTGCAAAGGAGAGGAAGAAAAGGAAGGAAGGAGGGAGATGGAGAGAGAATTATAACCATGACAATTTACTGAACCCTCATTATTTATAAATCTAAATTTATGGATTTTGAACAAAATAACTTGGTCTCTAACTATTTAAAGCCATCAGGTAATCTATTTATGCTATAATTTCCATTTGTAAAAAGTCAAAATCATTTCCTTATTTACTTCCCTCCTTCCCATAATCACCACTCTAATCCAAGAAGCAAGGACAGAGGGCAATGACTATTCCTTGCTATAATGAGTTTGGTAAAAGGAGGAATGGTCATGGGAATCGTGATACACTGCTAACTCAATGCTCTTGACCTTAAAAAGATTATCAGTCTGAAATTATCTCATTTACTTAATTTGCTTCCAAAGGGCAAAGCAGGAATTCTGGCCTATTACTGTATTTTTAAGCAACTAGAACAATGCCCCATACACAGAAAATACGTATTTAAATCAAGGGCATGCTCTTCCAGGAAGAGAAGAGGAGAAAATAGAGGAAACTTCAAATCTCCCAGTAAAACACAAAGTTCTTCAGTAACCTAACCTCACTGGTAGCTTTGCAAACAGCCACTGCCAAAGCTATTCAACTGCTGCCACCCTCACAGTTTAGTTAGAAACAGGACAAAGATGTAGGAAAGCTTATCCCTTTGTACTGCTATACCCAAGCCTTGACACCAAAAGTACCTACTATATGAGACTTTTATCCAACCTATACCAAGATGCTTTTGGACTGGGTAGCTTTTCTTACCACAGCACAATGAGATAATGAAAAGGGGGGAAAAAAAAAAGAGAAACAAAACCATTTTTTAATAGATGCCCTACTTCCCTCTACATCTAACAATACCTATGATAAAATGAAGAATAATTTGTTGAACGGCTAAATAGTTTTTGTCTTCTAGGGACCACAAAGCAAAGTACAGTCGTCCCTCGGTATCTAGGGAGGGTATGGCTTCCAGGACCTCCCCCACCATGGATACCAAAATCAGCAGACCCTCAAGTCCCTTACATGGAACTGGCATGGATGGCATGGATGTGGAACCCATGGATATGGAGAGGTGACTGTATTTCTGCTGAATGAGTCCATGCAGTGGTAAAACTACAAAAGTTTTTCAATAGCCTGGTCAGCCTGATGCATACTGAGTATGTTGTTGTTTTTTAAGTGAATTCACTTCAATTAAGGGAACTGAAGATTATTCAAAATTATTTAGGAAAAAGTTGATGTAGGCAGTATAGCAATTGACTGAATGCTTTACTCAGTTTTTAAAAAGCCATAGAAAAGAAATATAATTACATTATACCTTCAAGGAGTTTCCTGTGTGTAGTAGTTTCTTTAAAATCAATCCTGAAAAGAAAACATGATTTTAAACATTCATATCTTATTTGTTTCTGAATGTCAGAGTTCTCGGTCAGACTTGAAAACACTTTAAAAACAAGTCCTTGGCAACCTCCAAATTATTCTTGGTGACCTTAACATCCCTCTGGCCATAATCTTGGGACAGAAGGGCATATAAAAAGTCACCTTTTTTAACACATGGTTTATTTCAATTAAACATTATTTATCCTATCAAAACAAACCCTAAACCCAAAATTGCATGTAATACAACAATCTACATGTATCTTTTACTTAGACTAAGAATATAATTAAATACTTTCACGATCACTAATACAAATAAAAACCACTGTAGAAAATTTCCATTTAGTTAACCACATGAACATCTATAACTCTATTTCTTAGCAAATATTTCCATTGTACTAATTTTCCTTTTCAAAATACTCAAAACGATCTTTAATAGTCCTTTTTCTTTTGAATTACACAATATTTCAAATCTACAATAAAATAATGAAATAACATTCACAGACATCCAGATGTCCACCATTTGGTCTGAACAAATCTAAACACAGTCCCATGTTTCCTATAATTTCAAAATTTCACTTATTTACATTATCTATAATGTTTCATGTAACAGTACAAGTATCATTGAAGCCACCTGTGAACCCATCCTGAGTCATTTTCCTCCTTCCTTCCCCAGAGGAAACCATTATCCAGATTTTGGTATTAATTATTTCCAAAAATATTTTATGTTATTACTACTTATTTATAAATCCATAAAATATTTGGAATTAGTTTCTATGTTTAAAACTTACACCAGTAACAAAATTTCCTCCATAGCTATTTGTTCTAATCTTGCATTTTTATTCTTTCTAGTAACATCAGGATTATATATATAACATATATTTATATGTATGAAATACATACATAATATATATATTTACATATATAGAAGCATATGAGATTGTGATAACACATTGCTGGCAACACAAAACACTGGCAGATGCTCTAATATTTGCCAGCCTGAGTGTTACATATCTCAGTAATGTCATTTGATGTTTCCTAATGACACTGAACATTTTTTCATTTGGCTGTTCAAGTTTCTGCAAATTGCCTGTCATATCCTTTGTATATTTTTAAACTGGGTTATTTTGTTTTGTTTTGTTTAATATAAGAGTTCCTTACACATATTGGCTACTAATTCTATGTCAGGTCTATGAATTGGAAATGTATTCTTGACTGGGATGGTAGTATCGTCTGACGTACAAAATTTTAAAATTTCAATATAGTCAATTCACGAATGTTTTTCTTTATGTGTACTTACTGTGTCTAAAGAAATACTTCCCTACCTTAAAGTTATGAAGATAAACCAAAGAGTCTCATCAAAAAGTTTTAAAGTGTTGTTTTTCACATTTAAGTCCTGAAATCCATCAGAAATTTATTTCTGTGTGTGGCAATAACAGAATTTCCCCTCCCTAAATAGGTAACCAATTGTAGTACCTTTTCAGATTTTATAATGAAATGAAATGCTGTCTCAATCATATTTCAAGTTTCCATATATCAGCCTAGGTCCTTGGCTGGCCTTAATGTCCTTTTCCATTAGTCTACTTGTCCATCTCTGTCATACCAATGATACTGTCTTAATTATTAATATTATAACTTTATAATACATCTTGTTATTGGTTATAGTAATATTCAACAACACCATCTTCTCTCTCCCATTTGTTATATTTCCAAGTTGCTTTGGCTTTGATTTTCCATATAAATTTTAGGATAAACTTGTTGGACTACATTAAAAAGTCACTACAGGAATTCTGGATGAGAACTGTTATCTTTATACCATCAAGCCTATCATCCGTGAATAATGTACAAGATTCCGTTTTTTCGAGTTCTTTCTTGTTCTTCAATAATCACTTCATTGTCATAAATTAATCTAATATTTAAAATGACTATGGAATACACATTCTCAAGCATACTGGAACATTCTCTAGGAGAGACTATATTCTGGGCCATGAAATGTCTCAACATTTTTTTAAAGATTATGATCATATAAAGCGTATTTTCTGGCCACAAAGGAATAAAGTTAGATATCACAACAGAAATAAATCTGTGATACCATCAAGTATTTGAAAATTTAAAAAACAAAAACACTCTTAAATAAGCTATGGATCAAAGAGATCAAAAGGGAGATCAAAAAAATATTTTCAACTGAATAAAAATGAAAACACAACATACTAAAACTTATGGGATAAGCTAAAAGCAAAGCTTACAGGGAAGTCTGCTGCCTTGGATGCCTATATCAGAAAAGAAGAAAGGTATTTAAATTAATATTCTAGACTTCCACCTTAAGAAAATACATATAGACAAGCAAATTAAACCCAAAGCAAGCAAGATTTTTAAAAATATAAAAGATTAGAATGGAAATCAATTAAATAGGAAGCAGAAAAAGACTAGAGAAAATCAACAATACCAAAGTTAGTTCTTTGAAATGACCAACATTAATGACAAATGCTGAGCTAGACAAGTCAATAAAATAAAAGAGACACAAATTACCAAATTCAGAAATGAAAGAGGGGACATCACTACTGACCCTATAGGAATGAAAAGGGTTATTATAAAAGAGTAACTTGAACAACTTTACACCAACAAATTAGGCAGTGTTAATGAAACAGACAAATTCCTAGAAAGATACAAATTATCCAAACTGACTCAAAAAGGAATATAGGGCTTCCCTGGTGGCGCAGTGGTTGAGAGTCCACCTGCCAATGCAGGGGACACGGGTTCGAGCCCTGGTCCGGGAAGATCCCACAAGCCGCGGAGCAACTAGGCCCGTGAGCCACAACTACTGAGCCTGCGCTCTAGAGCCCGCGAGCCGTGGCTGCTGAGCCCACGTGCCACAACTACTGAAGCCCACGAACCTAGAGCCCGTGCTCCACAACGGGGGAGGCCGCCACAGTGAGAAGCCCATGCACCGCAAAGAAGAGTGGCCCCTGCTCGCCGCAACTGGAGAAAGCCCGCGCACAGCAGCGAGGACCCAACGCAGCCAAAAATAAATAAATAAATAGATAAATAAATAAAATTAAAAAAACAAAAAAAGGAATATAAAGTAACAATTACAAATCTCCTCACAAAGAAAAGCCTAACTCTAAATGGCTTTACTTGTGAATTCGACCAAATATTTTAAAAGGATGTAGTATCAATTGTTCACAAACTCAGAAAATAAACGAGGGAACACTTCCCAATCTATGTACATGGCTATTATTATCTTAATAAAGTCAGACAAAGACCTCACAAAAGAACACTACAGTGTTAAATATCCCTCATAAACATAGAGGCAAAAACCTTTAATAAATTATTAGCAAACTAAAATCAGCAATATAATAAAAAGACTATATAGAAATGGTAACCAATTGGGATTTATCTCAGGGATGCAAAGTTGGTTTAACATATGAAAAGCAATTCGTGAAATACACAATATTAACAGAATAAATGACAAAACCACTAATAATGCTGCCTATGATCATGTCAATAGAAGAAAAAGCATCTGACAAAATACAATGCCCATGCATGATTAAAAACTCTCATCAAAACAGGATAGAAGAGAACTTCAACTTGATAAACAGTATCTATAAAAATAGCTAACATCGCCAGGGAAGAATGATCTTCAGGAAGCACTGAAGAAGAAGACAAAGGGTTTGAGAATTACACAGGATGAAACTTAAATACTTATTTATATGTGAAATAGGATTCTGCATTGAATCTAGATTCTGCCAGGACATATGTGTGATCCTGAGGAATCACTTAACTTCCCTGAGCCTCAGTTTCCTCAAATATAGAGTAAGTGAAAATAAAATTAAAAAAAAAAAAATAGCTAACATCATACATAATGGTGAAAGACTGAATGCCTTCTCCTTTACATCAGGAATAATATAAGGATGTCTAGTTTTACCACTTTTATTCACTAGTGTACTAGAGGAACAATAAACAAAAAAGAAATAAGAAATTAAAGGTACCAGATTAAAAATTTAAAAGTAAAACTATATTTGCAGTTGACATGATCCTATACGTAGAAAATCAAAAGGAATCTACAATAAAACAAATAAAATAAACAAGTTATAATAAACTAGAAACAATAAAAATGTCCATTAATTGCTGAGTAAATAAACAAAATATGGTATAGCCATACAACAGAATAGTATACGATAAAAAGGAATGCTTATATATGCTATAATATGGAAAAAAAAATATGTTAAGTGAAAGAGGCCAGATGTAAACTATTACAAATTGTATGATTTCATTTACATGAAATGTCCAAAAAAGACAAATTTATTGAAGACAGAAAGCAGATTGGTGGTGGCAAAGGCAACTGACTGTAAATGGGCTCAAAGAACTATTTTAGGGTAATGGCAATGTTCTAAAACAAGACTGTGGTGACTCTAAATATTTACTAAAAATTAATAAATTATTTATTTAAATGAGTGATTTTTATCTAAGTAAATTATACCTCAAAAAAGCTACTTTAAAAAAATCAACTAGAGTCACTGATTTATTTTTCTATATATCCAAGACAAAAAAGAAAGGAAACAGAGTTTTAGGATTCTCTGGGTGACAAAGAAAAGTGACCAATTATGTATTGTCTCAAGTTGGACATTTACTAGAATATTATTAATCATGACAACCAGATAGCCCAAAGGTTGTTTAGAAATCGAAGACTACCTTCCTCAGGAAATAGAATAAACTTTAGAAGTTCAGCTGTCTCAAAAAAGTTTCTTCCCAGATAACCTTCAAGGACATTTTAATGATTATGAAATAAAAAATAGGATTTCACTATTCTATTGAGCACCTTATCATGTGATTATTAGCAATTCACATATCTTCTTTCGTGTGATAACTATGCAAATATTTTCCCTATTTAAAAAATTGACTTGTCTTATTACTGAGTTGCCAGAGTTCTTTATATATTAAGGGTACATCATTTTTAGTCTTGAGCTTTATCTAAAAAGTTCATTCTAAAAGGCTTTATTATTTAGAATTCTGTGGTTTTTTAGCCCTTGCATCAATATCCATCCTATATGTCCAGAGTTCCTTTTGTTTCCAGAACTGCTAATTGGGATGACTTACAGTTTCAAAGCCTCAGAAATTTCATTTGCTATAACTAACAATTGTAGGTTCTAAATAAATATATGACTCTTTTTTAAGAGAAAAAAATACAATTTTTACAAATGAATACAAGGCCTATAACATTCTACTTCAACAATGTAGATGTGGTGGCCATCTGTATGTTCACCACAAGAGAAGGGTCATGAGAATCACTAGCAATCAGCCCTGTCATCATTAAGACACTGAACCAAAGCCAGAAATTGCCTATCTACAGATTCCTTTTTCAACCAAGGGGGGAAAAAATGTCTTATAATGAGAGCTCAAGAGTCCTGTGGTGATGCTATGATTGTTAAAGAAACAGATTCCAAGCCAGCAAGCACCTTGGCTTAGCTCCTGGTAAGAGAAAGTCTATGACCTCCCGCCTACTTGGTCTTTCACAATAATCCACAGCAGGGTTGCTTATTTTTTCTTTCCCCGTTTTCTTTTCAGCTTCATTTCATGATCTGGGAAGCTCTACTTCGTCTCTTCAAGCAGTAAGCTTAACTCCAGTTCCCTCCTTTTTTATTAATACACTGCTTGCTTTCAAACCTGGAACCCATGGCTTTCGCTCTATGTGGCACTTTGTTACCTTCTCTTCCATTTTTGATTACAGAATGTTTATTCTGATGTTGAGTCTGCTTTTATTTTTTTGGCTTTATAGTTTCATCATCATTGCTAACATATTCAGAGTAAATGAACAGGTGGATCAAAGAAATTTAATATGCCACTTTTATTGGCAATCCTTCATGTATGTTTTTATCTTATATTCCCAGTAAGCCTAGTTCTGTATTCTTTATTTTGTTTTTACTAAAGCATAAACTATGAACTCATTTCAAATAATGACCAACCCATTAAAGAGTATTTTCATATATTATCATTTATTTCAAGTATGAAATACATATTTAAATTACTTACCAATACTATGAAACTGCCATCGCTGATGAATTCTTTCTGGAAGAAGTTGTAAAATTTTCTAAAAATCAATATGAATAAAACAAAGAAAAGTATGAAAAGCAAGTAACACGTCCTCATCTTGAGCAATGTGAAAAATTAAACAAAGAGCTTACACAAAGCCTTTAAGAGTTTCTTACATAAAAGACAGCATTACAAATACAAAATAGTCTTTGAGCTAATCTGATGGTACTGGTACTACTTCAGCGCTGGCATACTGATTAGTATTTGAAAACTGCAGAAAACAACAAGCTATATTAACAAAGACTTGGAACAGGAAATTAATGAAATTTATCTTTTACTATGATGTGAAAAGTAAGTATACTTCTCTTTAGTGAATAAATACTAACTTTAATATATATATATATTTTTAACATCTTTATTAGAGTATAATTGCTTTACAATGGTGTGTTAGTTTCTGCTTTATAACAAAGTGAATCAGCTATATATATACATATATCCCCATATCGCCTCCCTCTTGCATCTCCCTCCCACCCTCCCTATCCCACCCCTCTAGGTGGTCACAAAGCACCGAGTTGATCTCCCTGTGCTATGTGGCTGCTTCCCACTAGATATCTATTTTACAGTTGGTAGTATATTTTTAAATGCTCTTTTACTATTCTTAGAATTTCTGCATTGTGGATAGTACTGATATGTTTTAAATTCTTCTAGATATTAATATTAGTGACGTTTTCTCTCCAAGCAGTTCTTTTTTTTTTTTTTAATAAATTTATTTATTTATTTTTGACGGCATTGGGTCTTCGTTGCTGCACGCAGGCTTTCTCTAGTTGTGGCGAGTGGGGTCTACTCTGTTGCGGTGCGTGGGCTTCTCATTGTGGTGGCTTCTCTTGTTGCAGAGCACAGGCTCTAGGTGCACAGGCTTCAGTAGTTGTGGCACACGGGCTCAGTAGTTGTGGCTCGCAGGCTCTAGAGCACAGGCTCAGAAGTTGTGGCACACGGGCTTAGTTGCTCCGCGGCATGTGGGATCTTCCCAGACCAGGGCTTGAACCCATGTCCCCCGCATTGGCAGGCGGATTCTTAACCACTGCACCACCAGGGAAGCCCGGTCTCCAAGCAGTTCTTTCTCTTACTTTGATAAATCTTACAGGGAAAATATTTTGCTTCCACAAAAATCCTATCAAATACTTGTACTAAATTAATTCATGTGAACCCAAAGATACTTATATGTTATGATGGCTACGGGTATGAGAACAAAATTTTAAGATTCAGGAGCCCTATAGTTAAGCTAACATATATAGACTTTCACAAGTTGGGAATAAATACTTTTTACATATAATACTTTCAAAATTTTGTCTATATTTTCCTTTATATATTGCACCTGTGTGGATTATTCTAGTTCAACAGCTGCCTTATTATGCTGCTGAACTATGTTCTCAACACTCATCTGCTTGCTGAATGACATTTGTGTGCGTTTGTTATCATTGCTGCTCTATTATAATTATTTAGAATCACCATTAATTGAATGTTCATAAGGACCAAACACTAGACACTTTATGTAATGATATCTCATTAATCCTCACAACCATCCTAAAAGGAGTGTTCATTGATCTCATTTGACAAATAAAGAAATGGGTTAAGTAATGTGCTTAGGTTAGAAAAGGAAAAACGGAGATTCCAACTTCCATATGCCTATTTCCAAAACTTGTGCTTTTATACTATTCTGTTCAAAGAACAGTATGCATGTTTTTATACTTCTCTATCTTCCTTTTGATGTAATCTTCTTTAGTCCCTCTCATATAAGAGGATGATGAAGAAATTATAAAGTTCTTCACAGATAGATGCTATTCCCACATGAGACACATAAACTTCTTCACCTCTGCCCTCCTATTTCTCTCATACTTAGCCAACAACTGTATAATTATATTTATGGTGGTGTGGAAAGAGATAAAATTATAGAAAATTAAAAAGACAAGTTTGTGAACTACTCGAAAGTATTCCTAAATTATCACTATTAAATTATAGTTTAGATTTAATCCCATATAAAATGTAAATTTAAATATATTCATCTTTTTTATTCAGTCATATAAAGATGAAAGAAATCATGTATACTCTTAACTACACAGAAGAAAGCAGAATATAAATCCTATGTCATACTGACCTTACGTAATGATGCTTTTTATTCCAGAAAAAGGAAATCATTTTATTTATAATTTTTTTTTTAAATCATCATTAGTCTCTAAAGGTGGAGGTCAGATATTATTGTCCCCATTATAAGTAGAAAAACATCAGCACACAGGTTAAATATTTTTTCCAAAAGATGAAAACCCTATATCTAACATCTCTTTTCCTAATAAAATTCAGTGACTGATTACAAACATTTCTGTTCAAAGAGTAACAAATGACCAGTATATATTACATACAGGAAAATAAGTATTATTTTTTAACAGAAGGAATATTCTGAAAGAGCTTCTATTAACTAGTCAATCATCTCAGTTTCCTGAATATAGGGCAAGCATGAATGTCCGAAGGAACACTTTCCAGGAATTATCATCTTGCTTTCTCTGTACATACTTTTACTCTTCCTCAAAATATTCATGTTTTAATATTTCCCTTGTAAACAGTTCATGCAAACACTTGGGGAGGTAAATATAAGCAAATTCCTCAGGGTTAATGACTAATGAAAATTAACTGCAGAACAGGTACCAACACCGGTTACTTCTGTCTGGAACTCTTAAAAAAAAAAAAAAACTTTCTTTTTTTCAGCTGTGACTAACTCAGCAACTAAGAGAGGGATCAAATTCTTCAATTCTTCTAAACCATACTAAAATAGTCAACATACAAAATAGTGAATTATCTTTAATTAGCAGTAGATAGAATAGTTCAATCTTTAGAAACTGATTTCTAAATTCTTTACTATGCTTTTCAAGATACAAGGTCTAATCCTGACTTTCTCCAGTTCTCTAAAATTCTCAATAAAGATCAGAATACTCCTATCACTATTTGATTTGAAAGACAGAATGAAGAGCATGGGGTTATTTGAAAAGCATGTGTGTCCCTCATTTTTATCATTGTGCCAAAAATGAAACAAATTTTAGCAGAGTATCAAATGTTGTTGTTTCCTTCTGTTTATTTAGCAATAAAAATTTGTCCCACCCCAATCCAAAGTAAATGTAGTAGAACAACAATTTATAAAATATTTAAAACTATTTTATACAAGTTTTCAACGAAAAGCAGTTAAAGCAGAAACTATAAACTCCTTAGGTATGTAACAGTTCCATGAATTTACCCTCTCAAGTAAGAATGTTTTGGTTTTTTTGTTTTTTTAAAATTCTCCATTTGTGTAAATCTCCCACAAATTAAAATTTTCTTGTTTGCAGACACAGTGAATATTGTACCAACTGTGGTATCAAATGCATAAAAACATAATTTTATCTGTACCTAAAAATAATATGTGTACCTCAGAAAATAATTAAGAATTAAGTCAGGTATATTTTTAGGTTAAAAAGTACAACTCAGTTTTTGAAAAGCATGGTAGATTCACAGTGTTTTTTAATATTCAATATATTCCTTGTACGTTCCAAAAATTAATTTTGGAAAAAAAGTTACATTGGCAGGTACTTACCTCAAAAATAAAAAGTATAGCATCCAATTCCTCCCTTTGAGACTTGTGACCTAAAACATTTTTATAAAAAAATATTTTAAACATTATCATTTTGTCCTCAATGTCAACAACCACTTAAAAAGCTTAAAATATTTCAAGCACTGAAGTTTTTTTTCTCAGTGATTCTTTAATAAAATGTTTAAAGTATATTATGTTCAATGTATAGACAATATCATAGCATCTCTCTCTACTCTTTTTAGACTGTTAAATTCAGATTCTACATATTTATGTCTAAAAACAAATCATAATATATAGTGGAGAACTCTAAATGAACTCTAAAAATGAATTTATGAAAATGACTGCTCAAACCTGACATATGCCCCTAGGGCAGAGCAAAGGTGAGAAAACAAGTAAACCTGACCAGAGAAAAAGGAAATCTAAGCCTTTTCAAAATAATAAGGATATTACTACTAACCCATAGTGTGAGAGGGGTGTCTACAAGCTGTCTAACAAAAAGAAGTGAAATAATACTAAAATTCCAATGTCCAAGAGTATATTTTTAAGTGAATGTTTATGACAATTATTTGAAACATCAACATAAGCCAAGACTGATTTTAACATCTTACCTTTCTGTTTAAGACTAGCTTCAATAGTAACAAAATTCTCAAAAAACACATAATATATATGTGAAAAATGTTGGTCAAAAAACTGTTTTAGATCGATGGACTCTGCATTCTCTGAAAAATAAATGAAAACAGTTTTTAGTGATTACTATTTATATCACGTTCAGCAAATATTTATTGTGGCATGTTTCCTTCAACGATGTCAAAGAACTGCTCTTAAAATTCTATTAAAATATTTAAGAGATGTGTTTATACATTTATATCCTTGTTCTCACAACTTTAGCTTTTAAAGATTTTAGTTTTAATTTTAAAAACTGGTCAAATCAGGTTATCATAATCTTTGTTTACTAAAAGAAAACAATGCCTCAGAAAGTTTTATCCAAAATCATTAAAAAAGTTCTATTTTCAATTCACAGCTATGCTCTCCTAACTTTTCCCCGCAACAGTTAAAAATCAGTATTTCTAAGAGTAATAATACATGTCTAAAATACATTTACTTTAAATATCTAACAATAGGCTTTGCAAATAGGCACTTAAGTATTACAAAACTCAGGTAATACTCTTCTATAAGAACTGTCAGTATAGTCCAAGGCAGAGAAACTGAACATTTAACTGTATGCAGAGCAGAAAGTGTTGGGTACTAACACAAAATTACTTTCAAAACTCAATGAGGGGTGAAGGTGGGGGAAGAAGAAACGCCTGACAGAGAATGTATTATCTGAAAAGACCTCTAAGAACAGGAAGGACTTTGGACATAAAGTGGTGGGTTTGAATGAGAAAGACATTCTCGGCATAAACAAAGACATGAAGTGAGGAAAGCAGGATAGGATGCAGAAAAATAATTCATTTTGGCTAGCTTTGAGCATTTTGATAAAAATAAAATAGAAAAAGTATCCTTGATATGTCAAAAAATATCATAAGTGCAAACTAAGGAAATGGGATTTATTATTTAAAGCAAGATATCTACATCGTAGGTGTATATGTACTTAAGCATTTTATTGTTTGGTTTATTTTCGGGGGGTGAGAAAGTTGGGGAAAAGGGGAGGAATTAAGAACTTTTACTTTATATACTTCCTACTATTCAAATTCCTTTACAAAAAGCACATGTCTCTTTTATAATAAACAAATTTGAAAAAGGCAACTGGAAAAACAAAGATTTTTTTGAACCTGGGAGTAAAATGAAGAATAAACTACTAACTGCTGATAAACTCAAGTTAAAGGTAAACATCAATTAATTTCTTGGAATGCTCTAAGGCTGAATGGAAGATTTCAGAATAAAGTTAACTAGTAACAACACACAGACAGCACTTTAAACTCTGGTGTATTATCTTACCCTATGAATATTCATAAATCTTTAATGACATCTCATCTACGGAATTTTCCAAGACCGTTTCCCTTTTGTTTTGCCCTCCCCAAGGAAGGAATGGATGCCCTCTCCTCTCTATTCCCTTGTGTTCTCTACATTTCTCTCTCATGGAAATAATTATGTCTCAAGTGTTTCCTTGTCTTTCTTCCAGGACTAGTCTATAGTTTCTTTAGGATAGAAAGTGTGTCTACCTTAGTATTTCCAAAACCTAAGCACAGGGCTGAGCACATATGTACTCAAATGTGTTTTATTATTAATCAAATAAATTATTTTAATGTTACTGTATTCATTTTGTAGCTTGGAAATTTTTTATCTTAATTTTATTTTTATTTAGACTGCATAACCTACTGACAGGCAAACTAGCACTGCTTCATCTTGACTGGAATTAGAACACCCAGATTCCATTCCTACCTGTAACGCTATCTGTGTACATTTTCACAGAACTAGGGAAAAAAATAATAGTAATGGCTAACACAAACAATGTTTTCTATATGCCAGACACTCTTCTAAGTCCTTTATAGAAATTAATTCCTAAAGTCGTCAGAACAACACTATGAAATAAGTACTACTATTATCCCTAACTCTAAAGATGGGAAAGCAAGTATAGAGAGTTTAAGTAATTCAGTTAGTAAGAAACAGAGTCATGGATTTAAACTCCACACAGCCTGGATTTAGTGCCCATGCTCTTAACCTCTATGTTATTCAGTTTCCAGTGTAATATTGATACATCTATAAGAAAAATAAGAAAAGAACACTAGTAGTTTATGTTATCTGCCTATAAGAAGATAAGAATAATTGTCACTGAATACTAGTTAAACATATTTTAGAGACTACCAAAATAAAACACATACACTGAGATAAACAGGAAAAGTATTCTGTTTTCCCCACTGAGTAGTTTGAAGTAACAAAGAACTATGAAATGAGAATGAAATAGACTGCTATAATTACCACTAAATTTCCTGAAATTAATGTTTCAAACAAAACTAATGTCCCAGGGGAAAGAAGAAAATGAGAACAATAACAAAACAAAACAAAAAAATCAAAACAAAACAAAAGCAAACATGAATCAACTCAAGATTTTGCAACATAAATTTAGGAGCCAAGATAGTCTCTCTCAATTTCCTTCCCATACAGCATGTTACACAAAGCCTGGAAACTACATACTTGCTAATAAAAAATACTGCATCAAAATTAGGTCAATTTGTTTTTTACTCTGTATCTATTTGTAATGAACTAGTTAGCAAATAAAAACTCTTATAAAATATTTTTGTTCACCAATTCACAAAATTTACATAGTGGGGGGAAATGGGAAGAAACACAAAAAAGGTGGATATAAGAGAATAAGAAGGTTTCACTTATTTAAACAAAAGTCTCTCTAAAAAACAGTAACACAGAAGAAAGGAAAATATAAAAGGAAGGAAATCCACAAAGAAAGAGATTATGGAAAAACTTCTACCCAATACCTTTCCCCAAAAAATGCCCCATAACCCATTATGTTTTCTCTTTTTGTGAATGCCTCCATTACTTTTAGTCAGCATGGCTCCTAATTATGTCACATTAGTTAGTACAATTGTCCGTCGATATCAGCAGGTGATGGTTCCAGGAACCCATCAGATGCCAAAATCCGAGGATGCTCAAGTCCCTTATATACAATGACATAGTATTTGTATATAACCTATGCACATCCTCCCACACACTCTAGATTACTTATAATACCGGACACAATGTAAATGCTATGTAAATAGTTGCCTGGGTGCAGCAAATTCAAGTTTTGCTTTCTGGAATTCTCCAGAATTTTTTTTCCTGAATATTTTTGATCCAAAGTAGGTTGAATCTGAGGATGTGGACCCACCCTTCCAAAATGGAGTGCCAACTGTATCATTCTCTTACAGATACTGGATGCTCTTTGGGAGCAGAAAGCATGCCTTAGCTTCTTTTATCTTTCAAATTTTTTCAAAATTTTAATCTGAGGAAGTGCTTTGCATAGTGCTAAACTGATGGTTGGCACTTAAAAAAAGTTTAAGCATTCAAAAACTTCCATTTTTAGAAATACTTCTGTTTGATTTGCAATGTTTGTGAATTAGTATTTCCTTAAAGAAATCAAATAAACATTTCAACCACAAATTAAGATTGAAGTTTCTGAGATTTTAAAAAAACTGATTCAGGCTTAGGAATGCTTTGAAGACCTTTGGGAATACTAACTTTAAGTAGCAAAATAGTTCTAGACTTCATTTAGTTTTCACAAATAAAATTTCAGTTGTCTCTAGGATCTTTTTATGAATAAGCTTCAAGAACCTAATTAATATATTTACTTCTTACTACATCTTTTGAAGACATCTAAGCTCTATAACAAATCTATAATTAAAAATTACAAAATTCAGAAGGCCAGTTTACCTGACCTTAAATTTCAGATACCTGTACTAAATACTTCCCTAGAAAAGTTATCACATAACCCACGCTAGAAGACCAAAAATTCAACAAATTTTGTAATACCATCATTCTTCTTCCTCATCTATTAAAAAAAAAAAAGCCACCATTTAGAACTTTTCCTCAAATGATGGCATTATAATACACTAATCTGTGAAGTGTATCACAAGTAATCTGCTCCTAATAATAAAGTACTGAACAATGCAAATTATTGCCTTAAAATAATCAATAATAATGAGGACTGATCCAACAATACAGTGAGTAACACAAAAACCCCTCTAATTGCAGAGACACAGAAATGCTGGATAAAAATAAATAATACAAGCTCAAAAAAAATAAAAAGTAAGAGGAGAAGGAGTAGAAGTGAAGAAAAGAGAGTAAGTAGGAAAGGAGGAAGTGGGATGGAGGAAGAGGTGCCATGAGGGAGAGGAGGATGGTGAGAATGTGGAATAGAGAAAGGCAGGGAGGGGTTGAAGGGGAAATATGGAGGAAAGGAGATGGGAAGGAAGTAAGGATGAGGAGAAGGGAGAATGTGTAAGGGAAAAGAAACACAGAAATGTAGTATTAAAATATAAGCAATATGGAGTCAAGCACAAATAAGGGGGGAAGCAGAAAAGTAGGAGGAAAACAGAAAGAAGGTGCAAGAGAGAAGAAGGGGGGGTAAAACCACACAAATAGGCTGGAAAATTATAAACAATACATTATCAAGTTCTAAGAAAAGAGGAGCGTATATGAGAAGGGAGAAGAAATTGAGAAAAGGGAGGAAGAGAAGGGAGGACAAAAGGAGGAAACAGAGAAATAGTAAGTTGGAAGACAGACTGATGCTATTACTCAGAATGTAGCACAGAAAAACAATAAGATGGAAACAGACTGCCTGAGAAGTTCCAAGAACAAAGATAAAATGTAAGCAATATTCAAAGAAATAAGGTCTGAGTACTATCTAAAATTGGTGAAATATGTAAATAAATCTTCAGACTGAAAAAGCATAGTGATTCCCAAGCAGGATGAACACAAATCCACACACAGTCACATCCTAACTCCACAAACAAAATGGAAATATTAAAACCAAGAAAAGTTACCTACACAGAAATATCAAAACTAACAACAGACTTCTCATCAGCCCAATAGAGGCAAGAAGACAATGCAATTTTATATTGAAAGAACTAAGGGAAAATAATAATCATCCTAAAATTCTAATTCAGCTAAACTACTGTTCAATAAGATGAAAATGAAAATAAAGAAAAGGCATTTTCTAACATACTTAGAGTTTAACACTTAAAAACCCTCACTCAAAGAATTACAAAAGATAGATTTCTGAATGCATAGAAATAAAGTCACATGGGAGAGTGAGAAGCAAGAAGCAAAGATGAGCTAAGAAACTGGAAAATGTGTGGGTAAATCTCAATGAGCACTGACTGTTAACAAAAGTACTAATGCAAAAGGTTACTAACAAGGAGGAAGTAAAATAATGGGCAATAATGTGAAAGATGAAACAAATGCTGGAGAATTTTAAGATCTTATTTTATTTAAGAGGACAGTAGAAACAGTGATGAACTCTAGACTTCAATATTAGTATGCTACTGAAGTTTTTGAGTTACCAATAAGAGAATAACAACAATGCATAACTTCTAATCATTAGAAAGGAAAAAGAATATAGAAAAGCTTATCAATCTAACAGACATGAGTAAAGAAAAGCACCCCAAAAAAGTGAATGAGGTGACAGAAATAAATATAAATATACAAGTAATTACAAAAAAGTTAATGGATTAAATACCACAGTTAAGAGAGAGCTGTAATCATACTGGATTTAAAAACACACACAAAGTCAAGCTACAAAGTATTTACTAAGAAAAGTATTTTTAACCCAAATACTAACCAAAAATACCAACAGTAATCACGCAAGAGACAAACAGTAAACGTTAAGGCAAGAATTACTACAATTAAAGAGGTCAATGTATATTGACAAAAGGCTCTATTTACCAGGAAGCTTTAATTTCAATTTTGCATGAAGAGTTACAAAAAGCAAAAGCTGACAGATTTCTAAGGAAAAGCAAACCCGTTTATAGTGTGGTAGCTTTTAACACATCTGTCTCATATTTAACAGAAGTAAGTAGTTAAGTATACACAAGATTTGAACAACAAAAGGAACACTTTACCTGTAACACTCAAAATTCAAGAGAGTATAAATCTTCTTCTCACGTAAAAGTAAGGTATTTATAAAAACTGAATTACTGGGGACGTCCCTGGTGGTCCAGTGGGTTAAGACTCTGTACTCCCAAAGCAGGGAGCCCGGGTTCAATCCCTGGTCAGGGAACTAGATCCTGCACGCCGCAACTAATACCCTACGTGGCGCAACTAAAAAAGCCCGCATGCCACAACTAAAAAGAGCCCACATGCAGCAAGGAAGATCCCACACGCGGAAACAAAGATCCTTAATGCTGCAACACAGACCCGGCACAGCCAAATAAAAAAGTAAAACAATAAATACATAAATATTAAAAACAAAAAAAGTTTAAAAACTGAACTATTAAGGACACAAACTAAATAGAAAAAGAACCAAGAATAACTTAGCACATACCATGCTCTCTGACCAAAATGAACTAAAATGAAGAATTAATAGGGGCTTCCCTGGTGGCGCAGTGGTTGAGAATCTGCCTGCCAATTCAGGGGACATGGCTTCGAGCCCTGGTCTGGGAAGATCCCACATGCTGCGGAGCAACTGGGCCCGTGAGCCACAACTACTGAGCCTGCGCGTCTGGAGCCTGTGCTCCGCAACAAGAGAGACCGCGATAGTGAGAGGCCCGCACACTGCGATGAAGAGTGGCCCACACTTGCCACAACTAGAGAAAGCCCTCGCACAGAAACGAAGATCCAACACAGCCAAAATAAATTAATTAATTAATTTAAAAAAAAAAGAATTAATAACTACGGACTTCCCTGGTGGCACAGTGGTTAAGAATCCGCCTGCCAGAGGAGGAGCTTCAAGATGGCGGAAGAGTAAAACGCGGAGATCACCTTCCTCCCCACAAATACATCAGAAATACATCTAAATGTGGAACAGCTCCTACAGAACACCTACTGAACACTCGCAGAAGACCTCAGACTTCCCAAAAGGCAAGAAACTCCCCAACTACCTGGGTAGGGCAAAAGAAAAAGAAAAAAACAGAGACAAAAGAATAGGGACGGGACCTGCACCAGTGGGAGGGAGCTGTGAAGGAGGAAAGGTTTCCACACACTAGGAAGCCCCTTCGCGGGCAGAGACTGCGGGTGGCGGAGGGGGAAAGCTTCGGAGCCACGGAGGAGAGCGCAGCTACAGGGGTTCAGAGGGCAAAGCGGAGAGATTCCCGCACAGAGGATCCGGCCGACCAGCACTCAGCAGCCGGAGAGGCTTGTCTGCTCACCCGCCGGGGCGGGCGGGGGCTGGGAGCTGAGGCTCGGGCTTCGGTTGTATACCAGGGAGAGGACTGGGGCTGGCTGCGTAAACACAGCCTGAAGGGGGCTAGTGCGCCACAGCTAGCCGGGAGGGAGTCCGGGAAAAAGTCTGGAGCTGCCGAAGAGGCAAGACACTTTTTCTTGCCCCTTTGTTTCCTGGTGCGTGAGGAGGGGATTAAGAGCACAGCTTAAAGGAGCTCCAGGGACAGGCGCGAGCTGCGGCTATCAGCGCGGACCCCAGAGACAGGTATGAGACGCTAAGGTTGCTGCTGCAGCCACCAAGAAGACTGTGTGCCAGCACAGGTCACTATCGACACCTCCCCTGCAGGGAGCCTGTGCAGCCCACCACTGCCAGGGTCCTGTGATCCAGAGACAACTTCCCCAGGAGAATGCACGGCACGCCTCACACTGGTGCAACGTCATGCTGGCCTCTGCCACCGCAGGCTCGCCCCGCATTCCATACCCCTCCCTCCCCCTGGCCTGAGTGAGCCAAAGCCCCCGAATCAGCTGCTCCTTTAACTCCGTTCTGTCTGAGTGAAGAACAAACGCCCTCAGGCGACCTACGTGCACAGGCGGGGCCAACTCCAAAGCTGAACCCCAGGAGCTGTGCGAACAAAGAAGACAAAGGGAAATCTCTCCCAGCAGCCTCAGGAGCAGCGGATCAAATCTCCACAATCAACTTGATGTACCCTGCATCTGTGGAATACCTGAATAGACAACGAATCATCCCAAATTGAGGAGGTAGACTTTGGGAGCAACGATATATATATTTTTTTCCCTTTTTCTCCTTTTGTGACTGTGTGTGTGTATCCTTCTGTGTGTGATTTTGTCTGTATAGTGTTGCTTTTACCATTTGTCCTAGGGTTCAGTCTGTCCGTTGTTGGTTTTTTGTTTTTTTTTTTAAGTATACTTTCTAGTGCTTGTTATCATTGGTGGATTTGTTTTTTGGTTTGGTCACTCTCTTCTTTCTTTCCTTTTTTTTTAAATTTTTATTACTTAAAAACAATTTTTTACATAATTATTTCTAATTTTTTACTTTAATAATTTTTATTTTATTTTCTTCTTTCTTTCTTTCTTTCTTTTCTCCCTTTTATTCTAAGCCATGTGGATGAAAGGCTCTTGGTGCTCCAGCCAGGCGTCAGGGCTGTGCCTCTGAGGTGGGAGAGCCAACTTCAGGACATTGGTCCACAAGAGACCTCCCAGCTCCAAGTAATATCAAACGGCGAAAATCTCCCAGAGATCTCCATCTCAACGCCAAGACACAGCTCCATTCAATGACTACCAAGGTACAGTGCTGGACACCCTATGCCAACAAACTAGCAAGACAGGAACACAACCCTACCCATTAGCAGAGAGGCTGCCTAAAATCATAATAAGGTCACAGACACTCCAAAACACACCACCAGAGGTGGACATGCCCACCAGAAAGAAAAGATCCAGCCTCATCCACCAGAACACAGGCACTAGTCCCCTCCACCAGGAAGCCTACAAAACTCACTGAACCAACCTTAGCCACTGGGGACAGACACCAAAAACAACAGGAACTACGAACCTGCAGCCTGTGAAAAGGAGACGCCAAACACAGTAAGTTAAGCAAAATGAGAAAACAGAGAAACACACAGCAGATGAAGGAGCAAGGTAAAAACCCACCAGACCTAACAGATGAAGAGGAAATAGGCAGTCTACCTGAAGAAGAATTCAGACTAATGATAGTCAACATGATCCAAAATCTTGGAAATAGAATGGAGAAAATACAAGAAACGTTTAACAGGGAACTAGAAGAACTAAAGAGCAAACAAACAATGGTGAACAACACAATAAATGAAAATAAAGATTCTCTAGAGGGAATCAATAGCAGAAAAACTGAGGCAGAAGAATTGGTAAGTGACCTGGAAGATAAAATAGTCGAAATAACTACTACAGAGCAGAATAAAGAAAAAAGAATGAAAAGAATTGATAACAGTCTCAGAGACCTCTGGGACAACATTAAACGCACCAACATTCGAATTATAGGGGTCCCAGAAGAAGAAGAGAAAAAGAAAGGGACTGAGAAAATATTTGAAGAGATTATAGTTGAAAACTTCCCTAATATGGGAAAGGAAATAGTTAATCAAGTCCAGGCAGCACAGAGTCCCACACAGGATAAATCCAAGGAGAAACACGCCAAGACACATATTAATCAAACTATCAAAAATTAAATACAAAGAAAAAATATTAAAAGAAGCAAGAGAAAAACAGCAAATAACATACAAGGGAATCCCCATAAGGTTAACAGCTGATCTTTCAGCAGAAACTCTGCAAGCCAGAAGGGAGTGGCAGGACATATTTAAACTGATGAAGGGGAAAAACCTACAACCAAGATTACTCTACCCAGCAAGGATCTCATGCAGATTTGATGGAGAAATTAAAACCTTTACAGACGAACAAAAGCTAAGGGAATTCAGCACCACAAAACCACCTTTACAACAAATGCTAAAGGAACTTCTCTAGGCAGGAAACACGAGAGAAGGAAAAGACCTACAATAAAAAACCCAAAACAATTAAGAAAATGGTAATAGGAACATATATATCAATAATTACCTTAAATGTAAATGGATTAAATGCTCCAACCAAAAGACATAGACTGGCTGAATGGATATAAAAACAAGACCTGTATATATGCTGTCTACAAGAGACCCACTTCAGACCTAGGGACACATACAGACTGAAAGTGAGGGGATGGAAAAAAGATACTCCATGAAAATGGAAATCAAAAGAAAGGTGGAGTAGCAATTCTCGTATCAGACAAAATAGACCTTAAAACAAAGACTATTACAAGAGACAAAGAAGGACACGACATAATGATCAAGGGATCAATCCAAGAAGATAAAACAATTGTAAATATTTATGAACCCAACAAAGGAGCACCTCAATACATAAGGCAAATACTAACAGCCATAAAAGGGGAAATCGACAGTAACACAATCATAGTAGGGGACTTTAACACCCCACTTTCACCAATGCACAGATCATCCAAAATGAAAATAAATAAGGAAACACAAGCTTTAAATGATACATTAAACAAGATGGACTTAATGACTTAATTGATATTTATAGGACATTCCATCCAAAAACAACAGAAAACACTTTCCTCTCAAGTGCTCATGGAACATTCTCCAGGATAGATCATATCTTGGGTCACAAATCAAGCCTTGGTAAATTTAAGAAAATTGAAATCGTATCAAGTATTTTTTCCGACCACAACGCTATGAGACTAGGTATCAATTACAGGAAAAAATCTGTAAAAAATACAAACACATGGAGACTAAACAATACACTACTTAATAACCAAGAGATCACTGAAGAAATCAAAGAGGAAATCAAAAAATACCTAGACAAATGACAATGAAAACATGACGACCCAAAACCTATGGGATGCAGCAAGAGCAGTTCTAAGAGGGAAGTTTATAGCAGTACAATCCTACCTCAAGAAACAAGAAACATCTCAAATAAACAACCTAACATTACACCTAAAGCAATTAGAGAAAGAAGACCAAAAAAACCCCAAAGTTAGCAGAATGAAAGAAATCATAAAGATCAGATCAGAAATAAATGAAAAAGAAATGAAGGAAACAATAACAAAGATCAATAACACTAAAAGCTGGTTCTTTGAGAAGATAAACAAAATTGATAAACCATTAGCTATACTCATCAAGAAATAAAGGGAGAAGACTCAAATCAATAGGATTAGAAATGAAAAAGGAGAACTAACAACTGACACTGCAGAAATACAAAGGATAATAAGAGATTACTACAAGCAACTATATGCCAATAAAATGGACAACCTGGAAGAAAGCAAACTCTTACAAATGCACAACCTTCCGAGACTGAACCAGGAAGAAACAGAAAATATGAACAGACCAATCACAAGCACTGAAATTGAAACTGTGATTTAAAATCATCCAACAAACAAAAGCCCAGGACCAGATGGCTTCACAAGAGAATTCCATCAAACATTTAGAGAAGAGCTAACACCTATCCTTCTCAAACTCTTCCAAAATATAGTAGACGGAGGAAATCTCCCAAACTCATTCTACGACACCACTATCACCCTGATACCAAAACCAGACAAAGATGTCACAAAAAAAGAAAACTACTGACCAGTATCACTGATGAACATAGATGCAAAAATCCTCAACAAAATACTAGCAAACAGAATGCAACAGCACATTAAAAGGATCATACACCATGATCAAGTGGGGTTTATCCCAGGAATGCAAGGATTCTTCAATATACGCAAATCAATCAATGTGATACACCATATTAACAAATTGAAGGAGAAAAACCATATGATCATCTCAATAGATGCAGAAAAAGCTTTTGACAAAATTTACCACCCATTTATGATAAAAATCCTCCAGAAAGTAAGCATAGAGGAAAGTTACCTCAACATATAAAGGCCATATATAACAAACCCACAGCCAACATTGTTCTCAATGGTGAAAAGCCGAAACCATTTCCACTAAGATCAGGAACAAGACAAGGTCGCCCACTCTCACCACTGTCATTCAACACAGTTTTGGAAGTTTTAGCCACAGCAATCAGAGAAGAAAAAGAAATAAAAGGAATCCAAATCGGAAAAGAAGAAGTAAAGCTGTCACTGCTTGCAGATGACACGATACTATACATAGAGAATCCAAAAGATGTTACCAGAAAACTACTAGAGCTAATCAATGAATTTGGTAAAGTAACAGGATACAAAATTAATGCACAGAAATCTCTTGCATTCCTATACACTAATGATCAAAAATCTGAAAGAGAAATTAAGGAAACACTCCCATTTACCACTGCAACAGAAAGAATAAAATACCTAGGAATAAACCTAGCTAAGAAGACAAAAGACCTGTATGCAGAAAACTGTAAGACATTGATGAAAAAAATTAAAGATGGAGAGATATACTGTGTTCTTGGATTGGAGGAATCAACATTTTGAAAATGACTATACTACCCAAAGCAGTCTACAGATTCAATGCAATCCCTATCAAACTACCAATGGCATTTTTCAAGAACTAGAACAAAAAACTTCACAATTTGCATGGAAACACAGAACACCCCGAATAGCCAAAGCAATCTTGAGAAAGAAAAATGGAGCTGGAGGAATCAGGCTCCCAGACTTCAGACTATACTACAAAGCTACAGTAAGCCAGACAGTATGGTATTGCCACAAAAACAGAAATATAGATCAATGGAACAGGATAGAAAGTCCAGAGATAAACCCATGCACATATGGTCACCTTATCTTTGATAAAGCAGGTGAGAATATACAGTGGAGAAAAGACAGCCTCTTCAATTAAGTGGTGCTGGGAAAACTGGACAGCTACATGTAAAAGAATGAAATTAGAACACTCCCTAACACCATACACAAAAATAAACTCAAAATTAATTAAAGACCTAAATGTAAGGCCAGACACTATCAAAGTCTTAGAGGAAAACATAGGAAGAACACTCTTTGACATAAATCACAGCAAGATCCTTTTTGACCCACTCCTAGAGAAATGGAAATGAAAAGAAAAATAAACAAATGGGACCTAATGAAACTTCAAAGCTTTTGCACAGCAAAGGAAAACATAAACAAGACGAAGAAACAACCCTCAGAATGGGAGAAAATATTTGCAAATGAAGCAAGTGACAAAGGATTAATCTCTAAAATATACAAGCAGCTCATGCAGCTCAATATCAAAAAAACAAATGACCCACTCCAAAAATGGGCAGAAGACCTAAACAGACATTTCTCCAAAGAAGATATACAGATTGCCAACAAACACATAAAAGGATGCTCAACATCACTGATCAGTAGAGAAATGCAAATCAAAACTACAATGAGGTGTCACCTCACACCACTCAGAATGGCCATCGTCCAAAAGTCTACAAACAATAAATTCTGGAAAAGGGGTGGAGAAAAGGGAACCCTCCTGCACTGTTGGTGGGAATGTAAATTGATACAACCGCTATGGAGAATAGTATGGAGGTTCCTTAAGAAACTAAAAATAGAACTACCATACAACCCAGCAATCCCACTAGTGGGCATATACCTTCAGAAAACCATAATTCAAAAAGACTCATGTACCACAATATTCACTGCAGCACTATTTACAATAGTCAGAACATGGAAGCAACCTAAGTGTCCATGACAGATGAATGGATAAAGATGTGGCACATGTATACAATGGAATATTAGCCATAAAAATAAACGAAATTGAGTTATTTGTAGTGAGGTGGATGGACCTAGAGTCTGTCATACAGAGTGGAGTAAGTCAGAAAGAGAAAAATAAATACCGTATGCTAACACATATATATGGAATCTAACAAAGAAAAAAAAATGGTTCTAAGAACTTCGGGGCAGGACAAGAATAAAGACACAGACATAGAGAATGGACTTGAGGACACGGGGAGGGGGAAGGGTAAGCTGTGAGGAAGTGAGAGGTTGGCATGGACATATATACACTAACAAATGTAAAACAGATAGCTACTGGGAAGCATCCACATAGTACACGGAGATCAGCTCGGTGCTTTGTGACCACCTAAAGGGGTGGGATAGCGACGGTGGGAGGGAGATGCAAGAGGCAGGGGATACAGGGATATATGTATACGTACAGCTGATTCCCTTTGTTATACAGCAGAAACTAACACACCATTGTAAAGCAATTATACTCCAATAAAGATGTTAAAAAAAAAAAAGAAAAAGGTAGAGGAAACAGATGAAATTAATTTGAATGTATTATATTTAATCAATATATCAAAAATATTATTTCAATATATAATAAAAATAAAAATTATTAGTGACATAAAAAACCTATAAACATAAAGTAAAATAAAAATTATTCTCTTGCCTTCAAAGATTCAACATAGGCACGGAGGAAATGAGATACAGTGAAAAAGGGAATCTATAAAGATACAATGTTTGATTTAAGAGCAACGTCAATTCTGTTTTATCAAACATACTGTAAGCATAGAGACATAAAGATAAGGCAAAGGCAAACAGTTATAATCACTTATGTTTAATAGTTTACATTTGCATAGATAGCACTTTTACAGTTACACAAACATGATCTGACTCATTCTCCACGAATATATTTTTGAAATAGGTTTATTATCTCCACCTTCTGAGGAAATTAAGCCTGAGAGAAGTTAGGTAACAAGTCCAGGTCACACAAAGCTATTAAACAGTTCCAAATCAGCTTTTCTGAGCCCTCAATCAACACCACCATATTAGCTACACTTCAGGTGGTACGCCAAAGCATAATATAACCTTGTGACCAATTTTAATCAAATTCATTCTGAAAGAACAGTATTTTTAAAGAATTATTTGAAAGCTACACAGTCCTGTAGAGGCTGAGATAGATATTCTGAAGTTTCAGGACAGATAGTGAAAATTTTTAGTTTGATACTTCATAACCTCTTACCTGAATTTTATTAGTAGCCTCCTACCTAATCTCACACCATTTGAAGCCCACTTTTTAGCCATCCTCCACATACTGCTACCAGAATAATTTACCAAACCTGAGTCCAACTACCGGTATCACTCATCAGCTTAAAATACTTAAGGGGTTTCCCACTGTAAACAGGATAAGCCTGGGTTCCTTCATATGATATACAAGTCCTATTTTTCTTCCCTAACGTCCTAATATCTTGTCCACTACCCACTACACAGTAAGGAACTAAATAAATTATGATACATCCATACAAATGAATAGGCAGCCACTAAAAATATTCATAAAAGAACATTTTAATAAAACTGAAAAACATTAAGTATTTATAGTTTAAAAAGCAAGTTATAAGTAGGTAATATCAGTGAGTTAGTGGAATAAGGAACTCTGAAAATCTCTTCCTCCATTAAAAACAACTAAACAAAAGCAAAAACAGTAAAAATCAACCTTTTCGGAGACCTGGAAATTAATCAAAGGCTTGCAACAATCAAGCACATTTTTTCAAGAAAAATAGATGAATCTCAGTAAGAACAGTTAGCTCTGTGGCATTTCAAACTTACTGTGTTCCCATTCCCCATCCTCATCTCCATAGCAGCATTAAAAACCAACAGCCCAGGATCACAGTGAGAAACAGCAGCCTATGGGTCACTGGAGGAGTCAGAACAGAACTGGAGTTCTTTCAAAGCTTCACTCTAAGAGAAATGTCAATATTTGACTTATCTAGCTGCTCCTTCGAAAATCCAGCTTGCAAAGCTTGTCATTATTTGAGGTAACTCAGAACTCACACACTGCAACAGCTTTTCCCCTGGAGACATTTGTGGAAAACAATCAGTGGCAATTACTTAACACCACAGCTGCCTGAGGCAGCAACCACTGATGAGGCAAACAACTAACCAAAAAAAAACTTAAAAGGAAAAATATAGGGAATGTGCTATCCACAGGGAACTTTAAAGAGCTATGACATATTAAGGGGATTATAGAAAGCCATGTGCTGAGCTGCAAGCATACTAAGGAAAGTCTGGAAAAAGATTTAAACTTTCACCTCTGTCTGATCTTCAGGTTACACAAGAAAGATGTGAAGGCTAAAAAAGTACTGTAAACTGTTTCTTAAATACTGACAGTATGTCCCAATACACACAGAGAGCCCCTTGGCAAAGACTAGGAAACTTACTCACTCCAGGCTTGTAAGGAAGTATCCGTGGATTCATTAGCTGACCACTAAGTTGAACGAGTAAAGAATGCAGTGGTCACATAGGAGAAAGAAAATACACTGCACAGAGTTAGTTCAGGAAAGTCATTAAAGAATCACACAGCAACAATAACAACAGAAACAACAACAAACCCTAGGGGAGAGGGAGAAAGTGGTTTCCAGAGTTGCTGTATTATTTAAAATGTTAGTTTATCAACAAAATTACAAGACACACAAAGAAACAAGAAAGTATGCCCCTGCTGTGGAGCAACTAAGCCCGTGCACCACAACTGCTGAGCCTGAGCTCTACAGCCTGTGAGCCACAACTACTGAGCCCACGTGCCACAACTACTGAAGCCACATACCTAGAGCCTGGGCTCCACAACAAAGAGAAGCCACTGCAACAAGAAGCCCATGCACCGCAACGAAGAGGAGCCCCCACTCATCGCAACTAGAGAAAGCCCGCGTGCAGCAATGAAGACCCAACGCAGCCAAAAATAAATAAGTAAATATAAATAATTTTTTTTTAAAAAAAGGAAAGTATGCCCCAGCTCTCATGTGGAGGCAGGGAAGTTTGGCCTTTGGGAATGATCACTAAGACTCACAAAGGAGACCTGGGCCTTGGGCTCCCAGAGAAAAAGAAGAAGAAAAAGAAAGTAGTCAAAGAACCAGAGACTCAATACTAGGTTTTAAATAGTGACAATTATTTCACAGAGGTTTGTCCCACAAGAGCCACACCACCCTCGAAGAATGTGGTCCAAGAGCAGGCACCCAAAATGCCTCTAGTGAAGAAAAAGAACGGTCATAGCCCTGTCTGTGAGGAGCCCCTAGAACCTGAGGCCACGTTACATGCTGGACGGACTGAGCCGTCACCCAGCCCCAGGAAGCAGGCACTTGGTCCATGCAAGTCACTCAATGGGGAGAAGAGGAAGTCCATGTCCCCTGGCTTGAGGGTGAAGACCTCCCCAAACCCCAAACAGGTCGAGGAGGTATCAGAGTTGGCAAGAAGCTCAAAAAACACAAGAAGGAGAAAAAGGCCCAGGAAACTACAGCCTTCTCAGCCAGGGACCCTTGGTTCTGAGAGGCCAGGGATGCTTTGTACACTTGCTCAGTTGGGAAAGATGGCATCTGGGAGCAGGCAGCCTTGGGACAGAAACAGAAGTAGGGGAGCCCCAGGGAACACAACGCAAAGATGAAGCAACGTGAAGATGAAGGAGAAAAAGAAAATCCACCAGGAGGGACATACCCCTCCTGGGGCACCCTGAGCTCTCCAGGTCCGGGGTGAGCAGCCCTAGGAAAGAAAGTAAAAAGAAGCCAGTCAAAGTTGAAGCTCCAGAATACATCCCAATAGGAGATGGCCCCAAGGCTCCTGTGAAGAAGAAAATGAAGTCCAAGAAAAAGGCAGAGCAGGCAGACACTGAGCAGCCAGCTCTAAAGAGGAAGAAGAGGCAGGAGAGCAGAGGAGGAGGAGAACCTTGGGACGAGGAGCCCAACACGGACTTGGAGGTGGTGTTGGAAAAGAAAGGCAACATGGACAAGGCACACATAGGCCAGGTGCGGCCTGGTCCTCATCCCTCCCGTGCATCTTCCCTCCCCTAGATGCACACTCGCCTCCTGCCAAGCCACAAGATCCTGGTCCCAGAGGCATTAGGGACTCCAAAGGCCACCAGGCCAGCCTCTGCCACACCTCCAGCGGCAGGGAGCCCATGGTCTCCAACACTTCATGCCATGACTTTGGCTGAGGGGCTTTCTGGTCCTTCAGAATCCCAGGCTGAGGCTGTCCTCCTAGTAACTGCTGCAGGGGGAGAAGAGGACACGTGCTCTGCCCGGCCCCCGCGTGGCCACCTCCTCGCCTTCATTCAGGAGCATTTTTTTTTGCCTTTCACAGCTTTATTTAAATATAATTGACATACAATAATCTGCACATATTTAAGGTGAACAATTTGATGAGTTTTGACATATGTATGCATCCAGGAAACCAGATAAACAATTAAGGTAATGAACATAGCCATGATTTGTAAAGTTACCTTGTGCCCCTTTGTAATCCATCCCTTCCTTCCCCATCCCCAGATAACCACTACTACTCTGTCACTATGAATTAGCTTGCATTTTCTAGAATTTGTATATAATTGGGACTATAGAGTATTTACTCTTTTTTAAACTGGCTTTTCACTTAGCATAATCATTTTGAGATTTATCTATATTGTTGGATGTATCAATAATTTGTTCCTTGTTATCAGCTGTCCAATATTTCTAGCATTGTTTTGATGTTAAAATCATTTTCATTTCTCAATTGAATTGCCTAGGCACCTTTGTAAAAAATCAACTGACTGTGACCAAAACCAAACAAAAGTATGCCTGATGTACAGGAGAAAGATCAGTCAATAGAAACTGTCCCTGAGGAAGAACAAACATTAGATCTAATAGGCAAACACTATCATCTGTTTTAAATATGTTCCACAAAATAAAGGAAACCATGTCTAAAGAACTAAAGGAAAATGTGAGAATGGCATCTCACCAAGGAGAGGATATCAATAATGAGGCAGAAATTATGTTTTAAATAAAAGAGTTTAAAAGTACAATACAAAATAACAAGTTCACTAAAAGCTCAAGAGCACATCTGAACTGGCAAAATAAAAAATTAGCAAACTCAAAAGATATTAGGTTAGTTGAGATTATCCAATCTCATGAACAGAATTTAAAAATAATGAAGAAAAATGAACAGAGCCTCAGAGACTTCTAAGTCACCATCAAATGCAGCAATACACATATAACAGGCGACCCAGGAGAGAAAAGAGAGAAAGTGACAGAAAAATTTCAAGAAATAATGGCTGAAAAATTTCCAAATTTCATGAAAAATATTTATGTGGACATTTAAGAAACTCAGTAAGTTAGAAGTAGAATAAACTCAGAGACCCGTATCTAAGCACATCGTAACAAAACTGTCAAAAGATAACAACAAAGAGAATCTTGAGAGCACCAAGAGACAAGCAACACATCAGTTAACAAGAAAGCCTCAATAAGAAAAATATCTGATTTGTCATCAGAAAACAGGAAGGCCAGAAATCACTGAGATGACATAGTCAAAGAGCTTAAAGAAAACACCTGGCAACCAGGAATTCTATACCCAGCAAAACTGTCCTCAAAAATTAAGGCAAAATTAAGGCATCCCCAGGTACATCAAAACTGAGAGAATTTTTTGCTAGCAGGTCTGTCCTATAAAAATTACTAAAGTGAGTCCATCAAGATGAAATGAAAGGATTCTAGATAGTAACTCAAATCCACTGTAAAAAATACTTTGACCTGTAAATGAAAAAACAACATACCAAATATATGGCATCCCACTAAAACAGTGCTTAGAGGTAAATTTATAGCTTTAATAAACACCTCGATGCAGATCTCAAAATCAATAACCTAATGTTCCACTTTAAAAAACTAGAAAACAAAAAGGAAAAGCATATGGAAGAAAGGAAATAATAAAGATTAGAATGGAGATAAGTAAAATAGAGAAAAAAAACAATACCAAGAAATCAATGAAAGCAAAATTAGTTCTTTGAAAAGATAACAACATTGACAAATCTTTGGCTAGACTATCCAATATAAAGAGAGATATGATTCAAATTACTAATCTGGAAAAGAGAACATTACTACCAATCTTACAGTAACAGAAAATATCTTAAGGGAATACTATGAGCATTTGTTGTTAGCAAGTTAGGTAACCTACATGGAATGGACAAATTCAAAGAAAAGACATAAAATGTACTACCAAAACTGACTCAAGAAGAAATAGAAAATCTGAATAGATCTATAAAAAGTAAAAAGACGGACCGAGTAATAAAGAAAACTGACCTCAAAGAAAAGTCCAGGCCCAAATGGCTTCATAGGTGAATTCTATCAACTCTTCCAAAGAATAGAGAAGAGAACACTTTCAAACTGTATCAATGAGGCCAGTATTACCCTCATTCCAAAATCAGACAAAAACATTACAAGAAAAGAAAACTACAGACCCATATTCCCTATGAATAAAGACACAAAAATCCTCAACAGAATACTAGAAAACTGAATATGGCAATATATTAAAAGAGTTATACATCATGACCAAGTGGGATTTATGCCAGAATGCAAGCTCAGTTCAACATACAGAAATCAATCAATGCAATACACCATATTAATAAAAAGATCAAAACCTATGTGATAGTCTCAACAGACACAGAAAAAGTACTTGACAATAGCCAACATCCCTTAATGATAAAGAAACTCAAAAAGTTAGGAATAAAAAGTAATGTCCTCAATCTGATAAAGGGCATCTATGAAAAACCCACACCTAACTTCATACCGACTGGTAAAAGACCAAAAGTTCTACCCTTAAAAACATGAACAAGACAACGATGTCTGCTTTTGCTACTTTTATTCAACACTGTACAGGAAGTTCTAGCCAAAGAAATTAGACATGAAAATAAATAAAAATCATATACACTATAAAGTGAGAAGCATTACATCTCTATTCACAAATGGCGTGATTTTGTATATAAAAAATTCTAAGGAATACACACACACACAAATCTATAAAAGCTAATAAACAAGTTCAGCTAGGTTGAAGAATACAAGATGAATATACAAAATCAATTGCATTTTTACCCACCACCAATGAATAATTCAAAAGTGAAATTAAGGAAACAACTTCATTTACAAAGCACGAAAAGAATAAAATACTTGGGAATAAATCTAACAAAAGAAATGTAAGATTTGTACACTGAAAACTATAAAACATCAGTGAAAGAGATTAAAGAAGATCTAAACTAACTGAAAGACATTCTATGTTCATGGATAGGAAGACACAATATTGTTAAGATAGCAATATTCTCCCAAATATATCTAAAGATTAAATGCAACCTCTATCAAAATCCCAAGTGGCTCTTTTGCAGAAATTGAAAAGCTGATCCTAAAATTCATAGGAAAACACAGGGGACCCAGAATAATCAAAACAATCTTGAAAAAGAAGAACATCAAAAGGTACCAGCTTCCAGTTATAAAATAAATAAGTCATGGGGAATGTACAGCATGTGTGACTACAGTTAATACTGTATTGCATATCTGAGAAGTGCTAAGAATAGATCTTAAAAGTTGTCACCACAAGAAAAGAAAAATGTTGTAATTATGTATCTGGTGACAAACATCAACTATACAAATATCAAATCATGTTGTACACCTGAAACTAACATAATGTTATGTACCAATAATACCATAATATTTCAACTGAAAAAAAGAGAAGAAAAAGAAGAACAAAGCTGGAGAATTGACACTTTCCAGTTTCTAAGCTTACTACAAATTACAGTGATCAAGATAGGGTGGTGCTGCTATAAGGATAAACATACAGATGAGTGGAATAAAGTTGAAAGTCCAGAAATAAACTCTTACACTGATGGTCAAATGATTTTAAACAAGGGTATTAAGACAACTCAACAGGGGAAAAACAGTTTTTTCAACAAATGGTGCTGTGACGACTGAATATCCATATGCAAAAGAATGAAGCAGGATTACTACCTCATACCATATACAAAAATTAACTCAAAAGGGACCAAAGCCCTAAATTTAAAAGCTAAAACTATAAAACTCTTAGAAGAAAACATGATCTTGGACTAGTCAACTGTTTCTTAGATATGACACCAAATTCACAAGAAACAATAAAAAATAAACTGGACTTCATCAAAACTCAAAATTGTTTTACCTCAAAGGGCACTGTAAAAAAAATGAAAAGACAACCTACAGAATAAGAGAAAATATTTGCAAATTGCATATCTGACAAAAGAAACAATAACCCAATTAAAAATAGGCAAAGGATTTGAACAGACATTTCTCCAAAGGAGGTATACAAATGGTTAATAAGCACACGAAAAGATACTCAACCTCATTAGCCATCAGGGAAATGCAAATCAAAATCAAAATGTGATACCACTACCCATCCACTATGATACCAGATACTATACCCAGAAAGACAGATAGTAACAAGTGTTGGGAAATTACAATACCTTCATACATTGCTGGTGGAATGTAAATTATGCAGCTACTTTGGAAATGGTTTGGCAATTCCTCAAAAAGGTAAATATGGAATTAACATATTACCCAGCAATTCAACTCCTAGAACAGTATATACCCAAGAATTGAAAACATATGACCACACAAATGTTCATATCATTATTCATAACAGTAAAAAAGTGGAAACAACCCAAATGGCCATCAACTGATGAAGAGATAAATAAAATATGGTATATCTATAGTTATTATTCAGCCATAAAAAGGAATGAAATACTGTTACATGCTAAAACATGGATGAACCTTGAAAACATTGTTAAGTGAAAGAAGCCAGACACAAAAACCACATATTTTGTGATTCCATTTATACATATTTTGTGATTCCATTTATATGAAACATCTAGAGTGGTCAAATACATAGAGATAGAAGTAAATTAATGGTTGCCAGGGTTAGAGAGTAAGGGGAAATGGGGAGTGACTACTAATGGGTGTAGGTTTCTGTTTTACTGATCTATCTCTTTTAGCTAGCCTAATATTCAACTCCTTGACATCCCAATTTGTGAGATCTGCCAGACCCTATCTGACTAACTAAATCTGAAAGCTAGAACTTCTTGGCTAGTCTGAAAAGAATTAATCTGAAAAGAAATAGAATTAATGGAAATCAGACTGAAAAAATATTTTTTTCCTAAATCTAGAAATTGCCAACTGTTATATCACCAATTACAGATGTTTACTTCAAGCAAATGTATTACCTTCACTTTTACAGGGCCAAAGATTAGCCAGTTCCTAGTATACAACTATTATATAAAATACTGTCTTCTTTGTTTGTTTTTTTAATTGAGTAGTCAGACAATAGGAGAGCAATCAAAATACAGTACTACTAATGTTCTGGATTCAGTTCTATACCTCCAAAATAGAAAATAGTTTCTCAATTCATATCCCTAAACTCAAAGGCATCCTTCTGAATACTGAAAATAGTTAAACATATGCATATTTTAAAATGAGTAAGGGGAAGTAAATACTATTACACTAGGAAAAGAAAATATACTTTAAAACAACAGAGATTAAAAGCAGAATGAGTTAGAATGGGAAAAGTTAATTTTAAACACTGTATAGACCATGCTTCTCAAATTATCTATAAAGGGACAGTTTTTTTTAATTTTTTTAATTCCAATTCAACATAAACCAAAGCTTTACAATAAATTACTAGAAAATAGTGAAAAGCACCTAGAATGGTCTATACTCTATTCAATGAGACAAGTCCCTAATCACACTATTGGATGTCACAGCATTATCAAATTGAGATGAACTTCTCAACACCTCAATTTCTGCACCTAACATGTTACAGACCTGTAATAAACAGCCGGTAAACTAGCACCAGTCTGCAGGCTACATTTTGAGTAACAGTAGTACTGACTGGGAAGGAATGATGCAGAAGTTTTGATGTATAGGCTGAGTAGCCTTGACACTGGTACGGGAGGTGAGAAATCTGTTCCTGCAATGAATTCACCAATAAAACATGATTTCAAAAAGTAGAATGATATAGTCAGAGAAGTGGCATAATCTCTACTTCCTAAATTCTCGTTAAAACCTGGTTACCAAATCTCATAAGTCATCTCCCCATATTATCTCCCACATACTCAATCCTTTCTATTCACCTTGCCATTAAATCATAATTTCTAGGGTGAGGCCTGATATCTTTAGTTTTTAAAAGCTTGGATGCCCACTGCCTTCAACATTCTTGCACTCATAGCTGTGCTCTTATCATTACCTTCCCCCAAACTGCTCTTCTTTTACTTCTATCTACTGAAATTCTAATCATCTTTCAAGGTACACCTCAAACGACCCAGCTTCATGAAGCTTTCTCCAAGGCCTCTCATTTATATATGATCCTCTGTCTTTAATACTCATAACATGTTTCATATTTGACATGATTCTCTTACTATACCATCAACTCCTTTATTCCTTTGCAGTTGCCCAAAACCTAGCAAAGCACTATATATAGTTAGTTATTCAAATGGTTGCTCAGATCTATTATTTTCAGATTTTTAAAGAAATAAATGGAAGCAAAGATGAATAATCATTTTTCTTAAAGACAATTTACAAGAAATGGCATGATTACAAGAAGCAGCTTACAGTAACAACCAACTTGCCTCTAGAAGACCCTAAGGACAACTGATGGGAAAAAAAAAAAAAAAAGACTGGGAACCTTGAAGCTACCGATTTGAAAAAATTCAGACAATGACAACAAATTTTCGGTAACACAAATACACCTTTTACTAGCTAGGCTACTTTAGTCTGGGGTGGTGAAGCAAAGAATAATTTTGCTAAGTGATGTAATTTAAAGATTTCTTTATGTTTATGCAAAATAAAATACCAACAACGAATTTCATTTCCTTTCATTCGTTCAATTCTTTGCTTTCCCAAAATATAACTTTTAAATAAGTCACTCTCTAATTTACCCATTTTTAATAGGTTAAAGACTGAAAATAAAGTACAGAATCTAGACCATCATCAAGTTATTCAGAGGTTTGTACTCTATTTTTTAAAAACAAACTTTGCTTGACTTTGAATAGGTCATAATATCTGATTCAATTTTATCACCTTTAAGGTTCCAATGAAAATTGGAATGTTTTAAATTCTTCCATAAATTCTGTGCTTCAAATGCATTTTTTTCATGTAATCTTCCAATAATACCTGAGATGTTACTATTTTAATTTTACAGACAGGCAAAGTATCTATAAAGTGTTAAGTAAATAATATAGCTGAGATCAGAACACAGATATTATGACTTCCCCCACTATATCACCCTGCTTACGAGCCATTTAATACTCAAGTTTCCGTGGGGATCAATTACTATCTGCCACACTAGTCTGTTGAAAAACTTAAAGTCAGGTAACACATGTAAAATGCTTGGTCCACAACCTGTCACATATAAATGTTCAAAAACATTAACTCTTATTTCCAATATATGACAGCTGCTTCTATAAAAATGTTTTTTCTTTAAAAACTTCCCAAAGATAATGAAGAGATGGAACCATTATTCATTAAGTAATTATGAGAATGCTAACAATTCCTGAGAATCATAATGTTCAACTAAAGGAACATACCTAAATTCTAAAATCAACCCCCAAATAATATTTAGATTAGTTCAAATTTTTCACTATTCTAAACAACACTGCAGTGATCCTACACACTCATCCACTTACTTCCTTAGAAAAAATACTAAGAGGGACTTCCCTGATGGCACAGTGGTTAAGAATCTGCCTGCCAATGCAGGGGACACGGGTTCGAGCCCTGGTCCAGCGAGATCCCACATGCCGCGGAGCAACTAAGCCCGTGCGCCACAACTACTGAACCTGCACTCCAGAGCCCGCAAGCCACAACTACTGAGCCCAAGTGCCACAACTACTGAAGCCCGCACACCTAGAGCCCATGCTCTGCAACAAGAGAAGCCACTGCAGTGAGAAACCCGTGCACTGCAACAAAGAGTAGCCCCCGCTCACCACAACTAGAGAAAGCCCGCGCAAAGCAATGAAGACCCAACACAGCCAAAAATAAAATAAATTTATAAAAAAAAAAAAAAGAGAAAAAATACTAAGAAATGGAAGTGCTGGTTTCAAAGCATATACATATGTACATTTAAAATTTTGACAGTTAACAAACTGCCCTCTAATTTAGATTCAGCCAGTAATGTATGAGAGAATCTCTTTCCATATTTCATATATTTTTGACAGTCCATAAATTAAGGAAATTAACGTCTTTAAATGTTGCAAGTGTTTCTTAGTCTGCTGTTCGTCTTTTATCTCTGTTAATGATGGGTTTTACTATTAGAAATTTAAAATGTTTTATAAAAGCAAATTTACCAATCATTTTCATGACAATTTCTAACTTTGGTGTGAGTTTTAAGAGTTGTCTTCCTTATCCCAATATTTCAAATATATTTTCTTTTTTTTTTTAAACATCTTTATTGAAGTATAATTGCTTCACAATGGTGTGTTAGTTTCTGCTTTATAACAAAGTGAATCAGCTACACATATACACACATTCCCATATCTCCTCCCTCTTGCATCTCCCTCAAATATATTTTCTTAATTTGCCTTCCATTTTATACTGAAGAATCAAAATAATGTAGAACATATTCTGTTATAAGATATAAAGTAGTGATCTATAAATGTTTTTATCCAAATGAATTCTTTCCTCCTAATCTTTAAACCACCATTTAATGAAGTGGTCACATGTGCTCCTTCTGCAGCAAACAGAAGTCATCCCTTTTAAATTTAACATCCTTTTGAAATGTACCTATTCTTTTTTTGGTTTTGGTTTCTGTTTTTTTTTTTTCTTGCGCCGCACTGCACAGCATGCGGGATCCTAGTTCCCCGACCAGGGATCGAACCTGCGTTCCCCTGCATTGGAAGCACAGAGTCTTAACCACTGGCCCACCAGGGAAGTCCCTAAATGTACCTATTCTTGACCATAAAAAAGATGTGCAAATCTTTCTTAGAGAAAAATATAAATTTTTTTATTTACAACCTTTAAGGAAAGCCTAATAAAATAAATGGAAACCCCTTGGGATAGGAAGAATACAGCTGACCCTTGAACAAGACAGGTTTGAACTGCACGAATCCACTTATACATGAATTTTTTTCAATAGTAAATACTACAGCACTACACAATCCACAGTTGGTTGTATCTGTGGATGCAGAAGCAGGGATATGGAAGGCCGACTATAAGTTACATGCTGATTTTCAACTGTGTGGAGGGTTGGTGCCCCTAACACCCATGCCGTTCTAGGGTCAACTGTAGACATACTACAGATGTCAATCTCCTTTAAATTAAACCTATGGATTCAAGGCAATACAATTTTAAAAATCCTAACAATATTATTCACAGAATTTAACAAGCTGATTCTCAAATTCATATGGAAAAGCAAAAGGCCAAAACACTAACAGATTTATATTAGCCTCCTGTGGCTGCTGTGACACATTAGAGCCACAAACTCAGTATTCGGTTCCATCTCCACATCTCCTTCTCCTCTGTGTCTGTCTACAAGTCAGTTTATTCTGTTAGATTTGGGGGGAGTGGGTGGTATACACTTCAAAGATGACATGTTGTTGTGCTCACCAGACAAAAGTTTTTAAAAAATTAGATTTTATATAAGGGTCATGAAGATTTCTTTCAGTAATGGTGAAGATCATCTCATAACCTCTGCCATAATGCCATAAACATTTTTCATGTAACGTCCTATTTTTTTGTTTTTCTTTGTTTTTCTGTTTCACATAGGACAGATTTTAGATTCTGAGCCAGTTTTTTTGCACAGGTCCTTCAGGTAACCCAAGGATTCTTTCTGATCAGAATACTGACTTTAAACCTTTTTTCTACCATTCTTCACTGAAAGGAAGTTACTCACAGAAGAGCAACTTTGCTCTCCTCATACCTAATACATTCATTCATGAACTACATAATATTTACTAAGCACCTTTCATATGCCAGGCACTATGCTGAGTCTAGGGATATGAAGTTGAAGAGACACACTTCTACTCTCCGGAAGGCTGTAAGACACAGGCATGCAAATAAGTAATTACACTGTAATAAATAACCAAATTACTAGAAGTAAGTAAGAAAAGTCCCTATGCCTACCAGATGATAGAGAAGACTTCACCAAAGCTCTACAGATTTTCCCCTGAGACTGAAGGAAGAGTAAAGGCTTTCAGTTATAAGTATGATTTTCTTCCCCTGCTTTTTCTTTAATACAATTGCCATCTTACATAATATACTATTAGGTGCCTTCTTAGTAGCACCTGATCTACTTTCTCATTGCACCAGCGGGCTTCCTAGAATAGAATTCTTATTACCACTCACATTCATGTAATACTGCTCTTACGTGAAGTATAGCTAACTCATGGTTGGTCCATAATTAATGGGTAGTGGTATTTTCTAAAAATGGATTAATGCACACCATATTAAGTTTTCAATTTAGAGTTCATACAAAGTCTACTTCCTTTCTACAGTAGCTATCACTCCAGACTGCAGTTTTGAAATCCAATAAGTGGGATTATTATTTTGTTGTTGATGCTTCATTCTTTCTTCCTCCTTCCTTCCTCCCTCTTATTCTTTCTTTCTTAATAAGAAGGTTAAAAGAAATGGGTTATTAATGACGGTACAGTAAATAACATTAGCAAAAGCACAGGCATCACAGAAAGTGATGTCTCATTCAATATTACTGAAATGTAAAATACCAGAGAGGGGTAACAAGAGGTTGAAGAAGATAATGTGACTAAGATAAATTTATTTTTCTTTTTCTACCACATTGTCAAAGATGAAAGTTTCATGTCTTAGTAACCTCGAAGATGGTGGTGCCATTTACACAAATAGAAAAAAAAAGAAAGAATGAAAACAATTTAGATTGTGTAGACATTTGATCTTAGAAAGAATAGATCTAACAAACATACTAATCACCTATTTTTCTATTTTCTCCAAAATCTATTTCTACTGCATGATCCTTCTAAAAGAAGACACATTAAATAATATATGAACATACATATATATACAAATTGTGATTGAATTTAGAATCCAGAAAAAACAATGTTTTAACCAAAAAAAGAAAGAAAGAAAGAAAAAAGTATGCTTTCAGAATTTTCTAGGACACTGAAAACTTGTAACCCAACATGTTTCTCTTTTCACTTTGGCTGCCAGGAAATCTAAGAACCAAATTCAATGCCTTATAGCTATAATCAGCTCATCTCTGGAACCTGATAATGTTACCTTTAAGTAATGGCTCTTCGGTTGCTTGTTTTATCACTAATTGTTCTATTCCACATTTTATTCAGTCCTATAAGCCATGTAAAATTCTTTGGATGCAATAAAATCCTTAATGAAAGAAATGTTAATGCAAAAATGGCTTACAATATTTTGAAACAGCTTGTTTTACTAAGCAAATTAATCAGCAATATTGTTTATGTAAATAATCTGCTCAGTAAATCACTTCTTCATAAATACACAAAGATAAAACATTTCAATGAAGTCAAATTAATTTTTTAAATCAGTAAGAGTCAAATTAAAGAATATAAAGAGTTTATACAAATTAAAGAATGTAAAGAGTCTAATGACATGTATATAGGATAACTTGCTAACTTTGCACATCAAATCCTAAGAACATATTCAAATATCAAGTTAGTTTATTCTTATAGGCAGTTTACCGTTCACAATGACTCCTACACATTTTCAGATTTCCAGGCATATCTGTTCCAAGCTAATCTATACCACTTTCAAGTTATTTACTTAATGAACATAAACAGTACTTGTTTCTTTTATACATTACTTTTTATACCTAATGAACACTGTTTTTTATTTTTCTAAGATATTTTAATCTGATTTTCTTTCTGAAAACATTAATATATTCAGATTGGAGAACAATTAGATATTTTTCACAGATATAGTCAATAATCAATTGATCATAAATTTCTTCTCTGAATGTAAAAAAGTAAAAAAATGGGGGCCAAGTTGCTTTGTATGAAGCCAATTTTCAGTCTCATTCATTTAAGAGAACCTCTTATTATGGGCATCTGATGTCCAGTGTCTTGAAAATTGTTGTTTATGTTTCAGGGGTTTTTTTGTTCTTTTGTTTGTCTGTTTCAAGCAGATATGAACATCAGATAAGGAAAGTCATTCCTGACATATGGCAAACAAAGGAGGTATACCTTCAGCTACTCCAGTTTAATGTCTTAAGAGTTTCCAGCCCATGGTGAGAGGAAAGGGAATCCAGGCAGAGCCAGTGGAATCCATGAGTTGAGAAAATGAGCTGACAGTGCAAGGAAACCAAGGTAATTAGAGTCCACAGGACAGAGCACCAAAGAGGAGAGAGCTGTACACGGTGAGATCCTCGAAGACTGGAGAGGGTTCTCTTTCAGTATGATCATAAATACTTGCAAGGAAACTTCCCAAGACAGGAAAAAGTACTATGCAAGAGAATATGGGAGAACAGTACCAGATGCTCACATAAACTGGGGAACAGTGCCTGTTCCCAAGAGCGGGGCTACAAAAAATCCCTCATACCTGTGGGCACTGAATAGAATACTCAGGAAGGTATTGCCTCACAGTAGGTAATAATTATCCCTAGATGGATCCACTCAACAAACCCTAAAAGCAAGACCTGAAATGATCAAACTGTTTTCAAGTAATTTAACTGCATCCCAGTAAAAAGCTCAAGAATTTATAGGAATACAAAAATATCCAGAAGCTAAAATTCAAATATGAGACATCCAAAGATTACTCAGCATACAAAGAAGCAAGAAAACAACCCAGGATGAGAATAATAATCAACTGATGGAAACTGACCCAGAATAGATAGAGATGTTAGAATGAGCAGAGAGGATATTAAGTTATTTTACTTGTATTCCATATGTTCAAGAAGCTAAGAAGATATACAGACAATATAATTTTATACACACACACACACACAAAATGAACCAGATAAAAACTACATCTAAGATGAAAAATAAACTAGTGTGATTAATGGCAGATTGCATGTAGCAGAAGAGACTAGTAAATTTGAAGAGTAGAAATAGGAACTACTCAAGATAAAACACAGAAGAATATAAAAAAATGAAAAGAATATCAGTTCTTTTCAGAAAGCTATGAGTGCCTCCAATATACTAATAATACTTCCTAATATATGAACCTGATATTAATATTCAATATACTAATAAATGAAATAAATAAAAGAATAAGTAAGTAAAAGTACAGAGGGGAGAAATAACTGGCGGAAAATGGCCAAAAATTTTGCAAACTTTATGAAAACTCTAAACCCACACATCTAAGAATCTTGAGGAACCCCATGGCAAGAAATATTGAGAAAACTGCACCATGGCACATCATAATCAAATTGCTCAAAACCAGTGATGAAGAGAAAATCTTAAAAGCAGCCAGAAAAAAAGAAAAAAATATATATATATATACAGAGTAAGATAAAGATGACAGGGCCCAGGGCCCCAGCGCCCGGGCCATGGCGGCGGCAGCAGCAGCGGCAGGAGCTGCTGTCTGAGCAGCGGCTGCGGACCGAGCGAACTCAGCCGAGGAGCCTGGGCCCCGGGAGAGGCGCTGCTGCGGCGGGAGCGCAGACGGCTGGAGGCTGTCTACCTCTCCTCCTCCCCGGCGGTGGAGCCCTCGTGGGGGGTCTGTGCCCGGTCACCATGACGACGCTGGCGAATGCCCAGAATGCCAGCAAAAGGTGGGAACTGAGTCTGTATGAGCTCCACCGGACCCCTCAGATGTGCCAGAGAGGTAGAGCAAGTATTACTATCTTCATTTGAAAGACAGTAAACAGGCTGAAATTACCTTCCCCGTTCCTCAGTTCAGCATGGTAGGTAAGTGCATGTAAGACTCACCTTCGGAGTTTATTAAAAATGGAATTCCTGCTGGCCCCTACCTGTAACATTGTGATACAGTAATGGGATGGGACCCTAGAATCTGCATTTTTAACATGCATCCTAGGGGATTGTTATATAGGTAGTACCAGGACTGCACTGTAAGAAATTCTGTTGACCAAGTAAGTGTTCCACAGATGGAAAATCTGTGCCATGCCCATCCCCAGGCCTATCACCAAACCTTAGATCCTTCTATTCCAAAGCTCCTACTCTAAGAATTCCCAATTTCCTCAAGTGGCCAACGTGAGGTACCCAGGTTGTGACATCTCACTGTATTTCTCAAGACTCCAATTTCATGGACCACTTGTTTCTAAAACCCCTTTCCCCCAAACCAACCCACCGCCTTTCCACTCATCGACACCTCCAGGAAGCCATCATGGATGGCACAGAGACTGCAGTTTCCCCTCGGTCGCTGCATTCAGAGGTCATGTGCCCCATCTGCCTGGACATGCTGAAGAATACGATGACAACCAAGGAGTGCCTCCACCGATTCTGCTCTGATAGCACTGTCACGGCCCCGCGCAGCAGGAACAAGGAGTGCCCTACCTGCCGAAAGAAGCTGGTATCCAAGCGGTCTCTGCAGCCAGACCCCAACTTCGATGCTCTGATCTCTAAGATCTACCCCAGCGGGGAGGAATATGAGGCCCACCAAGACAGGGTGCTCATGCACCTCAGCCGCCTGCACAACCAGCAGGCGCTGAGCTCCAGCACTGAGGAGGGGCTGCGCATGCAGGCCATGCACAGGGCCCAGCGTGTGAGACGGCCGATGCCTGGGTCAGATCAGACCACAACGATGAGTTGGGGGGAAGGAGAGGCGGGGGAGGGAGAGGGGAATGGAGAGGACGTGAGCTCAGACTCCGCCCCTGACTCTGCCCCAGGCCCTGCTCCCAAGTGACCCCGTAGAGGGGGCGCCGGGGGAGCAGTGTAGGGACAGGGGGAGGTGGCACTGGTGGGATGGGTGCAAGTGCCGGTTCTGAAGACTCTGGTGACTGGGGAGGGACCCTGGGAGGGGGAACCCTGCCTCCCCCAAGCCCTCCCGGGGCTCCCAGTCCCCCAGAGCCAGGTGGAGAAATTGAGCTCGTGTTCCGGCCCCACCCCCTGCTCGTGGAGAAGGGAGAATACTGCCAGACTAGGTGTGTGAAGATAACTGGGAATGCCACAGTGGACCATCTCTCCAAGTACTTGGCCCTGTGCACTGCTCTCGAACAGAGGCAGCAGCAAGAGGCAGGGGAGCCAGGAGGGCCTGCAGGGGGTGCCTCTGACGCCGGAGGACCTGATGGGGGAGGCGGGGAGGGTAGGGGTGCCGGAGGAGGTGACGGCCCTGAGGAGCCTGCCTTGCCCAGTCTGGAGGGTGTCAGTGAAAAGCAGTATACCATCTACATCACCCCCTGGGGTGGAGCTTTCACGACACTGAACGGCTTGCTGACCCTGGAGCACATGAATGAGAAGTTCTGGAAAGTGTCCCGACCACTGGAGCTCTGCTACGCCCTCACCAAGGATCCAAAGTGACCCCGCAAGGGGACAGCCAGAGGATGGGGACCATGGGGTGTCCCTGAGTCCTGGCCCACCACCCAGCTTCTTTGTCCCCCAGAGCCCCCGAGCCTGGCCAGCCAGCAAGAGGACACAAATGAGGATAAGTGGCTTTTATACAAAGTATCTATATCAGATTCTTCTATATTGTACAGAGTGGGGCCTGCACCCCCATCTACTGCCTCTTCTGTTGTCCCCAACCTCCCATCCATGCAAGATGTTGGGAAGGGTGAAGAGCCCTTCCCTTCATGCCCTTCTACCAACAACAACAAATTTGCTTTTTTCCTCTTTGGGGGGAAAAAAAAAAAAAAAAAAAAGATGACAGCAGACTTCTTATCAGACACAATGCAAGCAAAAAGACAGTGGAGTAAAATCTTTAAAGGACAAAGGAAAAAAGCCATCAACCAAGAATTCTAATAATAGCAAAACATCTTTCAAAAAAGAAGGAAAAATAAAGACTTTTTAACATAAACAAAAGCATAGCGAATCCATCACCAGCAGACCATCATTACAAAAGAAATGTTAAAGGAAATCCTTCCAACAAAAACAAAATGATGCTGGCTGGCTGGAAATATCTATCTCTGCAAAGGAATGAAGAGCGCTGGAAATGGTACCACATGGGTAAATATATATCTTTTTCCTCATTATTTAAAAGTATCTAAAAGATAACTGCTTGCTTAGACAAAACAAACTATTATAGGGTTTACAACATGTATCAATATAAGTAAATGTATGATCAAAAAAGTATAAAGGCTGGGAAGAGAAATGAAAGCACACTCTGTAAAGTTCTTACACAACATGAGAAGTGGTAGAATATCACTTAATAGTAAGTAGACTCTGGGAAGTTGAAGATATATAAATCATACTATAAATCATATAGCAACAACTAAAATAATAAAAGATTATAGCTAATAAGACAAAGAAATTTTTTAAAAATCATAAATTTATTCAACTAACATAAAAAAAGGGAAAAAAGAAAACTAAGAAAAGATAAGCCAAATAGAAAACAGCAAGATAATAGACACAAACTTAAATCAAACTCAAACAAATCAATAATAACTTTAAATGTATGTCATCCAGATCTAAATGGCAAGTTATTGGTCTGAATCTGAAAAGAACAATTACAAGTAACAAGACTAAATCAGTAATCCAAAACCTCCTAACAAAGAAATGTCCAGAACCAGATGGCTTCACTGGTGAATTCTGCCAAACATTTAAAGAATTCATACCAATCCTTCTCAAACTCTTTTCCATATAATGGAAACAGAGGGAATACTTCCAAACTCATTTTGCAAAGCTAGCATTACCCTGATAACATAACCAGACAAAATCACTACAAAGAAAGAAAAAAAAAGAAAAGAACATTACAGGCCAATATACCTGAAAAACATAGATCCTCAACAAAACATTGGCAAAACACTGGCAAACCAAACGCAATAATATATTAAAAGGATCATAACCATGATTAAGCGGGATTTATTCCAGGCATGCGAGAATGGTTCAAACATCACAAATTAACCAATGTGATTCACAGATTCACAAAATGAAGGTTAAAAGTCATATGATCATCTCAACAGATACAGAAAAAGCATTTAAAAAAAACTCAACATCACATTCATAATAAATACTCTCAACAAACTGGGTATAGAGGGAATGTACTGCCACATAATAAAGGTCATATATGACAAGCCTACAGCTAACATCATATTCAGTGGTGAAAAGCTGAAAGAGCAAGATGCCCACTTTCATCACTCCTGTTCAACACAGTATTGGAAGTCCTAGCCAGAGCAATTCGGCAAGAAGAGGCAAGAAGAAAAAATAAAAGCCACCCAAATCTGAAAGGACGAAGTATACCTGTTTCTATTTGCAGATGACATGATCTTATAATATAGAAAACCCTAAAGACTCCACTAGAAAACTATCAGAACTAATAAATGAATTCAGTACAATTACACAATACAAAATCAACATACAAAAATCAGTTGTGTGGAAATGTAAATTTGTGCAGTCACTATGAAAAATAGCATAAAGGTTCCTCAAAAAGTTAACAATAGAGAGACTTTCCTGGCGGTCCAGTGGTTAAGACTCCATGCTTCCACTGCAGGGGGCATGGGTTCGATCCCTGGTCGGGGAACTAAGATCCCACGTCAGGCGGCATGGCCAAGAAATTAAAAAAAAAAAAAAATTGTTTAAAAAAAACGGGGGACTTCCCTTGTGGCGCAGTGGTTAAGAATCTGCCTGCCAATGCAGGGGACACAGGTTCAATCCATGGTCCATGAAGATCCCACATGCTGTGGAGCAACTAAGCCCACATGACACAACTACTGAGTCTGTGCTCTAGAGCCCACAAGCCACAACTAGTGAGCCCGTGCACCACAACTACTGAAGCCCACATGCCTAGAGCCTGTGCTCTGCAACGAGAAGCCACCGCAATGAGAAGCCCATGCACCACAACGAAGAGTAGCCCCCACTCGCCACAACTAGAGAAAGCCCACGTGCAGCAACGAAGACCCAACACAGCCAAAAATAAGTAAATTAATTAATTCATTAATTATTTTAAAAAATTAACAATAGAACTACCACATGATCCAGCAATTCCACTTCTGGGTATATACCCAAAGGAAACGAAACCACTACTTTGAAGAGATATCTGCACTCCCATGTTCACTGCAGCATTATTTACAACAGTCAAGACATGGAAACAACCTAAGTGCCTGGCAACAGATGAATGGATAAAGAAAATGTGATATATATTCGTTTGTATGGACATGTGTATGTCCATACAAAGGAATATTATTCAGTCAAAAAAAAAGAGAAGAAAATCCTGTCATTTGCTACAGCATAGGTAGACTTTGAGGGCATCATGCTAAGTGAAATAAGACAGAGAAAGACAAATATTGTATGATCTCACTTATATGTGAAATTTAAAGACAGCAAACTCATAGAAACAGAGAACAGAATGGTGGTTGACGCAGGGGGTAGGGGTGGGGAAAATGGGCAAAGAGAGTGAAAAGGTATAAATTTTTAGTTATAAGATAAATAAATTCTGGGGATGTAATGAACAGCACAGTGACAAAGAACAAAAAAGTCATCCAAACATCTCAATTCAAAGGCCGAGAGTCTTAAATTAGATTAAAAATTAAGACTCAAATATATACTGCCACCAAGAAATCCACTTTATATAAAGAAACAAATAGATTAAAAAGACAGGAAAATATATACTAGTCAATGAAAGCAGAAGTCTATATATTACTATCAAAGTAGATTCCAGAGCAAAGACTATTACCAAGGTTAAAGATATCATTTTGTAATGCTAAAGAACTCAATTTATCAAGAGGAAATAATAACCCTAAATGTTTAGACACCTAATGACAGAGCTTCAAAATACATTAAGCAAAATCTGATAGAACTCAAAAAGAAATAGACAAACCCCCAACTACAGTCAGAAATTTCAGCCCCCCCCTCAATAATTTGTAAAAACAAGGAGACAAATTCAGCAAGGATACAGGAGACCTGAACAATACTATCAAACAACTTATCCTAACTGACATTTTTCAAACACTCAACCCACCAACAGCAGAATATATACTGTTTTCAAGTGAATATGGAACATCCATCAAGTTAAAACATATTCCTGACTGTCAAATTTCGATAAATTTTAAAGAATTCAAGTCATAAAACATATGTTTTCTGACTATAATGAAATCAAATTAGAAATCAATAACAGAAAGATATCAGGATAATCCACCAATATTTGAAGCTAAAAAACACACTTGTAAATAACCCATGGATCAAAGAAGAAATCAAAAGGGAAGTTAGAATGCATTCTGGACCTAGCTGTAAATGAAAATACAAAATACCATAATTTGTGGGATGCTGTTTAGGGGAAAATTTATATCACCAAATGCCTACATTAGAAAGAAAAAAGGTCTCAAATCAATAACCTCAGTTTACACTTTAAGAACCTAGAAAAAGAGCAAATTAAACTAAAACTAAGCAGAAAAAGGGAATAATAAAGACCAAAGCAGAAATCAATGAAATAAAAACAGAAAAACAGAGAAAAATCAATGAAGCCACAAACTGGTCCTTCTAGACGATCAATAAAAGAGGTAAGCCTCCAGCCAGAGTCATCAGGAAAGAAAGACAAATTAGGAATAAGAGGGGTGACATCATCACAGATTCTATAGATATCAAAGGACAATAACGGAGCATTATGAACAACTTTATACCTATAAATTTGACAACTTATATGAAATAGGAAAATCCCTTGAAAGATACAAACTACCAATGTTCTTTCAAGAAGAAACAGATAACCTGAACAGCCCTCTATTAAAATAGTTAAAAACCTTCCCTCAAAGAAAACTCCATATCTAGATGGCTTCATTGGTGAATTCAAACAAACATTTAAGGAAAAAAAATGATACCAATTTTACATGAACAATTCCAGAAAACTGAAAAGAAAGGAATGCTTCTCAATTAATACTATGAGGCTAACATTACCTGTTATAAAAAAGCAAAAACATTACAAGAAAAGTATAGACCAATATCCCTCACAAACATAATTACAAAATTACAAACATTTTAGAGTATCAAATCCAACAATATATAAAAATGACAAGATATCACAATCAACTTAGGTTTGCAGAGGACTGCAGAGTTGATTTAACACTTGAAAATCCATGATTATAATTTATCACATTAACAGAATGAAAAAAATTTTAAAACCTGTTAACCTCAATAGAAACAGAAAAAGCATTTGACATATCTAATATCTATTCTTGATGAAAACTCTCAGCAAACTAGAAAAAGAATAAAACTTTCTCAACATGACAAAGGGCATCTATAAAAAACCTACAATTAACATCATATTGTATGGTAAAAAACTGATCACTTTACCCTTAAGATCAAGAAAAAGACAAGGATGTCCACTCTCACCACTTCTATTCTACACTGTGCTAGAGATTCCAATAAGTTCAAGACAAGAAAAAGACATAAAGGCATCCAGGTTAAAAAGAAGCAAGACCATCTTTATTCACAGACAATGAGATCATGCATGTAAAAAAAAAATCCCATGAAATCTATAAAATACTAATAGAACTAATAAGTGAGTTTAGCAAGGTTTCATGATACAAGCTCAATATACGAAAATCAACTGCATTTCCTTTTACTAGCAATCAGAAATAGTCATGAAGGGGCTTCCCCGGTGGTGCAGTGGTTAAGAGTCCGCCTGCCAGTGCAGGGGACACGGGTTCGATCCCTGGTCTGGGAAGATCCCACGTGCCGCAGAGCAATTAAGCCCATGCGCCACAACTACTGAGCCTGAGTTCTAGAGCCCGCAAGCCACAACTACTGAGCCCATGCGTCTAGAGCCCATGCTCGGGAACAAGAGAAGCCACCTCAATGAGAGGCCCACGTACCGCAACAAAGAGTGGCCCCCACTCACCACAACTAGAGAAAAGCCCGTGCACAGCAACGAAAACCCAACGCAGACAAAAATAAATAAAATAATTTTTTTTTAAAAAATGGTTATGAAGATATCATTTACAACGGTATCAAAAGTAGAAAATATTTAGGGATAAGTGACAAAAGATGTGTAAGACCTGTAGATTAAAAAGTATAAAACGCTGCTAGAGAAATTAAAGAAGCCCTATATAAAATCAAGAAACATACCTTGTTCATGAGTCAGAGAATTCAATATTGTCAATTTTTCCCAAAGTGACCTACAAATTCATCACAATCCCGATCAAAACCCCAGCAAGAATTTGTTTGTTTATTTATTTTTAAGAAATTGACAAGCTAATCTTAAAACTCATATGGGAAGGTAAAGGATCTGGCATAGCTCCCTCCCCCCGCTCCAAGAAAACACAAACCTTTGAAAAAGAAGAACAAAGTTGGAGGGACAACACCATCTAATTTCAAGATGTATTATCAAGTTATGGTAACAACAACAAAAAAACCCACTGTGGTACAGGCATCAACACAAACAAATAGATCACCAGAACAAAACAGAGTCCCAAAATAGATCCATACATATATAGACAACTGAGTTTTGGAAAAAGTACAAAGGCAATTCAGTGGAGAAAGGGCAGTCGTTTTCAACAAATGGTGCTGGAAAATTTGGATATCCATATGCAAAAAAATAAACTTCAATCCATACCTCAAACCATATTTGCAGAGTTAACTCAGGATGGATCACAGACCTAAATATAGATCCTAAAATTTTAAAACTCTAGAAGAAAACATAGGAGAAAATTTTTGTGACCTTGACTTTGGGCAAAGATTTCAGATACAACACCAAAAGCATGAACCATAAAAGAAAAACGTGACATATTGACTTTATCAAAGTTAAGAATTCCTACTCCTTCTAAGAAAATAAGAGAATTAAAAGACATCCAAAGACTGGGGAAAAAAAAAAATCTTTGCCAATCATGTATCTGATAAAGTACTTGTATCCAGAATATATACAGAATTTTCAAAACTAAATAAGAAAGCAAACAACTCAATTTAAAAATAGGTGAAAGATTTGAACTTGATTTCAGCAAAGAAGTTATACAATGGCAAATTAAGCACATGAAAAGAAGGTCAATGTTATTAGATATCAGGGAAACACTAATTATATCCACTACATAACTTATTATAGTGGCTGACAAGAAAAAGAAATACCATACCAAGTGCTGTTGGTGCATTTGTGGAGGAACTAGAACTCTCACATACTGCTTGTAAGGATGTAAAATGGTAAAAAAACAAAAAACAGTATATCAGCTTCTAAAAAGAAACACACAACTGCCATAGGATTCATCCATGCCATTCCTAAGTATTTATTCCAAGAGAAAAGAAAGCATATGTCTATATAACAGGTACATCTCACAGCAGTTTTATATGGAATAGTCCAAAACTGAAAACCCACATGTCCATCAACATGTGAATGGGATAATCAAATTATAGCATATCCATACAATGAAATATTACTCAGCAATAAGAGCAAAGTACTATAGATATGCCACCACAAAACAAATACAGAGGAATTTCAAAGTATGCTGAGTAGAAAAACCAATCAAAAAAGAGTAAATACTGTTAATTCCATATATATATAAAATACAAACTAACGTAGAGGAGAGCAGATCAGTGGTTGCCCAGGGAAGGGGTAGGATGGCAGGCAAGTAAGGATGAGAGGAAGGGATTACAAAGGGGCAAAAGGAAACTTTGAGAGGTTACAGATATACTTATTTTCTTGATTGTCTATGTTCCTTATCTTGATTGTCATGATGGCTTCACAAGGTATATGTATGTCAAAAATATGTATATGTATAGGTATATGTATGTACTCAATTACCCCATTGTTCATAGCAGCATTATTTATAATTGCCAAGACATGGAAACAACCTAAGTGTCCCTCAATGGATGAATGGATAAAGAAGATATGGTGTATAAACACAATGGAATGCTACTTAGCCATAAAAAAGAATAAAATTTTGCCATTTGTAGCAACCTGGGTGGACTTGGAGGGTATTATGCTAAGTGAAATAAGTCAGAGAAAGACAAATACTGTATGATATCACTTATATGTGGAATCTAAAAAATACAACAAAACAGTGAATATAACAAAAAAAGCAGACTCACAGATATAGAGAACTAGTAGTCACCAGTGGGGAGAGGGAAGGGGGGAGGTGCAATATAGGGGTAGGGGATTAAGAGGTACAAACTACTATGCATAAAATAAGCTAAAAGCATATATTGTACAACATGGAGAATATAGCCAATATTTTATAACTATAAATGGAGTATAACCTTTAAAAATTGTGAATCACTGTATTATACACCTGTAACTTATATAATACTGTACATCACCTGTACTTCAATTTTTGAAAAAGCATTCAATTATATGCTTTAAATATGTGTGATTTATTTTCTGTCAATTATACCTCAATAAAGCTACTAAAAAGAATGATCCAACAATAATCAATATATTTATTAGCTAAATAAGCGCTTATCTTTTTTTTTAAGTTGAGAAGACTGAACTGTTACCTTGCCATACCAGAAAATTATCAATAACATTTAGTCAATATCCACTTTATGCCAAGAATTATGTTAGCCACTTAGTTAGATACTAAGTTACCTGCTAACTTACTATAATTTTCTTAAGGCCATTAATTGTAAAAAAAACCGAAAAACAAAGGGGGCAGGGGGAGAGGACAACATGAAACTTTAGCAACTAGACAAGGCCTTATTTCTATTTTTTAATAATTCTAACTTCCAGTTCCTAAAAATCAAACACACAGCAATATCAATAAACACAGTAGATTTAAATCTAAATCCTCCAAGTTCTATAAATTCAGCTGCAATTGTCCTTTAGTGGGAACACATGCCAGGACAAAGGCTTACACCAGATGTTTAAATTATGTTCTCATATATTGGGATGCACTGAATTCTATAAATACCCTGAGTGAATGGCAGTTCGATTTAAAGGTTAAAAATACAGTTTAGATGGGACCAAACAAAAATCAAAATCCTGGGTAACTGGCGATGCCCCATTATTCTGCGAACTAGTTTCCTCACAGTGTTTACTTTATGTAAAACCTGCACTTAACTTGCAAAAAGGATCTGAAGTGGCTCTCCCATCTGCAAAATGGGAGACCTCTAAGACACCTTTCAGTCTTTGCCATTCTACTCTCTCCCACTCATTTTCTTAAGAACCACATTAATCATATTTCAAACAAAGTAACTGTAACCACTTAAAGATACAGAATATTTTATTCAATTAATTAATATGTTAGAACCAAGTGCAGGATTTGGAGGTCCATCTGTTTTTGTTCTACATTTTGACAAGGTTTACCTCAGCACCATTTACATCTGAAGCTAGAATATTGTTGTGAGGGATTATCCTGTGCGTTTCAAGATGTTTAGCAGCATACCTGCTACCCACTAGATGCCAGTAGCACCTCTCTCCAACTGTGACAACTGAAAGTGTCTCCAGACATTCTCACTGTCCCCACGGGAGCAAAACTGTCCCTGGTTGAGAATTACTGTTCTAAAATGAGTGCAGTAATCTCTCTGTATGGACCTCCTCCACTCACGGGGCAGGGAGTCTGAAAGCACAAAGTCCTCCATTTGAAGGTTCTTAAGGATATTTTAAATGTTTATGTACAGTATATGCTCCATTTAAAAATAAATAAAATAAATTTCTAAAAAGCAAAGGGTTTTTTTTTGTAAAAAAAACTGTTTTGTTTTCAAACTGAGAAAGCTAGGCACTAAAAAATATCTGATATGTATGACCTCTTAATTTAGACCACGTCTCCAGGGTGGAAAAAAAACTTCTATGCCAAAGAAGTATATATGAACCATTTCTTAACCATTCCATAACTAAAGAACTGTGGCAGTTAATTTAGGAAATGTCAATACTCTATTGGAACTCAACTTTATAGCTCTGCCATTACCCAGCCTACAGTTTGTCCCAAGTAGGTATCAAATTCCATTAAGTCTTCAATTTCAAACTGCCATTATCTGTGATAAATCTCCTACATCCACACATTAACTTTCCCTGTCTCAGTCTCCTAGCCAAATTTTTCTTCAACAGCTTAACTCTCAAGTAGAATTTAAATAAAAAGATGACAATCTCAACTATATTTAGAAGATTTATATTTTCTTGAAAAAATCTTTTTACATTGCTAAACTGGATTTAACTGCTTTCTTACTATTCCACAGGAATAAACACAATTTACTTGTGATATAGATTTGCTGCCATCAAGGTAGAAAGAGTAAAAATCAAACTGGAGACATGAAATCTGGGTTCCAGTTCTGGCTCTGCCTCCTAGTAGCTGGATGACGACTTAACATTCCCGAACTTCAGCTTTCTCATTTGTAAAAAATGGAGGATAATAATTTAACTAACTCTAGAGTTATTGTAAGGATTAATTATAATTTATGTGAAGTCATTCTGTAAACAGTAAAGTACCATACAAATGTTAGGTATTGGTGTTGTCCTGTTGGTATGAGTAAACCATATAGTAGAGAAACATGCACCTCAAATAAAAGACTTATGTCACTGACTAAACGTCATTTTTCGAAACGAACATTCTTTAGGAAGAGAGCCTGAGATGATAAACTCTGAACTAGGATTCAAGCATCTGGGTTCTAAACTCAGTTCTGCCATTAACTCTCTGCGTCAACAAAGGCAAACTAACTTTCCTCTTCACCTCAAATTTCATCTAAAAAGAGCCAAGTATTGGACCAGTTGTTCCTTAAGTATTATTACAGCCCTTACCAGCCCGAGAAATGACCAAGCGTCCAAAAAATTCCTTTAACACCATATCCACAACTCAAGAGCAGTTTGGTCGGCCAGCAAAACAGAGGGCAACAGACGGTAAGAAAATTTTAATTAAAAATAGAATTCTATATAATTCTCGAAAAGCAAAGGAAGCTATAAACTACCTTGTTTTCTATAATTAATAATAGTTGCACCTCTAAATGATAGTAATTATGAACAAGGTGCATTAACAAGGGCGGGTCTCTTTCCCACAAGCTTTTTGGGAACCACCCATTTCCCAAAGAGGTATAACTGCTTCCTCTTTGCTCTCCTTAGCCAAGAAATTTGAAAGATTAAGGCTTATATTGTCTGAGAGATTTTTTTTTTTTCATTTCACTTGGGTGGGGATGGCGGTAGTCATCTGACAAACATATCCTATAAAGACCATTATCCACAACACCAAGTCTCCCTAAAGTCTAAAAATAATCTAAGTCTTTAGAGTAATAAGTTTTTAAAAAAGAGTTCGGGTTATTAACTCAAAATGAGAAAACCCCGTGTTAGTGGGACTAGTGTTTGCCAACTGCCAAGGGTTCCCTTCCCCAAATTATCCGCCCTCCCGCGTCTCTGCAGAGGCGACGCCTCGCCCTCTACTCCCGCATCAAGCCAGGGCGGAGGGACAGTCCCCAGGGGCTCCCAGGAGAGGGAAGGCCGGACAACCCAGGCCTCCGGGCGCCACCAGCCCTCGCCCCTCACCGATGACAATGCGCAGGTGCTTGAGGCGGGTCAGCGCGTCCTTCTTGGTGTCCAGCACCTTCTGGGTAGACTTCTTCACGTCTCCGTGCGGCTTCTTGGAGAACATCCTGCCTCCGCTACGGCCGACTCCGGCCCCCTCCCGGCCCGGTCCCGGCGGCGGAAAGTGGAGGGAATGGGCGGGCAGGAGACTAGCGTGAGCGGCTCATTCACTCCCCAGCCTTGCGGGCCCCGGCGCGGCTGACTCCTTCCAGATCCAGGCCAGGGCCGCCACCTCCACCCGCCTCGCGCGGCGGCTGCAAAGCACCTTCGGCTCCGGCTCCAATATGGCGGCTCCCCTCTCCCAGCCCTGCACGGAGCAAAGGAGACCCGGGCGGGTCGACCGCCTTCGCCGCCGCCGCGGCCGCCGCTCGCCGCCACAGGCCGGGGCTCGGTACCCAGGACCCGGAGCCGCGGAGGTGGGGCTCTCGGCGGCAGCAGCACCACTCCTCTCTCCCTGAGGCCCCCTTAAGGTTAAAGATTCTTTAGCAGCTTAGACTCTGTAGAGGCCGACGCGGAGACTGAGCGTGGTGATGGGGTTTCACGACTTTGCCGTCGGTGGCGAACGGTCCCCCTGGCAACCGCCTTCTGACGTCAAGGGTTCTTGACGTCATGCCAGCGTGAGATCACCCGGGACATTACTCTCCTTTGGTTTCCTGTGTAAGCAGGCAGAGGAGTCCGAGAAAGTCAGGGAAGATAATTCCTGCGTGCGCTGTTGTAAGCCTAGTGACTCCTAGACAAGCTCCCCGAGTAGTTTTTGTTTTTAAAGGTCCTCCGCCTGTCTCTGCTGTTTACTATGTAAATTAAGAAGTACCTTAAGAACATAGCACCAAAACATCAAAGCAGATGTGCAATATATTTTAGGTGCTAATTCTGAAGGCTTTGGTTGTAACACCCCATCACTTCCTTAATTTGAGTTTTGTTTAAAGGATTTTTGTTTGTTTTGCAAAGTGATGATTTACAATTTACTGTAGTTTAGAGACTTGTAGGGTTATAGTACATCCTCTTGGTAAAAATTATCTTGCACAAGTAAATGAATTCTCCCAAAAGCATGCCGTAACAAAGAAAAATTACAGGGAAAAGAAATCTGAATAACTTTAAGTGTTAACTTTCTTGATATGTAGAGTTCACCAATCCAGGAGAAAATTGCTAAGGTACAGGTAGAAAAGTTAGTAAGGACATGAAAAAAAAAAATCACAGAAGTCTATACTCAACTAAAATGTGAAAAATGTTCACACTCACGGATAATTTTTAAAAATCAAATTAAAACAATGTTTCTTTTTACACAAATTTTAAACAGCTTTATTGATATATACTTGATATACAATAAACTGCACATTTTCGAATTGTACAGTTTGGTAAGTTGGACATTTGCATACACCCATGAAAACATAAGCACAATCAAAATATTGATCACGAAGGGGCCTCTTGCCCCTTTGTAATCCCTCCCTTCCATCGCCCCACCTCTGGTGCACCAGCAACCACTGATCTGCCTTCTGTCACCCGGAGTTTGCATTTTCTAGAGTTTTATAGACGTGTAAGCATACGGTATATGCTTTTTGTCTGGCTTCTTGCGCTCAATATAGTTTAATTTTTAATAATGAAATACTTCATCAGTCAAAATAGGAAAGTTTGTTTTTAAATTAGCCATCTTACTGCTGGTAAAGGCAGCAGCAGAAACTCCTCTATTGCTTGCTAGAAAGAAGCACTAATTACTACAAAATTTTGCATTATGTATCAAGACACTTAAAAATATTTATATAGGGGCTTCCCTGGTGGCGCAGTGGTTGAGAGTCTGCCTGCCAATGCAGGGGACACGGGTTCGAGCCCTGGTCTGGGAAGATCCCACATGCCGCGGAGCAGCTGGGCCCGTGAGCCACAACTACTGAGCCTGCGCGTCTGGAGCCTGTGCTCCGCAACAGGAGAGGCCGCGATAGTGAGAGGCCCGCGCACGGCGATGAAGAGTGGCCCCCATTTGCCGCAATTAGAGAAAGCCCTCGCACAGAAACGAAGACCCAACACAGCCATAAATTAATTAATTGATTAAATTAAATAAAGTAAATAAATTAATTAAATTTTTAAAAAAATGTTTATATATATTTTGATTCATTAGTTTCACGTTTAGAAACCTACTCTAAAATAGGAGAAATGGGAAAAATATTTATGTAAAAATATTAAAGCATGATTTATAACATTGAAAGATTGGAAACGGTGAATGTCCATCAGAGAGGAGATAAACATCCAGTAGGTGGAATGACATACAGCCATGAAAATTATTAATATGAAGACTTTTCAATGATATGGAAAATACTCAAGAAAATATTAAGTGAAAAAGCAATACAAAGCTGAAAATATGTTATCAAAACTGTGAAAGAAATTATGCATATAAAAGGTAGTTAGAAAAAAGATTAAAAAAATCCAGACTTGTGATTATATCTGCAAAGTGAAATCACAGGTGATTTTAAATTATTTTCTTTATATTTTGCTTAGTTTTTTTTTACTAAAATTTTTTACTATATTGCTTTCACAACTTAAAAAACAAAAGTCTTTTTAAAGAAAATTAAGAATATCTAATGTACCAATTTTAAACTCACAGAACAAATTAAGATGTATGTGTAGGAATAGAAACTCCTTGAAAACAAAGGCTTTTTAAAAAAAATTGTCATATGTCCTACTATGGTATAGAATAAATATTTGTTGATTTTTAAATTATGTTTACATTACAAAATGGTTTCTTTTGGTAGTATAAGAGTCATCCAACCCCATGACTCTGACTATCATTTATTTGGTAGTCAGATAGGACTACCTGTGTCCCTATCTGTAACCCAAGTCTCTTTTTGGAGCTTCCACGAGCTACTCAGATTCAATATATACAAAACAGCACTCATCATCTTTGTCCTCCCCCCTCCCAAACCTGATCTTCCTCCTTCATCAAATATCTTTACTGACATTACCACTATCCGCTCAGTTTTTCAATCCAAAAACTACTATCATCTTTTTTTTTTTTTTTGGCGGTGTTGGGTCTTCGTTGCTGTGCACAGGCTTTCTCTAGTTGCGGGGAGCAGGGGCCACTCTTCTTCTCCGTACGCAGGCTTCTTATTCCATGGCTTCCCTTGTTGCGGAGCATGGGCTCCAGGTGCTCAGGCTTCAGTAGTTGCAGCACGTGGGCTCAGTAGTTAAGGTGCGCGGGCTCTAGGGCGCTCAGGTTCAGTAGTTGCGGCTCGTGGGCTCTAGAGCACAGGCTCAGTAGTTGTGGTGCATGGGCTTAGTTGCTCCACAGCATGTCCCAGAAGGGATCAAACCCGTGTCCCCTGCATTGGCAGGCAGATTCTCAACCACTGGGCCACCAGGGAAGTCCTAGAAACCAGTATCATCTTAAGGCTTCTTCTTCTCCTCTCTCGTCCAATCAGTTACCAAGACCTGATGATTCTACTTCCTAAATATTTCTTGATTTAGTCCTCTTCTCTCCATTATCACAACCTTTGTTCAGGCTCAGGGCTTCACCATTTGTAGCCACGTATGCTAGAAACGGCATTGGTTTCCTCCACCCCCACATCTTAGTAGAATTTGAGCATCCACTCTTTTTTAAGTAAATTTTAAGAGTTAAAAAAATAAAGAGCCCAATAGTCCTCTCTTCTTGCAATCAGTACTTGAATATCTGTGTTAATGAAGAAAAGATGTGGCATGGATAAATCAAGACATCATTTCTTTTTCTTTTCTTTTTTTTTTTTTTTTGGTATGGTTTATGGTTTATGGATACATGTTTGCTTAAGGATATATTTTATAGTTAGGAAATGCACAACACTTTGGATCAAAAAACAAAACCCATATTGAGGGACTAACTTCAAAGAAGCTATAAACATGTCCAGACTTTATACCTTGCTCCCACTTCATAGTGATTATAACCAATCCCTAAGTTTGTTAAGATGACGCAGGAAAAGCAGACCTAGACTGTTGCTCTTTCTAAACTTACTGAAGTGGAGATTAAAAAAAAAAAAGTAATTAGCCACATTGATTGCAGTGGATATATGTTGGCTTGCTACCTTCTGATAATCATACCCAGATTTTCCTTTGGAAAGCCACCCCTCTCTTGGTCTCATTTGATCTCCTGCCACACTGCCCCCTTTAGACTTCAGTATTCTAGCACCCTGGGCAAAGCAAGTGTGTTAGGGATGGGCACATGACCAGGTCAGTCTAATAAAACTCTCTCCTACAGCTATTGGAAAAGAGAAGCTCATTTTTTTCCAGGATGAAGTCCTGGAACTGCTAGGAACCAACATGTGAAAAGAATCTGCTGGGGATAAAGCCAACACTCTGAGAACAGAGGGTATATTTAAAAGGAGAGTAAGTCTTGAATTGCTTGGGCATTTGGATCCAACTTGCCTGAAGTACCATGATCTTTTCTATTTCACAGGTCAGTGTAGTCCTTATTTTGTTTAAGCCAGTTTCAGTTGGGTTTCAGTAACTTGCAATATGAAAAGTTCCTGACTTACACATTTTAAAGATATCCTGCTAGGCTGAATATGGAGTAGAAATTTTAAAAGAAAGAAAAAAAAAAGAACTGCTTGAAAACAATACTGCAGCCCTCTTCTGAAGTCCTCCAGCAGCACTTGCTTTTTCTCTACCATGACACTCACCATATTCTATGTTATAGTCATTCTATGCTTCATCTCCCTTATATTAGGCTGTAATCTCTCTTTAAGGCAGGTTTTAAAATTTTTCCTATGTTGCATAATTCCAGGCTCCAAGAGTTGCTTTCTCTCCCTGTTCCCTCTCTGGGTCTTTTTCTCTCTCTGTCTCTGTCTCTCTCTTTCTCTGCTCTCTCCAGCAGTACCTGGCTTGAGGTAGGCACTCAATACATATTTATGGAAAGAATGAGTAAACGCTAGGCACTCAGTATATGCTTACTGAATTTATGCAAATATGATAGAGTTGCTGTTTCTGCAGTCAATTCAGGAATAGTCCTCTGCTGGATAGGATGGTGGAAGAAGGACAAAGAAAGGAGAAACAATGCTCAATAGGGGCAGACCAGAACATAAGCAAAGCCAGTCTTTTACCTTTCATGTTTTGATTCACAGGGAAATGTGTTCTATGCTTTCCTTAGGGTTTGAGGTAGAATTTTTTTAAATCTTTTATGTTGATCTATTTCAACTGTGAGGGTTAAATAGCTATTAGGGTCTTAAAATATTAGAATGAGGTACATGGTTGAGACAAGAATAAAGATGCAAGGAATAGGGAAAAAGAAAAGTAGTCTTTATTAAATATTTCCATGATTTATCCATGAAAATGAACATAAGTTTTGGTTCTCAGAGACTCAAGCAGAAAGATAAACTTGGAGGCTAACATTTTGGGCAATTCATTCTGTCATAAATCTATTATCAAGAATCTTTTCACGTACTATTTATGTGTTTTTGTGGGGTTTTTTTGTCCCCACCACGTGGCATGCAGAACTTCCCCGCCTAGGGATTGAACCCATGCCCCCTGCTTTGGAAGCACAGAGTATTAACCACTGGACCACCAGGGAAGTCCTGTGTTTTCTTTCTTATATATATATATATATTTTTTTCTATTTGCTATATCATATCCCAGTTGTTTTGTTTTGTTTTTTGCTGCAAACAACAACAAAAAGATTTTAAGAAGAGCTATATGTTTTCTGCAAAATTAATCTTGCTTTCCTTTTCTATTATTGTATACTTTTTTTTTTTCCTCTTTCCTTATTTGTACCTCATATAAACACGGCTATGCTGTTGGTTTTTCCTCTGCAAAGAAAAATTCAAGATATCCTATTACATTGGTGGAGTCACCCAAAGAATCTGCAATAGCTGGGAAAAAAATCGGTAAAATTCTGAATGGTATAAATTGAAATTGTTCCTGGAAACATTCCTCTGTAAAATAATTTCATTAAGAGTGAGTCTGCTTGTGTGCAGACCTGCTTTCCTCACCCAGATCAATAGCCCTGTCCAAAACACAATGAAATATTTGATTAGCATAGAAAAATTTAAAAATTCAGCTAAGAAGAGAGCTGTAAGACTTTTGCCAAAATTATGTCAAAAAAACCCCAATACTTTGCTTAATAGTAGCTTATTGCAATGACAACATATCCTTTTTTTTTTAAGTTTACAAAAATTTATTCATTTCCCACATGCATGGCTTGTATATTTGTATCATCAAAGTTACAGAGCTTGTTTTGAGGTATGATATGGTGGGAACATAAATGAATTATTCAAGGGATTTGGGTTCTAGTTCCTCTCAGCATCAGTTTTTTCACTAGTAAAGTCAGGATAAGGTATGCTCTCCGTGATTTGTGAAATTCAGGAAATAACAGTGTTTTCAGTCGTGATCTTTAGAATTAGATAGATCTAAATTGGACCTTTGATTTTAAGACTTACTTTCTCAGGGATCTCTGGCATATAGTTTAGTCTCTCTGAGCCTCATTTTCCTCATATGTAAACCACACCATTAATTGTGATAATTAGGTAAGAAATGGTATGGAAAGTTACTTCTAAAATGGCTGACACATCTTATAATGCTCCTCTCCTTTCCTTCATAGATTTTTTTTTAAACATCTTTATTGGAGTATAATTGCTTTACAATGGTGCGTTAGTTGCTGCTGTATAACAGTGAATCAGCTATACGTGTACATATATCCCCATATCTCCTCCCTCTTGAGCCTCCCTCCCACCCTCCCTATCCCACCCCTCTAGGTGGTCAAAAAGCACTGAGCTGATCTCCCCGTGCGATGCAGCTGCTTCCTGCTAGCTATCGATTTTATATTTAGTAGTGTATGTATGTCAGCGCTACTCTCTCACTTCGTCCCAGCTTACCCTTCCCTCTCCCCGTGTCCTCAAGTCCATTCTCTACGTCTGCGTCGTTATTCCTGTCCTGCCCCTAGGTTCTTCAGAACCATTTTTTCATTTTTTTTTTAGATTCCATACATATGTGTTAGCATATGGTATTTCATTTTCTCTTTCTGACTTACTTCACCCTGTATGACAGACTCTAGGTCCACCTACCTCACTGCAATTAACTTAATTCATTTCTCTTTATGGTTGAGTAATATTCCATTGTATATATGTGCCATATCTCCTTTATCCATTCATCTGTCGATGGACACTTAGGTTGGTTCCATGTCCTGGCTATTGTAAATAGTGCTGCAATGAACATTGGGGTACATGACTCTTTTTGAATTATGGTTTTCTCAGGGTATATGCCCAGTAGTGGGATTGCTGGGTCATTTGGTAGCTTTGTTTTTAGTTTTTTAAGGAACCTCCATACTGTTCTCCATAGTGGCTATATCAGTTTACATTCCCACCAACAGTGCAAGAGAGTTCCCTTTTCTCTACACCCTCTCCAGCATTTGTTGTTCGTAGATTTTTTGATGATGGCCATTCTGACTGGTGTGAGGTGATACCTCATTGTAGTTTTGATTTGCATTTCTCTAATGATCAGTGAGTGATGTTGAGCATCCTTTCATGTGTCTGTTGGCAATCTGTATATCTTCTTTGGAGAAATGTCTATTTAGGTCTTCTGCCCATTTTTGGATTGGGTTGTTTGTTTTTTTGATATTGAGCTGCATGAGCTGCTTGTATATTTTGGAGATTAATCCTTTGTCAGTTGCTTCATTTGCAAATACTTTCTCCCATTCTGAGGGTTGTCTTTTCATCTTGTTTGTGTTTTCCTTTGCTGTGCAAAAGCTTTTAAGTTTCGTTAGGTCCCATTTGTTTATTTTTGTTTTTATTTCCATTTCTCTAGGAGGTGGGTCAAAAGCAATCTTGCTGTGATTTATGTCATAGAGTGTTCTGCCTATGTTTTCCTCTAAGAGTTTGATAGTGTCTGGCCTTACATTTAGATCTTTAATCCATTTTGAGTTTATTTTTGTGTATGGTGTTAGGAAGTGTTCTAGTTTCATTCTTTGACATGTAGCTGTCCAGTTTTCCCAGCACCATTTATTGAAGAAGCTGTTTTTCTCCATTGTATACTCTTGCCTCCTTTATCAAAGAGAGGGTGACCATATGTGCGTGGGTTTATCTCTGGGCTTTCTATCCTGTTCCATTGATCTATATTTTTGTTTTTGTACCAGTACCATACTGTCTTGATTACTGTAGCTTTGTAGTATAGTCTGAAGTCTGGGAGCCTGATTCCTCCAGCTCTGTTTTTCTTTCTCAAGATTGCTTTGGCTGTTTGGGGTGTTTTGTGTTTCCATACAAATTGTGAATTTTTTTGTTCTAGTTCTGTGAAAAATGCCATTGGTAGCTTGATAGGGATTGCATTGAATCTGTAGATTGCTTTGGGTAGTATAGTCATTTTCACAATGTTGATTCTTCCAATCCAAAAACATGGTATATTTCTCCATCTGTTTGTATCATCTTTAATTTCTTTCATCAATGTCTTATAGTTTTCTGCATACAGGTCTTTTGTCTCCTTAGCTAGGTTTATTCCTAGGTAATTTATTCTTTTTGCTGCAATGGTAAATGGGAGTGTTTCCTTAACTTCTCTTTCAGATTTTTCACCATTAGTGTATAGGAATGCAAGAGATTTCTGTGCATTAATTTTGTATCCTGCAACTTTACCAAATTCATTGATTAGCTCTAGTAGTTTTCTGGTAGCATCTTTAGGATTCTCTATGTATAGTATCATGTCATCTGCAAACAGTGACAGTTTTACTTCTTTTCCGATTTGGATTCCTTTTATTTCTTTTTCTTGTTTGATTGCTGTGCCTAAAACTTCCAAAACTATGTTCAATAATAGTGGAGAGAGTGGGCATCTTTGTCTTGTGCCTGCTATTGGAGGAAATGGTTTCAGTGTTTCACCATTGAGAATGATGTTGGCTGTGGGTTTGTCATATATGGCCTTTATTATGTTGAGGTAAGTTCCCTCTATACCTACTTTCTGGAGAGTTTTTATCATAAATGGGTGTTAAATTTTGTTGAAAGCTTTTTCTGCATCTATTGAGATTATCATATGGTTTTTATCCTTCAGCTTGTTAATATGGTGTTTCACATTGAATGATTTGCGTATATTGAAGAATCCTTGCATTCCTGGGATAAACCCCACTTGATCATGGTGTATGATCCTTTTAATGTGCTGTTGGATTCTGTTTGCTAGTATTTTGTTGAGGATTTTTGCATCTATGTTCAACAATGATATTGGTCTGTAGGTGTCTTTTTTTTTTTACATATTTGTCTGGTTTAGTATCAGGGTGATGGTGGCCTTGTGGAAAGAGTTTGGAAGTGTTCGTTCCTTCCTCTGCTATATTTTGGAAGAGTTTGTGAAGGATAGGTGTTGTTATCTCTCTAAATATTTGATAGAATTCACATGTAAAGCCATCTGGTCCTGGGCTTTTGTTTGTGCGAAGATTTTTAATCACAGCTTCAATTTCAGTGCTTGTGATTGGTCTGTTTATATTTTCTGTGTCTTCCTGGTTCAGTGTCAGAAGGTTGTGCTTTTCTAAGAATTTGTCCATTTCTTCCAGGTTTTCCATTTTATTGGCATATAGTTGCTTGTAGTAATCCCTCATTATTCTTTGTATTTCTGCAGTGTCAGCCATTACTTCTCCTTTTTCATTTCTAATTCTGTTGATTTGAGTCTTCTCCCTTTTTATCTTGATGAGCCTGGCTAGTGGTTTATCAATTTTGTTTATCTTCTCAAAGAATCATCTTTTAGTTTTATTGATCTTTGCTACTGGTTCCTTCTTTTCTTTTTCATTTATTTCTGATCTGCTATTTATGATTTCTTTCCTTCTGCTAACTTTGGGTATTTTTTGTTTTTCTTTCTCTAACTGCTTTAGGTGTAGGGTTAGGTTGTTTATTTGTGATTTTTCTTGTTTCTTGAACTAAGATTGTATTGCTATAAACTTCCCCCCCAGAACTGCTTTTGCTGCATCCCATAGGTTTTGGGTCATCATGTTTTCATTGTCATTTGTTTCTAGGTGTTTTTTGATTTATTCAGTGATCTCTTGGTTATTTAGTAGTGTATAGTTTAGCCTCCATGTTTTTGTATATTTTCCAATTTTTTCCTGTAATTGATATCTAGTCTCACAGCATTGTGGTAACAAAAGATGCTTGATACGATTTCAAGTTTCTTAAATTTACCAAGGCGTGATTTGTGACCCAAGATGTGATCTATCTTGGAGAATGTTCCATGAGCACTTGAGAAGAAAGTGTATTCTGTTGTTTTTGGATGGAATGTCCTGTAAATATCAATTAAGTCCATCTTGTGTAATGTGTCATTTAAAGCTTGTGTTTCCTTATTTATTTTCATTTTGGATGATCTGTCCATTGGTGAAAGTGGAGTGTTAAAATCCCCTACTATGATTGTCAATTTCCCCTTTTATGGCTCTTAGCATTTGCCTTATGTATTGAGGTGCTTCTATCTTGGGTGCATAAATATTTACAATTGTTATATCTTCTTCTTGGATTGATCCTTAGATCATTATGTAGTGTCCTTCACTGTCTCTTGTAATAGTCTTCATTTTAAAGTCTATTTTGTCTGATATGAGAATTGCTACTCCAGCTTTTTTTTGATTTCCATTTGCATGGAATATCTTTGTCCATCCCCTCACTTTCAGTCTGTATGTGTCTCTAGGTCTAAAGTGGGTATCTTGTAGACAGCATATATACAGGTCTTGTTTTTCTATCCATTCAGCCAGTCTATGTCTTTTGGTTGGAGCATTTAACTCATTTACATTTAAGGTAATTATTGATATATATGTTCCTATTACCATTTTCTTAATTGTTTTGGGTTTTTTATTGTAGGTCTTTTCCTTCTCTCATGTTTCCTGCCTAGAGAAGTTCCTTTAGCGTTTGTTGTAAAGCTGGTTTGGTGGTGTTGAATTCTCTAAACTTTTGCTTATCTGTAAACGTTTCAATTTCTCTGTCGAATCTGAATGAAATCCTTGCTGGGTAGAGTAATCTTGGTTGTAGGTTTTTCCCTTTCATCACTTTAAATATGTCCTGTCACTCCTTTCTGGCTTGCAGAGTTTCTGCTGAAAGTTCAGCTGTTAACCTTATGGGGATTCCCTTGTATGTTATTTGTTGCTTTTCCCTTGCTGCTTTTAATATTTTTTCTTTGTATTTAATTTTTGATAGTTTGATTGATATGTGTCTTGGCGTGTTTCTCCTTAGATTTATCCTGTATGGGACTCTCTGTGCTTCCTGGACTTGATTGACTATTTCCTTTCCTATATTAGGGAAGTTTTCAACTATAATCTCTTCCAATATTTTCTCAGATCCTTTCTTTTTCTTTTCCTCTTCTTGGACCCCTATAATTCGAATGTTGGTGTGTTTAATGTTGTCCCAGAGGTCTCTGAGACTGTCCTTAATTCTTTGCATTCTTTTTTCTTTTTTCTGCTCTGCAGTATTATTTCCACTATTTTATCTTCCAGGTCTCTTATCCGTTCTTCTGTCTCAGTTATTCTGCTATTGATTCCTTCTAGAGAATTTTTAATTTCATTTATTGTGTTGTTTATCATTGTTTGTTTGCTCTTTAGTTCTTCTAAGTCCCTGTTAAACGTTTCTTGTGTTTTCTCCACTCTTTTTCCAAGATTTTAGATATCTTTATTATTATTATTCTTAATTCTTTTTCAGGTAGACTGCCTGTTTCATCTTCATTTGTTTGGTGTGGTGGGTTTTTACCTTCCTTCATCTGCTGCATATTGCTCTATCTTTTCATTTTGCTTAACTTACTTACTGTGTTTGGGGTCTTCTTTTCGCAGGCTGCAGGTTTGTACTTCCTGTTGTTTTTGGTGTCTGCCCCCAGTGGGCAAGGTTTGTTCAGTGGCTTGTGTAGGCTTCCTGGTGTAGGGGACTGCTGCCTGTGTTCTGGTGGGTGGGGCTGGATTTTGTCTTTCTGGTGGGCAGGGCTGTGTCCATTGGTGTGTTTTTGGGTGTCTGTGAACTTAGTATGATTTTAGGCAGCCTCTCTGCTAATGGGTGGGGTTGTGTTCCTGTCTTGAAAGTTGTTTGGCATGGGGCGTCCAGCACTGGAGCTTGCTGGCCGTTGGGTGGAACTGGGTCTTAGCATTGAGACAGAGATCTCTGGGAGAGCTCTCGCTGACTGCTATTACGTGAGGCCAGGAGGTCTCTGGTGGTCCAATGTCCTGAACTCAGCTCTCCCACCTCAGAGGCTCAGGCCTGACACTGGGCCGGAGCACCAAGACACTGTCAGTCACACAGCTGCCTTGAGTCATGTGTACTGTGTTTCGATGGTCTCAACACCACAGTGCTCTCTCAGGGCTGCCTACTTGAAGTAGCTCCCGCTGTGGAAACTCCCTTCATAGAAGTTTAATGGAGCAATTTGTGTAATTGTTTAAAAATTTGCTCTCCCACTATCCTGTATCCCATCTTCTTGCAAAATACCCTGTACAAAACGTCCTCAGTAGTGCTTCCGTGGTGGTGCAGTGGTTAAGAATCCGCCTGCCAGTGCAGGGGACACGGGTTCGAGCCCTGGTCCGGGAAGATCCCACATGCCACGGAGCAACTAAGCCCGTGTGCCACAAGTATTGAGCCTGTGTGCCACAACTACTGAAGCCTGTGCACCTAGAGCCTGTGCTCTGCAACAAGCACTGCAATGCGAAGCCCACGCACCACAATGAAGAGTAGCCCCCGCTCACCACAACTAGAGAAAGCTCACACGCAACAACGAAGACCCAATGCAGCCAAAAATAAATAAATAAATAAATAAATTTATTTAGGAAAAAAAAAAAGCCCTCAATAAATATCTGTTGTATGGAAGAATGAGTGTCAGTTCCCCTCCCTTTCTCTTGCAAGGCACTCAGTAAATGTTTAGTAAATGAATGAAATAATTTTAGAAAATAAAAATTGTAACATATCATTAATAACAATTATATGGCTGGCATACCTGAGGAAAAAAGGAAACACTATTGCAAAACATAGTGGTATTCATGTAATTTAGAGATAGCATGCCCAGACCACTGCCTGATTTTCTCTATAAAAGCATAAGATTTTCCCACTGGAGACATATTTATTTCGAAAAGAAAAACTCAGAAAATTCTCTTTGAAATATTGCTTGTGAAAACTAGAATTCAAACTTAAGTTTAAAATCATGAACATCCCAAGAAAAATAGGTCATCATCAATCTCCCAAATGTGAGTGTTACATTACTATTTATTATAAAGTCAGGTTTATTCAAATTTAAGAGATTTTTAAAAACTAATAGATTTTTAAAATAGACTTTATTTCTGTAGTTTGGTTTTAGGTTCACAGTGAGAGGAAGATGCAGAGATTTCCTATAGGCTCTCTCCCCCCACACATGCACAGCCTCCCCCATTTAGCAACATTCCCCACAAGAGTGGTACCTTTGTTACAGTTGGTGAACCTACATTGACATATCATTTTCACCCAAAAACCATAGTTTACATTAGGGTTTGCTTTTGGTGATACCCATTTTATGGGTTTGGACAAATGTATAGTGACATGTGTCCACTATTATAGTATCATACAGAGTATTTTCATATCCCTAAATATCCTTTGTGCTCCACCTATTCATCCCTCCCTCTAACCCCTGGCAACCACTGATCTTTTTACTGAACAGACTTATTTTTCAAAACAATTTAAAACGTACAGGAAAATTGGGCCAGTAGTATGGAGAGTGCCCATTTGCCCAACTGCTGCAGTTTCCCCTGTTATTAACATCTTATATTAGTATGGTATATTTATTACATTTAAAAAACCAGTAATGATATGTTATTATTAATTAAATTCTATAGTTTTATTTTTATCTAATGTCGTTTTTCTGTTCCATGATCTTATCCAGGATACCTTATTACATTTAGTTATTATTTCTCCTTAGGCTCCCTTTGGCTGTGATAATTTCTCATATTTTCCTTGGTTTTGATGACCTTAAGAGTTTTGAGGAATACTGGTCAGGTTTATTGAAGGATGCCCTTCTACTGAAATTTGTCAGATGTTTTTCTCATGATTAGAGTAAGGTTTTGGGTTTGGGGGAGGAAGATCACAGAGGTAAAGTACCATTTTCATCACATCATATCAATGGTACATGCTATCATCCTGACCTCCACTGTTGATGTTGACCTAGATCACCTGACCGAAGTATTGTCAGGTTTCTTTAATGTAAAGTGTTTTGTTTTGTTTTGTTTTGTTTTTGGCTTTTCCATACCATACTCTTTGGAGGGAAATCACTGTGTGCAGTCATTATTAGCTGATTACATTTTATTATAAAAGCTGTACATTTACTTCCAGTACTTTAGACATGGTATCTGTTTTAGTTTCATTACTTGTGAATGAGAAGGTTGAAATTCCAACTGTGTTGCAATAGTAACAGGAGAATGCTTACCAATTGAATCCTAATGAGACATGAATGGCAAGGAAATGAAGTTAGCAGTTAGAAAATTAAGAACCAAAAGAAGTGATCAAGAGAGAGACCAGCAGTTCTCAAAGCTCTTTGTCTCAGGATCAAAATTATTGAGGAACCCCAAAGAGCTTTTGCTAATTTATTACATTATTAAAAATTAAATCTGAGGAAACTACAAAATCCGGATGAAAGAAATCAACTATATAAATAAGTGGAGAGATATTTCATGTTCATGGAACGGAGCATTCAATTTTTTAAAGATGTCAGTTCTTCCCAACTTGATCTATAGAGTGAACACAATACAAATCAAAATTCCAGGAAGGTATTTTGTAGGTATCAACACACTGATTCTAAAATTTATGTGGAGGGACTTCCCTGGTGGTCGAGTGGTTAAGATTCTGAGCTTCCATTGCAGGGGGCGTGGGTTCAATCCCTGGTCGGGGAACTAAGATCCCGCATGCCGTGCAGTGTGGCCAGATAAATAAATAATAAAAAATTAAAGTTTATGTGGAAAGGCAAAAGATCCAGAATAGAGAGCACAACACTGAAAAAGAATAAAGTTGCTACAACCTGATTTCAAAACTCACTATACAGCTATAGTAATCAAGAGAGTGTGGTACTGGTGAAAGAATAGACACAGCAATCAATGGAACAGAATACGGAGCCCAGAAATAGACCACACAAATATAGTCAACTGGCATTTGACAAAGGAGCAAAGGCAATTCAATGGAGAAAAAATAATCTTTTCAACAAATGTGCTGAAACAAGTGACATCCACATGCAAAAAAATAAGCCTAGACACAGACCTTACACCTTTCACAAAAGTTAACTCAAAACGGAGGATACATAAAAGTAAAGTGCAAAACTGTAAAACTACTAAAAGAAAACAGAAAATCTAGGTGAGCTTTCATTTGGTGATGAGTTTTTAGGTATAGCACCAAAAGCATAACCCATGACAGAAAAAAATTGATGTTAGATTTTATTAAAATTAAAGTTTCTGCTGTGGGAAAGACACGGTTAAGAGAATCGCAAGATAAGCCATAGACTTACAGAAAATCTTTGCAAAACACATATCTGAAAAAGGACTTGTTTAAAACATGTTGGGTTGGCCAAAATTATCGTTTGTTTTTTTCTGCAAGATGGCTCTAGCAGCACTTAGTTGTCTTTAACTTCATTCGAAACAATTTTGTTAGATTGTATTGTGACAGCTGTCATATCAGTGTGCATTTAAAAAAAACTTATCAAAATTGGTGAATTTTTGTGTAGTCATTATAATATTGAAGATGGAAGAAAAAAACAACATTTCTGGCATACTATGCCTTTTGAGAAAGGTAAAAAAGCAACTGAAACACAAAAAAGATTTGTTCAGTGTATGGATAAGGTGCTGTGACTGATCGAACGTGTCAAAAGTGGTCTGTGAAGTTTCATGCTGGAGATTTCTCGCTGGATGATGCTCCAGGGTCGGTTAGAACAGTTGAAGTTCATAGTGATCAAACTGAGACATTAACTGAGAACAATCAATGTTATACCATGCAGGAGATAGCCGTTATACCCAAAATATCCAAATCAAGCGTGGAAAATCATTTGCACCAGCTTGGTTATGTTCATCACTTTGATGTTTGGGTCCCACATAAGTTAAGCAAGAAAAACCTTCTTGACCGTATTTCCACATGCAAGTCTCTACTGAAACATAACGAAAACGTTCCGTTTTTAAAACAAAATGTGACGGGTGATGAAAAGTGGATACTGTACAATAATGTGGAACAGAAGAGATCATGGGGCAAGCGAAATGAACCACCACCAACCACACCAAAGGCCGGTCTTCATCCATAGAAGGTGATGTTGTATATATTGGGATTGGAAGAGAGTCCTCTATTATGAGCTCCTTCTGGAAAACCAAACGATTAATTCCAACAAGTACTGCTCCCAATGAGACCAACTGAAAGCAGCCCTTGACGAAAAGCCTCCAGAATTATTCAACAGAAAATGCATAATCTTCCATCAGGATAATGGAAGACCACATGTTTCTTTGATGACCAGGCAAAAACTGTTACAGCTTGGCTGGGAAGTTCTGATTCATATGCTGTATTCACCAGACATTGCACCTTTGGATTTCCATTTATTTAGCTCTTTACAAAATTCTCTTAATGGAAAACATTTCAATTCCCTGGAAGACTGTAAAAGGCACATGGAACAGTTCTTTGCTCAAAAAGATAAAAAGTTTTGGGAAGATGGAATTATGAAGTTGCCTGAAAAATGGCAGAAGGTAGTGGAACAAAAGGGTGAATATGTTGTTCAATAAAGTTCTTGGTGAAAATGAAAAATGTGTCTTTTGTTTTTACCTAAAAACTGAAGGAAACTTTTGGCCAACCCAATACAGAGAACTCTCAAGAAAACAAGTGACCCAATTAAAAAATGGGCAAAAGACTGGATAGACACCTTACCAAAGAAGATATACAGATGGCAAATAAGCATATGAAAAGATCCTCAATATCATTTATCATTAGGGAATTACAAATTAAAACAACAGTAAGATACTATTGCACACATATTAGAATGACCAAAAATTCAAAACAAATGCTGCATCAAATGCTGGTGGGAATGCAGAGCACAGGAGCTCTTATTCATTGCTGGTGGGACTATAAAACGGTACAGGCTGCTTTGGAAGACAGATTGGCAGTTTCTTATAAAGTTAAACATATTCTTACAATATGATCCAGCAATTACACGCCAAGATATTTACCCAATTGGTTTGAAAATATGACCTCACCAAAATTTGCACACAAATATTTGTATTATCTTTATTCATAACTCCAAAAATTGGAAGAACCAAGATGTCCTTTAATAGGTGAGTGAATAAAAAAACTGTGTTACACCCATGGGATACTATTCATCAACGAAAAAAAATCAAGCCATGAAAACACAGGAATGAATCTTAAGTGCTTATTACTAAGTGAAAGAAGCCAGTCTGAAAAGGCCACATACTTTATGATTTTAATTATATGACATTCTAGAAAAGGCAATATTATAGCAACAGTAAAAATCAGTGGTTGCCAGAGGCTTGGAGAAGAGGAAAGAGGGGTGAATAGGTGAAGCACTGGGGATTTTTTAGGGTGGTGAAATAATCCTATATGATATTGTAATTGTGGATACTTGACTCTATGCATTTATCAGTACTCATAGAACCTTATAGAACATAGAATGAACTGTAATATATGCAAATTTAAAAAATCAGTTAGAAGGTCAGAGGATCCCAGGTTGGAACACAGAATGTGACAAAGTAACCGTATTACAATGTATGCAACAGCTTCACTGAAAAAGGTAGGGAAAACATACTCATTTGAAAATGAGAGGAATCTGTAAGACTGAAGACTAAAGAAAATGTACGTAAACACTGTACTCTAGTTGATTAAGTCTTTTTCCCATGGGGGTATGGCTTAAGAGTTTTGATACTGGTATACATGTATATTGGAATTAAATAATTATGTAAGTGGATGGCCGATGGCGGGACCCAAGCTTCTTCTTGTTGGAGTGGGAATTTTTCAGATAAGCCCAGGGAGGAAGGTAGAATCATCCATGTGGTAGTGGATTTGAGTTGGAGGCATCATCAGGAACTCATGTTTAGCTTAATATAGATACAGGCTTCCCTGGTGGCGCAGTGGTTGAGAATCTGCCTGCCAATGCAGGGGACACGGGTTCGAGCCCTGGTCTGGGAAGATCCCACATGCCGCGGAGCAACTAGGCCCGTGAGCCATAATTACTGAGCCTGCGCGTCTGGAGCCTGTGCTCCGCAACAAGAGAGGCCGCGATAATGAGAGGCCTGTGCACCGTGATGAAGAGTGGCCCCCACTTGCCACAACTAGAGAAAGCCCTCGCACAGAAACGAAGACCCAACACAGCCAAAAATAAATAAATAAATAAATAAATAAATAAAAATAAAAAAAAAATAGATACAGATAGTTACATATATAAATATTTATAGACAGGAATATAGATGGATTAGTAAACACATTTATATTTCCTTGCTCATCAGCTGAGAGGGCTTAGAAGCAATGACACCCTAGTAGCAGCAAGCACACCTAACACCCAGATGTTGGTTTTTTAATACCATTTTCCAATTAAAAAAAAAAAAAAAAGAAACAAGGCTCTTTGGAATACTGTCTGGTTCTAGGCCTGGAGCTGATTCTAGGTCTCATATACAAGATGAGCCTGGAACATTTTGTAGTGACAGAAATAAGGAAATGCTACACACACACACATATACACACACACGCACAGATTATAGGAGTACATCAACTGAAAGAGCACCAAATGGTCAAAGTTGAGACAATGTGAACAACAAAATAAATAAAGTAGTATTAGATTATAACACAAAATATAAAATAAACATCCATGAGTCCATACTGATATAAATAATGACTGAATAAAAAATAAATGAGGGAGAAGAGACAAATCTCCCATGCAAAAAGAATTCCAAAGAATTTATGTAGATACCCAAGGAGACGGAGAATAACTCCCCACTTCTTAGGTGTGGTCTGCACGTAACGAGTTTCTTCCAAAGAGTACAGTATGGAAGGGGCAGGGGGAGTAACTTTACAGTGGAGAAAGGGGATTTTTTTTTTTTTTAAACTCTATTGCACTCTTATTCATTTATTTATTTATTTGGCTGCTCAGGGTCTTAGTTGTGGCACGCGGGATCTTCATTGCGGCATGCGGGATCTTTTTTCTTTTTTTTAGTCGCGGCATGCAGGATCTAGTTCCTGGACCAGGGATCAAACCCGGGCCCCCTGCATCGGGAGTGCGGAGTCTTAACCGCTGGACCACCAGGGAAGTCCCAAAAAGGGGAATATTTTAATATTTTTTTTCAGATAATTGTGGTCACTATGCTAAAACTAACCTAAACTAAAACTCAACGATTGGTACTTTCTTAAAGATTAGTTGTAATGTGGATTATGAAAGCATATCGGTAAACTTTTTGTATTCTTTACATTAAAATCTTGCACTTTAAATGGATCTTTTACCCATGCATAATTTTGTAACATTATACATTTGCCATTTGGAAAATAATTGTTCACTGATATACAGATATTCCAAATGTTAATACATTTCATTAAACAATATAAGTATTTTAAAAAGCATATACATCAGAAAATCCTTTAAGTATTAAAAAGTTGTCATGACACTATGGTGAATAAAAGTTTTCCAAATTCGTAATTATCATTTGGAAGCTTGAGTTTTATCTTTGGTAACAAATACTGTCACTTGTTTTACTAAAAGTGACAGGCTTACTTTGTTTATTTGATTTTTTGTGAAAATATTTGCCAAATAACCAAGTCTGAATAACTATAGTCTGTCAGCTCTTTCAAGTAAAAATGCCATTCCTTGAATCAAGTTGCTAGGTTAGCTCACAACTCAATTGCACAAGTGCTTTTCCTGAAGACCACCATTGTACTTCAGTATGTAGGTTTTGCCACAGAAAATATTAAAAAGATGTACTCAGTGCTTGGGATCTCATAAAGAGTAATTTTTCCTGCTTCATCAAGGACATTCGTAAGTGAAACTGGCAATGAAGAATACAATGAATATTAGTATGGTTTGGTACCACTGCCTTCATGCTATTGTGCCAACCATTTTACCTATCATTGCTTTTGCATCATCGGTTCCAATGTCGATACATTTTGTAATTTCTTTCCGTTTAATTTCACAGATTATGATTGAATTTTTAGAGAAAACAGGTAACATTCACACACAAGTCAAGAAGCATTAGAAGAACTAGGAATGTAATACACAACACGATAAATATAATTAACACTGCTGTATGTTATGTGTGAAAGTTGAGTGTAAATTCTAAAGAGTTCTCATCGCAAGGAAAAATATATTTTTCTATTTCTTTAATTTTATACCTATATGAGATGATGGATGTTCCCTAAACTTATTGTGATCATCACTTCTTGTAAATCAAATCATTATGATGTATACCTTAAACATTTGCAGTGCTGTCAAGTATATCTCAATGAAACTGGAAGAAAAAAAAGAAGCACTGGAAGAAATTTTATGATTGGTTAAGGACAGAGCGCTGAAAATAATATACAGTGAGTATAGAACTTCTTGAGTGAAATATATTTTTCATGAGATTTGTCGACGCAAAGGCTGCTGACATTATTTATTAGCATAAGGAAATAAATCAAATTCAAAGAGAAGGGAGTTAAGTAAACTATGTTGTATATCCTCTTTCTCATGCCCCATATTTAATCCATTATTAAGTTTTGTTGATTTTTATCTCCCACTATCTCAAATTTGTCCATTTCTTTTCTCCACACAGCCTCTACTCCTGTCCAAGCCACCATTATCTTACCTCAACATCTGATTGACTTATTCCTTTCCCTTGTTCCTATCCAGTCCATTTTCCAATAACCAGTGATCTGATCTTAAATTAATGTAATCTTACCACTAGTCTAATCTTTTTTTTCTAAAGATCTGATCTTAAATTAATGTAATCTTACCACTAGTCTAATCGTATAATCCTGTCCTATAAACTTCCTAAGGGCAACCCACTGCATTTAGGATCAAAAAATAAATAAAAATCATATATCCTTACTGTAATCTACCAGGCCCTGTGAGATGTGACCTTTCCCTAACTTACCAACCTCACTTTGTACCCCTTTCACCCTTAAATGCTGACTGTCCATAGTGATCTCTTAATTCCTCAAACATGAACATGAGAAAGCTCTTTTCTACATCAGGACTTTTACATATGCCGTTCCCTCAGTTTATAATATTCCCCCTTCCCTTCCTTCTAGATGGGCTAATTCCAACCTATCTCTCAGGTATTAGCTGAAATATTACTACTTTGGAGAGGTCTTACCTGACACCCACTGCCACAGGTCTCTGTGTTATACTCTCATAACACCAGCAGAGAGCATACCTTAATTTGTATAGTTAACTTTTTAATATTTATCTCTTTACTTTTCTCTAAGCTCTGTGCAAGCAGAGGCTGTATCTGTTTTGTTCATCGATGAATCTCTTGAAACCACAGTACCTGACATATATATATTCAATAAATATTATAGTTAATATAGAAGTGAATATGAGAGGGGACTTTTGACAAGAATAGATAAGAAATTATGACGGGAGATTTAAAAATATTTCATTCACTGCTTCCATTTAAAAAACACACACATTTTAAAGAAAAGAAAATTAACTGTCTGTTGTAGTCAGAACTCTTTCAACCGAAAAGTAACAAATAACCAATCAACACCGCTTCAATAAGAAGAGGAATTCAGGGACTTCCCTGGAGGTCCAGTGGTTAAGACTCCACAAAGAAAAGGAATTCATTGGTTCATGTAACTGAAAGTCTAAGGATTAACATTGACCACACGTGGATGCAGGTGCTTAAATAATGTCATCAGGAATCTTCTATTTTAGCTTTGCTTTTCCTTTCTGTTGGTTCCCATGCCTGCCTCCCTGTTTCCCCCAGTCATATATGGAGGGAGAAATGGCCCTAGTAAAGCTAGGCTCATAGGCTTAATAGAACTTTTAATTTCAAAAGACGGAAACTTCTTCCTGATAGAGCCAATAAAAGTTCTGGCAATGCCCATCATGGCCTAGGTTGGTCCACATGTCCATCCCTGAACCAGGAGAATATAATATTCTGATTGGTCACCTGAACCATATGGGATGAATGGAGCAGAGGGGGCTCTCGAAGGGAAAATCAAGGAACTATTGCTTCAAAAAGGGGATAGATACTGAGGAGGCTAAAAGATACCCACTTTAACTATACAGAAAAATTATCTGAAGAGGAAAAATACACATTAAAAATAAAACTGCATATAAAATACTTGCCCTTGAGAAAAATCTTAAGAGAAAAGGAAAATTTCTCTACTAAAAAAAAAAAAAAAATCAGATATTGACTACAGAAAAGCACATGATAATTTGAGCTATGAGATAGTGGAATAATAATAATAATAATAATATAAATATGCTAATAGGAATGTTATCAAATTTATAGTTGAACTAATCCAAGAACTAATTTCTGCAAATAGACAATTAATACAAGGTTGGGCCCTGTACCAGTCAACAGGCTATTTCAAGCACCTTTAGATGGTTTCATTCTTAAGCAATTGAAATCATGGTCTCATATCATTGATAATAAATTGGTCTCATTTAGTTGTCAATGTAGATCTCTAAAGACCTAGATTTAGTTTGAATGATTAAAATGTTTACGCTGATTTGAATATTAGCCATTAGTCGCTGCCTCTGGTCTCCTGCGTTTGTTTTTCAAGTTATCAGCATCTGGCCTGGGTCAATCAGCAGCAAGGTTTGTGGATGTATAGCTGATGTCTCAGCTCCACCACGTGGTAGTGGTTGGAATTAAGTTTGCATCCCTTTAGGGGTAGGATCTGCTGATTAAAAACAAGCAAGCACAAGGAATATAATGAGTGTAAATCAGAGTAAAAAAATGGGCGTATAGCTTCCTTCCTATATCTACTTTATTCCAGACAAAGAGGAAATTGAAAATTATATACACAGAAATTTTAATCTTTTCTTCCTGTTCCTTAGGATATACTCCCTGGATTCACATGCCCCACTTTGGAGACCACTGACCTAGAGAAATCCTCACACACATGCCCCAAAAGATAAATACAAGAATATTCATTGAGGCAACTGCTTTTAATAATGAAAAAATTGGAAGTAACCTAACTGTCCATTAACAGGTAAGTGAGTAAAGTTTTTAATATTCATTCAATGGAATATATGTACTCAAGGAACTACCTTAGAGCAGGTTAAAATAACTGGGTTAGAGCTACCTGTATCATAATAGATACATCTCAGAAACATTGCTGAGGGACTGGTGGTCCAGTGGTTAAGACTCCGCACTCCCAACGCAGGGGACCTGGATTCGACCCCTGGTCAGGGAACTAGATCCTGCATGCCGCAACTAAAGATCCCGTGTGCTGCAACTAAGACCCAGTGCAGCCAAATAAATAAATAAATACATATTAAAAAACTGTTGAGGAAAAAGGAAGTTGTAGCGTGATATGTAGTGTATGAGACCACTTTAAAACATGTTACACAATCCTTTCTATTATTTATGGATACATAATATACAAAAATGGTACGTACACATGCATGGCAATCAAAAACACTGAAGTCAGAATAATGGTTACTCTGGAGAGGGAAGGAGAAAACTGGGACTGAAGAGGGGTCTGGAGCAAATGTGGTAAAATTCTAAGATTTGACAAAGCTTAGAGAGCAATACTGTGTTATATATATATAATTATCTGAATACCTTTCTATGTGTTTAAATTATCATGTAATATTAAAATATTTAATAAGACAGATTGAAAAAACATTACCCCAAAGAAGGTATGGGAGGAACACTAGAAAGAAAAAGCCAGAATTATTTTATCTCTACTCTGTACCAGAGCAAACCAAGTAGGAAATGGAGTGGTATAGGATTATTTACATGAATACTGAAATGCCAAGGATTATGATAGGCATACCGTGGGAGAGAATGAACCAAGAGCTAAAATCTTCAAAAAATGAGGGGGAGTGAGTCTGGGCGGTATGTACATGACAGCCACAAGTAGAGATACTATGTGGTAAATGCTGATGACAAACTGGGGGTCTTTGGGGGGGAATGATCATCTAGAAGGAACAAGGGGGACATGGAGCATACCTACTCCATGACAAGGCTCAGTGGGAGTAGGGGTGCAAAGGAAGCAGAGTCCTAGGGGAGAGCCATGTTCCCTTTAGAACAAGAAAGTTAAGGGAACATTTCAGAGAAGAAGGTGATGATATAATAGATTTTGCTGATGACCGTCCATGAGTTTTAGAAGGCTTTCGATAAATGAGTGCGTATGAATGGATTAATGAAAAGTGAGATTTAAAATGTATCTAATGATTGTGTAAGCCCTACATGAAATGTAAAGTGCTACATAAATGGAAGGCATCATTCCTATCTATTAATATGCCTCGATTGAGGAAACTTCATTCTGTGTTCATGGTTTTCTTCACATTAATTTGTACTTTCTAAATTGACAATATTCTTTTCCAGCCTTATTCATTTTTTTCCCCTTATGGTTCCTCTTACACTCCCTAGGCATCTTTTCTAAAATCTGTTTGGGGAGAGGAGAGAGAAATTATCCTTTTAAGCAAAACACCATCATGCAACTCTAATTGTATAATCTTCCATTATTTTGTCTGCCTTAAACATAAATATAATGATGACAGGAATTTTAGAGCTGGAAGATAACTTATTTTATTTATTTATTTATTTATTTATTTATTTATTTATGGCTGCATTGGGTCTTTGTTGCTGCATGCGGGCTTTCTTTAGTTGAGGCGAGCGGGGGTTACTCTTTGTTGTGGTGTGCGGGCTTCTCATTGTGGTGGCTTCTCTTGTTGTGGAGCATGGGCTCTAGGCGCGCCGTCTTCAGTAGTTGTGGCATGCGGGCTTCAGTAGTTGTGGCTTGCAGGCTCAGTAGTTGCGGCATGCAGGCCCTAGAGCAGGTGGGCTTCAGTAGTTGTGGCGTGTGGGCTCAGTAGTTGTGGCACACAGGCTTAGTTGCTCCATGGCATGTGGGATCTTCCAGGACCATGGCTAGAACTTGTGTCCCCTGCATTGGCAGGCGGATTCTTAACCACTGCGCCACCAGGGAAGCCCCGGAAGAGAACTTAAAGATAATGTTAATACAAACTTCTCATTTTACAACTGACCAGAGATTGTGTGATTTGCCAAATTGAATTGTCTGATTACTAGCAGAACCAGGGCTAGAATCTATGCCTCGTCTCCAACTTCCTTCTGTTTTTCTTTAAACAGCAGAAACAGAGAAAGCACCTGTTACAGGGGCACTGTATACTGGTAGTTGAGTGCAGGCTCTGATGTCAGACTACTCAAATTCAAATCTTAAATCTGCTATTTATTAGCTGTGTGGCCTTGGCCAAGTAACCTAACTGCTCTGAGCTTCAGTTTCCACATCTACAAAATGGAAGGCACAATTATATCTACTTCATAGAGTTGTTACAAGGATTAAATGAATTAATGTACTTAAAGCAGGTAACAGTGCTTGGCACATAAAGTGACCAGAAATCTAAGCGACTGTTACTATTTAGCACATACTCTGCTAGCTGCTGATATCACAGAGATTAACAGAGGCCAGGGATTTTACCCACAGCTGTTTTTGTTTGGTCTGGAGTTTAATAAACCAAACCAAACCAAAACAACAGCAAAAAAAAAAAAATGCACTTGAGATAATGTTTACAAATCTGGTTATTTCACAGAGATCTAAATTTCCAGTTTCTCTTGAAAACTGGAAGGTCTGACATCTAGGCCAGAATTCTGATGTAGCAACGATTGGCTGGAGCTAAAAGCAGCTGCCCCGCTTTAGTCCACACCACTCACATAATGTACGTGCATGTACTCACATGCTTGCCTCTGAAATTGCATCCCAGACTAAGACAGTCCCTGTTCTCAAGGAATTCACAATCCAATAGGTGAGATGCATCTGCTAAACAATTCACAATACAGTGTGACAGAAACAAGTACAAAGTTGCAAAGTAGAAAGTATAGTAGCAGCCTGAAGGAACAGGAGTGTGTACTGAATGGTGGAGGTGCTGCTGGTGATGAATGTTGTCAAGAAAGTGGCTTTGAAAAAAAGGAGTGGAAGAGGGTTGCAGAGAGAATAGGATATGCAAAAACATTGAAATGGGAAACAATTTGTGTGTTTATCAATTGAGGAGTGCAGTTTTGGAGACTACAGTAAGAAGAGTAAGCTGACAAGTAGGCTGATACTAGATAATAAAAGCCCCGTAATTTGGATTTAAGCCAAGAGATGGATAGCCCTTGAAATGTTTTCTGTCATTAAATTCCAAATCTAACTTTAATGCATTTATGCTTGGATACTCTTACCATTCTCTGTCAAATGTCTTTGGGCCTTGTGTTTGAGAAATGCTGTACAACCCACAATATTCTATGAAATCTCTTTCAATAGCAAATTGCCACTTCAGGAAGAAGCCCTGTCTTTATAATTGATAAAATACCACTTTTAGGTTTGTCTGCAAGTAAAGTTTCCTCATCTGTAAAATGGGTATAATAATAGCACCTATCTCAGGGCTATTAAATTGAGAATTTAACTCAATATAACTCATTTAAAGAACTTACCAGGGTACCTGATACAGAGTAAAAGTGGTCAATTAGTATGTTATTATGATTATATTTAATGAGTTTTCCTTGTCTACCATCCCTACCATTGAGAAAATATAACATTTCATTAAGTCAAATATGTATTTTTCTTTGAAAACTGAAGTTAAGATTGGTCGCATTTTCAGGCTGCAAATGGTAAAAAATAATGCAAAACATACTAGAGAAAAGTGCCAAGATAAAACTTCCTTTCCTTCCATATTATGGATTGCAAAAGTTTCAAGAACAATTTAAAGACTTTTGTGCAACATAGAAAGTGCAAGTTGCCTGCAGAAATTAATTAAATAATAGTTTATTAGTGGTAATAAAAGTGCTTAGGTAAAGAGACATTTCTCCAGTTCCCGTATCCTCAAAGAGGAGGAAAAAACCTCAGGCAAAAGACCTTTTCGTCTGACAGAAACATCTTGGATGGCCTGGGAGCTCAGACAATTACTTGGCGGGAAAAGAATAAATACAGACCAAATTCTCACAATCTGTTTCTGTTTAGTTTATAAACTGCGATCGACTCTGGCAGCTTTCGTGCCTTGTGGGACTTGAAGTCCAGAGGGGAGAAGTGATCAGGACTGTTGAAGCTTGGAAGCCGGCGGCCCCTGCAGGTCTGAGCAGTAAGGACTACAACTCCCGACACATACCGCGAGGCCGCGCCGTAATTACCGGCAACCAACCGGATCCGAGCAGGACAAGCCCCAGCCCCAGGCTCGGAGGACTGCCTCCACCAATGGCAGAGCTCCCACCGCAAACCCTGTGGGTTAGGTTGTGAGGCTCCGGCGGGGGCGGGGAGGAGCCGAGGGGGTTCAGCAAAAGCTCGGCCGCCGGGTGGGTCGGGGCGTTCGGCGCGCCCTTCACTGAAGCGGCGGTGGCCGGGCTGGGCGCCGGGAGTGGGAAGCGACGGCGCGGCTGGAAAATGCCAGTCCATTCCCGAGGGGATAAGAAGGAGACGAACCATCACGATGAGATGGAGGTGGACTACGCCGAAAACGAGGGGAGCAGCTCCGAGGACGAGGACACCGAGAGCTCGTCGGTCTCCGAGGATGGAGATAGCTCAGGTACGCGACCCAGCGGGCTGGGACCCCGAGTCCTCGCGCCAGGCTAGCGACAGGCCGCTCTCCACACGCCGGGCAGCTGCGTCCTGCTGGGAGAGCGGGGAGGGGAGAGAGGGAAGGGGCGGAGACTGGCTCCCAGCTCTCCGTGGCACCCGGACTGTTCGCTGGGCGCTGCCCGGCTCCTGGCGGGTCCCGGTTGGCGGGGCGGGGCGGGGCAGGGCGCGGGCCTGGACTCGCCCAGCTCCCGTACGCTGCGCGGTCCTGCTCGCGGTCCGCCCCGCCCTTGGGACCTCCGGGTAGTGCCCGGGGCTATCCGGAGCGAGGAATGTGCCGCATCTTGTCTGGGAGACCCTGCAAATGCCTCCTCTCCCCAGACCACCGACTTCTTATTTTGCACCTTTGCAACCCTTACTTGTCAACGTGGGTGGGTTGTCGGAGCCGAGGGTAGATTTGTATTGGCTCTTGGCTGGTTTAGAATTTATTAATCTCAGCTTCCAAGTCAGCGTGTCAGTCAGCACTTGATATTAGTGCTCTTTCGAGGGGCTGACGTGGGAGCTGGACCGTTTACAGCATCTCTCTGCACTTGTCAAGACTAAGAAGAGCCTAACATCAGGGGTGGTTGGGGATCTTCATATGCTTATAAATTGGCTGATTTTTGGCAACTTTAAAATTCTCCAAATCCTTTCTTTCTTGCAATCTTTTCTAACTTTGGGCTATTTTAGGTTTGTTTTTTGTTTTTTCGGGTTTTGGGGGGGGAGGTGGGGTGAGGTAGAGGAGGGCAGGTTAACACCACAAGTGAATTTTTGCAAACTTTTAGTAATGGTTATTTTTTAAAAAATGGAATTTGTGATTACCTGGATTCTTTTCCTTTTATCCATATGATGAAGATGAGACGTATTTCTTTGTCTTGTCTTGATTTTGGCCATGTGAAGCAAGGATTGATGACAGGTTGATGACAGTCTGTCAGCACTCTGACACCCTCTTTTCAGGTTTCCCTTTCAAAGGAAACCTCCATGGAAGTATGTAATTTCAGTCAATAAATCAACCACCCCAAAATAATTATTTCTGAGTGACTTCCTTGTGCAGTACTGGGTTCTACTCATTGTGAGCTATAAATAGTTATAATCTAACTGCAATTAAAGAGCTGTCATAGGTCACCACTTGATTAAATTGCCAAACAAATGCTTAACTATAAACAATACTGTAGGAATTGAGCAGAGGAAATCTTTTCAGTATAGGGTGGTCAGCAAAGGCTAGATGAAGAAGGTGGGGTTAACTAAATTACCTCGAAGAATGGGTAGAATTTGGATTGGAGTGGTAATGTTCAGGTGTTTGTATAGAACAGCGGTCCCCAACCTTTTTGGAACCAGGGACTAGTTTCGTGGAAGATAATTTTTCCACGGACCGGGGAGGGGGGGATGGTTTAGGGATGATTCAAGCGCATTACATTTATTGTGCACTTTATTTCTATTATTATTACATTGTAACATACAGTGAAATAATTATGCAACTCACCATAATGCAGAGTCACTGGGAGCCCTGAGCTTGTTTTCCTGCAACTAGATGGTCCCATCTGGTGGTGATGGGAGACAGTGACACCAGAAGTGTGTTGCTTATGTCCAGTCTACTCTGTGATCTCGTTTTGGCTTCTGTCACTGCAGAAAACCCTGCTTCATGAAGATAGGATGTTGGAAATGGAAGCAGGCTTTTCAGTGCTTTTGTGGCAATTTCAGGATATTCCGCCTTGACTTTAATCCAGACTGTATGGAGATTTGAAGTTGTCTCAAACATACTTTTAAGGCCACCGTCATTTGCGATCTCAAGCAGTTGATCCTCTTCTAGCATGGACAAAGTCGATTTCACCTGGCTTATTCACAAATGGGTCGCGGATCCATTTCTTCCCAGTTTGGGGGTCTTTTGTGGTTGGGAAGTAATGCTCAACTCTTTAGAAAGCTGAGATAGGTGATCATGCACCAGCTGGGAGAAAGAAGGCCCTGGTTCAGTCTCTTTCAAAATCTCTGCTAATGTTTGAAACATGTCAGAAATCCCATTGTTCACTCGTCGCCCCCATAATTCCAGTTTGGCTTTGAATGCAGCCACTTTATCTGCCAACTTGAACACAGTTGTCGTTCTCCCCTGAAGTGACAGATTGAGTTTGTTGAGCAGGTTGAATATGTCACACAAGTAAGTAAGTTTTGTGATCCATTCTGTGTCACTGAAATGTGCTGCCATTGGTGAATGTTTTGATTAAAGAAATCTCTGGAGCGGCTCTCATAACTCAAAAACTCTGGCCAGTGATCTACCTTTAGAAAGCCATCTCACTTCTGTGTATAAGAGAAGACGTGTGTCCATCTCCTCACAGAGCTGAGTGAACAGACATGAGTTAAGGACATGTACTTTAATGTGGTTGATAATTTTAATCATATCCTGAAAAATGTTGTTTAGTTCAGGTGACATTTTTTGGCTAGTCAGCATTTCTCTATGGATGACACAGTGCGTAGACTCACATTCAGAAGCGACCTCTTTGACCCGAGTAGTGAAACCAGAAAGCCGTCCAGTCATGGCGGCCGCTCCGTCCATGTGTATACTGGCACAAAATGACCAATTCAGTTTTCCTGTTATGTAATCATTCAAAAACTTGAATAGTGCTGCAGCTGTGGTGTTGGTTGGCAACAAAAGTGCACATAACATACCCTCATGCACATCCTCCTGAAAAATATATCGCACAAAAACACGCATTGTTGCCCTGTTGTCAATATTGGTAGATTCATCAACCTGGATTGTGTACCACCGTGACTCATTAATCCTCTCTAACAATTGTGCCTTGATATCCTGTGCTATTTCATCAATTCATCTAGTTATGGTGCTAGCTGAAAGAGGAACACATGCCACCTTTTGAACTGCATCCTCTCCTAAAAGTTCACGACAAACGTCCTTAGCAGCAGGCAAGATCAACTCTTCACCAATAGTAAAAGGCTTCTTAGCTTTAGCAATGCGTTTAGCCACTAAGAATGATGCTTTCAGTGCAGGCACATTTGATGAAGTGGTGGCCTTCAGTAAGTAATTGCTTCTGTTCTTTGTGTTCACGTTTTTTTCTTTTGAAAAACTCCAAAGGCTTGTCTTTTAATGCAGGGTGCTTGGTGTCCATGTGGCGAAGCAGTTTTGAAGGTTTTATGGCTTCGTTGGATAGCCGGTCGCCACATATTATACAAAGTGGGCTTGGAAAATGTGAATCACCTGTTGCAACGAACCTGTAATTTAAGTAGGACTCTTGGTATTTTTTTTAAACCCAGCTTTCTTTTTGTTGGTAGTCTTAGAGTCTTCTGCTGTCTCATCATTGGGTCTTTCCCCCTTTTCAAAGAAGCTCTCCAGCGATATTTGTTTTTACTCACTTTGGCTAAGGTTAGCTTGTGGGCATACCAAAACTGTGACTGAGACAAGTGCACAGTGCGGGAAAGAGGCACGGACGGAAGTGGTAAATAAAATAATGGGTGGGCCATGCACGGACTAAAATAAGTGTCGGATTCTGACTTAAAGCCTGCCACAAGATGCAGCTGTACAATTGAAGTACATCAACTCACTTGCCACTATAAAGCCTGCCATCAGATGCAGCTTAATTGTCACTTGCCACTCACTGATAGGGTTTTTTAAAAAAAATTTTTAAATTTTACTTATTTTTTGGCTGTGTTGGGTCTTCGTTGCTGCACGCAGGCTTTCTCTAGTTGCGGCAAATGGGGGCTATTCTTCATTGCAGTGCACGGGCTTCTTATTGCGGTGGCTTCTCTTGTTGCTGAGCATGGGCTCCAGGCGTGCGGGCTTCAGTAGTTGCAGCACTCAGGCTCAGTAGTTGTGGCATGCGGGCCCTAGAGCACGCGGGCTTCAGTAGTTGCGGTGTGTGGGCTCAGTAGTTGTGGCGTGCAGGCTCAGTAGTTGTGGCGCATGGGCTTAGTTGCTCTGCAGCATGTGGGATCTTCCTGGACCAGGGATAGAGTCCATGTCCCCTGCATTGACAGGTGGGTTCTTAACCACTGTGCCACCAGGGAAGTCCCACTGACAGGGTTTTGATATGAGTCTGCAAGCAATTGATTTATTATGGTCTCTGTGCAAACTTATCTGCTAATGATAATCTGTATTCGCAGCCGCTCCCCAGCGCTAGCATCACCGCCTCAGCTCCACCTCAGATCATCAGGCATTAGATTCTCATAAGGAGCACGCAACCTAGATCCCTTGCATGCGCAGTTCACAGTAGGGTTCGAGCTCCTATGAGAATCTAATGCTGCCGCTGATCTGACAGGAGGTGGAGCTCAGGCGGTAATGCGAGTGATGGGGAGGGGTTGTAAATACAGATGAAGTTTTGCTTGCTCACTGCTCACCTCCTGCTGTGGGGACCGGTTCCTAATGTGGTACCAGTCTATGGCCCGAGGGTTGGGGACCCCTGCTATAGAAGGAGGAATATAAGAAAAAGTGCAAAGGCCAGAGCTTAAGGCTTATTCAAAAAAGTGAGAAAACCAGTTTGGTTGGGAGAAGGATTTGAGCTAGAAAAGGAAAAGATATAGATGTGAAAGATTTCAAAAAAAGCAGAAAGTGGGATTGATGACTACAAGTTTTAAGAGTCAAGGTAAGAAGAAAAACCCAGATACAAGGAGAATGGTGGTAGCATGAACAGAAATAGAAAAGTAAAAGATTTGAGATGAAGGTGGAAGATAGAGTATTACAGACATGTTGTTTTTGAGGTCCTGATGGTATATTTAAGTCAGAGTGCCCAACTGACAGGTGGAAATGTGGCGTTGGGACCTGCCTGGTATGGGAAGCATAATTTGGAAGTCATCTGCCTAGTCATGAAAATAGGTGAGATTTCAAAAGTGAGGAATACAGAGAAAGAACGTCTATACTATATGTGAATACATTTCCTAGATCTGTAACACATTTTATCTTCAAGTGTTCTTTGTTTTTTTTTTTAATTTTAATTTTTATGGGAGCTAGGATCTCACAAAATGACATCTATTTACTAAAATTCTGCCTCTCTAATTTTTATGTTGACCCTTGTGATTTTTCACTGTTTTTTATTCTATCCCAGAAAGTAATGAACAACTTAATTTGTGAAAAATGTAATAATAATTTGAACTACAAGTCAAATTTTTTAAGTGCAAAGAAATTATTTAAATCAATTTTGCAGTTTTGCATGTTGTGAAAGCATTTCTTTTCTACCATATGTCTTGCATGTTAAACTTCCACAGTTTTATTCTTCTCTAGCCTTGGCACTGGGCCAGTCCTAAGGCTACAGAAAAACTATCCAGAGATATTGGGGAGTGAGTCATCTTGAGGGACCACGTTTAAATAGCCAAGGAATAAGCTATTAGGAGCCAGAAATAATTTTAATCTGTTTCAGAAAAGTTAAAAAAAAATTGTATGCTTCCTCACTATTCACAGATAACTGAATATAATTTAACTCTTTCTCATAGTTTGACCTTTATTTGATGATGATCAATATGCACATCATTTTGAGCTTCAGTTATTCTGATGTTGTCAACTGTATGTGATGTAAAAATAGAAAATATGAAATATAGGACAGAGCTGGTAACTAACAGTTGCTTTCCTTGAAAAGTTTGCTTGTTTTTCTCATTTTCCTCTTTCTCACTGACTGACAGTAATTTGGGGAGAGGGATCAATGGGAATATAAGAGTAGGAGACCAAGATATTCTGTGGTAAACATAATGAGATTAGTCTTCTTTTTTATTTGACTGGCAAATCATCTATGTGAGCAGTGCTGAAAGAAGAATTCCGTAAGTGTTTTTGAGCAATATTAACCTTTAAAGGACATAAACATCTTGGTGCTTAAGTTTTCGTGATTTGGTGGAAAACAGACCAAAAGTGGGTTAATTACTTCATAGTCACACTTTAATGTCAGCCCTTTAAAATGATTTAAAAATGAATAAAAATAAGAAGGTCTAGAGACTGTTATAGTTTTAATTCATCTGTATTTTAGGTTAAAATCTAAAGTGGAAATTATTTTTGGTAAATATGTATTTTAAGGCTGAATATAGGCCTTGCATATCTAACTTCATATTTCAGTTTTTTCTTTTTTTTTTTACCATTTGAGTTAACATTCAGATATATTTGGAACATAAAATTAATTTTATCTTTGATATTTGCCTTTTACTAACAGAAATGGATGATGAAGACTGTGAAAGAAGAAGAATGGAATGTTTAGATGAAATGTCCAATCTTGAAAAACAGTTTACCGATCTCAAGGATCAGTAAGTAGTGACTTTAGAAGGTCATTGTCACCGAATCTCAACCTTGTCACGTGTACACTAGCATGAGAGAAATTATATTCACTCTAGACTATTTTCCTTTTCGTATTTTATGGGACCAACTGATCTGAAAAAGGCTTCGACTGTTGTTTGCCTGCTGAAGACCTCATTAACTAATCAAGGGTTTTGAGGCTGTTTTTTGGGGGGATATAATAAGATTTTTATGTGGGGTTGGTAAAGAAAATGTTTTCCTGGGTTGTTGCACCCTTGATTTTAATCTGCTTCATTCATTCCTTTGTTAAATAATTGGATAAAGATAGCATTTTAAAATTGTGAGAATAAGAGAGATATTTCCCAAAGATGGCATAGTGATTTTTGTTTATATCTTAACATTGGGTAATATATACATTATGTGTTTTCACATGCATTATTTAGTTTGCTTCTCTGTAAGGTTGGGAGATAGTCTTATCTCTAATTTACACGTGAGAAGATTGATGGTCAGAGAGGTTAAGTGATTTGTTCATCGTTCTTCAGAAAGTGATAAATTAAGCCAGGCTTTCTGCCTCCTAGTGCAGAAAGTGCTATGGTGTCCCTTCCACTAAGGCACATTACTTTGGAGGAACTGTAGTGGAATAGAAAGAGCATAGGCTCTGAATCCAGGCTTTCTTGACAGATTTCAAAGGTATGATAAGAGATTCTTTATTATCTACTGTAAAGATTGAATGAGCAATATGTAAAATTCTCAGCCATTTGCCTGGCATGTAGTGTGTGTTTATTAGATACTATTTTTTTCCCCCTCCTTGTAATGCCAGAACTCTTATGTAAAGTTGGTAACGCAAGAATGGGCCCCAGTGATTTGAGAGAACAGAATAGATGCAGATGAGGATTAAAAAAAATCTTAAAGGTGAGCTTTCAGTTTGGAACTTGCTGGCGAGGTTATGGGACATGCTACATTTTAGGAATTGTAAATGGAAGTGAGAAACTTCTGAGACTATAGACACCTTAACTTATTCAGAAGCTGGCTCTTCAGTTTATGAATCCTTCGTGATTTTGCTGCTTATTCCTTTTCTCCTACTTCTTCCCTAGAGAGGCCCAAAGAAGAGATGAAAGCCCATTTAATATCTGGAATTGCCAGACTTAAATAAGACAGATGTGGTTACCATATGAATCCTGCTGGATTTATGCCATTTCTGGTCTTAACTTTCATTGGTATCAGACATGAATATATAGATAACGTTCCATGCTAGTGCAACAAATTAATATAAGCAATCCAAAATAATCCGAGGTTTAAAATTTTGGCTTTAGGAAACATGATATTTTCTTATTCTAAAGATTTATATTATTAATTTGAAATGAAAATAGTTTGGATCCCCAGGAATCCATTATTTGGGCAACATGGAGAGTTCATTCAGTTCATTTGGGATCATTCTGGAAAAGAGGAAGCAAATTTGTATTTTTGTATTTTAGCACAAGTAATCCGTGAATGAATAATTCTTAAACAATTATTTAAGATATACCTATTGAGCTTTTAAAGTGCCTTTTATGGTTATCCAAGAAATGAAAATTGTTGTAAAGCTCTAGTATAATATATTACGTAGGAGAACTTTGCGCCTAGTGAGTAATTTTGTCTAATCTTGTTCACCTTGGGGCAGGCAATTGTCTTGATTTTTACTTTCTCATGGCTCACTATGACCACCAGCCAGTTCCCCCTACCAGCTTTATTCATTTCTGAAAGTGTTAAAAGTAGACCCATTACCACTATTTAATAGGATTCTTTCTCAAGGAATTGGAATCTAGAAATACGTTTTAGAAAAGAAAAATCTTGGCACCAGGTTTATAATTATTTTTTTGTCTTGCCCCATTGCTTGTTTTTTATTTTTATCTTGTCATACTGTGTATCTCTGTAAGCTGTCTCAAATCCTCTTTGGAAGAGGTGGGTAATATAATAAAAATAATAGTAATAGTAATAAATATCCTGCTTTGCCTGTTCTGCTACTACAGGGCACAGTAGCAGTCCTTTCCTAAGGTAGAAAATCCACAATTTGCAGTTTGTAAAGTGGTGGAAGGTGAGTTCTTCCACCTCCTTAAAAAGATAGAGGAACTTGTGCCATCCAAGTTTCCATTCATTTCAGTGTTCAACATCCAACAAACATTAATTGAGCTTCTATTCTGTGAATAGTATTGTGGTTGCTGCTGAGGGACTCATGATCCTTGCCTTTGATGAGTTTATACTTGGATTCCAAGGCTGTAGAAATTACACTGATTTTGAGGAATCTATTCTTTTAAAAGTGAGCTAATAGAATATTGTTAATTCACATATCCTCTTCATTCAAGATGTTCACCTATTCAGGATACCTTATCAATATTTTGTATGAGTTTGATGTTTTTCAGGGACAGTCATCTTTTTTATCAGATTTTTAGCATTTTGCCTAAAGTTGTATTTATAAGTTCAAAAACTATAAGTATCATGTTGTACTTTTCTGACTTTACACATTGTATGTTGAGTTTTAGAAAAATTTAACCCAGATGTGATAATGTATTATTTTGACAGTTAATTCAGATAATTTTTCCCTTTTTGTTTAAAAAAAAGAATAGTTATTGTATTAACACTCAAATTTGCTTTATTCCTTTAGAATCATTGTATAAATCTCTATGCTAATTATAATGACCAATAATAGACAATTAATATTAGTTGCCTTAATTGTATTAGTTTATATTTTCAAGAGGAAAGAGTGGAATTTTATATGAAAGCCAGGTAGCATCATGTTTTCAATAGCCAACTGCTATTTATACTAACACCTACAAGCATAAGCAGTGGTTTCTTTTGGAAGTTACTAGATGCCATCCTTGTGATGTATATGACATATTCTTCACCTATGATGAGTAATAAATGGCCAAAAAAATTTTACAAAATAATCTTAAATTGTTTGTCTGCTTTGAAATTTTAGGATATCCTTGAAATGCCACAAAACCAGGGTTAGAAGTGCCTTTCATAAAGAATGACAATTTAAACATTTTCCTGTTAAAAAAGAGTTAGTTCTGTCCTGCAGGATTATTGCTAAAAATAAACATTGAGTTGTCTCACATACTGTCTTTGATAATCAAGCTAAAGGTATTGGGATGACAGCTGGTAAATTAGGAGTATTTGTATGTGGACTCATAAATAGAGCAACAGGGATTCCTTGCCCCACTTTTCACTTCCCCATCTGTTGAGCAACTCATATTGTTATAGCTTCTTCATTTGCAGTCTAGAAGAACTGAGTATGCCAGATCACAAGTTCTCTAGCCATTGGTTTTACCTTCATCACTCTACTTCCTCTTTGTTCTTTTAAAAATCAAGTAGGCTGAATATTGTAATACTGACTGCTTTTCAGGAAACTTGGAGAGGAGACAGGGAATTATTTATTTTTGACAGCTAGTAATGCCTGTATCTAAATTATTCAAAATGATTTTTTTTTAAACTCAGTGTCTCTTAGAATTGATTTATTCTGCAGTTAAAACAAAAACATCTAGAGTGACCAAAAGTGGTTATTTCAGTTGTATTTTTTGTATTGTAAGTTAACCATTAAAGAGTGATATATCTAAAAAATAGAAAGACATTTCTTTGTGATTATGTGCATAAAGTCAAGTAATGTAACTGTGTTCTTCTCTTCACTTGAGATCAAGGCAAAAATACATTTGGTAGGCTATTAGAATATGAATGATATTAAGAAGAGAATGTATAGAAGTGGTAAATTGTTAGCCTTTGTTGGGCTTTTAAAATTAATATCTTAATTTTTGCTTTGTTAAGACTTTATAAAGAACGATTAAGTCAGGTGGATGCAAAACTACAAGAAGTCATAGCTGGAAAAGCACCAGAATATTTGGAACCACTGGCAACTTTACAAGAAAATATGCAAATTCGTACAAAGGTAGCAGGTAGGAAAGTGAAACATCTTTTCCATATAGTAGAATATGAACTCTTCAATAGACTTTAAAGGTGTTTATCAAGTGAGCGGTTGTTGTTAATGGAAGTACAACTGTATTTACATTGACCAGAGTATTTCACTGTCAGTCAGCCCACAGTTATTTATTAAATGCCTCATGCTTTTCTCTGCTACTGTAGGGGCTTGAAAAAAGAAAAAAAGCCCTCAAATTGCTCACAGTGTTGTTGAGAGGGTACTTCCACATGTGAAACAATTAGAAACCATGATACTTTCATTAAGAGATACTGTTTCTATCGCAGTTTAATTTCCTATTAAGGTTCAATTTAAGTCCTCTTAGTATTTTTCATCTGTAAGAGTGATAAGGATTTTTTATTTGTAAAAACATTTTTTAAATGTTTGATCAGGATGTTAAAGAACAGGGAATTAGCCTTCAAACCTACAATTTAGTCATGAGTTTTTTATTTTGATAAGTTTGGTGACTCATTTGTGGCTATGAATAAATGAAGATGTACTATATTTGTGTGGTTAAATTTCAGTCTTCTGTTTGTAACTGGGATCTGGCCTCAGAATTGTGTCCTACCACGCATAACAAGGGGTATATCTATTTGAAGGTCACTTAATGATTTTTCATAGTCAAACTAAAAACTGAAATTTAATTACTGGAGATGCTGATTGTTTTCTTTTTGAGGGACACTAATTGATCCTCATGTACCTGTTATGTAATACCTAAGGCATTGTTGATAATAGGTTCTTTTTGGACTAAATCCACCTTAAACCAAATTTTATTCTTGAGTGCTTAATATTAAGTATGTAGATGACATGATGCTTAATCTGCTGTCTTTGCATATTGGCTTAGCACACCCTTAAAAGTAAACATGTCCTTAATTTTCCTGGACATTCTAAAAGCACTAAGTGAGACTTAGTGGATGTTTAGGAAATATTACTTCAGTCAATTATTCACTTTTCTACTCGGCAGCCTCCTTTACTTTTTGATTGTACAAAAAGTAGTGTGTGTGAATGTGTTGCTGATGGCATAGTTCCAGATATCTGTCCCTTGCCTTTTCTATACAAGAAACAGAATTACATTTCTAGGGGCAACTATGGCATAGAGTTAAGCATATACATCTAGACCTCTTTGTTTGCCATTTTTGTGATGGCATGTTTGCATGACCATGGTGCCTATTTTATGCTGTTGTCTTGGTACCTCTAAGTTAAACTCACTTGAGCATCCATTCTCTAGGTAAAGCCCTGTTAGGAGCACGCAAACCTCATATCAGTTTATAAATTTTGTTATATTAGTTTCTACATTTAATCCTCTTGGAAACTTTGGACTCTGAAAATAAATAATAGTTAAAAACTAGTGGTTTTGATGGTTATGGTATCCAGTTGTTACTTTGAGTATATATGATTAAGAAACCAGAGCTTATTGACTCTGTTTCCCTTATGAATCCCAAGAGATTGTTTTTCATAGGTGAAGAGTTTTATTTTCATTTTAATCATTCTCTATCAAACATTTAGGAGTATTCTTTAGAAAAATGGGTAAGAACTAAAAATTGCAGTGTAGTTTTTTTCTAGCACTTAAACTCTTAGTTTTCTAGTCTTCTTTGATATATATTTTAACTGAGCCTTTTATTTTTAGTTTTTAAAGGTAAAGTTAGACTCACTTGCCAATTTCTTCTTGATTCATCTTATAAAATAGGACAGAATTCGTGTAGGGAAGTGATATTGAAACTCCTTATTGCTAACATAATCAGAGTAATTGTGTTTGGTTGCAGGAATCTATAGAGAGCTCTGCTTAGAATCTGTAAAGAACAAATATGAATGTGAAATTCAAGCTTCTCGCCAGCATTGTGAGGTACTGTTATTTTGCTTAACTTTTAAGCTGATTTCAACTCTTCAACTCTTCTTATGAGTACAGCAGCTAAAATAGTAAATAAACTAAATGAAACAAAATTAAGTAGTACTTTAGCTCAGCACTTGTACTTTTTTTTTTTTTTTTAAATACAGTTGCACTGGAAGCTGTATTGGAAATAGGACACAAAGAAAGGACCATAGGAGAGAGCTAAGTGATATAATTTTAGAAGTTTTTCAACTGTTACCTTAAAAAGACTTTGTAATGATTATGTCATCTGGCATCACTGAAAATAGTATAATTAGTATAATATTCAAGGCTCAAAAAATGTATATCCAGTAGTACAGTTAGAAAGTTGGGCTATATTAATTTCTCAATTTCTAGATCTGTTTCCACATCTTAGGGCAAAATTCTCTATGGGGAAAAAATAAATTCTGTATGTTCCATTTATTTTGAATAATGTTTGAAAACATAGTGCTGATTTTGCAGATAACTTTTCATAAAACCTAGATAAGATCATAAGTATACTAGTGAAAATAAGAGGACGCGTTCTATGATGATTCTTATCTTACTTTAATGTACCATATCTTTATAAATCATTAAAATACTAAGAGTATATAGGTATAAAAATGATGGAGCTTGTTTCATTTTCTTGGTTATAATTGAGGTGAAACATCTTTTGGTGTTTACTGGCTGCTTGGATTTTCTTTCCTAAGAAGTGCCTGTTCATAGCTTTTGCCTTTACTTTGGGCTTTTAGTCTTTTCCTCATTGACTGTAGAAGTTCTTTATATATTCTGGATACAAATGCATTGCTGGTTATATGCTTTGCAAATATTTTTACCCAGACAATGGAATATCTTTTCACTTTTTCTGATGACCTTATGAACAAAATTTTACATTTTAATGTAGTTGAATTTATCATCTTTCCTTTATGATAGATGCTTTTTGTGTCTTCCCCACTTTGAGGTAAAATGATGTATTTTCTTTTAAAAGTTGAAATTTTGCTTTTTAACAGTTAGATTGCTAAACTGCCTTTAATTAATTTTTATGTGTGGTTAAAGTATGGCTCTAATTTTACTTTTTTGCATATGGATAGGTAATTCTCAACTCTCTTTATTATATTCTTCATTGTTTTCCACTAATCAGCAATCCCGTCTCTTTTTTATAGAAAATATCCACATATGTGCTGGCTTGTTTTTAGCTTTTTTTCCTTTGTTCCATTGGTCTGTTTGGCTCTTTCTGCACCAGTATCACAGTATCATTTTTTACAGCTTTCAGTCTAGTAAGTCTTAGTCACTCAATACCCTAATAATTTTATCTTGCTCTTTTCCTTCTTACAGTTGTTATTGTTAATTTTTTTTTGTTTTTTAGTAAAAACTTTTAAAAAATTGCTTTTTTATTTTCTGCTGCTGCATAGAAAAGTAATTTTGTATATTGATATTATATCCAATCTTATCTACCTCTCTTAATTTTAATAATTTAATTACAGATTCTTAGATTGTCCATGTAGATAATAATGTCATTTGTGAATAATGGCAACTTTTTTCTTTTTTCTTCCTTTCTGATCTCTCTTTTTTTTTTTTTAATTTTATTTATTTTTGGCTGTGTTGGGTCTTCGTTGTTGCGCGCGGGCTTTCGCTAGTTGCGGCAAGTGGGGGCTACTCTTTGTTGTGGTGTGCGGGCTTCTCATTGTGGTGGCCTCTCTTGTTGTGGAGCACGGGCTATAGGCACGCAGGCTTCAGTAGTTGCAGCACGGTGGGTGCAGTAGTTGTGGCTCTCGGGCTCTAGAGCGCAGGGTCAGTAGTTGTGGCACACGGGCTTAGTTGCTCTGGGTCTGGGGTCTTCCTGGACCAGGGATCAAACCCATGTCCCCTGCAATGGCAGGCAGATTCTTAACCACTGCGCCACCAGGGAAGTCCTCTGATCTTTTCTTATTTGTTTTACTTGTCTTAATGGCACTGATAGAACCTCTAGTACATGTTGGAATAGAAGCAGTGAAAACCGGTCGTTATTGTGTTCTTGATTTTAAGGGAATGCTTCTAATGGTTTCCCAATTAGTATGATACTTGCTGTTTGGTTTTTTTTTTTTTTTAAGTTTTATTTATTTATTTATTTATTTATTTATTTATTTATTTATTTATTTATGGCTGTGTTGGGTCTTCGTTTCTGTGCGAGGGCTTTCTCTAGTTGCGGCAAGCGGGGGCCACTCTTCATCGTGGTGCGCGGGCCTCTCACTATCGCGGCCTCTCTTGTTGCGGAGCACAGGCTCCAGACGCGCAGGCTCAGTAATTGTGGCTCACGGGCCTAGTTGCTCCACGGCATGTGGGATCTTCCCAGACCAGGGCTCGAACCCGTGTCCCCTGCATTGGCAGGCAGATTCTCAACCACTGCGCCACCAGGGAAGCCCCTTGCTGTTTGGTTTTAATAAATACTCTTTTTATCAAGTTAAGGGAACTTATTTCTTTTTTTCTAAGAATTTTCCATAAATATTGTTAGACTTTATTAAATACTTTGCGTCTGTTGAATTAGTCATATTTTTTGCACTTAAATTATTAATGTGTTTTCTAATGTTAAACTGTCCTTTGATTCCTGGAATGATTATTTTTCTTGTGCATTACCAGATTCATTTTGATGATATTTTGTTTACAAGCTTCATTTCTATGTTAATAAGTGAGATTTAATTTTTAATTCTTATACTGTCTTTGATTCCAAGATTCATAAAATAAGTTAGGAATATTCCATATTTTCCTCTTCTATAGAAGTATATATTTAACATTACAATCTTCCGTTACATTAGTGCTTAGTACATCTTGTCTTTATGCTGCATTTTTGAGAACAATCTCATAGTAGGGTTGCAAGAAGGTACAAAAGAGCTTTTTTGGTGAACCTGAGAATGAGTTGGCAACATGATGCTCCATAACCCCTGAATACTGTAATGAATATTTCAAACAAATGAGGGATGTTCTCTTACATAACCACACTAAAATCATCAAAATCAGGAAATGTACGTTGATATTGTTACTACCATCTAATCTTCAGACTCCATTTAAGTTTTAGCAGTTTTCCCTATAGCAGTCTTTATAGCAAAGAGATCCAGTTCAGAATCACATGTTATCTTTCTCATTGCATTTAATTGTCCTGTCTTTTCAGTCTCCTTCAATGTGGAACAATACCTCAGTCTTCCCTTGGTTTTTTTAATGATCTTTACATTTTTGAAAATTTCAGGCCAGTTATATTATAGAATGTTCCTCAGTTTTGAGTTGGTCTGCTGTTTCTTCATGATTAGAACCAGGTTTTGTATCTTTGGTAGGAGTATCACAGCAATGTTGCTGTGTTCTTCTCATTGAATTCTAACAGGCAGTGCACAATTTTGATATGTACCATGATAGGTTATGTACACTCTGATCACTTGGTTTAAGTGATGTCTTCTAGGTTTTTCTAAGTATACTTACTTTTTCTCATTGTGATTAGTAAGTATTTAGTGGAGAAGTACTTTGAAACTGCAAATATCTCATTCCTCATAACACTTTCAATTTATTCATTTATTTATTTATATAAGTATGTGCATTGTTTCCTCACTCTTTTTTTTTTGTCTGCTTCATCTTTCAATTACTGAGGGAGGTGAGCAGAATTTCTCTCTGTGATGGTGGATTTGTTAATACCTCCTTGTATTTATTTCTTTTATTTTCTTTTTGATATTAGTTTTCTTTCATTTCCTAAGAAAATTCACATACTATTCTTTTCAATATAGTAAAGTCATTCATAATTTGAAATCTGGAGGCCAAAGGTGCTAATGATGAGATGCCTCACAATGCATGTCCACTGTCTCAGGTTCCTTTGGTCAAAAAGGATTGTACAGTCCCAGAGACACTGAATGCTCATGATTCCAGAGCACCCAGTTGAAACTTATCTCCCATGGAATTTCTTTCATCTTTTTCTTTGTTTTGTTTTATTTTTTTCCTTTTTTCCTCTGTCTTCTGTCCTCCCTTCCTTCTTTCCTTCCTTCTTCCCTTCTTCCTTCCCCCCTTTCTTCCTTCCCCCCTTTCTTCCTTCCCAACCCCCAACCCTCTCTCTCTCTTTCTTTCTTTCTTTTTTAAATTGGGGTAAGAACACTTAACATGAGATCTACCTTCTTAACAAATTTTAATGTGTAATATAGTATTGTTAGCTCTAGGCACATTGTTGTACAGCAGATCTCTAGAACTTAACCATCACAGATAACTGAAACTTTATACCCGTTGAACAGCAACTCCCTGTTTCCCCTTCCCCGTAGCCCCTGGCAACCACCATTCTACTCTCTGCTTCTATGTGTTTGACTAGTTTATATATCTCATATAATTGGTATCATGCAATCTTTGTCCTTAAGTGACTGGCTTATTTCACTTAGCATAATGTCCTCAAGGTTCATCCATGTTGTAGCATATGGCAGGGTTTCCTTCTTTTTTTTAAAGAATGAATAATACTTCATTGTGTGTATATATCACATTTTCTTTATCCATTCATCCTTCAGTGTACATTTAGGTTGTCTTTCACATTTTGGTTATTGTGAATAATGCTGCAATGAACACAGGAGTGCAAATATCTCTTCAAGACCCTGATTTCAGTTATTTTAGGTATATACTCAGAAGTAGGATTGCTGGACCATATGGTAGTTCTGTTTTTAGTGTTTTTGGGGAACCTCCATACTGTTTTTCACAGTGAGCACACCATTTTACATTCCCACGAACTGTGCATAAGGGTTCCAATTTTTCCATATCCTCACGAACACTTATTATCTTTTGTTTTTTGAGTATAGGCATCCTAACAGGTATTCAGTGATATCTCATTGTCATTTTGATTTGCATTTTCTTATGATTAGTAATGTTGAGCATCTTTTCACGTACCTATCAGCCAGTTGTGTGTTTTTTTTGCAGAAATGTCTATTCAAATCCTTTGCCCATTTTTTAAATCGAGTTCCTTACATATTTTGGATATTAACCCGCTATTAGATACATGATTTGCAAATATTTTCTCCCATTCTGTTAGGTTGCTTTTTCACTCTAGTTGTTTCTTTGCTGTGCAGAAGCTTTTTTTTTTTTTTTTTTTTTGATATAGTCCCACTTATCTTTTTGTTTTTGTTGTCTTGTTTGTGCTTTTGGTGTCATATCCAATAAATCATTGCCAAGACCAATGTCGTAAAGCTTATCCTCCTTATTTTCTTCTAGTGGTTTTACAGTTTCAGGTCCTACATTTAAATCTTTAATCCATTTTGAGTTGATTTTTGTGTATGATGTAAGATAAGGGTCAAGTTTTATTCTTTTGCATGTGGTTTTCCAGTTTTCCCAACACCATTTGTTGAAGATCTGTCCTTTCCCCATTATGTAGTATTGGTACCGTTATTGAAGTTCAGTTGACCATGTATGCATGGATTTATTTCACGGCTCTTTATTCTGTTCCATTTGTCTAAATGTTTATGCCAGTACTGTATTTTTTAAATTACAATAGCTTTGTAATATATTTTAAAATTAGGAAATGTGAGGCCTCCAGCTTTGTTCTTCTCTCTTAAGATTGTTTTGGGTCTTTGGGGTCCTTTGTGTTTCCATATGAATTTTAAGATTGTTTTTTCTATTTCTGTAAAAAAAAAGTCATTGGGATTTTGATAGAGGTTACATTGAATTTGTAAATTGCTTTGGGTAGTATGGACATTTTAACAATATTAAGTCTTAATAACAATATTATATCTTAATAACAATATTAAGTCTTAATAACAATATTAAGTTTTTCAATCCATAAACATGGGCTTTCCACTTATTTGTGTTTTCTTTAATTTCTTTCATCAACATTTTACGTTGTCAGTATACAGGTCTTTCACTTTAGATTATTCCTAAGTATTCTATTATTTTTGATACTCTTGTAAATGGGATTTTTAATTTTCCATATCTCTTTCATTCAATCAGTTTTTGCTTTATATATATATATAGAGAGAGAGAGAGAGAGAGTCTGTATTAGCAGACTCACATATTTTAGAATTTTTATATTTTTAATAAATGTAACATTTTATCCTTTTTTTTTGTACCCTTCTATCTCTGTAACAGTGATTTTTGCCTTAAAGTCTATTTTGTCTGATAGTTAAAACAGCTACCCTAGTTTTATTTGGCTTGGAATTTTCCTGCTAAAAGGTTTTTTCACCCTTTTTTTTTTCTTCTCACTTTTTTCTGGCCTTGTATTTTGGGTGTATTACTCGTAAATAGCATAAGCCTTGATTTAAAATAAAATCTCTTTTAACAATCTCTGTCTTTTAACTGATAAATTTAGTCTAATTATATTGATGGTGATTATTTTGATATTTAATTCCAGCCTATTTTGTGTTTTCAGTTTGTTCTGCTTTATCCTTTTTTATTCTTTCCTGACCTTTTTTGGGAGGTATGTGTGATTTATTGAGTTTTAAAATTACATCATAAAGTTATACCCTCTATTTCTATTTTAATGATTACCTCCATACCTTCCATTTCTATATTTTAATGATTACCTTAAATTTTTAGCATGCATACCTACATTAGTAGAATCTAAATATTAATAACTCTGTCCTCCTCCTTAGAACTCCTATAAAGGACCTTAGAACTCTAACTCCAGTTACTCCCTCTCAAATTACAAGGTATAGTTGTTTACTATTTTAGTTCCTTCTTGTTTTTCATACTTTAGATGAGACGTTATTTTGATCTCGTAAATTTAGTTCTTTTTAGGTTTATCCACATTTTACTAGTTTCTTGTTCACTGTTTTCGAGTTGCAACCCTTCCTTGCAGATCTGTTTTCTGCTTCTTGAAGAACATCCTAGGCATTCCTTCACTGAGAGTCTGTTAGTGGTAAGCTCAGTTTTTATTTGTTCAAAAATAGCTTTATTTGTAAAAATTGTGGAAGGACAGTTTAGGGGGTTATAACATTCCAGGATGACAGATATTTCCTGTTAACGTTTTTAGGATCTTACTTTCCATAGTCTGTGCTAGAAGGCTACAGTCATTTGTAGATAACTTTTTTCCTTCCCTTCACTGGCTGCAAAAGCTCTTCTCTTTGCTGTTCTTCAATTTCTCTACTGTGTGTCTCCATAGAGATTATTTTTCTCTCCTGACTTGGATTTGTTGTGCTTTCCGAATCTCAGAATTTGTTCTCTGTTAATTCTGGAAATTCCTCAGCTGTTAACTTTTCTGGTATTGTCTGTCTTCCATTTTCTTTCCTTCTGTCTTCTGGAACTGTGATTAGTCATCTGTAAGGCCTTATTCGGTTTTTCATATTGCAATAATTAATTCATATTTTTATTCAATAAGTCATTATCTGACATTCTTCAGAGCCTAATTCTGTTTTTTTATTTCTGCCAAACCTCACACCTTATTTCCTTATTTCATGATTCTGGAGGTTTTATTGGTAGTAATTCTGTGAGCCCTGGACAGAGGCTGTAGCTCTTCAAATAGTATTTGCTTTTATTTCTGCTGAGTTGTTTCAGCCAGGCATCCTGGTATGCCAGCAGCACATGACTGCCTTTTGGCTTTGGATTTTCTGGAAGATGCAGGGTCTATATTTGAATCCCAAAGATGTAGAAATCAGGCCCAAGATGACATATTTTCAGGGAAAACTTTTTTCCCCACTTATTGCCTAGGCTGAGACAGATTTCCCTCAGGTGGATTTTTTCAGTCGCCCTTTTCACTAAAGATAGTAACCCTTCAGGACCATGCAGGGATCCCAGTTCCCCCCAAGATCTTTCTCTTTTAACCAAATAGCCACTAAAAGTCATGCCTCTCTGTTCAATAACCAGCAAATACACTCAAGGAAACCCCAGCTTTATTTTTTTATTTTTTAACATCTTTATTGGAGTATAATTGCTTTACAATGGTGTGTTAGTTTCTGCTTTATAACAAAGTGAATCAGTTATACATATACATATGTCCCCATATCTCTTCCCTCTTGCGTCTACCTCCCTCCCACCCTCCCTATCCCACCCCTCTAGGTGGTCACAAAGCACCGAGCTAATCTCCCTGTGCTATGCGGCTGCTTCCCACTAGCTATCTATTTTACGTTTGGTAGTGTATGTATGTCCATGCCACTCTCTCACTTTTTCACAGCTTACCCTTCCCCCTCTCCATATCCTCAAGTCCATTCTCTAGTAGGTTTGTGTCTTTATTCCCATCTTACCCCTAGGTTCTTCATGACCTTTTTTTTTTTCTTAGATTCCATATATATGTGTTAGCGTACGGTATTTGTTTTTCTCTTTCTGACTTACTTCACTCTGTATGACAGACTCTAGGTCCATCCACCTCACTACAAATAACTCAATTTCTTTTTTTTTTATGCCTGAGTAATATTCCATTGTATATATGTGCCACATCTTCTTTATCCATTCATCTGTTGATAGACACTTAGGTTGCTTCCATGTCCTGGCTATTGTAAATAGAGCTGCAATGAACATTTTGGTATATGACTCTTGTTGAATTATGGTTTTCTCAGGGTATATGCCCAGTAGTGGGATTGCTGGGTCATATGGCAGTTCTATTTTTAGTTTTTTAAGGAACCTCCATACTGTTCTCCATAGTGGCTGTATCAATTTACATTCCCACCAACAGTGCAAGAGTGTTCCCTTTTCTCCACACCCTCTCCAGAATTTATTGTTTGTAGATTTTTTGATGATGGCCATTCTGACTAGTGTGAGATGATATCTCATTGTAGTTTTGATTTGCATTTCTCTAATGATTAATGATGTTAAGCATTCTTTCATGTGTTTGTTGGCAATCTGTATATCTTCTTTGGAGAAATGTGTATTTAGGTCTTCTGCCCATTTTTGGATTGGGTTGTTTGTTTTTTTGATATTGAGCTGCATGAGCTGCTTGTAAATTTTGGAGATTAATCCTTTGTCAGTTGCTTCATTTGCAAATATTTTCTCCCATTCTGAGGGTTGTCTTTTCATCTTGTTTATGGTTTCCTTTGCTGTGCAAAAGCTTTTAAGTTTCATTAGGTCCCATTTGTTTATTTTTATTTTTATTTCCATTTCTCTATGACGTGGGTCAGAAAGGATCTTGCTGTGATTTATGTCATAGAGTGTTCTGCCTATGTTTTCCTCTAAGACTTTGATAGTGTCTAGCCTTACATTTAGGTCTTTAATCCATTTTGAGTTTATTTTTGTGTATGGTGTTAGGGAGTGTTCTAATTTCATACTTTTACATGTACCTGTCCAGTTTTCCCAGCACCACTTACTGAAGAGGCTGTCTTTTCTCCACTGTATATTCTTGCCTCCTTTATCAAAGATAAGGTGACCATATGTGCATGGTTTATCTCTGGGTTTTCTATCCTGTTCCACTGATCTATATTTCTGTTTTTGTGCTAGTACCATACTCTTGATTACTGTAGCTTTGTAATATAGTCTGAAGTCAGGGAGCCTGATTCCTCCAGCTCTGTTTTTCGTTCTCAAGATTGCTTTGGCTATTCGGGGTCTTTTGTGTTTCCATACAAATTGTGAATTTTTTTGTTCTAGTTCTGTGAAAAATTCTGGTATTAGTTTGATAGGGATTGCATTGAATCTGTAGATTGCTTTGGGTAGTGGAGACATTTTCACGATGTTGATTCATCTAATCCAAGAACATGGTATATCTCTCCATCTATTTGTATCATCTTTAATTTCTTTCATCAGTGTCTTATAATTTTCTGCATACAGGTATTTTGTCTCCTTAGGTAGGTTTATTCCTAGATATTTTATTCTTTTTGTTGCAGTGGTAAATGAGAGTGTTTTCTTAATTTCACTTTCAGATTTTTCATCATTAGTGTATAGGAATGGAAGAGATTTCTGTGCATTAATTTTGTATCCTGCTACTTTACCAAATTCATTGATTAGCTCTAGTAGTTTTCTGGTAGCATCTTTAGGATTCTCTATGTATAGTATCATGTCATCTGCAAACAGTGACAGCTTTACTTCTTCTTTTCTGATTTGGATTCCTTTTATTTCTTTTTCTTCTCTGATTGCTGTGACTAAAACTTCCAAAACTATGTTGAATAATAGTGGTGAGAGTGGGCAGCCTTGTCTTGTTCCTGATCTTAGTGGAAATGGTTTCAGTTTTTCACCATTGAGGACGATGTTGGCTGTGGGTTTGTCATATATGGCCTTTATTATGTTGCGGAAAGTTCCCTCTATGCCTACTTTCTGGAGGGTTTTTATCATAAATGGGTGTTGAATTTTGTCGAAAGCTTTCTCTGCATCTATTAAGATGATCATATGGTTTTTCTCCTTCAATTTGTTAATGTGGTGTATCACATTGATTGATTTGCGTATCTTGAAGAATCCTTGCATTCCTGGGATAAACCCCCCTTGATCATGGTGTATGATCCTTTTAATGTGCTGTTGGATTCTGTTTGGTAGTATTTTGTTGAGGATTTTTGCATCTATGTTCATCAATGATATTGTCCTGTAGTTTTCTTTCTTTGTGACATCTTTGTCTGGTTTTGGTATCAGGGTGATGGTGGCCTCGTAGAATGAGTTTAGGAGTGTGCCTCCCTCTGCTATATTTTGGGAAACCCCAACTTTAATATCAGGTTAGCATGCTGGTTTCTAGCTCCTTGTTTATATTTGGTCCTTGGGGATAGTCTCTTATTTTCTTAAGGGATTAGCTATACCTTTAAAAAAGAGTTTTGTGGTATTTTATCTAGAATGTCTGTCTAGGTGTGGTGGGAGTTTTATTTTGTTATGTTTTTTGTGGATAGCTAGTCTACTATATTGCCATAAATAAAAGTCAATAAGATATCTTCAAGTAATGTTTTTTACTTAGACAATTATATTGATATTCTTTCTCTTCCATCATTTTTCAGCTTTGAAAGTCCTCCCTCCTCCATAGAGATGCTAAATATTTACCTAAATATCTTGTGGTTTAGTTATGGCTTGCTGTTTTGTATGTTTAATATATAATTAATATTATTTACTCTGTTTAATTATATAATTAATCTGAAAATACGAGTAGTTCAAGGGCATTTTAGATAGGAAATAAAGGGTGAATGGGAACTTACATTTAGAGTGTTATGTGTTTTACATTCATTCTCTCATTTTAATACTTATAACAACTTTATAGCATAGGAATTATCTTGATTTTTATGAATGGGTTAACTAAGGCTCAGAGAGGTTAAATAGTTTGCTTGAGGGTCACACAATTAATAAGCAGCAGAACAGGATTGAAATCCTTTGATCTTTCTAGTCATTCAGTCATTCATGCAGTTTACCATTAAATCTGAACTTGTTGTTCAGGGCTTTGTATCTGCTTGTTCCTTAGTTCTACATTTGACTCATATAGAAATAACCTGAGAGGCAAGGGAAGCAGGAAGAAGGGAGACACACTGACAGTTGTCAGAATAAAAGTTTGATTAGCAGCAGATAGAAAAGAGGGGCCGGGACCAGAGACTAGACAGGTTCACACAGGTATGCACATAGAGAGTGTGCCCAAAACCACAGAGACAATCAGGCAGCAGATGGTTTGTGTCAAATTAAGGGAGAAAATCATATTTATAGAATACTACAATGTGCCAGGCACTAAGATGGATGGAGATGCTTTATTTAGGTTATCTCATTTAAGCCTCCCCACAGAGCTGCAAATGAGTTTTCAGATGTGACAGCAGGTGGTAGCAAGGTCTCAGCCAGGCCCTTAGGGTTCAGGGTTAGGATTCCAGTTCTTGAGAAGATTGGTGAGAGCTCTTCAGAGCTCTGATTTTTTGATTGTCTATTCATTTAATTATTTTTTGTTTCTGATTGTAACATTAATAACTGTCTATTGAGAAAACTTGAGAAATAAGTCTAAAGAAGAAAATAAAAGCAACCATAATCTACCAAGCAGAGGTAATTACTGTTAATAAGTATGTGTGTTTGTATAATTGTTTTTCACATAGCTAATATGACTCTATGTATACTATTTTGTATCATAACGTTTTTATAAGCAGCATTTCATGAGCATTTCCTTATGGCTCTAAATACTTTGTTTTTTTTGGGGGGGGTCATTTTGTGTTTTATTTTTTATTTTGAAAAATTAAAAATTTTTCTTGTAGTTTTATTGAGATATAATTGACATATAGCAATGTGTAAGTTTAAAGTGTACAGCATAATGATTTAATTTACATACATCGTGAAATGATCATCATAATAAGTTTAATGGACATTCATCATCTCATATAGATACAAAATTAAAGAAAGAGAAAAAAATATTTTTCCTCGAGATGAGAACTCTTAGGATTTGCTCTCTTAACAGCTTTCATATATAACATACAGCAGTGTTCATTATATTAATCATGTTGTACATCACATCCCTAGTACTTGTTTATCTTATAACTGGAAGTTTGTACCTTTTGATTGTCTTCATCCAATTCCCCCTCCCTAAATACCCTTTTAAAAATCAGTTTTTACTGGGTAATGTGTGTACATATTTCTGAAGCCACAGGCTTGTAATGAAAAACAGCAGTCCCTCTGCCATCTCCATATTTTACATCCCAGCAGCAATTGTCTATCAAAATCTTTTATCTACTGCTTCTGGAGTTTACCCTCATATTTCTAAATAATATCAGTTTCAGATATTACCTTTTGGTTTCCTATTATGGAAGCTGAGGATTCCATAATAGTTCCCCTCATCTCATTCTTCTAATATTGTTGTGTCACAATTTTTGTTTTACTGTAACTATAAATATTGTTTACTGATCCAGGAGTTACACTTTGGTTAAACTTCCCTTTTTGTGCAACTATTTTTTTAACCTTGGGATTAATTGCTTCATTTATTGTTTGTTAGTTTTCTCTTATTTACCATTTCTTCCCAGAGACTCCAGCAGATTTATGAAAACCCCCAATGCCATTTTCCATGTGATCCAATGCATCAGGTAATCCATGAGACCCATTTCCTTCTGGAGTCCTCCCTCCTGGGAGCAACTTCTCCACTCCTGGACACCTTGTCCACCTGTTCCTTCCTGCTACATCCTTCAGATGCTTTCTAGGCCAGCTGCATCTCTGTCTACAGGGGTATCTCTTTACCATCACCCTGGAAATTCCCTTTACATCTTTCCTGCTAGATCTTGTTTTCTTTTTTCAGTTTCATAGAGGAGCTTCTTGGGAAAAAGTGTACAGAAGTTAGTTGTTTGAGACCTCTTGTATTGGTTACCTATTGCTTTGTAATAAATTACTCCAAAATTTAGTCGCTTAAAACAATAATCAACATTTATTATTTCGCAGTCTCTATTGTCAGGAATTGGGGAGCAACTTAGCTGGGTGGTTCAGGCTCAGGGAATCACATGAAGTTGCAGTGAAGAGGTCGGCCAGGGAAGCAGTTGTCTGAAGGCTTGAGGGGGGGCTGTAGGATCTGCTTCCCAAGTGACTGACTTCCAAGGCTGGCAAGCTGTTGCTGGTTGTTGGTTGGAAGCCTTAGTCCCATGGGCCTCTCCACAGGCTGACTGAGGGCCCCCATGACCTGGTGACTGGCTTCTCCCAGAGTGAACGGGTCGCAAGAGCAAGACAGAAGTGACAGGATTTTTAATAACTTAGATTTCTGCCATATTCTGTTCATTAGAGATGAGTCACTAAGTCCTACCCACATTCAAGGGGAGAGGAATTAGACTCTACCTTTTGAAGGGAGGCATGTCAAACATTTATTGGACATGTTTTAAAACCCCTACATCTTTCATGTCCAAAAACATCTTAACTCACAATTCAGAGTACGGAATTCTAGATGGTAAGTAATCATGTTTCCTCAGAATTTTGAAGGCATTTTTCCATTGTCTTCTAGCTTCCAGTATTGCTTATGAGAAGCCTCTTATCATTTTGATTCCTGATCCTTTGTTCATGACCTGTTTTCTTCCTGAATACCTATTTTTCTTTATCCTTGATGCTGCGGAACAGCAAGATGATGTGCCTTGCTGTGTGTCTCTTTTCATTCGTTATGGATACTCAAAGGAACCTTTAAATCAGGAAACTCATATCTTTAGTTCTGGGAAGTTTCTTATATTGTTCTTCTCCATTATTTTCTGTTTTCTCTTTTTGAAACTCTTATTGGTTGGCTGCAGGACCTCCAAGATTGATCTTTGAATTTTCTCTTATTTCATATAATTATTACATATTATGTAGATCTTATATATTTTTATTGTACCTCCCTCCCTCCACCCCTCCCTCCCTTCATTTTTTTAAAAAAATTTATTTATTTTTGGCTACATTGGATCTTCGTTGCTGTGTGTGGGCTTTCTCTAGTTGAGGCGAGTGGGGGCTACTCTTCGTTGCAGTGCACGAGCTGCTCATTGTGGTGGCTTATCTTGTTGCGGAGCACGGGCTCTAGGTGCGCAGGCTTCAGTAGTTGTGGCATGTGAGCTCAGTAGTTGTGGCACATGGGCTTAGTTGCTCCACGGCATGTGGGATCTTCCCAGACCAGGGCTTGAACCTGTGTCCCCTGCATTGGCAGGCGGATTCCTAACCACTGCGCCACCAGGGAAGTCCCTACCCCTCCCTCCCTTCATTCTTATTTTATTCTTTTTAAGAGCGTATTCAACTTTCTCATCCACTCCTTTTACTAAATATTTTATTTCTATTATGTATTTAATTTCCAAGAGCACTTATGCCCTCTGATTACTCATTTTTAAATATTTTTTCTAACTCCTGTTCTTTCCTTACGGGTGTAATCGCTTTCCTCTATGGGTATTAAATGTAGTTGCTTTGAAATTTTTTTCTGTGTCTTGACTTATGTCTGTTTCTTTATACTTCTTTATTGTTTGTTTGTCTCTATGTCTTTCATTTTGATGCTTTTCACAAATAACTCGTCACCTTTGGCCATCATTCATATTTAAGAGTGAGTCAATACAATCTGCCTGTGTGCAGAGCTTGTCAGCTGCTGAGCTGTGGAAGTTTTCTTCTCACTGGTGAGCCTACCATGAAGAGGGCTTTCTCTCTCTAGGGCTTTTCATGTATTTTCCCCCATCCAGACCCTCCTTCATTTCTTTCTAGATTTGGAAGTATAACTCAGACTTTTCAGAATATTCCCCCTTCTCTCATATTCTTTCTTTATGAAGTGCACACATGTGTGTAGTGTACATAATGCGGGTCCTGGGGTTCTGTCTCAGTTTAGTCACCACGTTCAGAGATTATGGCATGACATTGTGCCCCTTCCTTTGTTTGATAACTACAAGTGTGGTTTGTTGATTTATTTTGTACATATTTTTGTTTATTTCATTATGTCTTAGGGAAGAGAGAGTTTATGATCTGGGTTCATTTGTAATCTTACTCTAGCAGTTTCTCCCTACTTTTTGAATTATGAATTTTTGGTGTCTGCAGGGTAGTAGTATGGATGTACAATAATTTATGTAGCCAATACTCTATTATTGGATTTTACTTTGTTCCTAGTTTTAGGCATTACAAGTATTGCTGTTGTGAGCATCCTTTTCCATACAGCATTGGTCGAGGTTGTTATTTCCTTAGGATGGCATCCTCAGTGTAATTACTAGATCAAAGGATACAATCAGTAAAGTCCTCAATACTTGTTTCTAAATTACTTTCCAAATTGTTGAGTTGGTTTATATTCTCAGTATCAGTTGGCATTGTTTATGATACTTGAAAAGAATGAAACAACTTTGCCAAGTGAAAAATAATATCACATAATGCACATTTTAATTTGCAGTTGTGTTTTTCTGTCTCTCTTTTTGGCCGATTTTGGCAGTGAGTATGGATAGTATTTAGATTTTTCTTACTGATTTATCCATGCTTGTTTAATTCCATCTTATGGTTATTAGGCCTTTGTCATGTTGTAAATATTTTTTTATTGCCTTCCTCTTACTTTTGTTTGCTTTTTAATGTGTTTTTAATTTCTGTGTGCATAGTTTAAAAAAAAATAACTTGTCCTTCTAATTTTTGTGCTTTGAAAGACTTCTTTCACCCCAACATAAAATAAAGAGTCACCATCTTTCCTTTAGTTCTTTTGAAGTTGATTTTTTTTCTTTCTTTCTTTGTTTATTTTTTGGCTGCGTCAGGCCTTAGTTGCGGCACACGGGATCTTCATTGAGGCACGCGGAATCTTTTGTTGTGCTGCGCGGGCTCTTCATTGCAGCGTACGGGCTTCTCTCTTGTGGCGGGTGGGTCTTTTCTCTATAGTTGTGGTGCACGGGTTCCAGAGTGCGTGGGCTCTGTAGTTTGCGGCAGGCAGGCTCTCTCGTTGAGGCACGGGAGCTAAGTCGTTGTGGCCTGTGGGCTTAGTTGCCCCGTGGCATGTGGGATCTCAGTTCCCCGACCAGGGCTTGAACCCGCGTCCCCTGCATTAGAAGACGGATTCTTTACCCTTGGACCACCAGGGAAGTCCCTTTCCTTTAGTTCTTTTGGATTTCATTTTGTAAATTTAACTCTTTAGTCCATTAATTTTTTTGTATAACATGAGGCAAAGAACCTGAGTTTTTCTCTATATAGTTAAACTTATTTTTCTGTTGTCATTTATTGTCATCAGGTTTCCAAATGATTTGAAAAGTCACCTTTTTCATAAAATTTCCCATAACCAATGGGTCTATTTCTTGGCTTTTAAATTCTGTTCTGCTTATCATTTTATTCCAGTGCATCCCACTTTTAAAAAAAATGATTGTAGCTTTTTAATATGGTTTGCTCTCTGGTAATGCTAGTCTTGGAAAATCTCTGAGGACTCTATTCCAGGTTGGGAACTGTGAGATGCCTAAATCAGGGAACTGCCAAAAGAGAGTTGGTTCTGAACCCAGGCCAGGGGGGAGACGAGTACAAACACGGAACCTTGGAGCCACTTTCCTGGGGCTCCCTGGCATTGCCCTGATGAGAAGGAGCATAGGTGTCAGCCTGCGAAAGGGCTCAGTGAGCAGGTTCACTAAGTATAGGTGTGGAGATTGGAGGGTTTTGGGATTTTGAAGCCAAACATGTAATTATAATTAGTAATACTTTAAAAAAGCTAAGTTATCTATTGACTATAGAAGCCTCTACAGGCACCAAAGCAAGGGAGTTTGGATGCCTCTTTCTTTTCTAGGTGTCTTTTAGCTGCTTCATTATGACTTTCCTTCTCAGGGAAAGTTGTTGAGGGGTTGGGGATAAGGGAGAGAAGATCAAAGAAATAACAGTGAGGAAAGATTCAAGGCACTTCTATTTGTATACTTTAAAATATACCTATTATATTTTTAGAGATGCCTTAAAAGCTTCAAACATTTTAGTCCCATTGTGGCTTTTTTTTTAATTATAAAGAATGATTGGTAGATTTATTTTAGAATTTCTGCTTGGCCTAGGGCAAATTTATCAATGGAAAGTAAAGAGAATGCAGCAGTTAAATTTCCATATTCTTTTTTTTAATATTAATTTTTATTTTTACTTAAAAGTTTTCTTAAAATTGAAATATTCTTAAAAACAAAAGCTTTATCACTCCTGCTTAGCATTCAGAGTCATCTTTGGTTGGAGAATCCGACTCTATTTATAGCTGTCACACGATCTTGACTGTGGCCACAGCCTGCTCTCCCTTTTTCTCTGCTACATAACATTTCCCAATTCTTGTAATACAATGTAGATAAGGCTAGAATATCTGTAAGACTTTACCAAAGGCAGAGGGGTAAGTAAAAGGAAGTAAGCATAGAGAGTAGCATGTAGTGAGGTAATTTTTCGTATGAGATCTAGTTTTAGTCTTCTTCAGCTTTGCTTTCTCTGTAGCTCCTGGATTGCTTCAACTTGACAAAAGCCATCTTTTCTCTACCACTCAGGAGAACCTTCAAGCATGTGTAGACTCTAAATTTCAAACCCCAAAGAGAGGACTTCATAACTGACACTGGGAATGCTGAAAATGGGCATGGCTTATGCCATCCACAAGAAATCATAACTAACTGCATTCCAGTGACCTCTACGAGACAGTCATATCTAGCTATATCTGGCCCAATAGGCTAATATCCTTACTAGAGATAAGCGTTGTGGTGGGTGGGTGGGAATCTGTCATAGCTTTTTATATAATAAATCTATATATTATACTGATGTGCATTCTATGGCTTTTAAAATAAGGGATACAGTGGGCTAGAACTAGTAGACCTGGATTCTAGTCTGATTTACTAGTGAACAGTCTTGTCTCTTAGCAAGTGACTCAATCTTTCTATAGTTTTGTTGAAAGATTTGGATATAATTAATCTGTAATTTTAGGATTTTGACTATAATTGAATTGTTTAAAATAATTATAAAATTTAGATTTGAATTTTTCTCCTGGTGATATATTAGTCTATTTTAATATGATTCTGCAATATTAACGAGGAATTGTTCTGATGACAAAAAGTGATCCATTTTATAATGATATACTTTATAGGACAAGGTCTCCATTGTGGTACAGGTGAGACCTGCTTATATTTAAAAGGGACCATGGGAGCTTACTATGAGTTTTTTTATAAAGTAAATATTTGCCTCTTTATTTATCACATATAAATTTAGATGTTCTTAAACAATTTAATTGTATATAGTTCTCCCTATATTTAGATTCTATATTTTCTAGTGTTAGTTTATTCATATATTTGACATTTTATCATTAAAATTTTTAAGTTGAAATTAAACAAAAGCACCATATGTTAACATACTTTAAGAGTGAGTTATTTGGTACTCTTAGTTAAGATAGACCGATTTGTTCTTTCTACTTATGTGTGATCTGCTTTTTTTTTTTCAGAGTGAAAAGCTTTTGTTATATGATACAGTGCAGAGTGAACTAGAGGAGAAGATAAGAAGGCTTGAAGAGGACAGGCACAGCATTGATATTACCTCAGGTGAGGGGAATGCTGTGACTGTCATGTTTAAGTGACACTAAACCTTTGGTTTACTGAGGTGTCTTGCCGTATGTAGTCTCCTATACATATGTTATGTAAATGAAGTGTCCTAATGAGAGGGGAAGGGGCAAGACTGCTAAAGAATTTGATATGATTGTGATCGTTGCTTTGATTTGGACTCACACTTCAGAAAGACGTAGAAAATGGAGCACATGAAAGGGAACAAAATAGAAGTGAGACAGGAACTATAGGGATAAGATAGTAGACTACAAGAGTAGTAAGAATATTATTATAACATAAGCATAGTATTGGAAGACAGCTATAGTACATGTTCTTTCCTCTAAGCCTTGAAAGATTGTCATGTGGAAGAAGGAATAAAACCCTTTTCTCTTTGGTCCCACACAAACTAGGACAAATGGATGGACTTTCCAGGGAGGCAGATTTTTGTCTCAGAAAAAGGAAATACTTACTACTAATTAGATCAGTCCAAAGTGAAGTGGCTTTTTCAGAGGTACTGTGGAAAGGATTTCTACACTGGATGGAAGATTTACTGGGTTATCCTATCGTTCTTGCATATGTATTATTTTACTTGTTACAAATTCTATTTCTCTGGTATGGAGTAGGCAGAGAGGACGAGCTGAGCTCTAATGCCAGTGCTGCATTACTTGTAGTTGAGTGACCATGGGTGACAGTTACTTTAGCTTTTCTAAATCAGTCTCCTCCTATAATTGAAGTAATGAGACTATCTGCCTCAGAGGTAGCTTTGAGGATTAGTCGAGACCATTCATGCGATGTATATTTAACAAAGTGCCTGACATATGTTTATCAGTTATTAGTCACTAAGTGCCAAGTTGAATTTTGCTCTAATAAAAGCAGAGGAAAATTCAAAATATATAACTGCTCATGAAATTATATATAGTCATATATATATGTAGAGTATACACATATATACAGTATATAAACAGACAACAATGAAATTTTGCGACTATGAAATTATATAGTCTTTTTTTCCTCCTTTGATCTCCAGAAATCAGCTAATACTTAATTTTTATTTACTTGCCAGAGTTGTGGAACGATGAGCTTCAGTCAAGAAAAAAGAGGAAGGACCCTTTCAGTCCTGACAAAAAGAAGCCAGTTGTGGTTTCAGATATCCTTTTTCAAATTTTCTGGGTTTTTTTTGTTTTGTTTTGTTTTAATGTACATTTTTGCATTGTGCATATCTTTGTAACTTTTGTTAGTATACATTGTCTTTATTTGCATGATCCTGTAATAAGCAAAAGATGATTTATAAAACCGATTGAAGGCAGAAGGGTATAGTTTAGATTAAGAGGAGTGGGGAAGGAGTAGAAATTTAGTCACGATCCCAACTTTGAAAATTAATATGGCTTTGTAGATCACAAGGGCTTTGATATGAAGCAGCTGTTTAGTATGTAGCATGATTGCTTAATTCTCATGTGTACTTTTTAACATTTTTAATGTCTCTGAAACTGGAGTGTCTTTAAATTAAATTAATATGTGCATTCAATCTTGGCATTCCCTTTGGTACCCTCCCCTCGCTCCTGCCTTTTTCCCTCCCGCCTCAAACCAGTGATTAGGTTGATGGTGTATCTTGCTATCAGTGATACCATAGGACTAAGGGAATATGGTTATAACATCTGAAGTACTGGAACATATTTATCCTGGTACTAAGTTTTTTGAAGAATAATTTGAAGTCAGAATTCAGCATGCTGAAGGTTTTTGTCCGGAAGTCATTGTTCCATTCTCTGAGAAACAGAAGATTGGAAGTATAATTCAAAATGTTAAATTCTTACAGCTGAATTGACCTTGACTTTTCAACGTCCGTATATAGTTTATATGCTACAAGATCTTGATATTCTTGAAGACTGGACAACAATAAGGAAGGTATGATTAAAGAGCAATGGAATACAAGTATATTTTTTATAGTCTACTTTTTAAGATTCTATGATTTTTCACTAATACATCAAAATATTATTGTAAATATGCTTTACTTTGCAACAGTCTCTCTAAGACAGTTAATACTAATACAGATAATAGTGGATTGCAAGAGTTTTAAAAATAAATTTATTTATTTATTTGTTTATATTTATTTTTGGCTGCGTTGGGTGCTCGTTGCTGCGCGTGGGCTTTCCCTAGTTATGGCGAGCGGGGGGCTACTCTTTGTTGCGGTGCGCGGGCTTCTCACTGAAGTGGCTTCTCTTGTTGCGGAGCATGGGCTCTAGGTGCACAGGCTTCACTAGTTGTGGCATGCGGGCTCAGTAGTTGCGGTGCGCGGGCTTCTCACTGAAGTGGCTTCTCTTGTTGCGGAGCATGGGCTCTAGGCGCACAGGCTTCAGTAGTTGTGGCATGCGGGCTCAGTAGTTGTGGTGCACGGGCTTAGTTGCTCCGCGGCATGTGGGATCTTCCCGGACTAGGGCTCAAACCTGTGTCCCCTGCATTGGCAGGAGGATTCTTAACCACTGAGCCACCAGCGAAGTCCCTGCAAGAGTATTTTAAGAGATGCATGTCAGCTGTTTGACTGTTTTTTCCTGTGATAATGTAATTAATAATTTATGCAAAAGTGCAGAAAAGCATTTATTTAGGTTACCCTAAAATAATAATAAATTACCATTCTGTGCCTAGTTCTTAGCCTGATAATGGCTCATGGAGGACCCTCAATAAATATTTGTTGAATAAACGAAAGTGAATATTTGAACCCTTATTATATGTCTTGCATCCTGTCTTTAAACATTCAAGCATTATAGGATTTTCTGTGCTTGTTTGAAAGTGGAGACTTGTTTTCTTATTAAGTTTTTCTATTTTCAGAAGCTTCTTAGTTGAGAATTTGAGATTATTTCGGATATTGATAACACCTCTAGGAGAAATTGTTATTCTTTTTATATATTCCTATGGTCTTAGACATTACCAATTTATTGAAGCAGCTAAAGATCGTTATTTCACTGTGTTTGTCATTGAGCTTATCAGTTGTGTTGTATATATTAAATAGAAACTAAAATATACTTTGCCTATGAACTCAGACATCTTTCTTCTTCTTCTTTTTTTTTTTTTTTAATTAAGGCAATGGCTACACTGGGTCCACACAGAGTGAAAACAGAACGTAAGTCATTTAGTCTGAGTTCAGAAATCTTCGCTATGGAGACTTTTTAAGTCAGTCCCCTATCACTGGTTTCATTTCATCAGTGAACACTATCCCCAGAATTATGAGGAATTTTTCTGGAGTCTTTGCCTCATGTAAAAGTTTCAAGATTTCTGAATGGAATGTATTTCTTCTTTTAGTGTTTCAACTACATTTCAATTGCTAATAATGGATCAGTAATTTTAAAAGTATGTACTTAGTGTTTTTTATGGGTTCAGTAGTTCTGTAGGGGAGGTTTTAGGAGTCCGTGGATGGCCTTCAGGGAGCCTGTGAATCCTCTGGAATTGTGGGCAAAATTTCTTCTGTGCCTGTGTTTTCTAGGCGAGAGATTAGAGTGCTGGCAGTGGGGTTCATCAAGAAAATTTACACACCACTAAGATTTACACATTCTGATATGCCTTAGAAAAATTTATATCAGATTATACTTTCACAATTTTTTGGAAAGTCTGAAATCACTGCCAAATTAGTGATGGGCATTACTGTCTAGGATAACTTTCTCTGTTTCTGCCTACTTTCACTATATATGAGATTTCCTCATCCTAAAAACAATGAAGCTAGAATTTTAAATAAAATATGTTTTAAATACGAAGAGTCATATCCCAACAGATAATCTATAAGAGATCAATTTCTATTTTATATTTAACCCAAGGATTCTCTTAAACTTTATATGATGTCAGGAAATTGTTAGCAATATTGTACTAGACTGCTTCCCTTGGGAATTAAGTGGAAGGGTAACTACCTATATTCTGAACATTTTTGAGTCATGGATTCCTTTAAGAGTCTCACTACACTGTGGAGTGGGTCTCCTCCCCGACCCCTGTTATGTTATCTTTAGCATGTGTACTATTTGTTTTCTTCATGGCACTTAACACAATTTGTAATTTTTTATTGATTGTTTACATGTTTACCTGTCTCCTGAGAGAATCGTAAGCTCCACAAAGGTCAGAAACATCTCTCTTTTAGTCGCAGTTCTCAGAAAACATTTGTTGAACGAATGAATGAGTGAATACTTATTGAACACCTTCTATATAGGAGGCACTATTTGAGGTTCTGGGAATACAATGGTGCAACAGATGGACCTCCTGGAACTTCCTTGGGGGGAGGCAGAATAATAATGTATATGTAAATAGATAACTAACAGATACTGACAAATTGTAATAATTGCTATGAAGGAAATATAAGGCTGTAATGAAGATTAACTGAGGAGTGGGTAGAGTGGTTGGGGAAGACCTTTCTGAGGTGGTGACATTTGAATGATGCAGAGGTGTGTATTTCATGGTATGCTTTTGACAGTGTGCTTCTATAAAGAACATTTTTTTTCTCTGCATGAGTTTATCTGGTGAATCTCAAACCATTTCTAGGATTTCAAAATGGAAGTTCTACTTGAGGACATTTGCTTTTTAGAATCAAAGTCCTGGGGAACTTTTGGAATATATATTAAACTTTGCTTTTTTGGAAGTGTCAGCTGCAGGGGAGCAAATATGAAAAATATAATTTTCAGTAGAAATATGACAATTCAGATTTTAAATCTTACTTGAAGTTGGCACTAGTAATTGATAATGTATCTGCTTCTCCTTCTTACACTTGTCTAGTTAATTGATTTATTGTATATTGTTTAGCTTTATTAAATAGCTAAATTAAAAACTTAGTGAATTATATAAAAATGTAAGAAATGAAATTCTCTTGTTTTTATTAGATTTAGGTTTGTTATCTAAGAAATATTTTTAGTGTTTTTTCACATATATGCATGGGTTGGTGTTAATATTTAATGTTCTGCACTTTTCTTCTGACAATGTCTTATTAATGTAACAGTTTTTGAACTGATCCCTTTAGCACCTGTGAAACTGGAAAAACACCTGCACAGTGCTAGATCTGAAGAGGGAAGATTGTATTATGATGGTGAATGGTATATACGTGGACAGACAATATGTATTGACAAAAAAGATGAATGTCCTACAAGGTAAAAAGCCTTTATCATTTCAGGTCTACTCAGTATTAGAGTTTACCACATTGTTGTCAGTAAATATTTGCTGCTTCCATAGTGCATTCATAATACATTATTAATTCCCTATGGATTCTTTTTTTCTCTTGACATATGATTTGATTAGCATGTTTACACACCAGTATTAATTTTATACACCAGAGTTACATATTAAGTTCATGGACACAAGCATTAACACAAATGGAAATGTTGGAATTATTTAGCCAGGTAAGAGATCCCATTTATTAATTCTTATAATAGATGACTTGCTATGATCCTAATATTATGACCTTTAAACCAGACTGTTATGAATTTGACAGTATGCTGCCACAGTGTGGCTCTATTAATCCTTAACTTTTTGGGGTATATTACAGTATTTTAGATTAAAAATTTGCTTCAATTAGAATGGGAAAGGAATTGAAAATTAACAAAAACTTAGAGTAGTGGGAATTAAAGTATAACTTGAAAACTGAAAATTGCCTTTTAAAAAACTCAATCTGTCTAGGCTTAAATAAAGTTTATATAATTATTTATAGAGCCTTCTAAGTTTTATCTGGTGTGGCCTTTGGAAAATATTATTGCCCATCGCTGCTTTAATTCCTTTAGTAGTTTAGGATTTAAATCTCAGAGTAGTAACCTTCTACAGTAAGAAACTATCTTTTTCTAGGCATCAGTAGTAAATAAAGTGTTTGTGTTTAGTATAGAATACTCATTTCAGGAGCAGTGTGTATAGTAACTTTTCTCATAGAAGCTCATTGAGCTAATTAATTACTAGTTATACATGATACCCATGGATTCTTTGCTTTATCTTATTGCTTTTGAGACATTTAACTACTACTACTTAGCATAAATGTGGTTAAAAAGGAGATGAAATAACATAAAAGAGGATTAAACACATATATTTTTAGAAAGATTTCTATATAAAGATTAGTAGTGTTAAAAAAAAAATCTGTACAAGTACCATAGATGCTTGACACTGGGAGTTAAGTTTGGTATTTGAAAGATTTCCTACTGCCAAGGCTGATATGAGCTGGAGGTGTAATACTACATAAGGAGTGGTGTTAGCTCCACTTTTTCTTCTTTTGGAGGTGGGGTAGGAATGGAGTTAGGGACAGTGTGCTTTTAATAGTTCTAGTAGTAAGTTTTACCAACTCTATTAAGAAAAGAAAGGAGATTATCTATTAAGTGTTGCTGAATGTGATATTTTTGACAGCATGCCCTGCTGATAGCATTCTGGTAAATGACAATTACATACCTGCATCTACTCTTATAGTCCAGCTATTTTGGTTTTATAGTTTGTGCTCTAAAATGAGTGGAGAAGGCATATTGTAATTCATTCATTCATATTTTTTTTCTTTTTAGTGCTGTAATTACAACAATTAACCATGATGAAGTTTGGTTTAAGAGGCCTGATGGAAGCAAATCTAAGCTTTACATTTCACAGCTACAGAAAGGAAAATATTCAATTAAACATTCGTAATCATGATTTAAGTGTTATCTAAATCTACCTTATTAGTGTTACCAAGTATGATGTGCCATGGGAATAAAAAAAAGTATTCAGTAACTTAATAGTCTCATCGAATCATGAGAGACTGTGTATTTGTAGGTAGTACTCTAAGTAGACCTCATGTTGATATGTTATTAAAAGAGACAGTGATAAAAGTTTAATCATTATCATTACATTTATTTGCCTTTTTGGCCCAGTGACCAATAGGTATATATGGTAGGGGTTTCTTACTAAACTTTTTTGTTTGGTTTTTATGTAAATCTGTCTTACCTTTAGTGAACTATGTTAGCAATGGCTACATTTATCTGCAGTTTTCTTGACTTTCAGTATCTTTGTCACTGATCATGTATTTGTAAATAAGCCCGATAAAATGTTTCCTATAAATGGTTTGTAATAGTACATTTGTGTTAAATCAGAATTGAAATTTAAACATATATACGTGAGTATGTATAGATGGCATCATCAGCTTATTTAGAACTGATGGCCTTACTTTGCAATCTTGTGTTACCCCAAATTAAGCTATTGGGTTTGAAAGCTAAAAGGAGCACTTTTGTAGACTAGCAGCTTTCCTTCTCCTTTTCCTTGATTGTATGGAGGTGACCTATTTTTACAAATTATACTTCATGTTGATTAGTAAAATTAGTGTCAAGTAATAACATGCTTCTACCTGTATTTCTTGTGAACCTTTAGAGGGCAGGTATATATGCCTGGTATTTATGATGCAGTATGTAAGTGGTGTACAGTAACTGACAGTATTGTGGTGCTTGCTGTACATGTCTGATTTTTTGAAGCAGATTTTTAGTAAGCATTTTCCAGTGGTAAAACTAGGTTCGTATCCTAATTTTATTCCTAGGGCAAAATAGACAGGGATGATCTCCTTGAATCTATTCCCAAATTAATATTTTTATCTTTGGTGTTTCTACACTAAGGCCACTTGGTGCAATTTAGAAAGTATTGGCCTCTCTTCCCCTAGTCACATTCAAAATTAACTTCTAAAACCTCAGGAACAGTACAGGGAATTGAAACCCTCAATATGGCAGCACAATTGGCTGTAGTATATATTAGGGTACAACCAAATCAGGTATTCCTGGTGGTCTTGTGCACTTTAACTTCTGTTATACGGAGACTTAAGAGGATGAGGAAGAGATCTACTTATTAACACTTAGGGCAGGAATATCTGCATTTTTCCATTTGTTTTCTCACTATTTTACCTCTGCAAACATCTTCCTGTGCAGATCACTACTTCACAGTTGCCAAATGTTAAAATATTTGACTTCTGAAATTCATTATCAGCAGTTATGTACGTTGTTCTGTTTCTAATTAACCTTAGCAAATGTACATAATGTCATAATCTGATAGTATTTGACAGTACTTATGTATACAATGTTTCATAAGCATTTTTAATAATATTTGGATTTTTAAATTTAGTATATAATAAAAATGAGTTTGCGTGTCATTCGTAGTGTCTTGAATGACTTGTGCGCTTTTATTATTTATAACCTGTCTACTTCTAAGAAGGATTTAAGACAATTTACATTAATAGATATGGAGTGTTGGAGTGTTGAACAAATGTTTCTACTTCCCTAAACCACAATTCAACCTCTATTGGGGTATATTTAGATATTTAAGACAGCTAAGTTATATTTAATTTAAATATATGCATATATGTTCAACTTTAATAAAAATGTACTGTGTAAGTTCTGAAATTTTAAGTAGAAAGTCTTTATTTTAAAAACTGACTATGATTTAGTACATTTACTTTCAGAACTTCAATGTTTATATCATATGTAACTATTCCATAATATTGATACTGATTCAGGTAAGTGTATGCTTGTCTATGATTGAAATACTATAAAATATGTTTCGTTGTTGGCAGTTTGCCATTTGACTTCTCGTCAGAAACGGTCTAGTTTAGGGGAACTGTTAGAATCTGCAAAATGTGATCTAGCAGCTGCTGGTACTTTGTTTATGATCAGACTCTGTCTTAGTATCAATATATGGACCTTTCCTGTCACAGCTTCCAGGATTTCATGTTTGGTCTATCCCTTCTCGACATTTCCCATTAAAAGAATCCAATCATCACTAATCCAATTCATCACTAATAATTATTAGCAAACACTTATGTACATTCCTCATTCTGTCCCTTCTTCTCACTGGACACTGAGTACTTTTCATTGCGAACTTCTTCACGTAAAAGTTGTTTTGATATGTGTATTGTTACTCAGAACTCAAACACCACTGACAGAACCATGTACAATCTTAAATACTTGATAATTATTTAAAAAGAAGAACAGGGGCGTTGGTTATTTCTGAGTTTGTTTTCGGATCCAGTAAGTCCAGTACACTAAAACTGAACTAAAATGAATTGATAAGGAAAATGGTTGTAGGATGAATGAATACACTAGTTAGGATTCGTGTAGTCCCTTGCCAAGTTGGAATATAAATGATTTTAATTGCTAAATGTAAGGAAAGGTAAAATATTTTTCAAAGAACACAAAAGCTCAGAATGAGGTTAGGGAAAACGTATGTTCCTTGTATTGTCTTCGTGGATGAACTACAGGAAGTGTGCCTGGTATGTCAGGTGGGATTAATTGAGGCGGTTTCCGTCCTTGGTCACTGTGGCCCAGAGTCTTGCCCCTTACTCCATAGGCCCAGAAACTTAAACTTGATTCCTATGCCCTGTTATGGGCTGAATTGTGTCTCCTCCACGCCCCTCCAATTCTTATTTTGAAGCCATCACACCCATTACCTCAGAATGTGACTGTATTTGGAGATGGGGCATTTAAAGAGGTGATTAAGTTAAAATGGGTGTTAGGTTGGGCCCTCATCCAGTCTGACTGATGTCCTTATAAAAGGAAATTTGGACACAGAGAAATTTGGACAGCAGATGTGTGAACACAGAGGAAAGACCATGTGAAGACAGTGAGAAGTCCACCAAACTGCAAGCCAAGGAGAGAGGCTTCAGGAGAAACCGAACCTGCCAACACCTCAATCTTGGACTTTTAACCTCCAGAACTGTGAGAAAATAACATTTCTGTTGTTTAAGCCACCCAGTCTGTGGTATTTTGTTATGGCAGCTCTATCAAACTAATAACATGCCTGAGTTGACAGCTCTGGGGGAGTTAGGCCGACCCACTCACAGTGGATTGAAGTGACAGCCGAGTGTCACTTTAATAATTTTCACTGAGAAGGAGACCAGACTCCTCAAGTCAACTACTTGGCATATTTTTTCCTTCTAGGAAAATCTGCGTGAAAGCAAACTTGGAATCAAGAATGGTTTTGTCGAAACGTGAAGGAGTCACCTGTCCTCTTGTGAGATAGCCCCTTCCTGGTATTGTGCCGGACACATTGTTACAATCTTATTTTTAAAAAAATTTTATTGAAGGATAGTTGATTTACAATGTCATGTTAATTTCTGATGTACAGCAAAGTGATTGTTATACATATATATATTCTTATTCATATTCTTTTCCATTATGGTTTATCACAGGATATTGTATATAGTTCCCTGTACTATACAGTAGGACCTTGTTGTTTATCCATTCTATATATAATAGTTTGCACCTGCTAGTCCCAAACTCTGAACCCATGCTTCCCCAGCCCCACTTCCCCCTTGGCAACCACAAGTCTGTTTTCTGTGTCTGTGAGTCTGTTTCTGGTTTGTAGATATGTTCATTTGTGTCGTATTTTAGATTTCTTTCACGTGTAAGTGATATCATATGGTATCTGTCTTTCCCTCTCTGACTTACTTCGCTTAGTATATTAATCTCTAGGTCCATCCACATTGCTACAAATGGCATTATTTCATTCTTTTTTATGGTTAATATTCCATTGTATACATATACCATATCTTCTTTACCCATTCATCTGTCGATGGACATTTAGGTTGTTTCCATGCCTTGGCTATTGTGAATAGTGCTGCTGTGAACATAGGGGTGTGTGTATCTTTTTGAATTATAGTTTTGTCTGGATATATGCCCAGGAGTGGGATTGCTGGATCATGGCAACTCTATTTTTAGTATCTTATTTTTGATTTTATTTTTTCCTGGTTCTCTGCTGACCAGGATCTCGCTGTGCAGGCCTGGTCCACAGCCCCCCTCTAAGTTCTTTCTATATTACGTACTTTGCTACTCTGCCCAGTTTATTGGACCAGTGTGGCCCCTGGCTCATGGGCAGCCAGTGATAATAGTACTTGTAATTCGAATGCCTGCCATGTGCCAGGAACTATGTTTAGTATATAAACAGAAAGTCACTATTTAATATTTTTCATGTTCGAAACAAAATGAACATAAATGTCAGAATTCTGATATGCTTACTTTATAAATTTACCATATATTAGGAATTTCTGGGGGTTTTTTCCGCAAAGTATGCAAGGCAAAAGATTGTGGCAGAACTTATATTTTGAATGTTCTTAAACTTAGTTGATTATCTCAAGTTGCTAATCTTTCTGAAAAATGTATATGTTATATACGTTATCTATCATCTATCTTCTTTCTATCTATCTATAATCTATCTATAACTAGAAAGCAACTATAAGTCTAAAATTTCTTTGCTCTTAAACTTGAAGTTAATATATTCTCTTTCAAAGACACAATTTATTAAAGAAGGTCAAGGGGAAAAGTTATGTAGTAACAGTCTTGAGAGTTCATTTTTCCTTTCCTTTTCCATTTTGCTGTATCTACTAGAAGTTTGAAGTGGGTGAACTTGCCAGGAGACTGTCGCATTCTCTTGAAGAGAGAAGTGCCATAATTCTAGTCCAGAAGCAGGCCACATGGTAACATTTCATCTCTGCTAGTAAAGATTATAATTTATGTTAAACTGCTTAGAAAACCAGATCCTCAGGCAGAGGCTAAATGATACCTGCTATTAGTGGGATGTTGAAAGAAATATATTTCGCTTATTATTGAGCAAATATGAAAATGTTATTGGTAATGGCAAAGATAGTAAAGTGTTTTCACTTCTTTGAAGATAAATTTATGATTTCAGTATATTATGTTTAAGTACATTTATGGGTAATTGCACTTATTAAGGAAAGCCGATTTAAAAAAAAACTTCAGGCACTGTTTAAATTATTCATTGGCTACAGCAGTTTTTTTTTAATTTTTTTTTTTGGGGGGTATAGTGGTTTTGCAATGTTGTGTTAGTTTCTACTGTACAGTGAAGTGGAGTTCCCTGTGCTATACAGCAGGTTCTTACTAGTTATCTATTTTATACATAGTAGTGTGTATATGTCTGTCCCAATCTCCCAGTTCTTCCCCCCCGACTCCCTCACCACTACAGCAGTTTTTGCTTTGAAGCTTACCCTCCATGGTGTTAACCTATACGTATTTTATTAATATACTTATATACGTATAAATAATAACAGTACCCACTACGTCAGGGCCAAATTGGTTTGGGCCTTTCCTACACACCCTTGAGCTGTACCGTCCCTCATGCCCAAGGGTCTGTTGGGAGGTTTCAGGCTTCTCATAGTCAGGGGAGCCCAAGACTTGTGTCTGCTCGTTCCCCTTCCCCTCCTATAGAGCTCTCCTCTCCCTCCTCCTGGTGTGGCTGCTCAGGGGAGCTCTTAGCACCAGTCATGGTCATGGCCCAAGTCCACTCTCTGCGAGGCTGCCGAGGTGAAGGGAGACCAAAGAAGGAGAGGATGCTGGCCTGTCCACTGCCTGAAAGATGCCTCCTGTGTCCTCTCCTAGTTCTCTGGACTTCCTCTTTTTCTCCCTTCACTTTGAGCTTTAAAAGATTCCATGACTTAATATTGGTTGTTTTTCTGCCAGGTAAATAAAATAGGGCAAAGCAGGACCCATTATTTACATTAAAGGAGTATTATATGTACTCTTCTGTGCTTTTCTTTTTCTTTTAATGTCAAGACTTTTTATTAATCACCTTTAAAAATTTTTTAAATATATATATATATATATATATATATACTTTTTCAGATTCTTTTCCATTACAGGTTATTACAAGATACTGAGTGTTCTCTGTGCTATACAGTAGGTCCTTGTTGTTTATTTTATACATAGTAGTGTGTATCTGTTAATCCCAAACTCCTAATTTATCCCTCTCCCCCCATTTTCCCCTTTGGTAACCATAAGTTTGTTTTCTACGTCTGTGAGTCTATTTCTGTTTTGTAAATGAGTTCATTTGTATCATTTTTTTAAGATTTCACATATGATATGTGAAATATGATATTTGTCTTTCTCTGTCTGACTTACTTCACTTAGTATGATACTCTCTGGGTCCGTCCATGTTGCTGCAAATGGCATTATTTTGTTCTTTTTTATGGCTGAGTAATATTCCATTGTATATATGTACCACATCTTCTTTATTCAGTCATCTGTTGATGGATATTTAGGTTGCTTCCATGTCTTGACTATTGTAAAGAGTGCTGCCTATAGCAGGTATTTTATTTCTAAAACCCAGAACTGATTTTTTTCACTCCTAGCTGAACTTCAGTTCTTTTGCCCAGCACTCCAGTTCTACTTTTTCCAGAAACTGCTTCTTCCCCAACCATGTGGTTCCAATGGGAGCCTCCATCTCTCTCATGCTCTGCCATTCTTGGTCACAGTTGTTTAAATTAGGTGCGTCTGTAACTCAGGCTACCCCAGCCGGAACCCTCCCCTGGGATCTTTCAAATTATATCTGTAGAAAGAGAGTCAGTCTCCCTTTTTTAATGTAACTGGGAAGACAATTAAGCAATAGGCAATTAAGTTTCCTGCCCTTTGGAGAAAGATGACATGGAGAGCTGAAGAGATGAGAGACAGTTAGTTAGTTCTTGGCATTTAACTTCCTGCTTCCAGCTTACCCACAGTCCTCCTGCACCCAATCTTCCTCATGTTACATGAGTCTTCTAATAAATACCCTCCTAATTTTTTTTTTTTTTTAGCTTACAACATTTATCATGAACACCAGGGCTTCAAGTTCTATTGATTTCCATCTTAAACAAACACAATAAACTTCTATGATTTCAGCACAAATTCAAGGAATAACACTAAAGGTATTGGTAGAATTGCAAACGTTCCTCTGAGAAAGAAAAGCAGTCCCTGACAACTGGGAACTGTCTGGCACTTGCCTTTGTGTTCTGTTGAGCATAAACAATCTCATAGAACATCAACATCAAACAAGGCCACTCTGTGCCCGCGATGAAGGGAGACGGAAAAACCAAGACCCTGCTCCCCCTCATAATCTTGTGTAAGTATAGACAAAACCAAGGTCAGCCTGCCAACCACAAAAATCTGAAATCTTCCCCTATCTTGGCTAATATGAACAGCTGCTGCTGTTTTATCCATGATGGCTTTGGCCTTGTTTCATTCCTCCTGCCTTATAAATAAGATTTATTAAAATGCCCAGTCATAGAAGTGCCCCCACTTCCTGACAATATCCCATCCAGAGCAAAGCCCCACTTCCATGAACACAACCCCAAATCTCCCACTATAAGTCCCAATCTTCTAAGTCCTTTCTCACACCTTCTTTCTCAGACACCCACAGCTCCCCATGGTGTGTGCGCTCCCTCGTTGCAGTGAGCAAGAAACCCAACTTCTTTAACTATAGATGTGTTCCTGTTCGTCTTTGGCTGGAGGGCATTGACACATGGAACCTTTAAAACTGTTTTGCTTGAAGAGCTTTTTAAATTAGATTTAGTCTGAAGATACTTAGGTATATTCTGGACAGTGTTCTGGGAGCTCCCTGTATGTATAGTGACTGATAAAATACTGTAGGCTTTGATTTTCAATTGCATTGTAGAAGAATCATGAAAGACAAGGTGAAAGGGTATTTCATGAAAGACATTTGTACTGCAGTCTAACTTAGCACTTTGCTTCCCAAACCAGAAAATAATGTTAATATTTTAACTACATTAACCAGGGACTGTCTCCTGGAAATGTAAAAGCTGTACTATGATTGCATTTTGATTAAAACCTGAAGGTGGCAGTAAATTCCTACAAGACTTAGGTGCTTAGTTTGGAATTTGTATTTTTTCTTCTAATTATTCAAAATCGTATAGTGAGACTGCAGTCGCATTTAATTCTATTGCGTACTAATTAAGGGATATTCAGGAAGAAGATAAAGTTCAAAACAAGCATTATATTGTTATTACTGTTTATTGACTGAAAAGAATTCACCATGTAAAAGGCTTAGGAACATTGCAACGGATTATATGCTTTAGAGTTACTACAGAAACAGAGTGTGGAATTAAAAAAAGGAAACATTAGAACTTTTTGTACAGATCGAGGTGCTCTGAAGGGATGTGGCAGTAAATAGTTTAATTTGTCTATTAAATCAATAACCCTGTTGTAAGCTTTGTTCCCCGCTTATCCAATTTTATCCTCAACATTCTTAAAATAGTTTTGTATGGTTGTGTTTTACCCAATAATCTACTTATAATCAATAGAATCTGTAGACTGTTATTAATCAGGAATGGCCTAGCTGATAATTTAATAAAGGATATTTATAAATAGCAAATTAATAAATATTAATTCACACTGGAAAATGAATTACTTCACTGATCTTTTATATAAAGATCTAGAAGTAGATTGTTTCATAGTTCCTTCTCTTAGGGTATAAACATTGTCATTGGTACATTGAGTTATACCCAAAGTTAGGGTGATGTTTTAGTGACCTCAGTATATAGGCATACGATTATTAGAGCTTTGAAAATTGGGAAGCATAGACTTTCTATAATCTTTCTAGATTAAAGTTAAAATAAACAGGTACTGTATGTATTAGTGGGTAAATACACAAAATAGTTAATTTTTTGAGCAAGATAAATGATGATATTTTAAATATCTTCCAATACCATGCTGACACAGGAGTAATTATCAGTTTAGAAATTATTAATAAGGATGATCTGAATTTTAAGATATCATTTTATCTCTCCACTTAATTTTATTAACTCTATATTAAACTATTCAACTCTTTTTAAGATTGTAGTATACTAATAAATGACTTTATTAACCACAGTAAATACAACTTTAATTTTCGTAATTCCGTAGAATTTATTTTTATCATTTTTTTATGGCCATCTCTCTTAGGCAGTCAGAAATTTTACATGAAGAATGAAAGAGGTTAGTCATGGGTGTTTATTTTTGACCAGGGAAAAATGTAAAGTTAGAAGCACAGCTTTCTGACATATACATTTATTCCTGAAATATTGATAACTGTTCATAATAGAAAATTTCTAAAATAGTCATTTTTAACTAACAATTATTCTCAATAATTATAAATGGCTAGTTCATTTCATTTTCAAGTAGCATTTAGATTTGTTTGTAATACTTGAAAACTTGTGAAGAAAAAAAATGTCTCTTTTTTGCACTTCCATTATAGAATATATCTAACTTAGTGAGATACCTGTAACCTTACCCCTCAGAGAGAGGCACTAATTGTGCTCTGTGTGTGTGTGTGTGTATTTAAGGACATTATTTTTAAGGATCTATCTGTGTCAAAAAGAATGTCTTTTAACTGTAGATTCTGTATAAGTTAGAGCTATTTTAGCTTATGTGCTTGAATTCATTTTGTCAGTTGGAGAACATAATAGTAAATATAAATATAACTCCCTATATGTGATCACGAGCTTAAAATGTAGTTATGTACAAATAAAGTCTGCATTAGTAATTATTTGTAATTGTTGACTCTAGCGGTGATTAATACTGGCTGCCAGCAGAGGGCGCTTTGAGGTTTCCCTGTTAGAATTCCAAGACTGGCGGCCCAAGAGGCTAGACTGTCTTCAAACTGTTTTCCTAAGAGTAAAGACATTACTAACATTTCTTTATTTCCTATGATTTCCTGTCTCAATTTAAAAACTCCCAGACTGTCTGGCAAGGGATAAGAAGGCCATCAACACCTAATGGAAAAGAGGAAGCCTGAGAGGGAGCCAGTGCCAAGGTAACCTTCTGGATGACCCAGGGCAGTGGCTTTCCTTTTGACAGGGACACATGTCCTAATACGTACACGTGTATGCACACACATACCACACACACGCACCTATAACAAAAGTATCTTGAAACAACATTTACCCTTATAATGTATGAAAGAGGCATTTAAATTTTTAAATACTTAAATGAAATGTAGAAAATAACAGGGTTTTTCAAGGAACCTGACAAACTTGATTTGGAAATGTATATGGAAGAACAAAGGCCAATAGCACCCAAAACACTTCCAAAGAGGAATAAGTTGAGATATCTTCTCACCAGATACTAGAATTTTAATAAAGATGTTGTCATTAAACCGTGAGGTATCAGCCCAGGAATAGACGATGAGATCAGTGGAACGAAACAGAGAGTGCAGAAGCACACTCCCCCACTTGGACATCTATGGATGCTTAAAGCATGACTGAGGGAGGATTGCAGAGCCATGAAGAGAGTGCACTTTTCAATAGTGGCTGTGGGAAAGAAAGTAGTTACCCGTATGGGAAAATATGGAAGTTGAACTTCTACATTAATACAAAAATTAATTTTAGATGGAAAATTCTGGAGAGATGGTGATGACAGCAGCATGGTTTTGCAATGTCTTTTATTCTCCACATAAAAGCAGTCAGAGGAACTAGATAGCAAAACTAAAAACTCATGGACTCCATTTACGACAAAACTAAATGGAGAAGTTTCCTTACGGACCCCAAACTATAGGCAGGTGAGGCCAAACCACCATCAGACACAAAACACAAACAGCATCTGTGTAGGAGGAAGAAGGAAGCAACAGGGAAGAGGAGACCCTTAAAGTAGCCAACAGGTATTCACTGGAAAGCAACGTGGGCCACTTTGAGGAGAGCAGCTGACACTTGCCGAGGTTTTGCTCTCTCCAATCCCAAGGGCCCTGAAGGAAGACGGACTGAAGGAGCTGGAGAAGCCCTGGCCCATGAACTCTCCAAACAGACCTGACAGGAGTCCTTTTGGGTCAGGGATCCCACTGAGGAGAAACTTCTGGGAATATAATCAAAGCTGAACGGCATGGAAACAATAGAGATGAAGGAAAGAGAAGGTTCAGACCGAAGTGGTGTGTGGTAACAAAACCAGAACCAGAATTCTCATCTGGAAGAAAGGAGATATAATAGGAAAGAGGTTACATAAAACCTTGAGGTGGAATTGGAATTATCAATATGGATGCAACAAATATTTCACATATATTTGCTAGTTCTGCCCACTGAACAGCCTAAAAACAATGATCAATCCAGAAATAGGGTGCATCCTTTGTGCTTAGATTGTGATACAGTGTATAATTCTCATTACAATTTCTCATTAAAAGAAACCAGGGCTTTTGGGAGAAATGGTCAAATCGAGGACTTGGACAAGAAATAAACAAGAGAAGCCTAGAACATCCTATATTACCAGAGAGAAAGAAAACTATCAAATACTGCTAGAGTCATATCAAAAGGATTCAGGGGCTGGCTTTAAAGGGCTCCTAGTGATAAAAGTGGGACAATTTGAGCTCAAATATGATAATAACTACAATGGATTGAAGCCCATAAAAATGTTTAAATTGAAAAGCTCATAATGATTTTGTGTGTGCATGTGTGTGTTTAACCTTTGGAGAATGATAAGGAAACAATTCATTATCTTGAAAACTGGTGAATAAAGAGAAAGACACCAACATTTACCTTTCCTTTCCTATATGAACTGCACTACTTGGTAACAACAGAGTAGATTATTATAAAGGTAATCTAACAAATAAATGAAAATAAAGTAATAGAATTTGAATATTGCCATTTGGCAATTTCTAATGAATGGCTATAAGCATTAAACATCATTGGCTGCTAAGATCACAAAATAAAGAGATAATCAGAAATTACATGCCTCTTATAGTCTTGAACCTGAGTCTGATCCAGTTTCTGGATGCAACTGACAATTTGCAGAAATTCAGAGAACAGAAGAAAATTTTGGACCAAGAATATGCAATCAGCAAAATCCAGTTTGTGGGGGACTCTCCAGCCAAATGGCCCAGTTTCTTCAACTGAAAAAGTGTAAGTAAATGAAAGGGATAGAGGGAGAACTTATAGAATAAGAGATACTTAAAAGACATATAATTTTATTAAAACTAGGCACAAATAACTGATAGTGTGTTGACAAAACTATATTTAAAAAGCAAAGAAGTGATTATTATAAAAGCTAAATGGTCGTTATTCATGTGGGATGAAGAAGAGTGGTGACTGGGATGGGACACATGGAAGAAGCTTCTGGAGCTGCTGGAAAGATTCTACTTCTCGACCAAGGTAAGTTTGCCTTATAATAATTTCTTGAGTTGTATATGCGTATTGTATGCTTTTTCTGTGTTCACATTTTACTTTACAATAAAAAGATTTTAAATGATTAATTCCAGATGAATTTTTGACTTGTGCCAACGTGTTCATGGATCTCACCTGTGAACCAGGCCTTGATTTTTTTCCCCCTGTCAATTAATTGTAGGGAACCTCTACTGGACCACAGATGTGAGCTGAAGGAGAGGTGTCGGTTCACAGAGGCAGGTGAGTGGAGGACTGGGCAACGTGTATGGGTTACTTATCTGTGCCCTCTCAATCTGCTCAATCCTCCCTGACCCCCAACTTATGTACACCTGTATGCAACTCGTGATGAACAGCTCTGGTCACATAGTCCCTTGATGTCTCATGGTCAGGTACTCAGTCTCTGCTAAGGGCCAGTAGCAAGTCAGAAGCTGCTTTACAAATGATGTCTAACTCTGCTGTTTTTCCTGAACCCTGGTGGTCTGCAGCCCAGCTCTCCTCTGTGAGACTTGCCAGAGACTGCAGAGCATCCTTATCTACCACAGACACCTGTAGCTCACAAGATTTGATGGATCCTAACCTATGTGGCAGGACTGCTTGGAGCACAGCCTACATCTGCCGCAGAGCCCTGTCTTACTCTGGGTGCCATTCAAAACTGGCAGTGTTTGGAGTCATCTGACCAATGGGTTGGATTCCCAAATATGCACACTGTCTCCAAAATCTGTAGAGGACTACTGTTTGGTGTACATTTTCCTTAGCAGTAGGTGGTACAAGGTGCAGTAAATTGTTCTTTCCTTGGATGGTATTGCTTCAGCAGGACCCAGGCCACCCAGTCTTACTCAGTATAGCTTCGTTTATGGGGCAGGTCCTTGAATCATCGTGTGGTCTTCTTCCACTTTCTGATGCATATTTTTCTTATCACAGCATTTATTTATCTAAGGTTTGTTTTTTAACAGGCTTCATTTTAAAAATTTTTAACTTTTTATTTCTAGCTGGGTTGAGTCTTCATTGCTGCGTGTGGGCTTTCTCTAGTTGTGGCGAGCGGGGGCTACTCTTCGTTGCGGTGCATGGGCTTCTCATTGCGGTGGCTTCTCTTGTTGCGGAGCACGGGCTCTAGGTGTGCGGGCTTCAGCAGCTGTGCCGCTCGGACTCAGTAGTTGTGGCTCGCGGGCTCTAGAGCGCAGGCCCAGTAGTTGTGGTGCATTGGCTTAGTTGCCTCGCAGCATGTGGGATCTTCCCAGACCAGGGATTAAACCCATGTCCCCTGCATTAGCAGGTGGATTCTTAACCACTGCACCACCAGGGAAGTCCTATCACAGCATTTAGGTTACTTGTCCTCCATCCCTCCCACCCTATCCCCCAGCCCTCCAAGTAGTTTAACAAAATGTCATTAATATAACTGACCAGCATAATATTATTCCATGGAATGCCCAGACAATAAAAGTCCCTTTGGACTATATTGTAACAGAGAGCAGGAGAATTAATGTAACCCCGGGACAAGACGATGAATGCGTATGGATGTCTGTTGCAAATGAATGTGACTTGATTCTGATCTTTTTTCCTCATAAGGATTTAAAAGACTGCATTTGCCAGATTAATAGCTGGATACCATATGCCAGAGTTTGTCAATCTGTTCCATTAAACATAGCACATCAAAATCATAGCACAGCAACTGTGATTGGGGCTATCACCTGGTTAAGTTTATAGCAGTGCAGTGTTCTGCCCTGATCTGTATGAATTTTGCTGGGCCCGGATCTGCACATTAAAAAGAGATATGATGAGATATCCTGCTTCCTTTGCATTTTTAAGAATGTCACTACTCTGACATTCACCCCAGGATATAATATTCTTCTTATTTACTAATAATTTACTGATAAATTACTCTGAATCTTAATTTTCAAGTCATATGTATGCTCTATTAGTGTTACTATGAACAAAATCAATACCAGACGTTAACCACCAATAAGCATCTAAAATTTCTTCAATACTGCAATAATTTAATGAGATTTTATAAAACTAAAGCTATAGTTTAAATTTATTGGTTGATTTACTATAAATAATTGAACAAACCATATTCCACAGTTTTAGCAAAAAAATTTTTTGGCACTGTGAACAATTCTCTCTTTTGCCACATATTTTGATGTAACTGTGTATTAGTCAGGGTTCTCCAGAGAAACAGAACCAATAGGATTTATATAGGAAGAGATTTACTATGAGGAATTGGCTCATGCAACTATGGGAGCTGAAAAGTCCCATGATCTGTTGTCTGCAAACTGAAGACCCAGGAAGGCCGGTGGTATAATTCCAGCCCAAGACCAAAGTCCTGAGAACCAGGGGAACGGACGATGTAAATCCTAGTCCAAGGACAGGAGAAGACTGATGTCTCAGGTCAACAGGCAGGCAGGAAGTAAAAAGGGGGGAATTCCTTCTTCCTTTGCCTTTTTGTTCTATTCAGGCCCTAAAGGGATTGGATGATGCCCACCCACATTGGGGAGGTCCATCTGCTTTTCTGAGTCTATGGATTCAAATGCCAATTTCACTTGGACACGGCCTCACAGACACACCCAGAAATTATGTCTACTCTGGGCACCCCTTGGCCCAGTCAATAATATTTGAATTGTTTCCAAGTGACTTTTTAAATTTGGAAGTTTTTAAGCTTTCATTTGTAAGTCTATTATTAGAAAATGAGATCTGTTAGTTTATTTGGGTTTTGCACATTTGTTAAAATCATATTTTTTAAAACATTTATTACTAGGTCTTGCACATAATTTTTTCTTTTTTTAAAATAAAGTAGTTTAAATAAAGTCTAAGATTACTTTTTACAGTGAATGTTATTCTTAATATGATTACTATTTAAATCTCCACATCCAGCACTTGGACTTGAATACACTGCTATAATTTTTTTACTTTATCATTTTTTTCTTTTAACAATAAAACCATTCATTTAAGAAAAAATTTGTACTAATTGATAGCTCAGATTCCCTTAGCTAAACTTATCTGTGTCCCAACCTGAGGCTTACTCAAGACCAAGAATCTGTGGACTCCCTAGTGTCTGATTCTTAGACTCTGGATTATTTTTGACTGTCCACCCAAATTACCAGCTCTTGGACCCTTAACTTGTTTCTGATCTTCACCATTCCTCACACAATCACACATGGCAACTTTGTGAAATGTAAATGTCTTCTTGCCAGACTTGGACCTAGAACCCTATTCAACACTATCAAGGCCTATATCTATGCATGGAAATTTTGACTTTCCACATCCAAGTGACCATGAAACCCTATCAATTTTGTGTCCTAGAAATTTCTACAACCTATTCCTTCAGCATTAGACAAGGCTGCTTCAGTTGCAAATTACAGAAACACAATTCAAGCTAGCTTTGCCAAAAAGGGAATTTATTCTTCTTCATTACTACAGAAGTCCAGGGGTTGAGTCAATTAGACCCATGTATTCAAACAGTGTCACCAGGAACCAGCCTCTCTCCATCTCTCAGCTCTGTTCCTTCTGTGCAGCCTTCACTCTTTGGCAAGCAGAGTTTTTTTATGGTGGGAAGGACAGTCCTCGGCAGCTCCGGGCTCACACAGGCTTACAGACATGACCTCTGGGTAAGGAAACTGGGGGACTGGAGTGCAGGGGTGGGAGGAGACTTTATCAGGATTTGAACTTTCACCTTGTCCTACTGATTAAATAACTGCACCAATACATCATTACAAATTGTACAAAGTAGAAATTCAAGCCATAGAGATATTAATCAAGTAGAAAATAACTGGGTTAACTAGGCAGTAGGTGAGAAGGGTATGGACAACAGTAACAAATACTGTTGGGGGGGTGGAGTCAAGATGGTGGAGTGGGAGGATGTGGAGTTTGCATCTTCCCACAACTAGGGCACCTACCAGATGCTGGTGGGGGACCTTGACACCCAAGGGGATGGGAGGAACACCCAAGCAACCAGGTAGGACGTTGGGGGGGGCAAGGTGGGAGAAGGAGGTGGGATGGGACTGGCACCCTGAGGGGTGGCTAGGGCAGGGGAGGGGATCCCATGCCTGGAGGGACCCTCAGGGGTTTGGAGGATCGGTGGGGAATGTGGCTGGTGTTTCTCCTGCCCGCTTGGGTCCTGGAAAACCTGCTGGGGTCCTGGGCTGGGTTCTCTGCTCCCCAGGGCCCCTCTGGTGGCATGGGTCCTGGGGGCGTGGGGGGGGGGAAGAAGAAGAGAGGTGAACAGGGAGGGAACCTCCAGGATTGGAGGATGGGGGGGGGGAAATGCCACTAGTGTTTCCCCCACCCACGTGGGCCCCGGGGAGCGTGCTGGGGTCCTGGGACTGGTCCTCCGCCCTCCGAGGCCCCCTGCACCGCTGCGTGGGTCCTAGGTAGGGGTGTGGGAGGGAGGGGGGAAAGGAGAGTAGAGGCGAATGGGGAGCCTGCTGGGGTCCTCAGCCTGATTGTCCCTGCTCTGAAGCTGGAGGCACACTGTGGCCCCTCTGGCCACGCTGAGCCTAAGCCCTGCCCCCCACCCCCAGGACCTTTTCCAGCTGCATGGGTCCTAAGCACAGGCCCCACCCCCACTTAAGCCCTGCCCTCACAGCCAAGGCCTTTTCATTTCTTTTTCCTCTTTTTTGCTATTGTGGTTCTGTTTTACCTTCTGGTTGTTGTTTCATTTATATTTTATTTTTTCTAACATATCTGTTAGTTTTCTAATCTTATTTTATTTTTTACTCTTGGTTATTGTTCTGCTCCTTTCTTTTTGTTTTTTGTCTTTTTTGCAGCCCTGTGTGGCTTGTGGGACCTTGGTTCATGGGCTGGGGGTCAGGCCTGAGCTTCTGTGGTGGGAACACCAAGTCCGAACCACTGGACTAACAGAGAACCTCAGATCCCAGGAAATATTAATCAGAGTGAGATCTCCCAGAGTACCTCATCTTGGCACAAAGACCTGGCTCTACCCAACAGCCTACAAACTCCAGTGCTGGAAGCCTCAGGCCAAACAACCAGTAAGACAGGAACACAATCCCACCCATCAAAAAAAAAAAAAAAAAAAAAGAGAGAGATGACAAAAAAATATGTTACAGTTGAAGGAGCAAGGTAAAAACCTGTAAGACCAAATAAAAGAAGAGGAAATAGGCAACCTACCTGAAAAAGAATTCAGAGTAATGATAATAAAGATGATCCAAAATCTCAGAAATAGCATGGAGGCACGGATCGAGAAAATACAAGAAATGTTTAATAAAGACCTAGAAGAACTAACGAATAAACAAACAGAGATGAACAACGCAATAACTGAAATGAAAAATACACTAGAAGGAATCAGTAGCAGAATAACCGAGGCAGAAGAACAAATAAGTGAGCTGGAAGATAGAATGGTGGAAATAACTGTAGAGGAGCAGAATAAAGAAAAAAAAATGAAAAGAATTGAGGTCTCAGAGACCTCTGGGACAACACTAAACACACCAACATTCAAATTATAGGAGTCTTAGAAGAAGAAGAGAAAAAGAAAGGGTCTGAGAAAATATCCAAAGAGATTGTAGTCAAAACCTTCCCTAACATGGGAAAGGAAATAGCTACCCAAGTCCAGGAAGCACTGAGAGTCCCATACAGGATAAACCCTAGGAGAAACACACCATGACACATATTAATCAAACTAACAAAAATTAAATTCAAAGAAAAAATATTAAAAGCAGCAAGGGAAAAGCAAAAAATTACATACAAGGGAATCCCCATAAGGTTATCAACTGATTTTGCAGCAGAAACTCTGCAGGCCAGAAGGGAGTGGTAGGACATATTTAAAGTGATGAAAGGGAAAAACCTACAACCAAGATTACTCTACCCAGCAAGGATCTCATTCAGATTTGAAGGAGAAATCAAAAGCTTTACAGACAAGCAAAAGTTAAGAGAATTCAGCACCGCCAAACCAGCTTTACAGCAAATGCTAAAGGAACTTTTCTAGGCAGGAAACACAAGAGAAGAAGAAGACCACAAAAACAAACCTAAAATAATTAAGAAAATGGTAATAGTAACATACATATCGATAATTACCTTAAATGTAAATGGATTAAATGCCCCAACCAAAAGACACAGACTGGCTGAATGGATAAAAAAATAAGAGCTGTATATATGCTGTCTACAAGAGACCCACTTCAGACCTAGGGACACATACAGACCGAAAGTGAGGGGATGGACAAAGATATTCCATACCAATGGAAATCAAAAGAAAGCTGGAGTAGCAATACTCATATCAGATAAAATAGACTTTAAAAAGAAGACTGTTATAAGAGATAAGGAAGGACAGTACATAATGATCAAGGGATGAATCCAAGAAGAAGATATAACAATTGTAAATATTTATGCATCCAACATAGGAGCACCTCAATACATAAGGCAAATGCTAACAACCATAAAAGGGGAAATTGACAGTAACACAATAATAGTGGGGGACTTTAACACTCCACTTACACCAATGGACAGATCATCCAAACAGAAAATAAATAAGGAAACACAAGCTTTAAATGGCACAATAGACCAGATAGATTTAATTGCTATTTACAGGACATTCCACCCAAAAGTGGCAGAATACAATTTCTTCTCAAGTGCACATGGAACATTCTCCAAGATAGATCACATCTTGGGTCACAAATGAAGCCTTGAAAAATTTAAGAAAATTGAAATCATATCAAGCATGTTTTCTGACCACAACGCTATGAGATTAGAAATCAGTTACGGGAAAAAAACTGTAAAAAACACAAACACATGGAGGCTAAACATTGTGCTACTAAATAACCAAGAGATCACTGAAGGAATCAAAGAGGAAATAAAAAAATACCTAGAAACAAATGACAATGAAAATAGGACGGCCCAACACCTATGGGATGCAGCAAAAGCAGTTCTAAGAGGGAAGTTTATAGCAATACAATCCTACCTCAAGAAACAAGAAAAATCTCAAACAATCTAACCTTACACCTAAAGCAACTAGAGGAAGAACAAAGAAAACCCAAAATCAGTAGAAGGAAAGAAATCATAAAGATCAGAGCAGAAATAAATGAAATAGAAACGAAGAAAACAATAGCAAAGATCAATAAAACTAAAAGTTGGCTATTTGAGAAGATATACAAAATTGATAAACCTTTAGCCAGACTCATTCAGAAAAAAAGGGAGTAGACGCAAATCAATAAAATTAGAAATGAAAAAGCAGAAATTACAACTGACCCTGTGGAAATACAAAAGATTATAAGAGACTACTACAAGCAACTATATGCCAATAAAATGGACAACCTCGAAGAAATGGACAAATTCTTGGAAAGGTACAATTTCCAAGACTGAATCAAGAAGAATTAGAAAATATAAACAGACCTATCACAAGTAATGAAATTGCAACTGTGATTAAAAATCTTCCAACAAACAAAAGTCCAGGACCAGATGGCTTCACAGGTGGATTCTACCAAACATTTAGAGAAGAGCTAACACCTATACTTCTCAAACTCTTCCAAAAAATTGCAGAGAGAGAAACACTCCCAAATTCGTTCTACGAGGCCACCACCACCCTGATACCAAAACCAGACAAAGATATCACAAAAAAAGAAAATTACAGGCCAATATCACTGAAGAACATAGACGCAAAAATCCTCAAGAAAATACTAGTAAATAGAATCCAACAACACATTAAAAGGATCATATACCATGATCAAGTGGGATTTGTCCCAGGAATGCAAGGATTCTTTAATATACACAAATCAATCAATGTGATACAACATATTAACAAATTAAGGAATAAAAATCATATGATCATCTCAATAGATGCAGAAAAATCTTTTGACAAAATTCAACACCCATTTATGATAAAAACTCTCCAGAAAATGGGCATAGAGGGAACCTACCTCAACATAATAAAGGCCATATATGACAAACCCGCAGCCAACATCATTCTCAAAGGTGAAAAACTGAAAGCATTTCCACTAAGATCAGGAACAAGACAAGGATGTCCACTCTCACCACTCTTATTCAACATAGTTTTGGAAGTCCTAGCCACAGCAACCAGAGAAGAAAAAGAAATAAAAGGAATCCAAATCGGAAAAGAAGAAGTAAAGCTGTCACTGTTTGCAGATGACATGATACTATACAGAGAGAATCCTAAAGATGCTACCAGAAAACTACTAGAGCTAATCAATGAATTTGGTAAAGTGGCAGGATACAAAATTAATGCACAGAAATCTCTTGCATTCCTAAACACTAATGATGAAAAATCTGAAAGTGAAATTAAGAAAACACTCCCATTTACCACTGCAAAAGAAAGAATAAAATACCTAGTAATAAGCCTACCTAAGGAGGCAAAAGACCTGTACTCAGAAAACTGTAAAACACTGATGAAAGAAATCAAAGATGACATAAACAGATGGAGAAATATACCATGTTCTTGGACTGGAAGAATCAATGTTGTGAAAACGACTATACTACCCAGAGCAATCTACAGATCCAATGCAATCCCTATCAAATTACCAATGGCATTCTGCACAGAATTAGAACAAAAATTTTTACAATTTGTATGGAGACACAAAAGACCCCGAATAGCCAAAGCAATCTTGAGAAAGAAAAACGGAGCTGGAGGAATCAGGCTCCCTGACTTCAAACTATACTACAAAGCTACAGCAATCAAGACAGTATGGTACTGGCACAAAACCAAATATAGATCAATGGAACAGAATAGAAAGCCCAGAGATAAACCCACGCACATATGGTCACCTTTTTTTTGATAAAGGAGGCAAGAATATACAATGGAGAAAAGACAGCCTCTTCAATAAATGGTGCTGGGAAAACTGGACAGCTACATGTAAATGAATGAAATTAGAACACTCCCTAACACCATACACAAAAATAAACTCAAAATGGATTAAAGATCTAAATGTAAGACCGGACACTATAGAATTCTTAGAGGAAAACATAGGAAGAAACACTCTTTGACATAAACCACAGCAAGATCTTTCTGACCCACCTCCTAGAGTAATGAAAATAAAAACAAAAATAAACAAATGGGACCTAAATAAAAGCTTTTTCACAGCAAAGGAAACCATAAACAAGATGAAAAGCCAACCCACAGAATGGGAGAAAATATTTGCAAACAAAGCAACAGACAAAGGATTAATCTCCAAAATAAACAGGTCGTGGAGCTCAATATCAAAAAACCCCCAAACAACCCAATCATAAATGCGTGGAAAACCTAAACAGACATCTCTCTAAGGATGCTCAACATCACTAATTATTCGAGAAATTCAAATCAAAACTACAATGAGATATCACGTCACACAGGTCAGAATGGCCATCATCAAAAAATCTACAAACAATAAATGCTGGAGATGGTGTGGAGAAAAGGGAACCCTCTTGCACTGTTGGTGGGAATGTAAATTGATACAGCCACTATGGAGAACAGTATGGAGGTTCCTTAAAAGACTAAAAATAGAGCTACCGTATGACCCAGCAATCCCACTACTGGGCATATACCCTGAGCAAACCGTAATTCAAAAAGAGACATGCACCACAATGTTCATTGCAGCACTATTTACAATAGCCAGGACATGGAAAAAACCTAAATGTCCGATGACAGATGAATGGGTAAAGAAGATGTGGTACATATATACAATGGAATATTACTCAGCCATAAAAAGGGGTGAAATTGGGTCATTTGTAGAGAAGTGGATGGGTCTAGAATCTGTCATACAGAGTGAAGTAAGCCAGAAAGAGAAAAACAAATATTGAATATTAACACATATATGTAGAATCTAGAAAAATGGTACAGATTAATCTATTTGCAGGGCAGGAATAGAGATACAGATGTAGAGAATGGACATGTGGACACAGTGGGGGAAGGAGAGGGTGAGACGAGTTGGGAGATTAGGATTGACATATATACACTACCATGAGTAAAACAGATAGCTAGTGGGAACATGCTATAAAGCACAGGAAGCTCAGCTCGGTGCTCTGTGATGACCTAGATGGGTGGGATGGGAGTGTGTGGGAGGGAGGTTCCAAGAGGGAGGGGATATATGTATACATATAGCTGACTCACTTCACTATACAGCAGAAACTAACACAACATTGTAAAGCAATTATACTGCAATAAAAAAAATTAATAGGGGACAAGCAGGCAAAGAACTGAAGAGTGATTGCACAGCATAGAGGTCAGTGATGGATTTGGCAAGGGAAATTTGTTGGGACTAATGGCCAGAATGTGGTAAATTGTGAAACGGAAGGGAGATGAGGAAATGAAGGGGAGCAGAAAGGGAGGACCTTGTAGGAGGTGAGATGTGGAAGGCTGAGGGGAAGGAGCCAGTACAGAGAGGCAGTTTGAAGATACAGGACAGAGTAAGGTACCTGAGAAGTCATAAGAGGTAGGTCACTGCTTCCTCTGAAGCAGGAGGGAAGAAAAGATTCATCCATGGATAGGATTGTGTTATTATCCTGGTGGCAGGAATTTGAGGGGGTCCTTCTGATGGCTTTTGTAATGGAAGTCTGTCTCAGATTGCCTGCTGAGGGACTCTGCAGGGCTGTGGGGAGAGGGGTATGTGGGGGGCAGAATTCAGAAGCCTGAGAAGAATAGAGAAGATTTTATCTATGTTATAGAGATGTAAAGAACAGAAATGTAACACAACTAGGAAAACAGAATTCTGTACTTTCTTTTCAGTGCTGAGAGCCCATGTGAGGTTGATGACCATAAAACTATAGTAGATTCCATCTACTTGACTTTTCTCCAGCAAAGCTCAGAGGACAATTGGAGGAGTCAGAGAGTTGTATCGCCCAGGGTTAGAAGGACAACAGGACAATGGGATCTAAGGCTGTGCTTCTTTTTGGCCGCACCACACGGCTTGTTGGATTTCAGTTTCCCAACCCGGGCCCTCGGCAGTGAGAGCTTGGAGTCCTAACCACTGGGCAGCCAGGCAACCCCCCAAGGCTGTGCTCTTAATATGTTGTCTATTCGGCCTTCTTTGACAACATTTTCTGTTTCTTCCGTGGATGTGGATCTGATTAAATGATGCCTGCCATTTTTATTTTCTTAGAAAAGTCTGCATTTCATACATACTTTTAAAGTTTTAACATACAGTTGTGGGTAGTATTTTGTTAAGAAAAAACCCTTCCATATCTATGGTTAGAGCCCCCATTTCATTTCTGCCTTCCTGTATATATTTCTTCCTTTTTCTTGTTTAGCTAGAGGTTGGTTTGTTTTCCTTTTTCTTCCTCAGGGAAGCTGTTCTTAGATTTATTTTTCAATTGCACTGGTTTTAAGCCCCCTTTAGGGTTGTTCACACCTGGCTCTGTTTCCTGCATTAGACAGTAGGCTGTGAGTGGAGAGAGACATATTCCCCCATCCTCAGACCCCCAGGAACCCTTGACTCCCGATGTCTTCCACAACCCCAGGATTCAGTTCATTTTGATAAGATTGACTTCAATCTTCATGTGTGATAATTTGCTTTAAACTCTAAAAGAAACTAGGAATTTTATTAAATCTGACCCAGTGTTTTTAGTTTAGGACTTATCAGTATGGGTTTTTGCACTCCCAACAAGTCAATGGAAAATTTTTACACATTCTATATTATGGGTTAAAAGGCTCTAGGCAAACAATTAGACATACAATAGAATGGATAAACAATGAGGTCCTACTGTATAGCACAGGGAACTATATTCAATATCCTGTGGCAAATCATAATGGAAAAGAATATGAAAAAGAATGTGTATATATATATATATATATATATATATATATATATATGTACAGAAGAAATGTACAGAAGAAATTAACACAACAGTGTAAATCAACTATACTTCAATAAAATTTAAAAGAAAAAAGGCTCTACTTACCTGGGTGGCGGAGGGCATGCAGGAAAAAGAGGAGAAGTCAGAAAACACTATTTTATGATTTCTGAAATTAGAATTTAGAGCCGATGTTTGAATTGTTATCCAGCTAGCAACTTGGTGGCTTTGGGTATAGCTTCATCGCACAGTACTAAGTGGTATGAATACAATAGAATTGAAGAGGTTAATTTTCTTTCTGCAAGAATGTTTTGGTAGAGTGTTAGTGAGTGGGTGAGATAATGGGCATTTGGGCTTCTTGTATGCTGCATGGGCAGGTGAATATCATTACGGCCTGCATGATGGACTATTTGGTAATATCAAAAGCCTTAAATATGCACATACCCTTTGTCCCAGAAATACTGCTGCTAAGAATGTATCCTAGTATAATAAAGGGCCAAGATATATGCAAGTACATAGATATTTATTGCATCAATGTTTAGAATAGAAAAATGGAAACAATGTAAAATTTGAATAATAGTAATTCATATAGATTTTGATAGAGCTATACAGTCACTGGTGAATTATGCAGGTATTTTATAAAAACATGAATGTGTATTTGTATGTGTGTGTTTGTATATAATTGATACCTAAAAATCTGGACAGGGGTTTTAGTTAAGGTAGCAGCAGGACACAGATGGCACACTGAATTTGAGTAATTTGAGCAGAGTTCAATATAGGGGTTATTTACAAAGTGTAGACAGAACATAGAGAAGCAATGAACAATAGTACAGAACCTGGAACTGATAAGGGTGTGGAGGGTGAGATGTTCTTACCACCTCCAGGCCTGCCTGAAGGAGCCAGAGGAAGGGGATATTCGGTGGAGATGGCCTTTTGACAGGATTTGTGAATTTTCCTGAAGGGATGTAGTCTTCCCATAGCAACTCGACAGTGTGGTTGCTGGAAAATGAATATCTTGGCCTCTCTTTCCTTCCTCCCTCTACTCTCTTACTAGTGTCCTTCATTCATTGAACTCAACCAGAAGTCCGACTGCAAAGGGGTCCTTTGATGCAGTCCATGTAGATCAACCTATACAGCACAGAGCAGAGTGGGCAGGATTGAGAATGGATCCAGAGGGGCAATCAGAAAATACCCAGATCAACAGGTGTACAGCAACATGTTAACAGAAGTTATCCTGGACAGTGGGATTATGGGTTCATATTCTTGTCTTTTTCTTCTAAATTTTTGAAGATGAACACATATGACATGTGAGTTTTTAAAAGTTTAAAAAGTTGTGTGTGTTTTTTGTGGAAATAGTTTACCTTAAATTACCTGAAAATTATGAACTTCCTTTGCCAAACTTCAGTTTTATATCTACACAGCTGAATACCCTCTCTTAACCCTTAAACCTTATTTACTTAAAAAATATCCATAGGGTTTCTTTAGTTGCAAAACAAGGAGTTTGCCTAATTCCAGCAGATGTTAACATTTGGGGGGTAGGGTGGGGAATTGGCTTTATTTGGGAATACTTACTGTCTTTTGATGAAATTTTTGGGATCATTGTGACAGTTAAAGCCATTACATATAAAAGCAGTCTGAGGTGACTTCCCAGGTGGTGCAGTGGTTAAGAATCTGCCTGCCAATGCAGGGGACATGGGTTGGAGCCCTGGTCCTGGAAGATCCCACATGCCACGGAGCAACTAAGCCCACGTGCCACAACTACTGAGCCTGTGCTCTAGAGCCTGCGAGCCACAACTACTGAGCCCACGCGCCACAATTACTGAAGTCTGCATGCCTAGAGACCGTGCTCTGCAACAAAAGAAGCCACCGCAACGAGAAGCTCGCACACCGCAACGAAGAGTAGCCCCTGTTCGGTGCAACTAGGGAAGCCCATGCGCAGCAACGAAGAGCCAATGCAGCCAAAAATAAATAATAAATAAATAAATAAATTTATTAGAAAAAAAAAGCAGTCTGAGTTTCTCAGAAGAAAGGAGCTTTAAAAGCCCAGTATAATTCTTTAAGCTTGATAGACTATAGAATTTAGTTGGATTAGTAGGTAGCATTATTTTTTTTTAACATCTTTATTGGAGTATAATTGCTTTACAATGGTGTGTTAGTTTCTGCTTTATATCAAAGTGAATCAGCTATACATATACTTATATCCCCAAATCTCCTCCCTCTTGCGTCTCCCTCCCACCCTCCCTATCCTACCGCTGTAGGTGGACACAAAGCACAGAGCTGATCTCCCTGTGCTATGCGGCTGCTTCCCACTAGCTATCTATTTTACATTTGGTAGTGTATATATGTCCATGCCACTCTCTCACTTCGTCCCAGCTGACCCTTCCCCCTCCCCGTGTCCTCAAGTCCATTCTCTACATCTGCATCTTTATTCCTGTCCTGCCCCTAGGTTCTTCAGAACCATTTTTTTTTTTTTTTAGATTCCATATATATGTATTAGCATCCATTATTTGTTTTTCTCTTTCTGACTTCACTCTGTATGACAGACTCTAGGTCCATCCACCTCACTACAAATAACTCAATTTCATTCCTTTTATGGCTGAGTAATATTCCATTGTATATATGTGCCACATCTTCTTTATCCATTCATCTGTCGATGGACACTTAGGTTGCTTCCATGTCCTGGCTATTGTAAATAGAGCTGCAATGAACATTGTGGTACATTATGTGGTACATACTTTTTGAATTATAGTTTTCTCTGGGTATATGCCCAGTAGTGGGATTGCTGGGTCGTATGGTAGTTCTATTTTTAGTTTTTTGAGGAACCTCCATACTGTTCTCCATAGTGGCTGTATCAATTGACATTCCCACCAACAGTGCAAGAGGGTTCCTTTTCTACACACCCTCTCCAGCATTTATTGTTCATAGATTTTTTGATGATGGCCATTCTGACTGGTGTGAGGTGATACCTCATTGTAGTTTTGATTTGCATTTCTCTAATGATTAGTGATGTTGAGCATCCTTTCATGTGTTTGTTGGCAATCTGTATATCTTCTTTGGAGAAATGTCTATTTAGGTCTTCTGCCCATTTTTGAATTGGCTTGTTTGTTTTTTTGATATTGAGCTGCATGAGCTGCTTGTATATTTTGGAGATTAATCCTTTGTCAGTTGCTTCATTTGCAAATATTTTCTCCCATTCTGAGGGTTGTCTTTTCATCTTGTGTATGTTTTCCTTTGCTGTGCAAAAGCTTTTAAGTTTCATTAGGTCCCATTTGTTTATTTTTGTTTTTATTTCCATTTCTCTAGGAGTGGGTCAAAAACGATCTTGCTCTGATTTATGTCAAAGAGTGTTCTGCCTATGTTTTCCTCTAAGAGTTTTATAGTGTCTGACCATACATTTAGGTCTTTAATCCGTTTTGAGTTTATTTTTGTGTATGGTGTTAGGGAGTGTTCTAATTTCATTCTTTTACATGTAGCTGTCCAGTTTTCCCAGTACCACTTTTTGAAGAGGTTGTCTTTTCTCCATTGCATATTCTTGCCTCCTTTATCAAAAATAGGGTGAGCATATGTGTGTGGGTTTATCTCTGGGCTTTCTATCCTGTTGCATTGATCAATATTTCTGTTTTTGTGCCAGTACCATACTGTCATGGTTACTGTAGCTTTGTAGTATAGTTTGAAGTCAGGGAGCCTGATTCCTCCAGCTCCGTTTTTCTTTCTCAAGATTGCTTTGGCTATTTGGGGTCTTTGGTGTTTGGTGTTTCCATACAAATTGTGAAATTTTTATTCTAGTTCTGTGAAAAATGCCATTGGTAATTTGATAGGGATTGCATTGAATCTGTAGATTGCTTTGGGTAGTATAGTCATTTTCACAATGTTGATTCTTCAAGTCCACAAACATGGTATATCTCTCCATCTGTTTGTATCATCTTTAATTTCTTTCATCAGTGTCTTATAGTTTTCTGCATACAGGTCTTTTGTCTCCTTAGGTAGGTTTATTCCTAAGTATTTTATTCTTTTTGTTGCAATGGTAAAATGGGAGTGTTTCCTTAATTTCTCTTTCAGATTTTTCATCATTAGTGTATAGGAATGCAAGAGATTTCTGGGCTTTCCTGGTGGCACAGTGGTTAAGAATGCGCCTGCCAATGTGGGGGACATGGGTTCGAGCCCTGGTCCGGGAAGATCCCACATGCTGCAGAGCGACTGGGCCCATGTACCACAACTACTGAGCCTGCACTCTTGAGCCCGTGAGCCACAACTACTGAACCTGTGTGCCACAACTACTGAAGCCTATGCGCCTAGAGCCGGTGCTCCACAACAGGAGAGACCACCGCAATGTGAAGCCCGTGCACCGCAATGAAAAGTAGCCCCGCTTGCCACAACTAGAGGAAGCCCGTGCGCAGAAACAACCCAACACAGCCAAAAATAAATAAATTAAATTAAAAAAAATTTTGTATCTTGCAACTTTACCAAATGCATTGATTAGCTCTAGTAGTTTTCTAGTAGCATTTTTAGGATCCTCTATGTATATTATCATGTCATCTGCAAACAGTGACAGCTTTACTTCTTCTTTTCTGATTTGGATTCCTTTTATTTCTTTTTCTTCTCTGATTGCTGTGGTTAAAACTTCCAAAACTATGTTGAATAATAGTGGTGAGAGTGGGCAACCTTGTTTTGTTCCTGATCTTAGGGGAAATGGTTTCAGTTTTTCACCATTGAGAACGATGTTTGCTGTGGGTTTGTCATATATGGCCTTTATTATGTTGAGGTAAGTTCCCTCTATGCCTACTTTGTGGAGGATTTTTATCATAAATGGGTGTTGAATTTTGTCAAAAGCTTTTTCTGCATCTATTGAGATGATCATATGGTTTTTCTCTTTCAATTTGTTATATGGTTTATCACATTGATTGATTTATGTATATTGAAGAATGCTTGCATTCCTGGGATAAACCCCCCTTTATCATGGTGTATGATCCTTTTAATGTGCTGTTGGATTCTGTTTGGTAGTATTTTGTTGAGGATTTTTGCATCTATGTTCATCAGTGATATTAGCCTGTAGTTTTCTTTCTTTGTGACATCTTTGTCTGCTTTTGGTATCAGGGTGAAGGTGGTCTTGTAGAATGAGTTTGGGAGTGTTCCTCCCTCTGCTATATTTTGGAAGAGTTTGAGAAGGATAGGTGTTAGCTCTTCTCTAAATGTTTGATAGAATTTGCCTGTGAAGTCATCTGGTCCTGGGCTTTTGTTTGTTGGAATATTTTTAATCACAGTCTCAATTTCAGTGCTTGTGATTGGTCTGTTCATATTTTCTATTTCTTCCTGGTTCAGTCTTAGAAGATTGTGCTTTTCTAAGAATGTGTCCATTTCTACCAGGTTGTCCCTTTTATTGGCATGTAATTGCTTGTAGTAATCTCTCTTGATCCTTTGTATTTCTGCAGTGTCAGCTGTTACTTCTTCTTTTTCATTTCTAATTCTATTGATTTGAGTCTTCTCCCTTTTTTTCTTGATGAGTCTGGCTAATTGTTTATCAATTTTGTTAACCTTCTCAAAGAACCATCTTTTAGTTTTATTGATCTTTGCTATTGTTTCCTTCCTTTCTTTTGCATTTATTTCTGATCTGATCTTTATGATTTCTTTCCTTCTGCTAACTGTGGGTTTTTTTTGTTCTTCTTTCTCTAATTGCTTTAGGTGTAAGGTTAGGTTGTTTATTTTAGCTGTTTCTTGTTTCTTGAGGTAGGATTGTATTGCTATAAACTTCCCTCTTAGAACTGTAAAGCATTATTCTTGAAATGAATTTAATAGACCAGATTAGGATAAAATAGCCTACTTTATGTCCTTCAGTGGTACATATAGAAACATTTATATTATTGATTTTTGAGCACTGCTCCCCCCATGGAGGAGCCTTTATGTATACTTCTTTTTCTTTCTTTATTTTGAGGTCTTAGGACTTTGATCATAATGTATAATCATTCTAAAAATGTTGTTGATATCACCTGCATTTAACTAAGATAGGAGTAATTTTTTTTAAGGTAAACTTTCAATAGAAAATTTTGTATAAGTAAGACAATCATACATTGTTCAATTTTCTCTTCCTCTTTTTCTAAGCTATTGCTTTTTGCTTTAACAGCACACAAACATTTTTAAAATTGCATTTTCTATTAATGTCTTATCTGCGGGAAAAATGGGAATATGGGTATCGTATGTAAAAATGCTATCTATCAAACCAGTGATAAAAAGAAAATCTTAAAGGCAGCCAGAAAATAAAAAGGATATTATATTAGTTTCCTATAGCTGATGTAACAAATTACCTCAAGCTTAGAGACTTAAAACAACCCAAATTTGCTATCTTACAGTACTGTGGTCAGCAGTCTGACATGAGTCTCACTGGGCTAAAATCCAGTTATCAACAGGGCTGCCTTCCTTTCTAGAAGTTCTAAGAAAGAATGCTTCCTTGTGTCTTCTAGCTTCTAGAGGTCACCCACATTTCTTGGCTCGTGGCCTCTTCCACCATCTTCAAAACCAGCAAATAGCATCTCTTTGATTCTGCTTCCACAATTATGTTTCTTTTTCTTACTCTCTTCTACTTCTCTCTTTCACTTTTAGAGACTCTTGTGATTAAATTGGATCCATCCAGATAATCTAGGGTAATCTCCCTATTTTACTCTCTGCAACCTTAATTACCCTTTGATGTAATATAACGTATTCATAGGTTCCAGGAATTAGAACATGAACATGTCTGGGAGTCATTATTAGGCCTAGCATAGTCTATCTCCTGGACCTTAAGTATACATGGGTCCCATGACTATATATGTCCCACATGTAAAATACATTCACCTCATCCCAAGAGCTCCAATTATGTCATCAACACAAAATTAAAAAATTCATCTAAATCTCATTAGCCCAAAAATCCCAATCTCATCCATCATCTAAATCAGTGATTTTTCTGCCTACCACATACCTGTTACATACAGAGGCATAAAGATAAGTAGATTAATATAAATAAATGACAGTAGATTTCTCATCTGAAACAACACAAGTGAGAAAACAGTCAAGCAACCTCTTTCAAGTACTGAGGGAAAAATCTGTTAATCTAGAATTCTATACCCATCAAAAAATATATGTATTTTACTCAATCTAAAAGAAGGCAGAAAAAGAGAAGAAAAAAGAGCAGATGGGATATACAGAAAACATATTAATATGATAGACTTTAAACTAACTATACCAATGATGGCATGAAATGTAAATGGTTTGAACACCCTAATTAGAAGGCACAGATTACCAGATTGGAATAAAAAAGCAAAACTCAATTATATGTTGCTTATAAGAAACACAATTTAAATATAAAGACACAAATAGGTTAAAAAGTGCCAAATGGGAAAAGGTATTCCATGCTAATACTAACCATATAAAAGCTGGAGTGGTTATTAATAGCAAACAAAGTTTTCAGAACAATCACTATCAACAGGGATGAAGAATGCGATTTTGTAATGATGAGTCAATTCATCAGGAGGACACAACAATCCAAAACATTTTTGCACCTAACAAAAATTCAAAATACACAAACATCAAAGAGTACAGAAATCCACAATTACAGTCAGAAATTTTAAAATCTTTCTCTCAATAATTGATAGACTACTAGACAGAAAATAAGCAAGGATATAAAAGACTTGAACAATAAATACCATTAACAAACTAGAACTAATTGACATTTTAAGAAAACTATCCAACAACCACAGAATGCACATTCTTTTCACATGCACAGAGAACATTTAACAAGATTGATCATATCTTGGGGCACAGAACATGTCTCAGTAAGTTTAAAGGTATTCACATCATCAAAACACATTTTCTCTGGTCACTATGGAATTAAATTAGAAATCAATAAAAAAAAGATTGCTGAAAATTCCCAAATATTTGGAAACTAAAGAACACACTTCTAAATTCTAAATAGCCCATGGGACAAAGAAAAAATCAAAAGAAAAATTACAAAGTATTTTGAACTGAATTAAAAAGAAAACACAACACATCAAAACTTATAGGATATTGCTACTAAAGCAGTACTTAGTGGGACATTTATCACACTAAAGTGCATATATTAGAAAAGAAGAAAAGTTTCAAATAAATTATTTCAGCTTCCATCTTAGGAAACTAGAAAAAGAAGAGCAGATGATACCTACTGTAAACAGGAGAAAAGAAATAATAAAGAGAAGTGTAGAAATCAATGAAATTAAAAAACAGGAACAATGAAGTCAATGAAATACAAATCCGGAAACACAGACATTAAAAGATACTCAACATCATTATTCATTAAAGAAATGAAAATTTAAAACCTTAATGAATACCACCAAACAATTTAGAATGGTAAAACGAAAAAGTCTGACCATATCAAAAATTGATAATGATGTGGAGGATTTCTTACACACAAAACGGGAATGTAAATCAGAACAACTGGCAGTTGTTAGTTTCTGAAAATGTTAAACATACTCTTACCATATGACCTGGTCATTTTGCTCCTAGAGAAAGGAAGGCTTATCTCTATACAGAAACTTGTACATCACAGGGATGTTCTTAGCAGCTTTATCTATAACAGCCAAAAACTGAAAATAACCTAGATATCCCTCAACAGGTGAATAAAGAAATTGTGTTATATCTATGCAGTGGAATACTACTCAGAAATAAAAAGGAATGATACATACAACAACACAGGTGAACCTCAAAATAATTATGCTGAGTGAAAGAAGCAAGACACCAATAGCAGCACTTAACGTAAAATTCTAGGAAATGCAAATTAATTAAAGTGATGCAATGCAGGTCCATGGTTGCCTAGAGGAGGGGGAGAGAGTGCTGGGGAGGGACAGGAGACAGGAATACAAACAGGAATGATGAAAGATTGTGGTGGTGATTGCATAGCTATAAACATATGTTAAAACGTGCCAAATTGTACACTTATGTATAATCTGTTTATTGTATGTCAATTCTACCTCAATAAAAATTTTTAAAAATGCTATATTCATTCTTCATTGTTTAGCTAGTAATGGGTTGTGATTGTGCTGAAAAATTCTATATATAAAAATATACATTTTTATAACCTTTATCTTGTCTTAGTCTACCAGAAAAATACATATTTACTATGCATGACTAAATCCTTACGCTGATGTCTTCAGGTTCTTCTGGTTATCTGAAGCTTGCTCTCTTCTAGATATTTTTCTCTCCTTTCCCCCACCCTTGTCTCTCTCTCTCTCTCTCTCTCTCTCCTCTCTTTAGTATTTGGTTTGGCTAAATTCTTAGAATATATTTTTGAGCTAAATTTTATATGTAAAATGTTACTTTGGGAGACACAAAAGTTCATGAAGCCATTCTTTTTCAATGATTCCTTTTAGGAATCAGTGTTACTGCATACTATGTACATACTGCAGTGTTACTATGCAATTACCTTCTGATTATTATCCATGGAGTGTTAGTCGAGTGTTAGTCAAGTGTTCTAGACCAACAACAAATTTCAAAATCTTTTTTCTTTCAATGTTATATAAATAATAGTGATAAACACTTTCCAGTGTTCACTTTGACAGAATGTGAAGACATCTGAAATTGGCTCGTTATCTTCTGAATTGTCTCCTTTCACGTCCTCGGCAGGCAGCAGGCATGTCCCAGAAATCTAAAAAGCAAGCACATCGACATGGTATCTGAGCTGGTTAGGTTCCTGGCAATCCCATGAAATTTTCATTCAAACACAAAGGGGGCTCTCAGAGAGAGGAAACTGCATATTTGTTTTCTGTGAAATAATTTGTTTTCTTTGGAGCAAATAACATGACATTTTTCAAAGCTCAGGATGCGAAACACGTTTCTGAACAGTAAGTGCTTGGGATTTCTGGAAATTCTGGATAGCAGAGATTCCTCGTGAAATTTCTCTTTGAAGAAGATTGAAAATTTGGGAGTTTTTTCCCCCCTGGTTCTCCTCTTGGATTAAAGACTAGTCCAGAGATAGAGTCTTCACTTAAAGATTATTCCACAACTTTCTTAAATAGTGCTTTTCAGTCCTAAATGAGTGAAATCTACATCTTTATAATGTGTTTTACATCCATTCTCAACTGGTCTCCCTCAATTGCTGGTTGTATCTAATTTCAGCTAAACTATATGGTACTCGACATAGACTCTAAAATAATTGTATTGATCATTTTAGTTGCATTTCAAAAATGCAAGTATTAAGGAGGTCTCTAAAGGTGAAACAGGGTAGTGGATACATAGACGTCAATGGACATTACCAGTCTTTTTCTTTCCCTTTAGTCAATTATGTATATTTATGGCTCAAAATGAGCAGACATGGCTGATGTTTCTAGTTAGAGCCAGTTAAAGTAGGCGGTTTGTCACTTTCTAAGGTAGCTTTTAAATGTCTGTATTTCAGCCCTGACTGCAATGCCTTTGGCTCAGCTGACACCTTTTAATTTGTTTGGTTTTCATTTTTTTCCAAAATTGTAATTCAGGTTATATAAGTTAACATTTTGCACAATACTCATTAAATTATTTTATCCTTTAAAAACAATACAAATATGAGTAACAAGCTAGCCTATATATATATATATATATATATATACACACATACATATATATATTTAAACAATTGTTTTGATAGAAGGCTACAGAAATGCTAGATAAATTTTATCAATTATATTCTGTACCATATTTTTCAAGTCATAAAATGACATATATATAATATATTGGGTTGGCCAAAAAGTTCGTTTGGGTTTTTCCCGAACGAACTTTTTGGCCAACCCAGTAAATGCCCTATTGGTGTTAATATGAGCTAATTAACAGTTTTCATGTGTGAGTTGTGGTATAGGACTCAATGCTTGGTAATCTGATATTTATATATTGTGTTTTACTTTTGCTCTTGGCTAGAATGATCCAGATAATTGAAATATTTGTGGCTTTTTCTTTTAAAGGTCAAAATATTAAAAAAAAATTTACTTTAGGAATTATTAGAGTTCAGTTCTACAGATAAGAGAAAAAGGATCAAACTGATAATAAACTAAAGTTTAATAAAAAGTTAAATTATATTTAAGGTGTATGTATATCTTTTAAATATTTTTGACTCTTAGTCTGGGATCTTATACTTTTCACCTGGAGTCTTGAAATATCCTTTCAAGGTCTCAAATCAGTTGACTTCAAAAATCAATAGATCATCAAGATTATCCTGAGTGGGCCTGGCTTAATCAGGTGAAACCTTTAAAAGCTGGTCTGGGCCCTCCCTGAGGTGAGAAACTCTCTTGCTGTCTTTGAATAAATAAAGCTGTCACAAAATAAGTGGTCACATGGAGAAGCCCACGTGGCAAAGAATTTTGAGTGACTCCTAAGGAGCTGAGGGTGGCCTTCAGGAAGAAACTAAAACCCTCAGTTCTATACTGCAAGGAAGTGAATTCTGCTGACAATATGAGGGAGCTTGGAAGTGGAGATTTCCCCAGTTGAGCCTCTGATGACCCAGCTGACACTTGGATTGCAAATTGATGAGGAATGAAAGCAGAGAACTCAGCTCAGCTCAGCTTTGGTCCTACAGAAACTGTGAGGGGTGTTGTATTTAGCTGCTGTGAGGGGTGTTGCATTTAGCTGCTAAGTCTGTGGTAACTTGTGGTAACACAGCAATAGAAACCTCATACAGTCTCCTTATTGCTAATCTCTTCTAATTTTTCTTTCACCCTTGAGCTAGCGTGGTTTTTCTGATTGAAAATTTTCTTTTTTTGAATTTTATTTATTTTATTATACACCAGGTTCTTATTAGATATCCATTTTATACATAGTAGTGTATACATGCCAATCCCAATCTCCCAATTCATCCCACCACCACCACCACCACCACCCCTGCCACTTTCCCCCCTTGGTGTCCATACATTTGTTCTCTACATCTGTGTCTCTATTTCTGCCCTGCAAACCGGTTCATCTGTACCGTTTTTCTAGGTTCCACATATATGCGGTAATATACAATATTTGTTTTTCTCTTTCTGACTTACTTCACTCTGTATAACAGTCTCTAGATCCATCCACGTCTCAACAAATGACCCAATTTCGTTCCTTTTTGTGGCGGAGTAATATTCCATTGTATATATGTACCACATCTTCTTTATCCATTCATCTGTCGATGGGCATTTAGGTTGCTTCCATGACCTGGCTATGGTAAATAGTGTTGCAATGAACACTGGGGTACATGTATCTTTTTGAATTATGGTTTTCTCTGGGTATATGCCCAGTAGTGGGATTGCTGGGTCATATGGTAATTCTATTTTTAGTTTTTTAAGGAACCTCCATACTGTTATCCATAGTTGCTCTATCAATTGACATTCCCACCAACAGTGCAAGAGGGTTCCCTTTCCTCCACAACCCCTCCAGCATTTGTTGTTTGTAGATTTTCTGATGATGCCCATACTAACTGGTGTGAGGTATTGTAGTTTTGATTTGCATTTCTTTAATAATTAGTGATGTTGAGCAGCTTTTCATGTGCTTCTTGGCCATCTGTATGTCTTCTTTGGAGAAATGTCTATTTAGGTCTTCTGCCCACGTTTTGATTGGCTTGTTTGTTTTTTTAATATTGAGCTTCATGAGCTGTTTATATATTTTGGAGATTAATCCTTTGTCCGTTGATTTGTCTGCAAATATTTTCTCCCATTCTTTTCGTCTTGTTCGTAGTTTGCTTTGCTTTGCAAAAGCTTTGAAGTTTCATTAGGTCCCATTTGTTTATTTTTGTTTTTATTTCCATTACTCTATGAGGTGGATCAAAAAAGATCTTGCTGTGATTTATGTCAGAGTGTTCTTTCTATGTTTTCCTCTAAGAGTTTTATAGTGTCCAGTCTTATATTTAGGTCTCTAATCCATTTTGAGTTTATTTTTGTTTATGGTATTAGGGAGTGTTCTAATTTCATTCTTTTACATGTAGCTGTCCAGTTTTCCCAGCACCACTTATTGAAGAGACTGTCTTTTCTCCGTTGTATATCCTTGCCTCCTTTGTCATAGATTAGTTGACCATAGGTGTGTGGGTTTATCTCTGGGCTTTCTATCCTGTTCCATTCATCTATATTTCTGTTTTTGTGCCATTACCATACTGTCTTGATTACTGTAGCTTTGTAGTATAGTCTGAAGTTAGGGAGTCTGATTCCTCCAGCTCCATTTTTTTTCCCATGGGAGGCAGGGGGTGGTGGTGGTGTGATGAATTGGGAGATTGGGATTGACATGTATACACTGATGTGTATAAAATGGATGACTAATAAGAACCTGCTGTATAAAACAATAAATAAATAAAAGTCAAAAAAATAATTTTTACCACATGCTTTGAGTTTCATACTCTCATTGTAAGTAACATGAAATCATATTGTGTATATCTAACTATTTGAATTAAAAACAATACCAGATGTTTCTGTTGTCATTGTATGAGAAATTCACTAATGTATTTATCATTCTCAGTATAATAAAATTCTACAAAGAACACTGTGCTCATCCAAAGAGATGTTAGAAGTGAAAAGTACATCTTATATATTTTTCCTGCCAATATCATAATTATACTGTTTCTATCTCAAAGAACCAAATATTATCTGTATTAAATCTAGATGTACCATTGTTTACAGATCCTTGCATGTTTAAAGGCAGCTGCCAAAAATACTCTCAATGGGTAATCTTTAATTCATTCTAGAAACCCTGTTCAATTCTTTTCAAATGAAATTGCAATCTAGTTAAAACTAAGTATCCCTTTAGAAACAGAATAGAAGAGTGAAGAAGATTAAGAAAGAAAATGGTGTAAAATGTGACTCATTCCTCTGGTTTGAGGTTTTAAAGAGACATGCAAGGAAGAGCGGAATATAGATTTTGATTTCATGGTGAGTAAAAAATTACCTTAGTAGTAAAGTGGATACCATTTTGCATGAAATACTGCAATTTCTTGAAAGAGTAATCTAAAAACTTATTTGGATCATTGTTAGCAAAGTTGACACCAAATTACTTGAAAACATATCTCCTAATGTTTCCCCAAACTTTTCATAGATCTCTAATGGTAAAATAAGGAAAATATTTTGATATTAGAAGGTATTTCCTCTGCATTGTAATGAAACTCCCAATTATCACAATTCACTATTTTAGCAAGATTTATATTACTGTAGATGAACTTTTAGTCCTCTTTTCTTTCATATACCATGTACCAAAATTAATTGCAGTACTCTGAAATATAAATTGTGGTGAATGAGTACTTGGAATTGATTTTTTCTTGTAAAATATTTTAAAAGTTAGAAGTAGTCTTAAATGGTTGGGCCAGTTTTAGATGTACTTGACTTTTAGAAGAAACTAAAATACTTTGTTTCACAATCTATTATAACTTTTCTTTGTCACAGTTTCTCCTGTTGTTAAGTGGGAATACAGTTTGTTGCTATCATAATCAGAAGCGATAGGAAGGATATTTGAAAAATATGATTCTTATAAACTCTTAACTAAAATGACTTAGGAAAATACTGTTGGAGGCATTATTTCATGCCAGGAAATTTTCAGATTAGAAAATTCATGTGTAGAATTGGCAATTATATATTTATTTGACTACATAGTGACATTTGATTATAGTGCTGCTGTCAGCAATATTTTCTGGTACCATAATAGTTACCACCAAATATTTAAAAATCTAACTGTTAACAAGTAATGATGTGATTGGTTTGTGTTTCTAGCACTTATTGTACTCATATGAAAAACAAAATGAGAACAAAAGCAATTTCTTCTGGGGTACATTATTAATTTAGAAAAAGTCTTTTATGAACAAAACATGCAATGTTTCAACTTTGTAACTCATAACAACATTTGCATTTTCAGAGGTATAAATTGTCAGTCATGATGAAACCACTGAATTCTAATATGGGGAAAAGGTAAACATCATTGCCATAGAACTCCCATACATAGTATGGGGTGTATGATGTGCTGGGGTTTGGACATAGGACAGATCATGGCTTTTTCCCTGGTTTTTCCCTCTTGCTATGTGGAATAGGCAAGTGACTCAGTGTCCCTCAGTCTTGGGTGTATCATTTTTAAAATGGTGATAAAAAGCATTTATCTCCCAAGGTTGCTGTGAGGGTTAAATAAACCCTTGTAGAACATACTGCTTGGTACCGGGTAAGCACTGAATAACTATTACTATTATTACTATTACAAGTGTAGTACTTTACATTTTTTACACTTTATACTTTAAACACTTTACAAAGTATTTTCACATACAGTCTCTCATTTGAGATAACTAGCTCCTGGATGACAGCACAGCTTTTATCACAGAACTATGTACAAGTATTTAATAAGCATGATTGCTACTGGATTTGTTCAGATGAAAAAGCAGCAGATTACATTCCCCTTGCTTTGATGTAAGATCACAATGTGTGAAAAGTACTAGTTTTTTACTTAAATTGTACCTGACTTCAAACCATTTAAAGGCATAATTTCGTTCATTCACCCTTGTCAAGCTTTATCCCACAAAACTACCTTTTATCACCTTTATGGATGGGGAAGAGAAATGCGAACTAGCTTCCCTAAGGTCAGAGGGCAATCAGCTCTATAACCGAACTTCACTTGATGATGAAATGCTTGGAATATGCTATCTTCTGGTCTGGCTCTTGATGAATTCTGAAATTTTCAAATCTAGTTGAGAAGCGTTTGAATGCACAGAAGTGAAAAGCAGGCTAAGAGAGTGATGGTGTCAAGCCTTTGGTAGGGGCCCTGCCATCCAGTCTTGGCCGTTTCTGCCTTTAATCTTCTCAGTGATCAGCAAGTGTTAAATCCATTTTTAAAAGTACCCTGTAACCTCCAACCTTAAGAAGATGAGGAATGGTTTGGGGAGCAGTTAAAAGCCCCATTATATGTTGAGAATTTTTTTTTTTTTTTTACGAGAGTTGCTGAAAGCACACATTTCACCCAAAGGTTGAGAGGTTTTTTGTTTTTTTTCCTCTCTTGATCTGGATGGAGTTAGGTTCTTGCCAGAAGGAAGCAGGGTGGTATTGATAGTAGTCTCGGAATGGCCTAGGAGGACACCCTCCTTTAAGGAATGTTTCTAGGGGCAGATCACAGTTGCTGCCATTCTTTTACACCCAAACATGTGAGTGACAGTGGAGGCCAATTTGAATATTCAGCAAAGATGTCTGGGTTGCAACTGTGCTAATTGACAAATTTCAGTTTTTTCCTGGGGACAAAAAAAATGTTCTAAGAGCCTTGTGGGAAAAGGGGACAGACGTGGAGCTACTATTATTTCATTCCAATTTATGCACATTGTTATTTATGAATGGTTTTCTTTCAATTAGGTGTTTAATTTAAAACAGAACTTGTGACTCAACCCCCGAAGCGCAAACTTGGAACATTAACCGTTTGCAGGGGGGGGTAGAATTCAAAAAGTCTTTCAATAACAAGGCTGTAATTGATTGTATAGGACATAAAAGAATTCTTTATTATTTTACAGAATAATTATGAAAACATGAAAACAGCTTTCACTGCTAAGTAAAACCTAACTTTCATTTTTCAGAATTACAATTTTTGTTGTAAAGATTTTTAACTCAATGAACATATTTCTTTTAAAGTTATGAGTAAGGTAAGTTAGAAGGGGGTCTTTCATTTGGTGGTTTAACCAGAGAACTTATTTTGAAAAGGCAAAAATAAAAGTAGTTTTAAATTTCTTGTTCCTTTGCAGATAGTTTCCAAACCTGAAGGCATGACTTAGGACAAAAGAGTAGCATTGACATATATACAGTACCAAATGTAAAATAGATAGCGGGGAGCAGCCGCATAGCACAGGGAGGTCAGCTTGGTGCTTTGTGACCACCTAGCGGGGTGGGATAGGGAGGGTGGGAGGGAGGCTCAAGAGGGAGGGGATATGGGGATATATGTATATGTATAGCTGATTCACTTTGTTGTGCAACAGAGGCTAGCGCAGTATTGTGAAGCAGTTATACTCCAATAAAGATATATTAAAAAAAAAAAAGTAAATGGAAAGGGACATTAAGTAATTAATGGTCATAGGAAAGAGAAATTACTATAACCCCAAGACTCTAACACCCCCGTTTTTTTTGAAAATGTCGTCATTTGTTTTATTTTAGATAAAAGTTAAAAATGAATATCCTTTTTTTTTTTTAAATTGGGGTATAGTTGCTTTACAATGTTGTGTTAGTTTCTGCTGTACAACAAAGTGAATCAGCTATACGTATACATATATCCCCTCCCTCTTGGACCTCCTTCCCCCCATTTTTTTTAACACCCTTGAAGAAAAAAAAGTGCATGGCAAATAATGCTTTATGGGTATACGTGACAGTTTTCTCCCCAGATAAAAATTAAAACCAGTGTTTCATGGAGTCATTCTGAGATAATCTTTGAAATAGCAAAAAGGAACTGGTCTGTTTTATACTTTGGGGGGAAAATGTTCACACTTTAGAATAGCATTCTGTGATTACTTTTAATGGGAAAATAAAATATAGGTGACTCCTCCAGGAATCAATATCCTCTTTTCTCCATTCTTGGTGTTTTGCAGGCTGATTAATTTGCAGAGGTTGAGTTTGATTGCTGCTGAAGCAGAAAGCATTATAGATTCTCTGTTATTCTTCAAGCCACTTGGCTGAGGTCTATGGCTCTATCTCTATGTATTTATCTACCTTTCCACGTGGTGCTTAGCGCGGGCGCTCTGGGCCTGGCCTAAACATATTGTGAAAATGTATTGTGCTGAACTCTCAAGTCTCTTGCTGTGAATAGGTAACTACCCACCCCCACCTACACAGCCCCACCCCCAAGAGAGCTGTTCTGTGAGGTAAAGGTAAATGAACCAGACAGAAACAGGCACTTAGAAAACAGCATTGTGTGTATATGAAGGGTGTATCCAGCTAAATTTTGAAAACAAAAAGGGGAGGCACTGAAGGTCATAAAATTTATATAAGTCATCTAGCAATTAAAGAAATAATGACTGAAAGAAAACTTGCTCAACATCTAATGTGTGGTATTCTTAAATGGCTGAATGGAAGAATTCAGTATTTCCAATCTTTCACACCCATGATATACTGTCTTGGTTATGGTTGTTGGTTATTAATCAATCCTGGATAAATATTTTTTTCAGTTTCTAATGAACAGTTAATTGAATGAGCTATATCATAATCTTCTCTAAATCACCTCTTTTCAAATGTTTGAGGTAGAAATAAAGCATAAAGTGTTGGCGTTTTTGGTTCTGTCTAGCTAGAAATGTTTTTGATAGATCAATTCTTTAATCAAATATTTCTCTATATTTGAAAGATTTCAGCATTAGATAGTGGAATTATTGTAAGTTCTCTGACTAAGCGTAGGTATACTTGAAGTTGCACAAATGTGTGTGTTGGAAGGAACTAGGTAACGTTTGTATAGCTCCGGAGGTTAACTTGGTTTAAATACAAACTGAGTCATATTATAATATAAAAGCCTTTCAATGTATCTGATCTATGTTTTAGTCATTTGATGATAATTTATTATACAGCTTGTTAGAGTGACTGTCAAAAACACATTAAAAATACAAATGACATAAAGTCGTGCCCTTTAGAAGGATAACTCATTTATAAGCTAAATATATTTCTATAAAATAACCTGAAATCTTTCCCAGAAGCAAATCTAGAATCGTACTCGTGAATAAACACCATTATTGCCACTGCAAACAGCTACTTAAGAAATCTGCTCCCAATTAACCTTATAGACAAATGAAAAACCGCCTTCTAAAAACGGACACATTTATTTCTGTAAATATGTAAATTCCTCAGCATTTGTACAATGTTGAAATAAACTGTTTTCAATCTGTATTTATAGATCAGAGTTGGGAGCAATTTCTCTATCCTTTACAAACAGCCTTGACTGCCTACTCTGAGTTCAAAACTGCCTTAAATGTGTAATTTTTTGTATACAAAAGGCATTCTAAAATTGTATTACGCAGTTATTGTGCTAAAAGAATGACCCTTACCATGCTTTGTTTACTGAATGTCAAATTTTCATTTGTATTACAGCTGTGTACCACAGCAGTTTCGGTTTTGTATGAAGGGCAACTAATGCACAAAACAGTCAAACCACAGAGCAGTAATTAGTCTGGAAAAGATCAAAGTGTGCTCTTCTAAATCCAGCCAATTTGCTCTGGGTGTGCAAAACCAATAGTCTTTCTTTTGCTAAGGTCTCTTATTAATTTTTGCTTTCGTTTGCTGCAGAGCAGCTGCTTTACTGTCAATCCAACATCCTGCTTAAAAAAAAAATCCATTTTGATGCCACAAATGCAATTTCAATGGGTTTAGGAATAATAACCAGCTTTTTTTCCCACCCCACTTCTAGGAGATAGAAACTTGAAAGTTTTCAGCATCTGTAAAGTGAAAGAAAGCAACAGAAGGCATAGCACTGTTTGGATTTGTTGCTCTAGGAAAAGCTGAAGAAGAGTGATCTGTAAATATTTCTGCTTTTAGTGCTTTTAACCAGCTCTGTTCTTATCGCTGTATGTCTGCTGCTCTCCTCTCCTTTTAACATGAGTTCTTTTTATCCTTATGGTCACATTGTGGTTCTTCATGGAAATATTAAATGATCCAAATTATTAATTAAATTGATTATGGCAGAAAAAGTTTAATGAATAGTTTACACCTTTCTGGATGAAAACACTAAAATCAGTAGTATCACTTGCTATTTTCTTGATGTAATTATTATTATTTTTGACTGAGTATGGAAGTGGTAGTTGAGGATAATAAATAAACTTTATCACAGGAGGTGGTGAATAAAACTTGTGAAGGAGAAAAGAGTACAGTACCATCACTTAAAAAATGAACTATGATCTTGTAGAATACACTTTAAGTGTAGCGTATGCATTTCTCCCCTTCTCCATTTCTGTCATTTTGCCTATCAATGCTCTCTCTGGCAGAAAGTAGAGAGAGAAAAAAGCTGGTGAGTTTATTGATTCCTATTAATATGGCAGTTTTTCTGTAACTGTTACCTTGAACTCTGCTCAATTTTTTTTTTATATATATTTTTCTTAGTAAATTTCTTTACCCAAGCAATGGATAATAACATGTATTTTCCTGTCTTCACAACAAACCATTTACATTTGATTCTGAGTTATAATCCACTCCAAATATGTGCCAAATATTTGTTTTACTGTCAATATCACTAGCTTACTAGACACTAAAATACAGCCAAGAAAAGCAAAAAGTGTAATGATACACAGAATTTGCATAATGAAAAGAAGCACATGCAGTCATTTACAATAATTGATTCATAAACAAATGCATAATGTCCATGAAATGACCAAATAGGTTTATTCTGGAAATGTTTTCAACTGAACAGGAATTTAGTGCTTTTGAAAAGTAACAAAATGACCATATAGTTAAGATATCTCAACAGGTACAAATCAGGCACTAAATACTAACGATGACATACTAAATTAACTTCAGCTTCAGAGCTCTTCATCCTTTTATAATATTATTTGGTGTCTTATTATAATTTGTGGTTACCTCTACAGCCCTTATGATACATTCCATTCTTTTTCACTCATCATTTTTGGAGGGACCAACTCTGAAGATGATGGTGTGATAGGAATACATCTTTGTTAGAAATGAATTAAATATATTTAACCTACATTTACAGCTGCTATTAGATAAAGTCTTGAGGTTCAAATAATACCTCATTAGTTATCTTTCCCGAGAATCTTGTAGGACCTTACCTGAATCTCTCTTATAAGACAAGTTGAAACATGGCATTTAGCAGGTAAAATGGCCTCATGGAACGTATACACAATCTCATTTAGAAAATTATGAAAATCTGGACTGAGATTTTTTTTTGTTGAGGTATGATTGGTACACAACATTGTATTAGTTTCAGATGTACAACATAATGATTCGATATTTGTATATATTGTGAAATGATCAACACAATATGTCTATTTAACATCTGTCACCATATATAATTACAGAATTTTTTTTCTTGTGATGAGAATTTTTAAGACATACTCTCTTAGCAACTTTCACATATGCAGTACAATATGGACTGAGATTTTTAAAAAAGCTATTGGGGAGGGACTTACCTGGTGGTGCAGTGGTTAAGAATCCGCCTGCCAATGCAGGGCACACCGGTTCGAGCCCTGTTCTGGGAAGAACCCACAACAACAACAAAATAAAATAAACTAGTAGCCTTGCAGATACCGATGATGTTAGGATACCATGAACCAATCAACTCAGTAATGGGTGCCTGAGAGCCAGGAGAGGCAAAATGAAATGACAAAATTTTCAGTTAACTGAAGGTAGCAAGTGATGAAATAAAGTTGGAGACTCTGGCAGATGGGCTTGATAGTGATCACCATCCAAGGAGAGCTAAGCACAGGAGAAAGTCTTGTTCTTATCCAAAGACTCAATGGCAAAAACACAGTATAAGAGAAATGACTTAACAGTACCACATGTAAAAGATTTAAGAGTTCAGTTAATTTTAAGCTCAGTATGATGTAACTGACCCTTCTCCTCCCCCAAATAAAGAAAAACAATCATTTTTAGGCTGTATTAATCAAGTAATAAAGTGTAATCTTATAAGCTGACTCTTAACTCTGTAAACCCAGCCTTCTGAGATCAATACTTATCTCTCATAGCATTTCAGATTCAGCAGGTATATTAGCTTTCTCTCTTAAATCTGCTGTTCTCCTGGTATTTCCTGTCTGGAAGGTCCTGTCTTGGTAAGTACTTTACTACCAATGGAGTTATTTATGCCCTAAACTAAGGAGTCCAGTTGTCCTTATTTCAGGTCTTTCCCTGATCCTTACATACATTTGGTTTTCCATGTTTTTTTTTTTTTCATGTTAGCCATTGTTCATCCCTCTCCGTTGCCTAACTACTCTACTCAACTGTCAAATAGTTTCCTAGCTTGTCTGTCTCCAAACTTGCATAGCTATCTACACATTTCTAGAGTATGCATTCTAAAACTCAAATCTGATTTTGTTATTTCCCAACTCTAAACCCTTCAATAGGTTTTCATTCAGTCTTCCTGTTATCTATGTGCCCTATCCATGTGGTCATCCATGTACAATGCTTGATGTCAGTCTATTTATCTCTTGTAAAAATAAAATACAGTGTGTGTGTGTGTGTGTGTGTGTGTGAAAAAAAAAAAAAGAATATGATACATTCTTGCTAGTCAGTATAGATTTTATTTTCACCTTTTATAAACGTGGATTGTGAGTTACTCTATAAAATTTTTTAAAAAAAAGAATATTTAGAGCATGCATATCCAATATAAATGTAAATGTATATACATATAAATATTTATTTATTTTGTACAGATAAAACATACACAAAACAAATTTAAAAGCAATGAGGTACAATAAGAATTTAACTCATTCAAAATATCAATCATTAATAGAACATCTAATCTATTTTTGTGATGTATTTAAATAGGCTTCATTACTTTTTAAAAACTTGACTTAACATTGTTTTGATATAGTGATTCGTAGTTCAGTTTATTTTGATACTTGCTTTTGATTGCTGCAGTGGCTATACACAGGATACTTCAAAAACAAATAGAAGTGCATCATTGGCTATAATTAAAACACAGTTTTTATTTTTCAATCTCATCCAACAATTATCCAATCTTTTTTTCTGAAATTCAGGTAATACATTTCCATCTTCCATAATTTCAATCAGTTGTTCTTGTGAACTAACTAAAAGGCATTACATTTTAATATTTTTTTTTAACAGAAAGAGCCCCACTGAAACCCTTTATTTACAAAATTTGATAATGTTAGAAAATCATCTTTGTGCTTTTAAGTGTGCAGGTGTGAGAACGACACTTTCACATTGTTTTTTGGTGATGAAATTGCATAATAATGGAAACAGTGCCATTTCAAATATGCTCTGTCCATGCCTGTTTCTTTTGAAAAACAGTTGCTTTCTCACTCATGGTTAAACTCTCATCTTTATTCTGAAAGGACAGATTAAGTCTATTTATTAAAGAATTTTTCTGCAGCAGTTTTAGGTTTATAACAAAATTGAGAGGAAGGTATAGAGAGTCCCCATATACCCTCTACACGTGCCGCCTTCATTATCAACATCATTCTCCAGATGGTACACTTTTTACCAAAAACGAACCTACACTGATACATCATCATCCCCCAAAGTCCATAGTTTACTTTAGGGTTCCCTCTTGATGCTGTACAGTCTATGGGTTTTGACAAATGTATAATAATATATATCCATCATTCTAATATCATACAGAGTATTTTCACTGCTCTAAAAATCCTCTTTGTTCTGCCTATTAATCTCTCTCCCATCTTCCACCCGGGGCAACCACTGATCTTTTTATTGTCTCCATAGTTTTATCTTTTCCAGAATGTCATATAGTTGGAATCATACAGTATGTAGCTTTTTCAGTTTGGCTTCTTTCACTTTGTAATATGCATTTAAGTTTCCTCCGTATCTTTTCATGACTTGATAGCTCATTTCTTTTTAGCAATGAATAATATTCCATTGTCTGGATGTACCACCGTGTATTGGTGAATGGATATTCACCTACTGAATGACATTCTGGTTGTTCCAAGTTTTGACAATTATGAATAAAGCTGATGTAAATATCCCTGTGCAGATTTTTGTGTGGACATAATTTTTCAACTCCTTTGGGTAAATACCAAGGAGCATGATTGCTGGGTTGTATGGTAAGAGGATGTTTAGTTTTATAAGAAACCACTAAACTGTCTTCCAAAGTGGCTGTACCATTTTGCCTTCCCACCAGCAATGAATGAGAGTTCCTATTACCCCCACATTCTCGCCAGCATTTGGTGTTGTCAGTGTTTCAAATTTTGGCCATTCTAATAGGTGTATAGTGTTATCTTATTGTTGTTTTAATTTGCATTTTGTGATGACATATGATGGGGAACATCTTTTCATATGCTCATTTTCCATCTATATATCTTCTTTGGTGAGGTGTGTGTTCAGATCTTTTGCCCATTTTTCAATCGAGTTGTTTGTTTTCTTCTTGGTGAGTTTTAAAAGTTCTTTGTATATTTTGGATAACAGTCCTTTATCAGATGGTGTCTTTGGTAAGTATTTTCTCCCAGTCTGTGGCTTGTGTTCTCATTCTCTGATGTTGTTTTTTTTTTGCAGAGCAGAAGTTTCAAATTTTAAAGAAGTCCACCTTATCAGTTATTTCTTTCATGGATCATGTCTCTGGTGTTGTATCTGAAAAGGCATCACCATACCCAAAGTCATCTAGGTTTTCTCCTGTTATCTTCTAGGAATTTTATAGTTTTGTGTTTTACATTTAGGTCTATGATCTATTTTGAGTTAATTTTTGTGAAAGGTATAGATCTGTGTCTAGGTTACTCTTTTTGCATTCAGATATCCAGTTGTTACAGCACAATTGGTTTAAAAGATTGTCTTTACTCCATTGTGTTGCCTTTGCTCCTTTGTCAAAGATCAGTTGCCTATATTTATGTGAGTCTATTTCTGGGTTCTCTATTGTTCACTGATCTATTTGTTTATTCTTTTGCCTGTACCACACTGTCTTGATTACTGTAGTTTTATAGCAAGTCTTGAAGGCGAGTATCATCAGTCCTTCAACTCTGTTCTTCTCCTTCAATATTGTGTTGGCTATTCTGTGTCTTTTGCCTCTCCATAAAAACTTTAGAATTAGTTTGTCAATATCCATGAAATAACTTGCTGGGATTTTGATTGGTGTTTATTTACTTAAAAAAATCTTCTAGGTAGTATGCTAATGACAATCTATTCTCATCATAGAAAAGGTAAGAAAATTTTGGACATTTGCCTATTTGTAAAAGAAAAATATGCAACTCATTTTATATATGAATGTTCTTTTTAAGTTCTTTGCTGTGAGATAACAAATTTCTGCAATACCGCAGATTTGCATGATATTTTTTCACCTCATTAAAAGGTGATTTTAAAATATTATAAAGATATGGACTACATTTGAAAGGCTTTGTTTTTGTAAAATTAATGCCATCAGCAAAATGTTCATCTGGAGTCACCATTTTTGCACCCAAATTTGCCTTTAATGATGCAGGTAATGAATTTTACTATGGTGCTAACCTTTTCCCTTTATCTTAGGATATCTTTTTTTTTCTTTTAGTCAAGTTTGTATTTATACTCAGTATTTCCTTAATATCGTGTTTTTTTTTTTTTTTTTTTTTTTTTAATGAACATTTGGGTTTATTTCAACAGTAAGTTTGAAACTCTTGCTTCTGGCAAGAGTACTACAGTAATTATATTAGGAATAGACAATTACCTATACTGTCAAATATATAAAAGTTCCTTCTGCATTTTCCTCAACACTGATCAACAAGCAGATTCAGTCCACATTTGCTTTCATCTACTGAGTGTACCCAAGCTTCTTCTTCAGAGATTCTGGCATCTCAGGTGGAGGGGGGCGAGGGAGCCTGAAGTAGACCTTCACGGAGTCATAGATGAACCACTGCAATGCAGTCAGAGTGCCGATCATGATGATACGGGCAAAGAGTCCCTTCCATACACCTCTAAATCCAAGTCTCTGGAGGACCAGAGACGCACTGCTACCCTTCTCTTTATTCAACACAGACACCACAGAATCAGCAGGGTGAGAAACAATGGCACAGAAGACTCCAGCTATGTAACCTGCCACAAATGTGTGAACCAGCTGCTCTGGCTTTGAACATTCACTTCGGCGCTTGGGAATCACAAACTTGTACAATGCTTCAACAGTACGTTCAAAGCAGGCGAACTTCATCATGGTGTATGGTATCTGTCTCATCCAGAGAGGAGCAACCCCTTTGTAGAATGCCTTTAAGCCCGCTTCCTTATACATTTTGGGAGCTGCATCCCTCAAAGTGTTAGCATATCCTGGTTTGGTTTGAATTCGAACCTTAGCAGCTTCCATAGGAGCCAGAGCGATGTCAGCAAAGAATTCAGCGCTGGCAGAGGCAGCCAAATATAATGATGTGCGCCAGAGATAGGCATTCTCCTCTCCAAGCATGTTGCTATACAAAACTTTGAAGACTTCATAAAAGCCAAATTTGCAGAGCCCTTGCATAGAGTAGCCAATGAAAGTCGGAGCCCATCCTTTGGCCAAACCACGAACACCATCTTCTTTGAGTGTAATTGAGAATCCATTAAATATGCCCTTGTACTTTTGTGGGTCCACCTGCATACGGCATTTCACTAAATCCAGAGGAACAACAGCCGTGTGTGTCAGACCACAACTTAAGACCCCACCAAAGCCACACAGTGCGTAAAACTTCGCGGAGCCATATTCACAACTGTATTCTTCCACAGGGGCGGCTGCCAGCTTGCGGGAGCGGCGGGGTGGGCCCGGGGTCCCAGCGGGGTTGCTGCGGGGACCTGCGAGACCCTCTTGCACCAGCTGCAGGTGGGGCGCGTTGAAGGGGTTCGCCCGTGCCAAGTGCGCCACGGACGAGAACATCTTCTCCCTAAGATGGCGAACACACCACCGCTCCCTCGGAAAGGCTGGGGCTCACAGAGCAACATAGTGTTTTTAAAGGATGTCAATACTAATGAGAATATATGCTCTCCATTATATTTCACTTTATTGGCTTGCAAAAAAGTTCTTCTAATAAATATTAAGAGCAGAAACATATTAGAAATATCTATAGTTTATCCAACTGTTTAGCAAATTTTCTAGTACTTATTTCTTCAAACATTTAGCTCTGTTTGTCTATCTATCTATCTATCTAATGCATTTTAATTAGTCACTGTCTTAGGTTGGGTTCTCAAAGAAGTTGATCTTGAGGCAAGAATTTGAGTGTTAGCAACTTATTTGGGAGGAGGAGATCCCAGGAAGCATGAATAAGGAATGACAGAAGTGAGAAAAGAAAGGAGGGAATGATCCAATAAAGGAGGTGTTATCAAGCAAGTTCCTGCTGTGGGAAACGGGTTCACTCCCATGGAGAGCTCAGGAGCCAGTACAGAATTTTTCTGAGTTGTTCCACTTGAAGCACAGTAAATACTCTCTGACTCTTGTCTGTCTTCGGCTAGACATTAATCATCCAGTACTTCTGGCCTACCTATTTGCAGATCTAGAGAGAGCCCTCAGGTACAGGGATACAGGTGTTACTGTAAAATGTAGTCCACAGGAGTAGGGACAACGTGTGCCTAAGGTGTGTGGGTGGGGTCACTGCATCATCTGCTGCTGTCTCCATAGGCCTTCAGAATGCTTTTGACCATGTTTCCTAAGGCAGAAAGAAAAGAAGTATTTTTAACCAAAGTTATTACTATTGAGTAAAAACTCTGCAAAAGAGGCTTATAAACTTTATCGAGTTTAGTAAAATTTGTAAAGTCTTCATATTCTACATGTAAATCCATATCTTAAACAGTTTTTTCATATATATATATATATATATATATATATATATAGTCAATGACTTAACAGATCTGAATGTATTATTAGTATTTTTACCTGACAAAGAGATTATACAAGGAGTAGAAGGATCATTTCTCCCTCTTTCTTAGCTCTTATTTTGCTTATCCTATTAGAGTTTTTAGTTTGGGGTTTCTTTGATGAGATCTTTTAAAAGTCACCTTTCTATTTTATGAGGGTTATTTACTTTAAAGTAGCTAATATATGCAGCATTTTTAATAAAAAGATGGTCATGGCCAACTGTCCAGGTCTCCACATTGTGGGATTCCCATCTTTCCTTCAAGATGCTTTGCTTACACGTCACTGTATGTGACAGGTGACAGTTTGACGTTTAAACCTATTGAGGGTGCCGGTATCAATACGAATGAAATATTAGTAAAGCTTAATATTTGACTAGTTCTTGAAGTAAAAATCAAATAAAATGGAAGTTTCATATTTTATCCCAGAGGATCATCTGGTGCATCCTTTTTGGTATCTGCACCCCAGTTTGGAGATCACTAGACCAGAGGACAATGTTCAGATGCCTTAGCATGGCATACACAGTCCTCTACCATTTGACCCTCGCCTACTACTCCAACCTGAGCTCTTGCCTTGTCATGCTTCATACCCAGCATTTCAATTATAATGAACTTTTTGGAGTTCCCTGACTTTATCATGTTGAGTCTTATGTCAGAGCTTTTGCTTATACTATTGCTTCTTCCCAGAATGCTCTTTCTCTTTGGATTCCCTGGTAACATCTCTTCTATGAAACTTTTCCTGGCCCTTTCCCACTCTCCAGGGAGCACTGAAAACATACTTTTTTGGAACACTACTGTATTCTCAACCTTAGCCCTCATCCCTTCTGGTGAACATATTTGCTAACATTCTTGGCTTTTCCTATAGACAATTGTCTCCCTGAAATCAGAGATGTCTAATTTATGTTTGTATCTCTAGCACATAGCCCCAAACAGGCACAAAATTATGCTTGTTGAATTAACCTCTGAAGGTGATGTTCCTATTATATACACTGTATTCGTCAGTCAGCCTAGAGGATTGTGTGTAGCTCTGGGTGCCTCTGGAAGAAGGCTTTGGAAAACTGATATGTACTCAGAGGAAAAGAATTTCAAACAATGTCATGAGAACAATTCTAGCCTGGGACCAATGTATAGAATAACAGGGAAGAGGGATTTGGTTTTAACATAAGGAAGAATTATCTAACAATTTGAGCTGCTTGAACATAGGATGAATGGCTTTGGGACACGGTGAGTTTCTTGCTATTGGAGGTGTTGAAATAAAGCCTGAATGGATAGCCTCCTTGAGCAGGCTGAACAAGGGCTTAAAGCATCTGGAGTGATCATAGTGAGTGGAGGAGAATTTAGATAATCTTTGGATTGTAAACAGTCAAGCTGAGATTTGAAATCATTTGATATGTCTAGTGGTAGGTCTAAACTTTAGTAGATACTGCTTCAAAAAAAAACGCACATCAAGGCTATTTTAAGTAAACAATTTCTCTGTTATTCAGAATGTCTGGATCTAGATGATACAACAGTAATGCAGCTTTGCCTCTCTTGAGTCAGGCTAAGCAAGGTTCTGAGCATGTACTGATGCTGTTATTTTTCTTTGTGAATATAATGAGACATCTAATCTCCTTCCTCTTTTCATCTTAGAAGTAGGGCACCTTCACTCCATCCTAACATGGATTTAAAATTTACAGTCTAAGAGTCCATAACAAAGAGATAGTGTCTCTTGAGTACTGGAGAAGAGGCAGTTATTTTATCTATATATTTAGAGCTACCTGGGGCAGAATTTTAAAATAAAATATTGAGTCAGTTAAACTTAATTCAGGAAATAAATAGTATATCATAGGCATAACACTGTAGACAGTAGAAAATAATCTATAACACCTTTAAATGGCATGAATCTTATAATATAGAGACTGAGGGATTAGCAGATGTAAACTATTATATATAGGATGGATAAACAACAAGGTCCTACTGTATAGCACAGGGAACTATATTCAATATCCTGTGATAAACCATAATGGAAAAGAATGTGAAAAAGAATGCATATATATATATAACTGAATCACTGTGCTGTACAGTAGAAAGTAACACAACACTGGAAATCAACTATACTTCAATAAAATAAATTTAAAAAAAAATAAAAGAAACCAAGACTCAGTGAAGTTAAAGGGACATGGCTAAATGTTGTACATGTATTGGTTTCAGAACCTAGACCACAACCCATCACATCTAATTCCACTTCCATGGTTTCTCCATTTTACTACACTGCCTTAAAAGTTTAAGACGTGGTCCTACCATGAAGGATTTTTGTAATCTCATAAAGGCATAAGACATATTCATAAAACAATTAGAGAATAACAAAAGTAAAATCAAGTACAATACATGTGTTACAGCTAAAGAGTAGTTTGGAAGGTCAACAAGGTGAGAAATCACAGGCTAGAGGATATGGACATTTTTATTAAGAGCAATTTTGAAAATAGCTCTGAAAGATAATTAGGCTTACAAATTTTTTCTTTGGTTCCCAAAGTGCATGTTGGCTTTGTCCACATTCATCAGGGCCTTTCCCTCTCTTTTATTTCTTTTTAGTTTTACTACTACTCATACTGGCCAATAGGATGCATGCATCTAATTGCAGCAAATTCTTATACATTCCAAGTGACCCCCACAAAACAGGTTGCCGTGGTAACCAGACAAAAAGGGACTGGAAAACAGAAGCAAAGTATTTACTTAATGTCTGATGGGCTCTCTGCACGATTTTCATGAGACCTGTTGCTGGCTTTCTTTTAGGTTTGGATGCCAGTCTCCGCTTATTTTTTAAGCCATTAAAAGATTAAAAACTTTATTTGGCCTTTTTATATAGAAAATTGTACTGAGCAGTGAAATCACAAATATTGATTTTATAAGTATATAAATCTTATTTAGAAATGTTGATTTATTACACAGAATTAACCCAGGAGCTTGCAACTCTTGCCAATGGAATTAAAGGGAACAGAAGGCTCATTAGATGATGGTGAAGTCTTTTAAGAATGCTACAAGAAAGGGAGGTGACAGTAGATTTGAAATAATTTTGTTAAAGACCCTCCCATTTATTTTGCCACATCAATAATAAAGGTGTTCACTAACCAGTTGGGATAGAGACTTCCTTGCTAATTATTTTATGTTCAAAGTCTTTAATAGACTACATAATTAGTACAATCTACTGTGTTTTGGATAGTTTTAATCCTTTGGTGAAGGAAGATTTTGGCAATGAAACAGAAAGTCATTTAGGCTCATAAAATATGTCTAACATTTTCTGAATTGGGGAATAGGACCCGCTCTCGTCATTCCTAATATTGTCTTGGTACCTCTTTGAAGTACAGAAACATTAGAACTTCAAAGGCAGTCCAGAAAGATGGCATCTGCAGCTTATGGCCAGCTCTGGAAGTGTAGACAAATATACAGCATGTCACTAGGTGGTAGTTTTGCTAGGGATGTTGGCATAATTGACTCTTCTTTATTTAGAGAGACAATTAAAATCTACATACAATAAATTGCTTTATCTGACACTTGCTTTTAGAAATCACACACTTTGTATCTTGCAAAAAAGTGATTTTACAACATAAATGGCATTAGTAGGAGTAGAAGACAAAGCTGGATGTTTGTTTGGAAACTTCGTCAACGGGAAGGAAAAAGGTTATTTTATAGAGGAATAGATCTTCTATGGAATGTTGCTGGTCTGTGATGTAGACCCACCCACTTGCATATTTGGAATTTGCTGTATTGAACTAAAATACCTACTTTGCATCTTTCTAGGCTAGTTCTCTTAATTTAGCAGCTGAGCGTGGGATTCTTGGAGGAAGATTTTCTTTCAATGAAGGGATTTGCCTCTTAGGAGTAGAGTCAACACAAGGCCAAGCTAATTCTGCTCTAGGGTCACAAGGAAAAAAAGGTAAAAAAAGAAATACAATTTTTTCCCATATAAAGACCACTTGTTTGTAACAACAACAATAACAATAACAAAACACTCAGAAGAATGTTCATTATGTAACTGTATTAACACCTTAAATCTGATCTAGGCTATTTTTGTACTTTGGGATGAATATCTAATCCCTCTGACTTCTGAATTGGGCTGTTTATGTGAAGGATGGTAATGCATGCAGCCTTCACCAGTATCAACAACAATCTGGCTACCATGTAGCCATAGAGGAAGAATTAGAGCCAATGTGAAGTCTAATTCCTATTTGGAATGTTTCTGTATTGCAACCTCAATTCAGTCATTCTTTGGAAAGGAGGTGGCAGGTTTGAGTGAATTTTTAGAGTTAAGGTCCAATAAGAACAATCGTCACTGAGCTCCAGCCTAAAGGTTAATAATGGAAGCAGATTTTGCTCTGAGGAGGTGGTTTGGTAGATACATTCCCATGTTAAAGTCCCTGCATATGATATCTAGTACATGCAAGAAAAGGCCAGGCTTTAACATCAAAAGAATGTTGTAAAGAGTTCTTTACTGAAGTTAGGGAGATTGGGAGAGTAACTACGTCCTTTGTCTGTCTCCAGTGAAAAATGTAGACTCGTGGAAATAAAGAAAGGATTTATGCTAAATTTTTTCTGACTTGTCCTGCAGCAACATTTAAATACTTGGTTTTCTAACTTATGAAATGAATGATATTGACTTTTCCTCACTTAACCAGAATTCCTTCACTGTTCCATTTCTGTCCAGTGAGCAAAACACTAACCGTTGTTCCTGGGTGTAGCCTTAATTAATAGTCTCAATTATGTGAAACATTTATTTAGAGTCTTCAATAAGTGGCCTAAGGATAATTTAAAAAATTGCTCTCCCCCAAAACAACAACTTGCCCCTCTCCCCACCCCCCCTCCCCCACCCTGCAGCCTTTCCTTGAGAGCGTAAAGGGTCTAGTGGAACGAACTCAGCTGCTTTCCATTTGTTAACCCGAGTCTGGTGAGCCTTGTCAATAATTCCCTTAAGTGTCCAAAGGAATCCCTCTCTTTGGCTTCCTCTCTCCCACAGGGCCCATTATCTCTATTAGCCTGCCTTAGAGAAAGAAAAGACATCCGAGACATGGTCTAACTTCTCTGAAGTCAAGGATGCCTTCAAAAGCAAAGTTTGGACAGTTGGGGGAGGGGAAGCAGAGGAGGGGACAACGGGGAGGAGGGAAGGAATTGTAAGCAAAGGGACAGCTGGGGATTGGCCCATTCTTCCCAGGCATTCTGAGGAGCCTCTTTTTTTTTTGAGTAGTAAACATTTATTTTGAGGACTTTCTGGTGTGACCATGTAGTTAAAATAAAACCACATTACATATCATGAATCAACTTGGCCTCTGTAGGTTCTTACTAGTGCTAGCTGATCTCATACCTTTAAATTTTTAAAAAATTAACTGCATTGCTCACTCACGTATGCAATAGAAAAATTCATGAAAATCACCATTATTGTAGTACTGTCTTTTCTGTCTGTCGCTATGCATATTTTAAGTTACTGAATGCTTTTTGAAAAGAGGTAGTTTCAGTTTTGACCACCTGTAGTAAGTTAGGCATTACTTCACAGTTCAGAGAGTAGCAGTCTCTCCTTGGAGAGTTCTTGCCTATCACAAAGAAAAGCTGTGCCCTTTATTGGCTAAAGCAGCAGTGTTCAAAACCAGTTGGTAAATTTGGGATTGACTGGATAAAGGTTCAATACTATTAAAGGATTAATACTATATTGTGAGCCATGATGCTTTTCCAATATGCAGTCATCTTTTGCTTATCATCAGCTGGTATTCCATGTTGTGCAGTGGCTGCAAAGAGAGTTACAACAGATTTAGAAACATACCAACGAGACATTCATAGATGGTAAGAACCCCAGGAAAAGCCAATGAATGATTAAGTCGCTCCCAAATCCTCAATAAAGTGGCTCAAGATGACAGACTGATACCAATCACTTGTATTTATTTCAGGACATAATATACTATTTTGACCCATGGATGATACTAAACTATAATCCTGTTAAGTATCTATAGGATATTTTATTTTTGTAAAGATAGGTCCTTAAAAAAAAAAAAGAGATTAATAACATATCAAAATTAGATTAAAAACATAGGTCATTGCTTTCATTCTCTGTCCTAGTGTTAAAGATGTTACAAAGACACACAGACAATCACCCGGCTGGTCTCTTTCGGGGAAGCTATATTCAAGTTGACAAAAAGTACCCCTACATTTACAGACACAGCTGTTGTCAAAGGGGTCTTTCTCTGATTTTAGCAAATAAAAACAGTCCAAATTGTATTCTTTATACTAGGTGATTTAACTAGTATATACCATGTTTGGCACATGGTATTTTTCTCCTACTGGAACAAGTTCTTGTTTTCTCAAAGCCTTTCCCCAACTTTTCTAAAATTAAGCTTAAATATCATTTATTTCAAGCCTTCGAAGTAAAATGCTATCCTCATATATACATGCACCAGGTTGGTATATTCATATCTATCCTTTCCAATTGCAGGCTAAGCAAAGACATGCATTTAGAGCTGTATTAATGTATTAAAGCAAAAGACAACCCAACTTAATATCAAGAGAAATTGTGACCTTCCATGTAGTGCTTGACAGTGAAATACTGATTTTGACACATTGTCTTATTTTATTCAAATAGCAGTCTGCTCACACATGGTCCAAGAACACCCAAATAACAAAGCAATGATTGGTCTTCAAACATTATAGCCAATGATGCCACGATTGCCTATGATCTCGCCAACATAAAACCACATCCACACCTCAGTGGCCACCAAACCATTCAGTAGAGCTTCCTTAACTGTGAGCTGTTTGAAGCTACCAGTTTGAGCACTATTGATAATTTTTTTCAAGCTCTGAATAGCTGTAGGGATCTCAGCAGGGGTTGGAGGAACAAGCTCAACCTTGGCATAGTGCCAAAATGTGGCCAATCGAGGCTTCGAGTAAGTCACAGCAGTTCTGACCAGCGCTGGGGCCTTCTCTGCGAGGTTATGGACAAACTGGGCCATGGTTCTAGGACGGAAAGCCCGTCGCCCCAACTCTGTGGAGCCTCTTTAGAGGCAGTGAAGAAAGTAAAATCCAGAGGCATCTTTTTAAAAATGCTGTAAAGGTTCTGACTTCTTAAGCTGATCTACGTAAGGAATAAAGATGAGAGAAATAATGCCAGCCAGCTGGCCAGGTATGAACCCAACCCAATTTTCACTTACATTTGTTATTTTGTAAAGGGACCATTACATCCTCTATTAGGTAATATACTAGAGGAACCAAAATGGGAAAGCTATGGCATCACATGGTTGTGGTCCTGGACCAAGATCTAAATAGGTACTCTCAAAGGCTATCCCAATTGAAGGAGTGTGGGCTCTATGGACATCCGTTCTGACAAGAAGCCATAGATTTTTAAAAATATTTAAGTTTACACCTTAAATAGCTTTGGGTTAAGTGTGATTAAGAAGGAGGGAAATTTTGAAGAGAGAAGGCAGGAAATTTTTTCTTAATGGACTAATTCGTATTTCATTCCTAAAACTCAGCCAGTTGCTTCTCTTACTAACATGTCATGCAAATATTTTGTTTTCTTAGGGAATTGAGGACAAAATTCCACTTCTGAGGAAGAGAAGATTGAGGATTAAGTAACTTTACTATTCAAAAAATAGCTTTTTCCAAGTATAAAAATAATCCATGTCCATTATAAAAAATTAGGGAAAAGATGTGATGGTGAGATATCCTATTCATTTTTTAGGAGTGGAAAAATGGTTTTGAGGGAGCTGAAGAACTGAAGTAGTTTTTATATATGTTTGACTCCTAGTGAGGGGCCAAACAGAATGTTGGGCCTTCCTGGAGGATTGAGGTTGACTTGATCATGACCTGGCTCAGCAGACTGTCATAAGTATTTAAGGATTAGGAATCTGGGAGGCAGTGGTGTTACCATTATTAGGTCCACCTGGCCCACGGGCACCAGATTAAAAGCTGAGATGCTGAGGTTTACAGCTGAGAAGGAGTTTATTGACAAGGCAGCCAAGCGAGGAGACTGGAAAACAAGGCTGAGATCTGACTGCTGGAAGGTGGAGGCGGGGCTGGGATATTTATGGGATGAGCAGGGTGGTCTTAGGCGTGGTAAAAGGTGAGGTAATTGGCGTTCTGCACAGGTGCATCCGGGTTACGTGTTTCTGCGTAGTCAAAACGGAGGCGCTGAGCGTGATTGGAGGGTGGAGTTTCCTGGTCCTCTGACGTCACGAGGCCAGTCGGAGGACGCCTGCACAGGCCCAGTTTTAGCGTCGGTGGTTCCAACCTGCCCCAGCCGGCCTGCACTGGACAAGAGCTGACTCCAAGTTTCTGTATACCAACTGAGCTGTGTGAAGATAAGAAGGTATGCAATTAAAGAGAAAAAAAAGAAAGAAAAGCAACCTAACTAAAGCGAGCTTAATCCATGAAGGCAGTTTATAAGCAAAGAGGTTTTAACAAGCTGTTCCCATATCGGCTGTTCTGTAAGACAAGCTCAAGAATTTCTATAGCTATCAGTTTCTGTTAACTCTATTGGGCACCGTTACAGTGGTACTGGTTCATCTTGGTGTCAAGTTTGAGTGATAGTGGGACTATAATTTTGGACTATTCTTCTGGTTAATGTGTGGGGATACTGTATATTTGTGAATAATTCAGAAATCCGGGAGTTTTCAAGTGAATTTTAAAAAATTATGAAAATCCTGACTTGTTGGTTCCCTTTATGTTTCTTCTCAGACATATCTAGTTACAAGGAAAAATTGGGAGCTACTCCAACTTTTTTTCCCCTCTTATCAATTTGCCCTGATTAGGGGAGGAAGGGCTGCAGAATTGGTTTGGTCATCATACCTTCAAAATTTAGTTGCAATTCAAGATGTTCTGAGAATTAGCACCATGAGACCATAATGTAGCATCTTTTTGCATAATCAAAAGATTCCTTTGCTGAGCTGAAATGCCCTTTTAGTGCTTTGGGGGTGATCCCTGAGCAATGCTTTATCTGCTTCTGTACATCTATGAGAAAATAAAAGGCCTTTAAGAAAGCTTCTCAAACGAAGGTGTAAACCTCAGAACAATTGGAAACAAACAGTACCCATTTCCTCTCCCACCCAGAATGTCTTCTGTGAGCTTGCCCCAGAACCAGAAAGGGAAGGAGGCCTAACTACACTTTTATCTGGAGGTTGGAAGCTGGAGAGAGGATTGAATTGCCAGTGAACTTTGCGCTGTGATTTCATAGTGAAGTGGCTGCATCTGTGCCACCTGTTGATGGCATGATTGGAGCATTATTCCTGGCTCAGCCTCAGCACCATTGATAACTCTGCTTAACATCACCCCGGGGGAGGCTTTATTGGAAGCCCAGTCACTTTGCCTCGGCAATGGTGTACATTGGTGCCCCATTCAACCCTTTTTTCTGACATTAGCACATTTGAATGGGCCACCAGTGAAGCCATTCAGCGAGAACATACAACCAGGGATTCTGGGTGGCCTAGGGCTGAGCTGAGAATTCTCGTTAATGGACTGTGAGACTTAGCCTATTGAGGTACATGAACTCGGTGACCAAAGAAAAGTGAGACAAAGATGTCCCTCACAGGAACATGTAGGTCAGAAGTGGACAAAGGCAGGCATGGACCAGTCACAGCTGTTTGATTACTGAGCTGAAAAGGGAACACGGATCCCTGTGGGGGGCCCGCACGACTGATTTGACAGAAATCTCAGAAATGCCCGCACACTCTGAGAGGAAGGCATTTACCAAGATTACAGGCGGTGTGTGAAGTTATTTTAAAAATGTTTTTTCCTTCCACTTGTCTTTGTGGTAATTTCCTATTTGGCGGTACTTAGAAAAGGCCCCCAATAACTAGAATGAAAAGAAAGGGTCGCGAAATTGAACTGGAAAAAACATGCTTAAAAATGAAAGGTGATCGTGGGCAGCGTTGCCCACGTCGCTGGTGCTCTGAGTTATTTTCAGGCTCTGAAGGGACCAGAAAATGTGCTTTGGGAACCAGAACTTGTGCATGTTTAGGATTATAATTTTAATACATGAGTATAATTTCAAGACCTTTTTACTCCAAGATATAGGATAAAAAAATACAGGTTTTCGAAACTTTGCAAAAAGATAAAGGTTAAAGAATCATTTTGGATCTATCAACATTGTTAATTATAATAATAGCATGCTTAATTCTGATTAACCCTGCACTGTAGCTTCTCTCTGTGATAAGTTTCTGTGGGAGAGACATTGGTCCCTTACTCTTAGATATGTGATCTATGTAAATGTCTAGAGAGCTAATACTCAGATGCACATGAAATTTGAAAAGTGTTCTGTAATTTTTCAAAATGCCATTTTAATAACTATATGAACACTTAATTCCAAACCAACTTTATTTATTAAAACTTGATTAAAAATTTTACAACTTTTTGAGACAGCAATATATTTTAAAATATTCAGAATTTTGGTTTTATGAGATTTGGGGAACCCAAAAATACCTGTAATCTTGTTCCATAAAAGGAACTGAGAAGAAAGTGTTTTTGTTTTGTTTTGTTTAATCCTATCATAAGTAACGCAACTATTTTTATGGGGAAAGTATTCAATATTAAAAAGTGTGACTGAAGGAAAAGGAAGAGTCACATCTTGAGAAGAGTCATATCCATTTATACTGAAACAGAATTTTATGAGGGAGGGGACTTTGGGGTCCATTTAGTCTATTGTATCCATAGTATGATTGAGACCTACAGAGGTTTAGTAGTTTGCCAAAGACCCATGTAGTACCTGGACTTAAAAGCAGCACTTTATCTCATTATGGGAATTGTTCCTTAGGACAGTAATAAATCTTTCTTTGTTAAGGACTAGAATCCTTAAATTTAGGAGATGTTTTACCTCATGTTGAGTTTACTAAAGGTAAAATTCATTTACATGCCATCTATCTATCTGTCTGTCTATCTATCTATATCTATGTTGGTTATGATATTCCATTACATGTTTCCCAAACTTTTTAAAGCTCTAGAAAAAGATAACAGGAACAATATAAAAACCTGACTCCCCCCCCCAAAAACTTTAGAAACAGTCTAGTTTTGCCTTTTTTTTTTTTTAGCATTTCTAAAATCAATTCCTTTTCTTTCCACCTTCCTCTTAAGAAGTCTTTAACTTCTTTTTTAAGTATATCCTGTCTAGTCTACTTCTACTGTTTCTCCTTTAGGCTACTTCAAAATGTGTGGTAAAATAATGTTATCTATCTGTGTTATTCAGAACAACTTGCCTCTGGAAACTCTTCAATTTGAGTCCTTAGTTGCTTTGTAGAGAGGGGTCCAGAATATACCGCCCCCAAATATGCATATTTATGCATAAATATGCATATTTATGCATAAATATGCATATTTATGCATAAATATGCATAAATAATCTTTGGCATAAAGATTATTTTGAGGCAATTGAGAAAGTCACAGAAAAAGTTCTCTACCATCCCCCTTTCTGCCTAAAAACAGGGCATAAATTTCCCTTTGTAAGGGTGACAAAAATTTCCGTTTGAAGAGGTGTCCCCTCTCCTATGCCAGGAAGACCTGGGAAACAGCACTGAGATGGGTCTTCACAATAAACCTGATTAAACAGCCACCTTCCCACAACTTACCACTCTTAGCAGCCCCAACCCCCTTTTCTGTGTCTAGTCACTCCTCCACAATTTATCATTCTTTGTTAAAATGATAGATAAGGACCCCTCCCCTGAGGATACTTCTTTCAGTTTTCACTTTTCTGTGAAGCCCCCATGCATGTAAAATATTAACATCAATAAAGTTTGTATACCTTTTCTCCTGTTACCTGTATTTTTTTTCTGTTTAATTCACAGGCCCCCATGTTCAGAATCTGAAAGGATGCAGGAAAAGCTGTTTCTTCCCGTACACTAGGTAATCACTAAATTTTCTCTCCTTCTCCAATCAAGCCTGTCATATTGCTTTTTCTCCTCCAGTATCCCACTCTTTAGTGCATTGTTCTTCCATGTTGTCTTTCCTAACATGGTTTTTCTCTCATTTGCATCATTCTTTTCAGTTAAAAATTTAAAGTCTCAAATGCCTTTCTGTTAGTTAGAAATGTCCTGGCAATGAATGGAAATGGTCCCATTATCACATCGCCGTTATTATTATTTTTGGAGGGCATGTCTTAGGGTTAAAAGAAATGGGAATTTGTTTGTAAAATTTGAAGCTATCTTTTCTACAAGTAATTAAGTCTTTGGGTTCTATTTTAAAGGATGATGATTTTAAATATCTAAATTTTGTTTGAAGATACTGTCAAAGCATAAATCAGTTGATTACTGTCTGTGGAAATATCAAAGCTTTCTCGTATATAAATTAATGGGAATAGGGGTTAATTTGGGTTTCCATATCTTTATTTTTTCACACAAGAAACTGCTGGGTTTGGATTTATTACAATATGAATAGTATAATAATAATTTCCATTTAACCAATGATACTGTGTATGAAGAACAGTGTTAAGCATTTGACATGAATTCTTGAATGCATTGAATCCTCATAACAATCCTATAAAGTAAGCACTTTATTATCCCTGTTTGACAGACAAGGAAACTTGAGCTTTGAGAGGGTAAGTGACTTGCCCATGGTTACCTGGCTATTCAGTGGGGCACTGGATAGTTTTTGGAAGTGGTCTAGACCTGGTTCCTTTGAAGAAACAAGAGCATCATTAGTAATTGTATCTTACTATGCACTGTGAGTGTCCTTTCCTTTTATACTTTATTAATGACACAAGGTGTTTTCCCAACAGTTCAAGGTCTGTAAGAGCACAGCCAAGGGCAGGGAAATGGTACTTGGATGAGTCAGATTACCAGGGTTGTAGCTAAGACCCATAGCCACAGGGGCCATCGTGGCTGGAGGATTGTGGGAAGGGGCGTACTCAGCATTCCAACCAATGCCTGGGTACAGTTTTATTTGACTTTGTTCTTCAACATGGGCAGCTGGCTAGATGAATGTGCTAACATGCTCTTATTCTCGTATTCTGATACTTGCTGATTCTGATTTCTGGTCCCACACCTCTCCATTCCTTTTATCATTCAAGTGGTCTGCTTTCTGATTCAGTTTCTCTAGGAAACAAATGAAAATATTTTCTGAATTGTGAAAGTCCAAATTATCAAATAATGTACTGTTACGGTTACATTTCTGCTGTTTGGATGACTATTCTGCTGTGAAACTTCACCCAAACTTCTGGTTTAGGAAAAGTCACCTTTACAGTTTTCATCAACGGAAAAAAGAGCAGCATTAGGTGTAATTATAAATTTTGATAAAGTGAAGCACAAATATGTCACATTTCATGTTAACAACAGATGCGGGTCAGGACACACTACCCCCAAATATGGTATTTTGGCATGTAGAATATTTTAAGCTGAAGGAATTTGATAAACAGCATGTGCAAGAAGGACTTTCTGACCTTCCCCTGAACCAGATATAAAACCCTCATGTGAGAGATGCCCTCACTATACCCGGAGGAAAGGAGCCTCCTTATGTCTGAAGACACAGGGACACAGAGAAAATTCTGAATGAACAGGCATTGCTAAGTTTCCCTGTTTACTCCACTTACTTCATGCCCTTTGTCCTCTCATATTTTCTCATGACTTTCTACTCTAAATGAAACCTAATGTAAAAATGCTCAGGTTTAACCATTTCTTTGGGTCTTCCTTATGAAGGTTCCCATGACATGTGAAAAGTATATTAAATAAACTTGTATGCTTTTCTCTTGTTAATCTGTCTTTGGTTACAAGGGTCCAGTCAAGAACTTAGAAGGGTAGAGGGGAAAGATGGTTTTCCTCCCCTATACAGCCTACATGAAAGTCTTACGAATTGTCTGAAATAGGCTTCTACCCTCTCTCAAGAGATAGAAGGACAAGCACTGCTCATAGTAGGCTGACAAGTCAAAATACAAACCCACCTACACCTGACACTCCAGCTTACTCCAAAGGGGGTAGAAAGTTGGCAGCAATGGCTGGTGCCATATCGCTAAGGAGAAACACAGAACAGACACTTTTACAGTCACCTTGGGAATTTAAAAAAATCTGCAGGCTAAGGTCCTACCCAGACCAACTAAATAAAAATATTTTGGGATGGAGTCCAGGCATCAGAATTTTTAAAAAGCTCCCTGGGTGATTCCAATGTGCGACCAGGGTTGAGAAGGACTGGTCTATCACAGCATACGGATGAAATATTAACCACGTATAACATTGTACAAGGTCCTTTGGGAGATAGGGAAATTAGAGTTAAGACATGCTCCTTGCCTTTTAATTTGGTTCACAACATTCTTGCCACAAAAATGGTTACTAATAATGTAATGCAGTCGCTTGTTGTTAGTAAGTGATGTCATAGTTTCAGTGGAGAGAGCTTACCAGAGAGCGGGAAGCATGTAATGGTGACTAAAGAACTTCCAATTCCTATCCTCATCCTGCCTAGCAATAATAGTCGCTGCCTCCTGTGTGCCAGATAGTTTATCTACCTCATTTAATCTTCTTGACTGCTTATCAGTCAGATATTATTCTTATTTTACCGCGGAAAGCTAAAGCTTGGTGATACTGTTACTTGTGGAAGTTCTGAGAAATAGGCTTTGAACATAGGTCTGTTGGGAACCAGTGTCCATGCTCTCTAATCATTAAGTTGTGCTGTTTGGTCTTGGTAGGAACGTGGTCAGTAGCAGTTAGGGTGAGCTGCGTGCCATAAAATGTTTAACATTTTATACATTTACATTTCTTATTTTGTAAACTGCATATTTTGAAAAATTCCAAACCACAGAAAAGTTGAAAGAATAGTACACTGAATGCTGTATACCCTTTATCTACATTAATCAACTGTTAACATTTTACTAATATACATTCTTTATTTTGCTATTTACATACGTATATATGTATCGTTGTCGCTGAACCATTTGAAATGCAGACATCACAACAGTTCGCCCATGAATACCTCAGTAAGAATTGTCAAAGAATAAGGACAGTCTCCTATATAACAACTATACTAGTCACACCTAAGAAAATTAACACTAATTCCATTTTGTCATCTAATATACAGTCCCATTTTAAAATTTCCTCAATTACACCCAATAGGTCTATTTAGCTGTTTTGTTGACCCAAGATCTAATCAAGGTTTATTAATTTTATTTGGTGGTAATATTTAGAGGCTTTTACTCTAGAAGTGGTCTCTTCTTTTCATGATACTGACTTTATTTTGAAGATGTAGGTAATTGCCTTGCCAATGTTTCCCTTTCTGGGTTTTATTTGATTGTTTTCTCATGATTAGATTCAGGTTAAATATTCTTAGCAAGGATACTGGATAGCGGATGTATATTTCTTATTGGAGCCATCAAGAGGTGCATATCAGGTTGTCCCACTATTGGTGATGTTAAGTTTGATCACCTGGTTAAGGTGATGATGTCATGCCTAAATTTCCCATTGTAAAGTTAACCTGTGTGGCGATATTTTAAAACTAATAGTTTTTTACCCATTGGTTTTAGCATCCATTGATGATTTTTACATTGTGGGTGGAAAATAGTGATTTTCGAATTCTATCATTTTCTTGACATTCATTAGTTGGTGTGTTAGTTGCCTCAGGCTGCCATAACAAAACACCGCAGACCGGGTGGCTTAGACAACAGAAATGTATTTTTGCACAGTTCTGGAGGCTAGAAGCCCAAGACCAAAGTGTTGTCAGGGTTTGTTTCTGGTGAATTCTCTCTTCCTGGCTTGTAGGCAGCTGCCTTCTCATGTGTCCTCCCTGGCCTCTTCTCTGTGGCTTGGAGAGGGAGAGAACCCTTTGGTGTCTTTTCCTCTTCTTATAAGGACACTAGTCTTATAGGATTAAAGCTCTAACCTTATGACCTCATTTAACCTTAATTACCTCCCTCTAGGTCCCATCTCCAAATTCAGTCACTTTGGGATTAGGACTTCAACATATGGACTTTAGGTGGGACACAATTCAATTCATAACAGCTGGTGTTCTTCTGTAAAGTTGAGCTTTCTTCTTCTTTCCCCGCTTTCTTTCCTCTTCTTTCTTCTCCACCCCTGCCACCTTTTCTCCTTCTTCTGAGTTTTACTATGGACTCATGGATTTATTTTTCATTGAATGTACTATGACCTATTTCTGTCACTATTCATGTTGATGGTCAAATTGTCCAAGATGTGGCAGCAGGAGCTCCTTCAAACCAGCTCCAGTATTCTTTCGATATGACTGTATCATTGTTTAAGCACTTCTTTCCTTTCTTGAACAAGATGTTCTAGTCTACTTTGTGTTTTCCCTATCCCAACCGTTTCTGGAATCAGTCATTTCTCCAAGGAAACCTGGTTCCTTTTGGTGGGAGATGGTATTTAGAAACACTATCTTTGAGCTTGTTATTGCTAGCTATGATTACCTTGTGAATCTGTTATTTTTAATAGATTTCTCCATGTTATAGCTATAAAAACTGTACCAATGAAGACTTTATTGAATTAGAGATTAACCCTTCAAGAGTACAATCAGGCATTTAGTAAGCATTTGAAAAGCTTTTGAGTGGCTTGGAATGTAACATGTACCTAGTAAATATTGATAAACGAATGAATAAATGGCCTTGATTATGGGGTTTGCTTGGTTTGCTAGGAGGAGAATTTGCCCAGGCTGTAGTGAGTGGGGGAGATTGGGGTCAGTCCTTATATGTGTATTTATATATGTATTTTATCTACATTTTCAGTCTGTAGCTCTCTCTCCTGTTAATGAGAAAAATCCAGATTCCCACCTCCAGACCTTCTTTAAACTCTTATGGCTGTTTTCCCAGGAAGTGATTCCATGGAGCCTTTAACTTCTCATTTGTGGTTCTCAGTGCATCCCTTCAGACTTCTAGGGGGATGAGATAACTTATCCTGAAAAGAATACTTGAAAAAGAAATATTTTTCCTGGTTTTACAAAACAGCTAGCTAAGGAATATAATTTCTTCACAGATGAAGAGAATCCAGTTAAAACGAAGCTAGCAATACAGATTTCAGAGCTCTTGAGATTCTCATATATTTAATATCTATTCTGAGGAACAAGGATTCAGTCACAACCACTCTTTGAGGATCTATTTACTGTCAAAGTGTAATTGGATTTTGATATAGCAGTTCATTTTGGTGGGGGGTGGGGAAGGGAAGGTGATTACAAAATAACAAACAAAATGTAAGCGATGGTACCTTTGATTTTTTTTTCCTCCTCCTGGATCTTTACAGATACTGGGAATAAACCCCTTATCCCCGACAGTGGTCTTAGAAAACAAGGCATACACTTCAACTACTTCTGCTGTGAATAATCCATTGAAGCCAAACAGTATTATACTAGATTCATCAGTGTTCACACAAAGGTCATATCCTTACATATCTCTTTGAATTTGTGGGACGCATATGGTGTACCACTTCTATAGAAGAAATATTTTCATTTTAGAATTCAACTTTTGTAACCTTTGGCAACATGTAGTATCAATGGCTCTTTGTTGTTCAAAAAAAAAGTAAAACTGTAAGCTATCCCCAAGGATGTGCAGGGCGTTGCTATAGCAACAAAATCTGCCTCCCAGCACCACAAGAGAAGCTATGAATAAAAGATGGTGCTCTAAGGACAACAGAATAGAAGAGGCTGTTTCGATCCTTCTAATACCTGAAATTTGCTGTTATTTTGTTAAATGCAAAATAAAACTCTTGGGAAAAGGCCCAGTTCACTAGAGGGATGAATTTCTATATTGTACTTCAGATGTCATGGGGAAAAATACACACTTTCTGAATAGAGTCAGACCATGGTAGGAAGACCAGGGAAGTACCAAAATATTTGATTTATGGGGTTTTTTTGTTGTTTAGTTTTCTTAATTTGGATGAAAGAATTCAAAGACAAACACTTTACTCAGACATACAGAAAATGGGACTATTTTAAATTTGACCCAACATAGTCTTCTGGTTCTATATTTAAATATAAGCACACTTTACATAAAATATAGGGCAAAACAAAGTGCTGTAATTTCAGCTTGCATTGTCTATTCTGTATCCAGTTATTTTCATGTGTACCCACTTTGGTCATTGAGTTCCAGTTCCTAGTGGCTTCACCATAGCTGCCTATCTATCTACCAACCTAGCTATGTTTTATGATACTGGGTATTTTAGGACCCAAATCTTAGGGTGATGGCTAAAGGTTTCAGATGACGCAGAAAAGAGTGAACTTTGAATCTCTCTCTCTCTACACACACACACACACACACACACACACACACACACACACACACACACACACCACACACACACACCACATACATATGTATATATGTATATCTTTTCACATCTATCTTTATATCATACTTAGTTGTTTTTTTTTTAATTTTTTTTTAAATTAATTTTTATTTATTTATTTATTTATGGCTGTGTTGGGTCTTCGTTTCTGTGCGAGGGCTTTCTCTAGTTGCAGCAAGCGGGGGCCTCTCGCTATCGCGGCCTCTCTTGTTGCGGAGCACAGGCTCCAGACGCGCAGGCTCAGTAGTTGTGGCTCACGGGCCCAGCCGCTCTGCGGCATGTGGGATCCTCCCAGACCAGGGCTCGAACCCGTGTCCCCTGCATTGGCAGGCAGATTCTCAACCACTGCGCCACCAGGGAAGCCCCATACTTAGTTTTTAAGAAACTTTTTTTTTATTGTGTGTGAAGTTATTGGTGGGTGAACTGTTATTCTGAAAAGAGGTAAAGAACTCAGCCCTCTGTAAGTGTTTATTTTCAATATGTTAAGAGCTATATTAAACTATTGCCAGAGGTATGACTATCAGAGCAAAGGGATAGCTATGGACTAAATTCTGTCCCCCCAACCCGCAAATTCATATCTTGAAGCCCTAACCCTGAATGTGACTCTATTTGGAGACAAGGCCTTTATGGAAGTGGTTAAGGTTAAATGAAGTCATAATGGTAGGACCTTGATCCCATAGGATTAGTGTCCTTGTAAGAAGAGAAGGAGAGACCAGAGCTTTCTATCTCTCTGTACACGCACTGAGGAAAGTTTGTGTGATCACACAGTGAGAAAGCAGCCCTCTAAAAGTCAGGAAGAGAGGCCTCACCAGGAACTGACCATGTTGGCACCCTGATATCAGACTTCCCATCTCTAGAACTGTGACAAAATAAGTGTAAGCTACTTAGTCTATGGCATTTTGTTATGGAAGCCCAAGCGGACTGATACAGGTTTTAAAACATTTGGTATGATTACTTAATTTTCTTTCAGAGTCAAAGTTTAAGGCGGAACAGGTATGCACATGATTCTCAAAGTTTTTCTAGGACTGGTTTTTTGATACTGTCACCTTGGCAACTTTACACAATTGGGGATATGAAGGTTTCTAATACAGTTATTAACTGTGTGTTTAAAAAACACTATTTTGGCTATGAAACCTAGAAAATAAGACTTTCTGTTTTAGTTACAATAATTTTCCCACTGATTTTATGAATAGATACAATTGTAGAAGCTTAACAAAAAGGTGGCATTTTGTTTTTCAACTCTATCTTAATTTAGGTATGGATAGACTACATTTGGGAAGGATGGATTAATAGACTCTATATCAGTACTAATCTTATGAGAGTAAATTCTGGATAACCATTGTCAAAATTTCGGAGATCTTTTTTCTTGTTCAGTGTTTTCTTCTCCTTGGATCCCCCCATAATTCAAAAGCTCCAGGAATTTTTTTTTTTTTTTTTTTTTGATTAGCAAGGAGTCTATTCAGTTGAGCTGGTTATATGACTTGGTTGTTTCTCCTCGTCTTAAAACTAAGCAGTGCGCTAAAATGTTAATAATGGGTGGTGAGAACACAGATTATTTTTTTTTCTCCTTACTTTCCCACTTATTTTCTAAATTATGTATATTAAGCACTGATTACTTTCATCATGGAAAATAACAAAGTTGAAAAATACTAGGTGTTAGAAGAACTTGTAAAAATCCTGTCATCTTTCAAGAAGAATTTTAGGTGGTTTACAATAAAAGACATTTATACAATAAAGCTAAACAAACTGGGAATTAGAAATCTAAAAGCACGAAAAGAAGAAGGAAGTAAATACTCTAGCCATGAGATTTAGTATAGTTACGGTAACTGAACATTAAATTTAGCTCTGAGCTTCCTTACAGCCAAGAGAAAAATAGTGGATTAGAAAATTCTCATTATCTGATCAAAAGAAAGTATACCAGCTAAGTATACTTCGTAAAAGAACATTTTTTTCCTTGTTAAACTCCTAAAAGGAACGTTTCATAGTATGTTCTATTTGTATAAAACATAAAAAGAATAATTTTATATGCTTGTAAATATAGAGAAAATGTCTGGAAGATACAGGAAACTATTGATGGTAATATAAAGTTGTCAGACACTTTTGCTGCCTAGCACACTTTCCCCTTATTTTGATAACAGTGCCCCTCTTCCTTAAGGGAACTGCTCCTCTTCTATTTCAGTCATGAGTTTCAGGGTACTACCAACCGCGGTACTCCCTTGACCCAAACCAAGCTAATCAGAGCATGTCCCTGGGATTTTTCTAAGGGAGAAAAAAAAAATCCCTTTTCCTGTTGGATGACTGTGATGCAAAGCTATGTTCCCCCAGTCACCCGAAGCCCTGTTCTCCACCACTCGAGAAAACTAAGAGAACAACTCTAACATCCATGCAGAAGCAGAGACTAGAAGTTCACACACCAGGTTCATTCCCTGGGGCCCTTGGTACCACCCTGGTTTCAGCAGTGGTTGCTTTGATTCCTTGCCCTACGCTAGTGGCCTTCAGTTCCTCTCCTGCATTTAACTTCCTTCAAACTACAGGTCTGTCACTTGCAATGGAAAGAATCTTGACTACTTGAGCTGGAATTGTGTGGGCAGAAAAAGAAGGCTATGGGAGCCTTTATATTGCTTGAAAAAAAATTTTTGTGAACAATAAGCCATATTGTATTTATAATAAAAATGCTAATAGAAATAAAAACAGGAAAAATGTTATCATGAAAAAATTCATATAAGGGACATTATACAATACAGAGGACAATATCTCCAGAAAAGCAAATGCACTGGGCCTTTATTCATGTGTATTTCTTACGTTGAGCTTTGCTGCAGTCTGAGAATAACACTGAAGTGGTACTTGGTGAAGGAACTAAGCTAATGTGGTGCTCTCCATTAATACTAGAATAGCCTGTAAAAAAGCATTCTACACTCCTAAGCTGAGGAGTGGACAGAGAACAAATCTCAGGCTGTCAGCCTATCAACCTAAGGGCCTTTGACTATTCCAGGTGAACTTCTGTGATGAGAAGTTAAGTGTGCATATACCGTCGAAGACACAGTGATATGCTTTGGATTGTAGAGGAGCAGATGGCAGGGGTGACATTATTTTATGAAAGATGAAGATAATGCTCAATTGTGTTTTTACCTAAATGAAAGGTCACCTCACTTGCAAATGGAGGTGGGTCACAGAGGTCCCTGAAGGTGAGGCCAAATTTTCTTCAAGAGGCAACTTCAGATCTGCCCGAATCCTTGTAAGTACTTTACTGAGCTCTTAGGGTAGCTTAAGCTGGATGCAGCACGTCACAGGGGAAAGAGACTTGAACTAGTTTACACTTGCCCAGTATGACTCACTGACACGTACAACCTTAGCAACATCCGAGTTCTGGGTTCCCCTCGAGCAGCTGTAGATACAGAGATCCACCTGCTTTTTGGACTAATCTGTCTGGAAGTACTTCAAAGTCAATATGTCTGAAATTGAACTCAGTATATATTCCTGAAAACTGGTCTGTATTTCTTTATTACCTCTCTAGTTTTAGGGTACCTCTATCTATCTAGTCACCCAAGCCGGTAATGTGGTAGCCATTCTAGACTTTTCCCTGTCTCTCACTACCAACATACAATTGCCCCTCTCTTAGGTATTTATAGATTTTGTCTTCTCCTCTCCATCTCCACAACCTCTGTTTTTGGTTCTGTGCTAATTATTTCTCATAGGATTGATTGATTAATTAATTAATTCGACTAGTATTTACTGAGCATCTGTCACGTGTCAACCACGTGCTAGGCTCTGAGGATTCAGTGGTGAGCAAAACCAACAGTTCCTGCTCTCATGAAGCTTATAGTGTAGGGAGTTACTGCAATATATCTCAACTGGTGTCCCTGCCTTTAGAATACACGCTCAGTCCATGAGCTTGAGCTCTTTTCTAAAATTCAAATGCAAAAATGCAAATCCGATTTAAATTAATTGCTTTCAGGATAAAGTACACACTCCTCAGCTTGGCACACAAGTCATTCATGACCTGGCTCCTACCTCTGTCTTCAGGATCACTTTTTCACTATCATAGCACAAAGAGTGACTAAAGAGTGACCCATCTTCCAAAGCCACTGCTGAAAATTAGTCTCCTTATTTATACCAGACCTCGTAGAAGGGTAAAATCATGCGGCAATCTGTATTATTAAAAAGATATGGAAAGAAAATATATTTCTTCCTCTCTCCATTTTAAAATTTTGTATTCAGTTCCTTGGCTTAGAAAATAATGGATTCAGGTACTTGATTTGGAAGTTCCTTTGTCCTTTGTTAAGCACGCTCTTACAAATAAAAGAGGATTTGCAGATAAATTATTAGAACAAACAAGAGATTTCATCAATGTTATTGGGTACATGTTCAATATACAAAAAAATTAGAAAATATAAGAAGCGATGTCATTTGTAAGAGCAACAAAAACTTCAAGGTACTGAGAACATATTTGGCAAAAGATGTGTAAGACCTTAATTATGAAACTTTACTAAAGGTATAAAATAGAATTAAATAAATGGAGATATGAACAAGATTATGAATGAGAAGACTCAATATCGATGTCATTTCTCTCCAAATTAATCCATAAAGTCAATTTATTCTCATAAAAATTCCAAGTTTTTTTAAATCTTGAAATTTGACAAGTTGAAACCAAAATTCATATGGAATTATAAAGTGCCAAGAAGAGCCAAAATAATTCAAAGAATAAATTGGGGGAGGTATACTCTGTTGGATAATAAGATTTAATGGGAAGTAATAGCAATTGAAGCAGTGTGATATTGGCACAGGACAGGCAGTTAGACCACATATATCAATACATGTGTGATATTGTGTGTAACAGAGATGGTAGCATAAATCAATAAGGAAAGTATAGATCTTTTTATAAATGATGAGACAATTGGCTATCTGTATGGGAAAAGAATTGGATTTTTATTTCACTTCACATGCAGAATTAAATTCCTAAAGAGAATTAAAGATCTAGAGAGAAAATAAAACTTCAAAGCATGAGAAAATCTTTAATCTACAGGCTAAGAAAGAATTTCTTACATTAAAAACACGTCAGGTAGGAAAATGAATATATTAACCATATTAAAATTTGTATGCAAAAGGCATTATAAAGTTAAAAGTTAGCCATTTTGAGTAAATATCTGCAATACATTATCTGACACTGAACTCATTGTTACTGAAAAATGTGCCTGAATTTGTTTATTTCCTGTCTGGATGAAGAACATCACTATATACCTAGTATCCCAAGCTTATAACTAGTATATGGAATAAATTAAGGGACAAGTCAATATGAAAAATAAAAACAACTTCACAAAAAAGGGCAAATGATACAAAAAGCCAAATCATAGAAGAAACCCTCATAGTTAATATATGAAAGACATTTCAGCTTCACCAATGATAAAGTAAATGCAATTAAAACAATAAGGTACTGTTCATGCACATCAGACTGGCAAATTTTTACAAGAATTTTACAAAACGCTGGTAGTACTAAGAATTGGCAAGAATGTGGTGAAAGAGGACCTGTCATATGATGGAAGCAATTTGGTAAGACCTGATAAAGTGGAAGATGTACAGCCTTTAGCGATTCCCTGGTGGAGCAGTGGTTAAGAATCCGCCTGCCAATGCAGGGGACATGGGTTCGAACCCTGGTCTGGGAAGACCCCACATGCCGTGGAGCAACTAAGCCCATGCGCCACAACTACTGAGCCTGCGCTCTAGAGCCTGTGAGCCACAACTGTGAGCCCACGTGCCACAACTACTGAAGCCCACCCGCCTAGGGCCCGTGCTCCGCAACAAGAGAAGCCACTGCAATGAGAAGCCCGCGCACCTCACAAAGAGTAGTCCCCGCTCGCCGCAACTAGAGAAAGCCCCACAGAGAAATGAAGAACCAAAGCAGCCAAAAATAAATAAATTTATTTAAAAAAAAACCTCTCACATATGTATAAGAATTTTATTGTTGCGTTGTTATAACGGCAAAAATTTGTAACATCTGAAACTTCCTTGAGAAAGTAATATGTAAAAAGAAATTTATACATTCCTTTCTCAAGGAAGTTTGGACTGGGTAAATGCATGTCTTAGTCTGTTTGGCTGTTGTAACAAAACACCACAGACTGTATAAGGGTATATTGTATAAGACTACTATAAGAGTAGCTTATAGACAACAGAAATTTATTTCTCACTGCTCTGGAAGCTGGAATCCCAAGATCAAGGCGTCAGCATGGTCACCTTTTGGTGTGGGCCCTCTTCCTGGTTCATAGCTGGCACCTTCTCCCTTTGACCTCATGTTGTGAAAGGGGCTAGGGATCTCTCTGGAACCTCTTTTATAGGACACTAGTAATTCCATTCATGAGAGCTCCACCCTTGTGACCTAAGCACCTCCTACAGGCCCCACCTTCCAATACCATCACCTTGGACATTAGGGTTTCAAAATATAAAATTTAGAGGGATACAAACATTCAGACCATAAAATGCATTATTGTATATTCACATATTTAATGTAATTACTGATATTTGGGTTATATATACACTGTTTTATTTATTTTGTATTTGTTTCATGTTCTTTGTTCCCTTTTTTCTCCTTTTTTGACTTTCATGAATAAAATATTTTAAATTATTTTATTTCCCCCCTTATTATCATTAGTTTCCCCCTCTTAATGCTATTCTTTTAGTGGTTATTCTTGAGATTACAACAGATATCCTTGACTAAATAGATCTGTTAAAAATTAGTACTCTTACCTCTCCCCAGTCAATACAAGGTCTGTAGAATACTTTATCCTATTTAACCCCTTTGCCTTTTGTGCTATTGTTATCATTTATTTTATCTCTACATATAATTTTAAACCTACACTATAATTTTATAAAGTCAATAATCATTTGAATTTAACCACATATTTACCTTCTCTTGCTCTTCATTCTGTCCTATATTTCTGTGCTTACATCTGGAATCTTTGTACTTTTGCCTGAAGAACTCACTTGAATATTTTATTTTTAGTGTGGGTTTTTTGGCAATAAGTTTTCAGTTTTTATTTGCCTGAAAATATCTTTGTTATAATTTCTAATTTGAAAGATAATTTTGTTTGGTTTGTAATGCCAAATTGGAAGTTATTTTCTTTCTGCACTTTAATGGTATCATTCCATTTTCTTTGGTTTCTTTTTTTTTCTCTTGACAAGTCTTATTATTTTTTCTTTAAAGGAAATGTGTCTGTCTTCTCTGGCTGCTTTTAAGATGTTCTCTTTGACTTTAGCTTTAAACAGCTTTGCCTGATGCATGTAAGTGTGATTTTCTTGATATTTATCCTGCTTGTATTTAGAGAGTTTCTCTAATCTATGTCTTGAGATCTTTTGTCAGTTTTTGAAAATTCTCATCCTGTTTCTGAATCATTGTTTCTTAACTCTTCTCTGAAACTTCAGTTGTAGAGATGTTAGCAATTTTACCACATCCTACATATCTCTTGTGCTCTTTTTGTACTTTTCTTTTTTTTCCTCCGTGTTCTAGTCTTGATGTTTTCTATTAACCTAGCTTTCAGTTTCCTAATTTCTTCTTCTTCTGTACCTAATATGCCTTTAACTCTGTTTACTGAGTTCTTATTTTCAGCTATTGTATTTTACAGATTCCATTACCATGATGAAAGTCTCCATCTTGTCATATATATTGCTGAAATTTTTAATTAAAATTATTTTAAAGTCTATGTCTGATAGCTCCAATATCTGGATCACCTTTTGGTCTATTGCCTAGTTTCTGGGTTTTTTTTTTTCCCCACTTTGGTTTTGGTCATTTTTTTTATATCCTGGCATGCGAAATAGTTTAAAAAAATGAATGTAGACATTGTATAATAAAAATTGTAAAGGCTCTGGATAATTATCCTATTCCTAGGAATAGTTATCCTATTCCAGATAGGAGTTAGTTTCTTCAATGGTAGAGTAGTCATCTTGATCCATCAGGGAGGAAGCTGATTCAAGGCTGAATTTAAGCCTCTGTGATGGCTGGTCTATGTCTGTTTTGCTTTACTGCAAAGGCATAGACTTTGGGGAGTCTGAACTGAAAGCCTGAGTTATTTGTCAGATTATCTCTTCCTTCATGGGCCTTGGATTTCAATTTTTATCTCTCCAGTACCAAAAGACAGCCAACAGCTTAGCTCATTTGTGATTCAGGAATTAACAAATCACTCAAGGGGAAAATGGTAGAGAATCTTCAGTTCACTTCTCTGTGATTCCCTTTTCTCCTGGATCCTGGTTCTTCTAATTCCTGGCTGTTCTAAATGTCAATTTTTATCTTTCTATCCCTGTAAGATTGACAAAAATCTCTGAGCCACTGTTTTCTTCTTGACTGCTTAACGCTGAGCCTTTTGGGAATTGGTAAATGACTTGAAAGAAAAGGCGATAGGAGGTGTCATGGTCAGTCCAATGCATCTCCCTTCTCTCAAGGATTAGCCCTTAAGTTCTCGAAGTCTTGAATGCTGTCCAGTGCCTTAGAAAATGACTTTTTTTTTTGGTAGCTTATTGAGATTTTCTAGTTATTCCTAGCATGAGGGTTGGTCTTATCAAGCTACTCTACCAGAAATTCCTAATCTTGTTTTTCAATTGCTCTTTTCTGTTGCTGATGACTTATATCTGTTTTAAAATGACACTTTGATTCATTATAGTAGCTGAACTCTAATTGATTCATTACTGATAATGTCTACATTAGCAGAGTAAAACTTATCAAAATGAGTAATACTGCTAGAATTTAGTATGGTCAAAGAACTATGCCTGATTCGTGTGGTTAGAGTTTTAAATCACACTAGAATTATTTGTATTACTCCATTTCTCTGAAGAAAGGATGAAACTATTTTGGAAAAAATATTTACAGAATTCGTAATGTCATTGAAACTCAGCAATGAGGAAGATTAACTTGTAAAATGTTTCTCCATTAACTTCATTAACTTTTTTGCTCTGGGAATTATTAAAAATTCCCTAATTTTTATTGCTCCACTGGCTAAGAGCAGTTTCTTTATGGCCTGAATTTTCTGAATCAAGAAAACCTTATCTAGGAGTCAGGTCAGACTTTACCTATACTAAATACTCTCTGTTCAATAACTCTATAATCTCACCAGTGTGAATTTTATAAAAATTGAGAGGCAATGTGACTTAGTGGAAAAGAACATAGACTAGGAGTTCAGATACCCAGTTTCTAGTCTTGCTCTGCTAGTGATTATTTGATTTGGATCATACAGACTTCTCTGGACCTCTGTTTCCTTATCTGTAAAATAAAGCAGTTAAAGTAGCCAGTGGCTGTGGCAGATTTTATTTTCCAAAGATGGCTTCACAAATCACTCTATCTGATCTCACATGTTCTTACGGTGTAACTGAAATTCTGCTTGTTGAGAGGTGGGGTCTATGTTGTCCTCTCCCCACCCCCCACTTTAATCTGGGCAGGAACTTTTAACTCTTCCAAACAATAGGGTATGGTAGAACTGATGCTATGTTACTTCTGAGGCTAGATCATATAAAAGATACAGCTTCCACTTGACTCTTTCTCTTTTGGGATACTTGCTCTTGGAACTCAACAGCCCAGCTGCGAGGAAGCCCAAATCAGCCCTTGTAGAGAGACCAGATGGAGAGAGATCCACGTGCAGAGAAACTGTTTTTCCTGTTTCAGCTTTACCCTGTAGCCTGCCTTCAGAGTTAATGGGTATCTCCAGTTCTTGGGTCTTCTGTAGAATGGGCTGACTTCTTGTTGGCTTTCCTTACCCTAGGCACTTAGTTGCTTTCCCTGGTCCTCTGAGTCAGTGGTCATCCATCCTTCTGTTTTTCAGATTCCAAAATTTTGTTTTTCTCTCTCATTTGCTATTGTCTTCTCTCCTGTGTTCTTTATCCTTGGGGCTTCATGTCTTTTTATTCCTCTTATTTTGTTTAATAGTGTTGAGAATGAAGCAGAGATAAATGCTTATATTCCACCTTCCATGTTTAATTGGAAGTGTCCTCTTTCCCTTTCTAAATTTTATATTACAAGTCCATTTTCTTCTTTGACCTTCTGCATAATCTTTGAGCGTTCCGACTATATCAACTACTAAAACTTCCTGCAGGGTCAGGTATTTGCTATGATGTTTCTAGTTAAATACACTGTTGGGTGCTTTGTTTTAGTAGTCCATGGAGAAAAGAGTGGGAATTAAAAGATAATCTCCCACACATATATTATCAGTTGACTTACTTTTACTTTAAAATAATTAATAGACTTTGTGGGGTTTTATTTTGTGTGTGTTTTTGTTTGTTTGGTTTTGGTTTTTGGGTTTTTTTTTGGTCACTCCACATGGCATGCAGGATCCTAGTTCCCTGACCAGGGATCGAACCCATGCCCTCTGCAGTGGAAGTGTGGAGTCTTAACCACTGGACTGCTAGGGAAGTCCCATAGACTTTGTTTCTTTAAGTAGTTTTAGGTTTACAGAAAAACTGAATGGAAAGATCAGATAGATTTTTTTTTTTTTTTTATAAAGGTACAAAGGTAATGCAGTGGAGAAAGGATATCCTTTTCAACCAACAGCACTGGAACAGTTGGATACTTGTATACAAACAAACAGAACCCAAAAAACCCTTCTATCTATACTTGTACCATAAACAAATATGAATTCAAAATGGATCATAGACCTAAATATAAAACCTAACCTATAAAATGTATAGAAGAAAACAGGTATGACCTTGGGTTAAACAAAGATTTCTTAGATACAACACCAAAAATAAAAATTGATAAGTTGGTCTTCATCAAAATTAAGAACTTCTGCTCTTCAAGAGACACTGAGAATGAAAAGACAAGCCACGGACTGGGAGAAAATATTTGCAAACCACATGTCTGATGACGGACTTGTATTCAGAATATACTAAGAGCTCTCAAAACACAACAATAAAAAAACAAAGAACTCAGTTTTTAAAAGTAGGTAAAATATTTAAACACACTTCATCGAAGAAGATATATTATGACAAAGAAGCATATGAAAAAATCCTCACCATCTTTAGTTTTTAGGGAAGTGCAAATAAAAACTACAATGAATACTCCCACATATTTATTAGAATGCAAAACATTAAAAGGGTTGACCACACTAAGTGTTGGTGAGGATATGGAGCAAGTGGAACGCTCATACATTGCTGGCGGGAATGTAAAATGATATAAACATTTTGGGAAAGCAGTCAAACATACCCTTACCCTATGTCACAGTCTTTCCACTCTGACGTATTTACTTAAAGTGAAAGCATATGTCCATATAAAAATGTGTACACAAATGTTCGTAGCAGCTTTGTTTGCAATAATCATAAGCATTGGCAAACAATCCAAATGTCTGCTGGCAGGTGAATGGATGAACTGTTGCACAGGCAAACAATGGAATACTACTTAGCAGTAAACAGAAGTTAACTATTGTTAATGAGCAACATGTGGCAACCATTTTTAGTTTTTTTGAGGAACCTCCATACTGTTTTCCATCTGCATTTCCAACAACAGTGTAGGAGTGTTCCCTTTTCTCCACACCCTCTCCAGCATTTGTTGTTTGTAGATTTTTTAATAATGGTCATTCTGACCAGTATGAGGTGATACCTCATTGTAGTTTTGATTTGCATTTCTCTCATAATTAGTGATGTTGAGCATCTTTTCATGTGCCTGTTGGCCACCTTTATGTCTTCTTTGGAGAAATGTCTATTTAGGTCTTCTGCCCATTTTTCGATGGGTTGTTTGTTTTTTTGTTGTTGAGTTGTATGAGCTGTATGTATATTTTGGAAGTAAAGCCCTTGTCAGTTGTATCATTTGCAAATGTTTTCTCCCATTCTGTAAGTTGTCTTTTCATTTGGTTTATGGTTTACTTTGCTGTACAAAAACTTGGAAGTTTGATTAGGTCCCATTTGTTTATTTTTGCTTTTATTTCTATTGCCTTGGGAGACTGACCTAAGAAAACATTGGTAAGATTTATGTCAGAGAATGTTTTGCCTATGTTCTCTTCTAGGAGTTTTATGGTGTAATGTCTTATATTTAAGTCTTTAAGCCATTTTGAGTTTAGTTTTTGTGTATGGTGTGAAAGTGTGTTGTAACTTGATTGTAACTTGATTTACATGCAGCTGTCCAACTTTCCCAGTGTCACTTGCTGAAGAGACTTTCTTCCATTGTATATCCTTGCTTCCTTTGTTGAAGATTAATTGATTGTAGGTGTGTGGGTTTATTTCTGGGCTATTACATGAGCAACATGAATAAATCTGAAAATCATTAGGCTGAATTAAAGAAGCCAGACTAATAAAAGTACATACTGTATGATTTCATTCATATAAAATTCTAGAATATGTAAGCTAATCTGTAATGATAATGGTTGCCTGAGAATAAGGTGTGGCAGGAGTAGGAAGGAGAGATTATAATGGGGCAGGAGGAAACAAGAGCGATCCCCTAAAAGGGATGATGGCTATGTTTATTACCTTGATTGTGGGTGATGGTTTCACTTGTGCATACATATGTTAAGGCTTACCAAATTGTACATTTTAACCATATGCAGTTCTTTTAATGTTAATTATACCTCAATAAAACTGTCAAAAAAGGGCAACCATTTATGTCTTGTATATCTTTGAGTATTTTGTATTTATTAAAATTTGTATTTATTTATTTTATTTTTACAGGTTATACTCCATTTATAGTTATAAAATATTGGCTATACTCCATGTGTTTACTATATATCCTTGTAGTTTATTTATTTTGTTTTATTTTTATTTATTTTTTAATATACTTTATTTTTTCAAGCAGTTTTAGGTTCACAGGAAAATTGAGTAGAAAGTACAGAGATTTTCCCATATACTCACTGACAGACCCCACGCACATACACAGTCTCCCTTACCAGAGTGGTAATTTTTTTTTAAAGATTTATTTAAATATTTATTTTATCTATTTTTGGCTGTGTCGGGTCTTAGTTGCAGCACACAGGATCTTCGCTGAGGCATGCAGGATCTATTGTTGTGGCGCGCAGGCTTCTCTCTAGTTGCGGCGCATGGGCTCCAGGGCGTGTGGGCTCTAGTTGTGGCGCGCGGGCTCTCTAGGTAAGCAAACTCAGTGGTTGTGGCGCGCGGGCTTAGTTTCTCCATGGCATGTGGGATCCTAGTTCCCTGACCGGGGATTGAACCTGCGTCCCCTGCATTGTAAGGCGGATTCTTCACCACTGGACCACCACTGGTCCCTGTAGCTTATTTTATACATAATGGTTTATACCTCTTAATCCTCTACCCCAATATTGCCCCTCCCCCTTCCCTCTCCTCACTGGTAACCACTGGTTTGTTCTCAATATCTGTGAGTCTGTTTCTTTTTTGTTATATTCACTAGTTTGTTATATTTTTAGATTCCACATATAAATGCTATCACAGTATTTGTCTTTCTCTGTTTGCCTTATTTCACTTAGCATAATACTCTCCAAGTCCATCCATGCTGTTGCAAATGGCAAAATTTCATTCTTTTTATGGCTGAGTAGTATTCCATTTTATATATACACCACATCTTCTTTATCCATTCATTTGTTGATGGACACTTAGGTTGCTCCCATATCTTGGCAATTGTAAATAATGCTGCTATGAACATTGGGGTGCATGTATCTTTTCAAATTAGTGTTTTTGGTTTTTTTTTGAATATATACCTAGGAGTGGAATTGCTGGGTCATGTGGTAGTTCTGTTTTCAGTTTTTTGAGAAACCTCCATACTGTTTTCCACAGTGGCTGCACCAGTTTACATTCCCACCAGGAGTGTATGAGGGTTCCCTTTTAGTGGTTTTGAGGGAAAAAAAAAAACCCAAATTAAATGAGAAATGCTGTCTCTGAAGAGTTAAAAGTTGTCATTAGAAAACGCTCCACTAACTTGAAGTGTTTCTTGCCTCTTCTCATTTGGAAATATAAAATGATGACTAAAAACTACTCAATATGCATGCCAAATTGAAGTTGATTAACCTCTGACCTTTACACATCATTTAATGAGGCAGCATGCACGCTGGCATGAAGAAGGCTCTGTCAAAATGCTGAGTTTGAGATAATTCCTTTTCTGGAGCTCTTTGTTTTGCTCCCAGCCCACCTAATTTGACTCTTGTCTTGCTCCATATGAGGCTGGGGGCTTTATGTGCATCCCAGCCAGTCACAGTTGTTGGCAGAAGCAGCGTGGTGGGGAATGATAGTATCGTGGGTTCTCATGTATAAAAAGATGCATGTGATCAACAGAAAATAAAATTTCCTTTTGTCTCTGGTGAGTCCAATTTAGCAATTATTACGGTATTTGAGGAAAATGTCAGTGTAGTCATTTTGTTTAGATTATTTTGTGTCTTGATGAGCTAAGAAAAGAGGACGAATGCCGAGATGGGCGGTGTGTGATAGAGAGCCGACTGAATTTTCTGTGCTGTACACAAAGACTGAAAGCAAATTGCCCACAGATTGAAATAATTTCCATGGGGTCACACATGTCAACAACATCTTTCAGAATTGGTTTTCTTTTTAAAACTGGGAATTTCTTTCATGATGTTGTCCAGCTATGAGAACGAGCCTCGCATGAAACACATTTAGAGCTTTTGGAGGACAACTCGAAGCTCATGATGATGTCATCCTTTTATATTATTTATTTCCATCACCATTATCATCATGATCATCACTGTCATCATTAAATATTTATTGATTGTCATGTGCAGAGATTTTTAAAAAAACCCACAGAAACTATACATTTAAAACAATGTGAAAATTAAGGACTCCCTTTATATAGTTTTATATAATCATGCGACAGGTCTATATATGATAAAATATTGTCATTCTCACATAAGCAATGGGAACAGTGGCTCATGACTGTTAGTGTGAGGTTAAAGAAATCCTTCTAGAATCTTCCTATCTTTATTATTTAAAGTTGCCTAAGGGACTAGAAAGGATCTTCAAATGGAGGCCATAATTTGGGCCTTAGTTTCATAGGAACTACTTGCTGTCTGGGAGAGGCCATGATGTAAGGTGGCCTTTTCTTATTCATTCATATGATCGAGATAAAAAATATAAACTTAGAGGGAAAAGACCACTCTGTCATCTGTCTCACATCTTTTAGCCTGGATGCATTCACTTCTGGCATGCATGCATTCAATAATACTTATCGAGCAGCTACTATCTAGGAATAGATATAGATAATAAGTAGTTGCTTTGGAGAACATGACAGCACAGAGGTGGGATCTAGGTATTATAAGAGGCGTAGAGGAGGCTCCTTTGCTTCATCTTGGGGGTGCTAGTGGTGCTCAGAAAAGGCTTTCTTGAGGAAGCAATACCTCAACTATGATCTAAAAGTTGAGTAAGACTTAACAAGGCAGAGGGAATAAGGAGGTAGAGAAAGGTCACGGCAGAGGCCAGCACACATGAACTCTCAGAGGAGAGAGAGGGTGAGCTGGGCACTTTTCCAGAACTGCATGGGGTACAGAATGAGTGGAGGAGTGGTGAGGCATGCAGCTCGGGAGGTAAGCAAGCGCCAGAGCAAGGCCTAGTACACAAGGTCACTGGACTAGCACACAGAGTAGTATAAGCAGGGAATTCACTTGTTGAGAATTTTACTTTAGAAAGGACTTAATATGTTTGATGAGAAGAAAAATAATTAGATTTGAAAGCAGATTATTACAAAATGCTACAGTGAAAATTTGTTAAATATATGAATGTTAGTAAATGTACTATAATTTAGACCCTTCTAGATATATGTTGCAGATAGTTTTTATTCTGTTTCATTGTAATATGCCTTGTGAAGTAAACTCATAGTCACATATGAATATACTATTTAGAATTTAAAACCACAGATAGTAGTCTACTTCCCCTGGAGGTGAGGGAGACAGAAGCCTCTCCCATTTCACTAAACTGGGGAAAAGCCTCCGTGCGTCAAACACATTTGTAGCGTTCTCACAAACCCAGGCTCCAGGAAAGCCAACTAAAAGGGAAATAGAAACAAGGGCAGAATCCTGTAATATCTACTCATCTTGTGAGTTGGGTTTGTATTAATTAGGGAATTAATCAGGAAAACTCAGTGCATTTGGGAAATGGAAATTAGGGCTAGAAGTATCTGTATTTTGAGGTCAAGTTTTCCACATAACTCTGGAAAACAAAGCTATAGCCAATGCCTGAAGTAGTTACTTCATGGATTCAGCAAACATTTGTGAGTACAAACCATGTGCCAAGCAAGGTGCCAGAAGGTTGAGTGAGTCAGGCAGATATAGGCCCTATCCTCATGGAGCAAACGGTCAGTCTGACCAACTAGAAAGTGGGATGCAGGGGTGGTAGAATGTTCTCACAGTCAGTGCAAAACTTCCCAATGCCTGGGGCAGTAGTGTGCTTGAGTAGAGAAAGGTGGTTTGGATACCTCACTCTAGTTCTGAAGGATACCTCACTCTAGTTCTGAAGAATCCCTGGAAATTCTCAAATCTATTTTTATGTTCAATGAGCTTCTAACTCTTACTTGATCATCAGCACTTTATTCTTTTGTGATCTGGCTTCTTGTATCAATTGTAGTTTTTGAATATATATTTCTTCCCCTGCAAGCTAGGCGTTTTGCTGCACAACCTTTCCATTGGGGTGGTAGGAGGGTTGACTCAGAAGTATTAGACCACCGGAGGATCAAGGAAGAGGCTGGGAGGTGGAGTTTAAATGAACTCTTTTTAGAGAGGCTGTGAAGCTTGGACATCCTGGGTACTTGGTGATTCCTGGCAGTGGTCAAGCCTCAGACTCTGTTAAACAGCACAGTTTTTGTTCCCTGAATAAAAGTACTTTTCAATTACTATTATTATTATTTTTGCTTTGCAAAATTGTTGTAGATTAAACCAAATGACAGGCTCTGTGTTTCTTAATATTTTCCTTAAATCACATCTTATTGGCCATGCCAAGTCGCAGGATTGTTTTGCAGAGTAGGCTTTTTAATTAATTAGATAGGTATTAAGTGGGGCCTATACCGGGTTTAACACACTAAGGCCTGTGTGGACCTGTATCTTAAAAGCACTTTATGCATCTTTGATGGGACTAGAGTCATCACAGGTGGCGAAATGTCATAGAGGTGACTTGTTTTAATTTCTTTGATTTTATCCGGTAATGAGATTTGTTTGAGGGTAGATCTAGATATGGCAAGGCAAAAATGTAGCTCTGCAGTGTCATGAATGTGTTATGTTTCCTTTCTTATTACTGGAAGAAAAAAATCTTCTCTCTTCTAGCACACTGCCAAGAAATTTGCCCCCTTAGCTTCTGGGGCTCTCTGATGGAAAGTCATAATCAGCAAAATGGTATGTGTGTTAAGTTACTTGATACACTATAAGGAAAAAAAGTATTTCGCTAAAGTTGGCTTCTGTAAGCTGCATGTCGGAACAGCTAATCTTTTTCATAGAGAGGAAACTGTATCTTGTGTGATTATGGACCCTAACAATTCAAATCCGTTTGCTCCCTCTTGTTTCTGCGTGATTCGTGGACGTGGATGTTTTCCTTTAAGGCTGTGCTGCGGATGTGCACAGGGGAGATGGCCTTAAATGCCTCTAAGACTTCATTAGCGGAACATTACAGACACACAGGAAATCCCCTTGAGGTAGGGTTCTCTATTTTGCTGCCACGCCTGATATGTTTCAGACATGGTTTCTCCACTTTAGAGAGAAACTGGCATAGAAGGTGGCTGTGTGCATCAGCAGAAACCTCTGAACATTTGCATAGAGATGTAGGCACAGTGTGACAAATGGACCCTGTTTGATTGAAAATATTGTCACTTTGTTTCCTATTTTACAAAACCCCCAAAAAGTGATTTAGTGGACAGAGCCTAGGGGGTCCACAAAGCATAAGGATAAATGACCCCTATCTGACAGTATCATAATTACAGAGTGTTTAATAATCCTTCGTGACTCTATATGCCAAAGCTCTTGTATGCGCTTAGAAATTGTGATCTCAGAAACCCCAGCACCATCAGTTGTTTCTTTATTGCATCACTGGGCAGTAAGCTGTGGAAAACAGTTCTGCAGCTCAGGCTTTGGGTTGGAAAGAACAGAGTCTAAGGCATGGACTTACCACTCACTAGCTGTGAGATCCTGGACAAGTCCTTTTTTGCTTTTCTTTGACTTCTCTGTGCTTTTGTTTCCTCATCTGTGACACGGGGATAACAAGAGGACCCATCGTAGAGGGCAGGTGTGAGGATTAAATGGAACAGTCTAGATAAAGCACTTAGAATGGGGCCTGGCACACAGGGCTGCTCCTGTCGGCCTCTTACCTGCCTCCCTGGTTCTGGGAAAGAAGACCTTCTTTGTAAGTGTGCTTGTCGTGCCCTTTCAATAAGGAATTTGTTTGCTTGAAGACAAAAGCTGTGGCAGATATTAGCTCATGTTCTCAGAGCCAGGGGGCCCAAGCAGCAGCAGGGTGTGATGGAGAATGCCTTGGCGGGGCTCAGAAGGCACAGCCTCTGGTTCAGGGTTAGAAGCTAACGGTGTGACTTTAGATTCCCTGCACTTAGTTCCTCACCTATCCAGTGCATAGGAACCTGGAAGTATTTGTCTAGATTAAGGAATGAATCTGTAAAATGAAGTGATTGGATGGAACGATCGAATCCAAATCCTCTTTCAGGGCTCCCATTCCTAATGGAGAAAGTTCTTCAATGACTGGACATCTGCTCTAACTCTGCCATGTGGACTTTTAAAAAAAGATTTTTTTTTTATTGCGGTAAAAGTCACATAATATAAAACAGTATTTTAATCACATTTAACTGTACAGTTCAGTGGCACTAAGTACATTCACACTGTTGTGCAACTCTCACCATCATTCATCTCCCCAATTTTTCACCTTCCTAAACTGAAACTCTGTCCCCATTAAACACCAATTCCCCCTCCCCACTCCCCACCCGCCCCAGCCCCTGGCATCTACCAATGTATTTTCTGACTCTGAATTTGTGCCACTTCCAATTGGTTTGATTGACATGGGCACCAGTTTGGGGTGATGTTGTGCTTATGGGAATGGCAGTGGCTTAAGAAAGTAGCTACAGAGGGATAGATAGATGGTTTTGTCAGAAGATGCTATGAAAAGAACTTTGATAGACAATCAGCCCTATACTTCCATCTCCCCCAAACCATGGGCCTGTTTTATATTCTTATTATTCTCTTTAGCTAGGAATAAGTCCTCTCAAACTTTGCTTTATATGTTTATTCGGATTATTCGGTAATTCCTTTCTTTTCTTCTTCAAGATTGCCTTGATGTTTTAGCCCAATTTCATGAATGATTTTTCAAATGAGGGTAAGTGCAGGGGGACGGGGAGAGTAACATGATTTAACCTTATCATAGACTCATATCTATCTGAGCCCTTGATGTTTTCAGGGATGATCAGACTACTTTCTTTCTACCCTTTTGAGGTTGGGCATAAGAGCAATTCGTGAGAAGCTGCCCTTATGCTCATGTGTAATTTGAGATCTGTTTCTCCCACATCCATCATACTAGTGTGTGTGAGGTTGCCAGGATCATCCGCAGACCCCGAGCTCCCTTGTCCTTCTAGTGAAAATCAACTAGAACGATTCACTTAATGAAGTAGGGTTGAGAGAAGAAAAAGGAACCAGAATGGTGAGAAATGAACTTTGGGCTGGGTCTGGTGATGTCAGCATTTTAAGGAAATAAAGTTGTTATTTAGATATATATATAAACTAACATTTAAAGAAAGACTTGATTAGAGAGTGGGACGTTCGGCTTGCGAGCGGGAACGGCTTAGTCGTACACGGAGAAAGAACGGTGGGCGCGGGGCGCGGAGGCCACGGCGGGCGAGAAACCGAGCCATGAGGCCGCGCGCCTGCGTGGGGGGCGCGCGGGTGGACTGAGGCCCGTGGGCGGGGGCCGGGTGGGGAACAGGGAGTGGGGGGCCCCGGACTGCGCCCAGCCCGGCGGGCTACGGCGTGAGGTGGGGCGGGACCCTAACTAGGTCGTGGCGTGGTCTCGGTCAAGGTCCTGAAAGCTCGGAGGCGGCTTGTTCGCGGTTCTTTCCGAGACGCGGGCCCTCCGTTGTCGGGACTGCGGGGCTATGGCAATGATAGACAAGATTTCCTCCGGAGTGAGGGCGGGAGTCGGGGGACGGTGCGCAGCGCTTCACGTCCTCTTTCCAAGAGAGCAAAAGCTGCTGCTCTTCCAATAAGTCATTACTTTTCCTGGCCACCTGTCGCTTCCCCCCTTAACCTGCTCAGGCACCTCGGAGAGATTTTAAAATGTATGATGTTGAGAAGGGCAAGAAGATTTTTGTTCAGAAGTGTGCCCAGTGCCATACTGTGGAAAAGGGAGGCAAGCACAAGACTGGGCCAAATCTCCATGGTCTGTTTGGGCGAAAGACAGGTCAGGCTGTCGGATTCTCTTACACAGATGCCAACAAGAACAAAGGCATCACCTGGGGAGAGGAGACGCTGATGGAGTATTTGGAGAATCCCAAGAAGTACATCCCTGGAACAAAAATGATCTTCGCTGGCATTAAGAAGAAGGGAGATAGGGCAGACTTGATAGCTTAACTCAAAAAAGCTACTAATGAGTAACAGTTGGCCACTGCCTTATTTATTATGAAACAAATGTCTCATGACTTTTTATGTGTACCATATTTAAATTGATCTCATACACTAGAATTCAGATCATGAATAGCTGATGTAATATTTCTGTCCTGATTTAAATAAGATTGGCTTGTGGCTAAATGAATATGGTCAGCTTTTTGAATTTTGATAGTAATTCTGGTTCAGCAAGTACTATCACTGTTTTCCCCTTCTAAAGAGATGATTAAACTTGAATAAGGAATGTTAAACTTTTCAGGGATATGGTGAATGCCTTCTCAAACCCTATAGGAGATTGGTTTTATATTTAGATTTCTATAACTGGTTATATTAATATATTTAAATATTGAGAAGCTCCCTTCACTGTCTCATAGACTGGCAAGATTCACCTGTGTTTCAAGTTGTGTTCATTCACCTGTTAAGGCAAGGGCTGAAGATACGCTGACAATGTCCACTTTATCTTTTTGGTCTTAACTATGCCAATTTAATTAAAATTCTCCATCTAAAAAAAAAAAAAATAAAGAAAGACTTATCAGGGACTGTATAAGCCCTTTAAATGCATCACCTCACTTAATTGTCAAAATACCCCACGAGGTAAGTGCTATATTTATCCTCATCTTACGGATGAAGAAAATGAGGCACAGAGAGATTGAGTAATTAGCCCAAGGTCACACAGTAGATGGTAAAACTGGGATTTAAATTCAGAAGGTCTTGCTCCAGATCCTGTGCCTTAGTACAGATAAAACTTACATATATGGCATAGTCTCATTGCCCTCAGCTCAGGCAACATGGAACCAGGTCTTGCAGGAGCCCTGCATCTTGAACAATACCCCAAATTATACAGGAGTATATGGACCTCCACCAAGCCAAAATAGACCCAGCAAGGACAAGGCTACTTCTGAACCTGGAGTACCCTAGATTGTCACCCTATATTTCTGTTAGGGACATACTTGCCTTCCCAGGGACATCACTACAGTGATTCAAGCCAGCAGCCTCACTCTTCTACTTCTCAACCAACTGCTTTCAGCTCCTGTTGAAAGGAAACATCGCCATCCCATGCACTTTAACTCCAGTGTAGGTGGAATGTCCACCCACATTCCAATAATTGTCTTGGTTTTAGGGAGAACTTCAAACTCAAATACATCTGCTCTCTGTCCCCCTTAGAAAATACCATAATCAATAAAAATAATGCCTAGATTCCCCACTCTTGTCAGCCTCCAGGTATGGCCCTATGACAAGTACTTGCCAGTGGAATGTGAGCAGGTGGGGGCCACTTCCGAGTCTGGGTCTTAAGACACTGGGCATGCGCTCTTGCACATCCTCTTTCCCTTCCTGAGAGCTAGAATACGGCAGCACCTGTGACCCAGCTTTGATCAAGCAGGCATGGACAACACGCTGGAGTCTTCCTATTCAGGACGTGGTCCACAGTCTGTCAGCCTGCATCATCTGGGAGCTTGTTGGAAATGCAGACTCGCAGGCCATAACCCAGACTGGAAACCAGAATCTACATTTTTAACAAGGGCCCCAGCAGATTCACACACACATTAAAATCTGTTAAACCAACAACATAGAAATATCCTGGTTCTCTGAGTGATCACATGGACCGTGGCTGCCCTGATAACTGGTCCTCTCATCTCGGGACTGTTATGTGATAAAGAATAAGCATCTATGGTAACCCACCATAATTTGAGGTCTCTTTGTTGCAGTGGCTTAGCCTTCATCCTAAGTAATGCAGTGTTTTTATACTGATTTTAATGTTGAGGAAACTGAGATTTAGAAAGTGTATCATCAGGTGTGGCACATATATACAATGGAATATTACTCAGCCGTAAAAAGAAATGAAATTGAGTTATTTGTAGTGAGGTAGATGGACCTAGATTCTGTCATACAGAGTGAAGTAAGTCAGAAAGAGAAAAACAAATACCGTATGCTAACGCAAATATAAGAGTCTAAAAAAAAAAAAAAAGGTTCTGATGAACCTAGGGGCAGGACAGGAATAAAGATGACACGGGGAGAGGGAAGGGTAGGCTGGGACGAAGTGAGAGAGTGGCATTGATGTATATACACTACCAAATGTAAAATAGATAGCTAGTGGGAAGCAGCCACATAGCACAGGGAGATCAGCTCGGTGCTTTGTGACCACCTAGAGGGGTGGGATAGGGAGGGTGGGAGGGAGACGCAAGAGGGAGGAGATATGGGGATATATGTATACATATAGCTGATTCACTTTGTTATACAGCAGAAACTAACAACATTGTAAAGCAATTATACTCCCATAAAGATGTTAAAAAAAAAAAAAAAAAGGCGTATCATCAGGGCCCTCACAGGAGATAGGATTCAACTTGGATGTTTGGAATAAAGAGATTTTAATCACAGGGGTTGTGGGCAGGGTTAAGGATAGAGGGCTACTGTGGGGTCCTCTTTCAAGAAGCTTGGCAGTAAAGGGAAGGGAACCAACTGGTAGCTAGAAGTTATAGTTTGGGAATCAAGCCTGTGGGCTGTGGGGAAGGAACTAGTGAAAGAGAAGAGATTGAGGTTAAAGGAGATGATTGATGGGGCCCTGAAGGAGGCAGGGGGCCAGAATAAAAGCAGGGTGTGATGGGAGAGGGATGGTTACTTCCCTGCGATAGGAGGGAAGGAGGGACAGCTGTGTGTGGATGTAGTCAGTCTGTGATGTGTGTGTGTGACTAGGCTTGAGGAAACTCGTGCCTTCTCTGCAGAGCAGGAGATGAGGTCTCGTGCAGAGAGAGAAGGGGGCATTCCTTGCACAAGTTAAGGAGATCTTGTACGAATCAGGTGAGGGAAGATGGTGAACACATGTCGGGGAAGGCTGTGTCTAGTTTGAAAATCTCTCCTGCTGTAAGTCCTCTGCTTTGTTCCTGGGCACAAAGTGGTTCAATTGGAGAACCACTCTGGTCCAGTAGGAAATTATGCTTCTGATGAAGGGTCTCTGTTAGGTACAGTTTGGTAGAGAATTTCCTCAGAGTAGAACCTGGACAGTGGCAGCATATCCTGAACTATCACGTAACATTTGAGGCACTAAAATTTCATTGTTGTTTCTTTGTCCATTGGCAGAAGCTGCGCCCTGGACCCAGGTCTTGAGCCCAGGTGCTCACCTGGTTGCTTGGAGAGAATGAGGCAATGTATTTATAATAGAGCAGCTGCTTCAGTCTCACTCATTTGAGCCCCTGTTCAGAATTCATATGTGGGAAAATTGTTTGGAAGGTGCTACAACCAGAGTTGGCGGCCAACAGTTCTGTGTATTATGTGCCAGATGGCCTGGAGAGATGAAGACTTGCCTCAGGGGACTCAAGTTGCCCACCACCTACTCTGCAGAATCTGGTCGGGGATGCTTGGGCCTGGGGGATGTTGCCATTTTGTAATCATCTCCATGTTAGCCCGCTTTGCTGGCCAAACCACCAGGCCAGCTGGTGGCTTCTCTTTGGCAGTGGTTTTAAGAAAAGGATTTCTTTTATAAAGACAATGGATTTTTTCATCTATGTTTGAATGGATTTGGGCACTCTCTTCCACTGCTAAATTGTTTGTCCAATTGGAAAAAAAAAAAGAAAGTGAACAAGGACACGTAATTCTCAATCTCTCTGTAACTTCTGATTAAGTCTACCGGGTAAAAGGGCTCTGCTTTGTACCTGCTGGATATAACCATTTCTGAATAATTTTTTATGTTGAAATATCATGTTGTAAATAGGGAGGGGATGATTTTAGAAGCATTGGTTAATGTTTTCACAAGTTTCATATCAGGAAAGATTTATACCAGTATAAAATAAGACAAAGCACAAATTACTAAGCATCTAGTCATATAATGTTTTTTGGCATGAGTGCAGTAAATAATTTTATATAAATTCTTGGCCTTTTTTAAAATTCCAGGAACAAAATAATTGGGTCCTTTTGGGGGAATTATCTTGTTCTGAAAGCTGCTTCTTTTTAACAGAAAAGACAAACTTGATTATCTAATTGTTTATAAAATAGAAAAAAGTGAATTAAAACTTAGTAATGGGATAATCCACTGCTTTAGGCTTTCCCTGCATTTCTGGCTAAATAGTGTGTTTCTTTTGCTTATGAAAACTTAAATTTATTTGCTAGTTATAGGCAGACATATCCAAAAATAAGCACGCATGAAAAAGGTTCATAGATGTTGTTAAATGGAAAAAGCGAGTTATAATATGTATAGTATGACTCCCAAACCTATAAAAAAAAGTAGTATAAACATACACAAATACAGAGATATTTGTATGTATGTAAATAATTGGAAGGAATTCTGAGTTTTAATTTCATTTTTTTATTGACTCTTTTTTTGCATTTACTGTTTTCCTAAATGGAGTTACTTCTCGTGTGTGGGCAGATGAGAGTAGACTCTTAAGGAACATGAGGCTTCTCAGATGAGGGTGAGGGCTGAAGCCTCCTGATGAAGTTGAAGTGCTGAGAGATGTCACGGTATCTCCAGGGTGGGCATAATGCTGCAAAATTGGAAGCCTGAAATAACTGAACGCTATTGCTTCCCTAAAAATAAAATGTATATTCTGTACGTTTATTTATTCTCAATTGTTTTATTGTCAGCATTCTATATTTGAGGTTTGGATAAAATTTCACTTAATCAGAGAACAATTATTAAAAATAAAGGGCATTTGGAAGTGATGAATACAAACGGCAATTTGTTAACCTGTGGAAAATGTGCTTGATGTGAAGTCAAACAAATCACATTCACTGCATTAACAGGTATTCTAATGAGATGGTGGTTTAGGAAAGAAAAATGGAAAACGCCCAGGGAAGAACCACCATACAGCACATATTGTCACTGTGTATCTTTGGCTCATCTTATACCCATCACAAACATGCATGTTTTGGGGTGTGTTAAATTATTACAGAAGAGAAGCCAAGGGCTGAACAGATTCATAAATAACAGATTATTATAGCAAAGACATTTTATTGCAGCCTAGGAGCCAACGTTGTCTGATTTCTGAAGACTTAAAGCACACCTACAGTTTAGAGTAGGCCTCAAGGGGCTTCCCTGGTGGCACAATGGTTAAGAATCTGCCTACCAATGCAGGGGACATGGGTTCGAGCCCTGGTCCGGGAAGATCCCACATGTCGCAGAGCAACTAAGCCCGTGCGCCACAACTACTGAACCTGCGCTCTAGAGCCTGCGAGCCACAACTCTGAAGCCCACGTGCCACAGCTACTGAAGCCTGTGCGCCTAGAGCCCATGCTCCGCAGCAAGAGAGGCCACCGCAATGAGAAGCCCGCACACCGCAACGAGGAGTAGCCCCCGCTCACCGCAACTAGAGAAAGCCCGCGCGCAGCAACGAAGACCCAATGCAGCCATAAATAAATAAATAAATAAATAAATAAATGAAATAAATCTATTAAAGTAGGCCTCAGGGAAGCCTGTGGTGAGACATCCAGCCCAAGGCAATTTATTGGCAGAATTAAATTCTGGCTAATTTCCTTAGTGCCTGTGTGGCCAGCGCTCTCATTAACTGCGCTAGTTACCAATGGAAAATACATCTTTCAGTGCAGGGCACTTTGCTGAAGTGGAGCCAGCCTCCTGCGAAGTGCCCGGAAGACTGGTTTGGAGTACTCTGAAGTGGTTTGGGGGTCCCCAGAGACTCCCCGGCATGGTACAGTGACTCCTGTTAGGGGCTCCTTTGGCCTCAGTGGAAGGTTCTGAAGTGAGACTGTGTTAACGCCAGGCCCCGTTGCTAAGACAGCTTCTGTGTGTCATTTTGTGGAGGAGGGAGCTCAGCTCTACAGCTCACCTCCCATCGCGGCAAGAGGGATGTGAAAGGGAGAGCAGAGGACCCGGAGGACGATATGAAGTGAAGGAAGTGCAAAGGCTGGAGATGAGTTTGGAGAAGAAGCACGGGCACGGGCACTTTCAGGGCAGAAGAGGCTGGAGTCAGGGGTAATGGCGAGCCGGAGAGCACGCAGTTGAGTTCAGGCATCTTAGGAGAGTGTAAGGAAGTGAGAGGAACGGGAGATGAGGTAGAGATGCGAGGTTTGCCGCAGTGAGCTGACGGAAGGGCAGACCGGGGTGGGATGGGGTGGGGTAACATCGAAATGCCTGTGGATTTGCAGAGGTGAGTGGTTACCCACACACACTGGATTTTAGAACCTTCTCTGTGGTGACTTCCACATTTTTACTCAACAAAGCCCCATTGTGCTCTTGTGTTTTCTCTTTGCCAGTGTAATGGACAGAGGGGGTGTGCATTTCATAACTGGCACTCAAGTAATGACTACGTTTATCTGTGGTCTCTAAATTGGCCAACAGCTTAATGCAATGGGACAGGACGGAGAGTAGGGGTGCAGGAAGATGACTTTGGTCAGACTGGAGAACTTGTCTGTCACAGAGGTGTGGGTATCGCACCCCTGGTAAAGGACATGGCAGGAATGCTTTAGGTTGATTCTGGAACAGTTCACATTTTCCTTTCAAGGAAGGGGAGACTAGTTTGAGTATCACTTCAGGCACTGGGGTGATGTCATCCTGGGAAGTGGGGGACTCTGAGATGAAAGTACGGGGCGAATTGAGACCAGGGGTGTCTTTAGAGTCAACGAAAGAGACTGTGATTAGAATCCTGAGAGCACAACTGAAGTCATAAGGATAAAGAGAAGAAAAAAAGGAAAGGTCAAAGAGTCTCCTAAGGATTGTGGTACAGCTCTATGAAATTGAACAAGTTAGAGTAGACATCTTATTGGCAGATGTCTGGAAGAACCAACTAGAATAATTTACTTCATATGCCTAAGAAAGACAGCTGCAGAAAATCAATAAAGGGGCTGGTGAGGAATCAGGATAGAATAGGAAGGCATTTTCAAAGGATCTTTCAAGCCCATGAGGCATCAGAGGAAGCTATTACTTCTATTATGACAAATCTGGTGTTTTAGAAGGAGAAATTCCACCCTGAGTGAATAGAGCTACAGATATATAGTATATAGTATACTATAATATAGTATACTATATATTATAGTATATCGTAGAGTGAGCCACAGGCAGCAGATCTGTAAAATTTCAGTGACTCTGTATGATTTTCTTACTTGCATATGCTCTGTGGTTAAAGAGAAGGGGCTCATATTCTCACTCACTTTTTTTTTTTTATGATGCTTTAGTCTTGGTAATACTTTTTGTGTTAAAATGACATTTTTTTAAGATACGAGCATTCTTGCTCGCCTAATGAACCTCCCTAGCTTGTAGGAATGAAAAGGCAACCTTATGGCTATAGTTTGGAGAGTATAAATGACAGTTTGGGCAAAGTATTCTTAGAATTCTTTCAGTAGTGTCTAATTCACAGACTTAAAAATAATAGGTGATTTTCTAAGAGAAGTTCCAATATATACTTCTGTATATAATTGATTGCATTCTTCTATGCATATTTCTTTCTATTTTTTTTTCCTTAAACGTTCTTGTTGGAGTATAATTGCTTAACAATGGTGTGTTAGTTTCTGCTTTATAACAAAGTGAATCTGTTATACATATACAGGTATCCCCATATCTCTTCCCTCTTGCGTCTCCCTCCCTCCCACCCGCCCTATCCCACCCCTCTAGGTGGACACAAAGCACCGAGCTGATCTCCCTGTGCTATGCGACTGCTTCCCACTAGCTATCTATTTTACGTTTGGTAGTGTATATATGTCCATGCCACTCTCTCACTTCGTCCCAGCTTACCCTTCCCCCTCCCTGTGTCCTCAAGTCCATTCTCTAGTAGGTCTGTGTCTTTATTCCCGTCTTGCCCCTAGGTTCTTCATGACCATTTTTTTTTTTTTACATTTCATATATATGTGTTAGCATACGGTATTTGTTTTTCTCTTTCTGACTTACTTCACTCTATATGACAGACTCTAGGTCCATCCACCTCACTACAAATAACTGAATTTCGTTTCTTTTTATGGCTGAATAATATTCCATTTTATATATGTGCCACATCTTCTTTATCCATTCATCTGTCAGTGGACACTTAGGTTGCTTCCCTGTCCTGGCTATTGTAAATAGAGCTGCAATGAACATTGTGGTACATGACACTTTTTGAATTATGGTTTTCTCAGGGTATATGCCCAGTAGTGAGATTGCTGGGTCGTATGGTAGTTCTATTTTTAGTTTTATAAGGCACCTCCATACTGTTCTCCATAGTGGCTATATCAATTTACATTCCCACCAACAGTGGAAGAGGGTTCCTTTTCTCCATACCCTCTCCAGCATTTATTGTTCGTAGATTTTTTGATGATGACCATTCTGACTGGTGTGAGGTGATACCTCATTGTAGTTTTGATTTGCATTTCTCTAATGATTAGTGATGTTGAGCATCCTTTCATGTGTTTGTTGACAATCTGTATATCTTCTTTGGAGAAATGTCTATTTAGGTCTCCTGCCCATTTTTGGATTGCATTGTTTGTTTTTTTGATATTGAGCTGCATGAGCTGCTTGTAAATTTTAGAGATTAATCCTTTGCCAGTTGCTTCATTTGCAAGTATTTTCTCCCATTCTGAGGGTTGTCTTTTCATCTTGTTTATGGTTTCCTTTGCTGTGCAAAAGCTTTTAAGTTTCATTAGGTCCCATTTGTTTATTTTTGTTTTTATTTCCATTTCTCTAGGAGGTGGGTCAAAAAGGATCTTGCTGTGATCTGTATCATAGAGTGTTCTGCCTATGTTTTCCTCTAAGAGTTTGATAGTGTCTGGCCTTACATTTAAGTCTTTAATCCATTTTGAGTTTATTTTTGTGTATGGTGTTAGGGAGTGTTCTAATTTCATTCTTTTACATGTAGCTGTCCAGTTTTCCCAGTACCACTTATTGAAGAGGTTGTCTTTTCTCCATTGCATATTCTTGCCTCCTTTATCAAAAATAGGGTGAGCATATGTGTGTGGGTTTATCTCTGGGCTTTCTATCCTGTTGCATTGATCAATATTTCTGTTTTTGTGCCAGTACCATACTGTCATGGTTACTGTAGCTTTGTAGTATAGTTTGAAGTCAGGGAGCCTGATTCCTCCAGCTCCGTTTTTCTTTCTCAAGATTGCTTTGGCTATTCGGGGTCTTTTGTGTTTCCGTACAAATTGTGCAATTTTTTGTTCTAGTTCTGTGAAAAATGCCAGTGGTAGTTTGATAGGGATTGCACTGAACCTGTAGATTGCTTTGGGTAGTAGAGTCATTTTCACAATGTTGATTCTTCCAATCCAAGAACATGGTATATCTCTCCGTCTATTTGTATCATCTTTAATTTCTTTCATCAGTGTCTTATAATTTTCTGCATACCGGTCTTTTGTCTCCTTAGCTAGGTTTATTCCTAGGTATTTTATTCTTTCTGTTGCAATGGTAAATGGGAGTGTTTTCTTAATTTCATTTTCAGATTTTTCATCATTAGTGTATAGGAATGCAAGAGATTTCTGTGCATTAATTTTGTATGCTGCTACTTTACCAAATTCATTGATTAGCTCTAGTAGTTTTCCGGTAGCATCTTTAGGATTCTCTATGTATAGTATCGTGTCATCTGCAAGCAGTGACAGCTTTACTTCTTCTTTTCCGATTTGGATTCCTTTTATTTCTTTTTCTTCTCTGATTGCTGTGGCTAAAACTTCCAAAACTATGTTGAATAATAGTGGTGAGAGTGGGCAACCTTGTCTTGTTCCTGATCTTAGTGGAAATGGTGTCAGTTTTTCACCATTGAGGATGATGTTGGCTGTGGGTTTGTCATATATGGCCTTTATTATGTTGAGGTAAGTTACCTCTATGTCTACTTTCTGGAGGGTTTTTATCATAAATGGGTGTTGAATTTTGTCAAAAGCTTTTCCTGCATCTATTGAGATGATCATATGGTTTTTCTCCTTCAATTTGTTAATATGTTGTATCACATTGATTGATTTGCGTATATTGAAGAATCCTTGCATTCCTGGGATAAACCCCACTTGATCATGGTGTATGATCCTTTTAATGTGCTGTTGGATTCTGTTTGCTAGTATTTTGTTGAGGATTTTTGCATCTATGTTCATCAGTGATACTGGTCTGTAGTTTTCTTTTTTTGTGACATCTTTGTCTGGTTTTGGTATCAGGGTGATAGTGGTGTCGTAGAATGAGTTTGGGAGATTTCCTCCCTCTACTATATTTTGGAAGAGTTTGAGAAGGATAGGTGTTAGCTCTTCTCTAAATGTTTGATAGAATTCGCTTGTGAAGCCATCTGGTCCTGGGCTTTTGTTTGTTGGAAGATTTTTAATCACAGTTTCAATTTCAGTGCTTGTGATTGGTCTGTTCATATTTTCTATTTCTTCCTGGTTCAGTCTCGGAAGGTTGTGCATTTCTAAGAGTTTGTCCAGTTCTTCTAGGTTGTCCATTTTATTGGCATATAGCTGCTTTTAGTAATCTCTCATGTTCTTTTGTATTTCCGCAGTGTCAGTTGTTACTTCCCTTTTTTCATCTCTAATTCTATTGATTTGAGTCTTCTCCCTTTTTACCTTGATGAGTCTGGCTAATGGTTTATCAATTTTGTTTATCTTCTCAAAGAAGCAGCTTTTAGTTTTATTGATCTTTGCTATTGTTTCCTTCATTTCTTTTTCATTTATTTCTGATCTGATCTTTATGATTTCTTTCTTTCTGCTGACTTTGGGGGTTTTTGTTATTCTTTCTCTAATTGCATTAGGTGTAAGGTTAGGTTGTTTATTTGAGATGTTTCTTGTTTCTTAAGGTAGGATTGTATTGCTATAAAGTTCCCTTGTAGAACTGCTTTTGCTGCATCACATAGGTTTTAGGTCATTGTGTTTTCACTGTCATTTGTTTCTAGGTATTTTTGGTTTCCTCTTTAATTTCTTCAATGTTCTCTTGGTTATTAAGTAGTGTATTGTGTAGCCTCCATGTGTTTGTATTTTTTACAGATTTTTTTCCTGTAATTGATATCTAGTCTCATAGCATTGTGGTCAGAAAAGATACTTGATATGATTTCAATTTTCTTAAATTTACCAAGGCTTGACTTGTGACCCAATATATGATCTATCCTGGAGAATAGTCCATGAGCACTTGAGAAGAAAGTGTATACTGTTGTTTTTGGATGGAATGTCCTGTAAATATCAATTAAGTCCATCTTGTTTAATGTATCATTTAAAGCTTGTGTTTCCTTATTTATTTTCATTTTGGATGATCTGTCCATTGGTGAAAGTGGGGTGTTAAAGTCCCCTACTATGATTGTGTTACTGTCAATTTCCCCTTTTATGGCTGTTAGTATTTGCCTTATGTATTGAGGTGCTCCTATGTTGGGTGCATAAATATTTACAATTGTTTTATCTTCTTCTTGAATCAATCCCTTGATCATTATATAGTGTCCTTCTTTGTCTCTTGTAATAGTCTTTTTTTTAAAGTCTGCTTTGTCTGATATGAGAATTGCTACTCCAGCTTTCTTTTGATTTCCATTTGCATGGAATATCTTTTTCCATCCCCTCACTTTCAGTCTGTATGTGTCCCTAGGTATGAAATGGGTCTCTTGTAGACAGCATACATACAGGTCTTGTTTTTGTATCCATTCAGCCAGTCCATGTCTTTTGGTTGTAGCATTTAATCTGTTTACATTTAAGGTAATTATCAATATGTATGTTCCTGTTACCAATTTCTTAATTGTTTTGGGTTTGTTATTGTAGGTCTTTTCCTTCTGTTGTGTTTCCTGCCTAGAGAAGTTCCTTTAACATTTGTTGTAAAGCTGGTTTGGTTGTGCTGAATTCTCTTAGCTTTTGCTTGTCTGTAAAGGTTTTAATTTCTCCATCAAATCTGAATGAGGTCCTTGCTGGATAGGGTAATCTTTGTTGTAGGTTTTTCCCTTTCATCTCTTTAAATATGTCCTGCCACTCCCTTCTGGCTTGCAGAGTTTCTGCTGAAAGATCAGCTGTTAACCTTATTGGGATTCCCTTGTATGTTATTTGTTGTTTTTCCCTTGCTGCTTTTAATATTTTTTCTTTGTATTTAATTTTTGATAGTTTGATTAATATGTGTCTTGGAGTGTTTCTCCTTGGATTTATCCTGTATGGGACTCTCTGTGCTTCCTGGAGTTGATTAACTAGTTCCTTACCCATATTAGGGAAGTTTTCAACTGTAATCTCTTCAGATATTTTCTCAGTCCCTTTCTTTTTCTCTTCTTTTTCTGGGACCCCTATAATTCGAATGTTGGTGCATTTAATGTTGTCCCAGAGGTCTCGGAGACTGTGCTTAATTCTTTTCATTCTTTTGTCTTTATTCTGCTCTGCAGTAGTTATTTCCACTATTTTATCTTCCAGGTCACTTATCCGTTCTTCTGCCTCAGTTAATCTGCTATTGATCCCTTTTAGAGAATTTTTATTTTCATTTATTGTGTTGTTCACCATTGTTTGTTTGCTCTTTAGTTCTTCTGGGTCCTTGTTAAATGTTTCTTGCATTTTCTCCATTCTATTTCTAAGATTTTGGATCATCTTTACTATCATTATTCTGAATTCTTTTTCAGGTAGACTGCCTATTTCCTCCTCATTTGTTAGGTCTGGTGGGTTTTTACCTTGCTCCTTCATCTGCTGTGTGTTTCTTTGTCTTCTCATTTTGCTTAACTTATCTGTGTTTGGGGTCTCCTTTTTGCAGGCTGCAGGTTCGTAATTCCCGTTGTTTTTGGTGTCTGCCCCCAGTGGCTAAGGTTGGTTCAGTGGGTTGTGTAGACTTCCTGGTGGAGGAGAGTAGTGCCTGTTTTCTGGTGGATGAGGCTGGATCTTGTCTTTCTGGTGGGCAGATCCACATCTGGTGGTGTATTTTGGGGTGTCTGTGACCTTATTATGATTTTAGGCAGCCTCTGTGCTAATGGGTGGGATTGTGTTCCCGTCTTGCTAGTTGTTTGGCATAGGATGTCCAGCACTATAGCTTGCTGGTCATTGAGTGGAGCTGGGTCTTGGTGTTGAGATGGAGATCTCTGGGAGATTTTCGCCGTTTGATATTACATGGAGCTGGGAGGTCTCTGCTTTACTAGTGTCCTGAACATGGCTCTCCCATCTCAGAGGCACCCCTGATGCCTGGCTGGAGCACCAAGAGCCTGTCATCCACAGAGCTATTTATCTTGTACTGGGCTGTAAATTCACAGAGCTTGTTGATATTTCATCTGAGGCAGGATAAATGTTTCCTCTGCTTTGTCGGCTTTGCCAGTTTTCCTGGGATGCTGTCTGCAGGCTCCAGAGTGAGTGGGGTGTCCCAGAGAGTCTCACTTGGTCACCGGAAACTGTAGGCGAGGAAAATAATTTTCCCTCTACCCGTTATAGAGAGTGCCCAGCTGAGGCCCCTTTCCTCGAGGGCCCCTCCTAGATGGACGAGCTTTTCTCGGTTAAAAGTTCTCCCCTGTGGCCATGATAACTCAAGATCATCCTTGGTCAGGTTACCTGCTGTGCAGCCTTAAAATAAAATTTTATTCACCCGAGGCCTCACACGGGCCCAGCCCAGTTTCAGTGAGACCTAGTCTGAGGCTGGACCTGGCTGGTGCTTCTGTATTTCTTTTTTATGTTATTATGAAAACAACTTTACTGTACCATAAGGTTAAAGTTATTAATATCTCTTGCTTTCTAGTTTCTATAGCTATAGGGCAATACTGACATCTTATTTTTAGGATATACTTTTAAATAAAATTTGAAAATTCTAGATACCGGAACATCGAAGTTTTTTTGGCCCTGCCACATGGCATATGGGATCTTAATTCCCCAACCAGGGGTGGAACCCACGCCCCCTGCAGTAGAAACTCAGAGTCTTAACCACTGGACCACCAGGGAAGTCCCTAGGTTTGTTTTGTGTGTGTGTGTGTGTGTGTGTGTGTTTGTTTTTTGCTTCTAGTATCTGAATCCCTTTCCTATGTTACTGGAGGTTTCTAAAAGTTAAAAATGATTGATACTTAATTTCCCAGCTTTCCACGTAGCTATGATATAGACTTGTGACTGAGACGTGGCCAATCAGATGCATCTACCATGGACTTCAAATTGGTAGAGAATAACAGAGAAGCAGGAAAATTGGGGAGTCTTTTTCAGCAGCAGGAATAGTGACAGCAACTGTCACTTCACAGGGGCAGCAGGGACAGCAGTGCCAAGCGTGGTAGGGCATTCACTGCTTGGTAGTGTGTCACTGGTGACTTCTGTGCTACAATTTTTTTGAGCAGTGGTTCTGGCTGCTTGGTTTTCCTTGTTCCTGCTCATTTTCTCATCTTAGTCTTCTAGTGACTTTGTGAGCTACCCAAAGTCCTTCCAATAAATCTCACTTTTACCTAAATCAGGTATTCATTGTCTGTTACTTACTGTTGCATTTTACATTTGTAGGTTTACCACACTGAACTGAGGAACCCAGGTTTTTCTTTCAGACCTGTGACTAGATAACAGGGTGACCAACAGTCCTGGTTTTCCCAGGACTGAGGGGGTTCCTGGGACACATAACTTGTGGGCGGGTCCCTGTGTTGAGCAGGTCTACCCTACTCAACAGCCAGGTGGCCTTAGACATGTTTCAAACTTGTTGTATCTGTTTCTTGGTCTGTAAAATAGAGGCACACCTGTTATTATGAAATTCAAATCAGTTGATATGAAAGTGCTTTTTGCAACATATAATTGGCCGAACAAAAGCAAGGTGGCATTATTGTTGAGTTGTTCTAGACCAGGGTCCTCAGTGTGACCCCTTAGCCAGTGCCAAAGTGTGGTTCCTGGACCATATATATGAGAAGAACCTGTTAAAATACACAGTAAATGTTCAAATACATCTTAAAAATGCAGATTACTGGCTCCACTCCAGACCTACTGATCAAACATTTCTGGGAGTGAACTCCCAGTAATCTGAGTTTTAAAAAGTTTAAACTGAAAAAAAAAAAAAAAGGTTAAATTGGAAGATACCGCCTCAGGAGGAGAAGAAAGAGCGTGTAGACTACCCTGCTTCCCCTTCTTACTGCCCTGAGTCTGCCCTGAGTTCTCTGTTCTGGAGACCACATTTTACGTCCTTGCTACTCAAAGTGTGGACTACGGACCAGCAACATTGGCATCACCCGGGCACTTGTTAGAACTGTAGACTCTGAGGCCCCATCCCAGTCCTACTGAATCAGAATCTGCAATTTAACAAGATCTCCAGGGGATTGGCATGCACTTTAAAGTCTGTGAAGCGCTGATCCGAGTTAAGTTAGTGTCAAAGAGCAGGGGAAGAATTTACCTGTCAGGTGTAAGGTGTTGGGCCCAGTAGGTAACCCTCTCCTTTTCCCCAAGCTCTCAACCAACTGAGACCCAGGGATCAGATAGATGGGAATCAGGATGCCAACTTTTTTACTGAGAAAAGCTGTGTTGGGGCTCATGACTTAGGTCGAGTCAAGTTTGCTTATTAACTTGTTCCTGTATTGAATGTAACCTCCCAAATGTCAGGCCTCCCCCAGCAGCTCTGCCCAGCTAAGCTCCCCCATGGCGGGGGCAGCAGACTAGCATACAGCCTCCTTGCAGGCAGACGGTGCCAAAGGAGAGAAGGGATCCAGCCGGGACTGCCGAGTGTCCACTTCCCAGCCCTCCGGCCGGTTCCCACACCTCCTTGCTGGGAGGAAAGCCACCTTGCTCCACCTGGTGCTCCTTCTAACATCAGGATGTCAAAAGCGACCCAGAGAGCTTTTGTCCCTTGGGAGACCATGAGTCACGTTGAGCAGTCTGGCCAGGTGGCTTCAGAGTCACTGTGACACAGGGTCTTGGAAGCCACCTTGCTCCACCTGGTGCTCCTTCTAACATCAGGATGTCAAAAGCGACCCAGAGAGCTTTTGTCCCTTGGGAGACCATGAGTCACGTTGAGCAGTCTGGCCAGGTGGCTTCAGAGTCACTGTGACACAGGGTCTTGGATGCCACCTTGTGGAGTCCGGGCAGGCAGCCCCTCTCCCCTCCTCAGCTGCCTTCTTCTTCTGTCTCCACATTACATGCTGGTTTTGCACAGCTGCCAAGGCTGGGGAACCCCATGGAAACCCAGGTGGCGGCTACATCTGCAGATAAACTTCTGGAGGCGGGAGCCAGTTAGTGAGCTGTATGCACATTTTTGAGAAGAGAGGGCTGCATTTCACCTCTTGCTAAGATCAGGTCACCTTGGAATCTTCCTTTAGTCCATGAAGCTGCTTTTCTTCCATGTGTAGGTGTCTCACCTCCACTACACGAAAATGGCTCTGAATTCAGACTGATGGCTTAATGTCTAACAGTGTGTTAGTGATATGCAAAACTAGGCATTGAACCCCAGTGTGTCTAGCATGGTCTAATCGTTTAATTGACCATAATGATTTTATTATCTGGGTTTTAAAACGGGACAATTGGCAATTTTTTTCAGAGTGCTTCCAGGTTGATTACATATGGAAAGGGGAGGAGGTATGTAATATCTATACACCCAGTAACTGCTTTTTCAGATTACATTCATTCCTCTTTATTTATTTGAAAGTGTAGGGAGTTCAGTATAGTTCAAGGAAAGCATCGTGGTAAACAGCCAGCTTAAATGTGAGCAGCGTAAAGAGCAGCAGCTTGCGGAAATATTGCTATAGATACTAAGACTGTACCCTGCCTCGGTACAGACCACACATAATTGAATCATGTTCAATAGAACGCCATTACAAAACCGAACTGATTTGCAATGCTAATGTGGGGAAGACAGCTGTCACAGGGAATTAAATATGATCATTCAGAGCTTGAATAAATGAGGTGTCCATTATCTTCTGGCTGTGTTGCAGGCTGCTTGAAGAACACAAATAAATGATACTGTTGCAGTAACCAGCCCATGGTTTTGTTTTTTAGTCATAGAAATATGAGAGCGATGGGGGCGGGGCGGGGAGAAAGAGAGACAGAAAAGAAGCTTGGCAGTTAAATACAGGTAAGTGGGCAAAGAGTTTATTTCCCCCTTCCCCCTCAGAAACTGTGGATGCAAGGACATAATCAAAATTCTACTTTTGATGCCTGAAATAGATTTTAATTCTATTAAAGATTTTTATCAAGATTCATCCCTTCTCCTTTAAGACTCAAATCACAGCCAACTCACAAAGGAGGCTGAATGTGAAAGGGTAGAGTGGGGAGTAAACAAAGCTAATCCTTTTGTCCCTTCCCCAAGGCCTTCCTCCTCATCCAAATAGGATAATAAAGATAACAGAGAACTTCTTCACAGATAATCAATCTGCCAATGAGCATAAAAGATACTTGGATCAGTGCTAGTTTAAAAAATGCCATTAATTATCCAATGAACAGAAAGGAAGGCTTCCTTTGATTGGATCTGAGCAAGCTATCTACAAATGAGTTTTCTTATGTTAATAACATGGAGATACTAAACTGTCATCTTTTTGACACATTAAAAAAGTTAGAAACAGTCATTAAAAAAAGCACTTTTAAGACCATTTCCAGATAGAATATCTAATGCAGGTAATTCTAGAACATGGGTTATTACTCTGAAATTACATGACACTGGTTGAGAGAGAAAACCCAGCGTCCAGTGAGCAGTGGCTGGAGAGACCAGTTGGGCTTTCCTTATGGCACACAGCTACTGGTGCAAACTGACACCTCAGAGGTCTGGGAAAAAGAGTCCAGTTCTTGGTTTTTGGTCTTCTCTGTAAACTATCAGTGAAGTTAGCAGTCAAAAAAAAAAAAAAAAAAAAAGAAAAAAAAGTAGTAAAAGAGAAATTAAAAAGATTGTACATGTTTGTATCTGTTTTTGTATAGTCTAAGAAACTTAGCATAGGCTATTCTGTGTCTTGTGGTATATGAATTGTTTATGCAGCATATAAACTCAGTTCAAGAAGGTATTATATTTTTAGCTTCTTCTGAGTGCCTTAGTGCCATTGCTCTGTTAATTCTGACAGGTTGGTTTTGAGCATTTGGGAAATATTTTAGAAATGGAATATGGATACTTAACTGGACTTCTAAGCATTTGTAGTGTGGCAGAGCTGTAAATGAGGATTATTGCTCCAAACTCACAATCTAAGACCTTTCCCACCAGGGCTTGTATATTTTGGGGTGGTTACGAATCTATTCCTTTTGACAAGGGCCAACTGTATAGCACAGGGAACTCTGCTCAATGTTATGTGGCCGCCTGGATGGGACGGGAGTCTGGGGGACAATGGATACATGTATATGTATGGCTGAGTTGCTTTGCTGTGCACCTGAAACTATCACAACACTGTTAATAGGCTATACTCCAATATAAAATAACAAGTTAAAAAAGTCATCTTTTTTCTATTAAAAAAGTCTATTCCTTTTGAGAGAAGACCGCTGGTGGGCTGTTTACTGTGATGGACAAAGGAAAAGAACATTGACCTTAAGATTCTAAAAGAATTCTCTAGAACCTTGGCTTGGAAGGAACTTTATGGAGTCACAACATCTTAGTGCCTATGCTGGGAAATCTTCTCCTAACCTACTGAATACAGAAGTCATCCTGTGTTCAGGGTTTCTTACTTATTAGAAGCCTGAATAATTTAGAATAGGGCTAAGCAGGTGTTCTGGCTGGATCCTTAAACTTCTGTTTCTGAAAAGGATTTTTCTATCTGATTGCAAAATATCATACATGTTTATAGTAAAAAATTTCAAACAATACAGAAATGTATGCTGTAGTAAGTGAAAGTCCCACCTAATTTCAGCCTTCCAGGGATAATAACTATAGTCTCGTGCATATCATTTCAACATTTTTTTCTGTGTATACACAAATCTTTTTTTCCCTCTAAGTTGGATGAATGGTATAATTCCACATGTTTTATTCACTTAGTTGTATGTCACAGGCGTCTTTTCATATCTGTACATACAGATCTTCGTAATTAAAAAAAAATAACTGAATAATATTCTGTTGTGCATAATCATATTTATTACAGTTTAACCCAGGGGTTGACAAACTATGACCTGCAGGCCAAATCCTGACCCCTCTCCCACCTGTTCATGTTTTACTGGAACATAGCCGTCCATCCTCATTTGTTTGTGTACTGTCTGTCTGTGGCTGCTTTACCACTACGAAGGCAGAATTGAGTGGCTGCAACAGAGACTGTATTGCCTGCAAATCTGAAAGTATTTACTATACAGGCCTTTACAGAAAAGGTTTACCAACTTGTGATTTAAGCAATCGTCTATTAGTTGGATGTGGTAGATTGTTTCTCATTTTGCGCCATGAAAAATCATGCTGTAATGAATATATTTGTAAGTCCATCTTTGTGTATTCACTCACTATTTCTTTAGGATGAATTCTAAGAAGTGGGACTGCTGAGTGATGCCCTAACTTTTATAGACTATTGAGTTCTAGTTAACAAATTCCTATCGTAAGTGGTGCCCGGTAAAAAGCCAATTCTTAGTGGCATAGATTTTACAGTCAGGCAGACCTGAACGCACATTTTGGTTCTACAGTTAGTAGCTGAGTGATTGCATAGGTTCTTTGAGCGCAAACAACAGAAATCAATTCCAGTTAATTGAAGCAAAGAGATTTATTGGGTGTTGTACAGTAAAAGGTTAGCTCAGTAGGCCGAGGCTGCTCAAGCCTTGCCCATTTCAAGAAAGATCTGTCTTCAGAAGATCTGTCTTCTGGCTCCTGGGAGATAACCTCTGAGTCCTTGGAATATCCTACCTGAAAAGAGTATTTTTGTATTTCTGAGGCTTTGGGTCATACTGTATCAGTTTAACCAGATAGTTAATGCCAACAATGTGACTTATAGTGAATACCATTTTTGTTTGCCTGAAGACCTGAGCTGCATTGTATTAGCTTGACCCTCTGGGGACCTGGAGACTGAGTAGCTATTGTCATTCACACAGGTGCTGCATGCCTATGTGACTGACCCTTGTATCACAAGGTTGGGCCAAAATGTTCCTTCGGTTTTTAAGTAAAAATAAAAGACACATTTTTCATTTTCACCAAGAACTTTATTGAAAAACGTATTCACCATTTTGTTCCACTACCTTCTGCCATTTTCCAGGCAACTTCATAATTCCATCTTCCCAAAACTTTTTATCTTTTTGAGCAAAAAACTGTTCCAGGTGCCTTTTACAGTATTCCAGGAAATGGAAATTTTTTCCATTAAGAGAATTTTGTAAAGACCGAAATAAATGGAAATCTGAAGGTGCAACGTCTGGTGAATATGGCAGATGAATCAGAACTTCCCAGCCAAGCTGTAACAGATTTTGCCTGGTCATCAAAGAAACATGCGGTCTTGCGTTATTCTGATGGAAGATTATGCATTTTCTGTTGACTAATTCCGGATGCTTTTCGTCGAGGGCTGCTTTCAGTTGGTCTCATTGGGAGCAGTACTTGTTGGAATTAATCGTTTGGTTTTCTGGAAGGAGCTCATAATAGAGGACTGCTTTCCAATCCCACCACAGACACAACATCACCTTCTTTGGAAGAAGACCGGCCTTTTGTGTGGTTGGTGGTGGTTCATTTTGCTTGCCCCACGATCTCTTCCGTTCCACATTATTGTACAGTATCCACTTTTCATCACCCGTCACAATTTGTTTTAAAAATGGAATGTTTTCATTGTGTTTAAGTAGAGAATCGCATGTGGAAATATGGTCAAGAAGCTTATTTTCACTTAACTTATGTGGAACCCAAACATCAAAGCAGTGAACATAACCAAGCTGGTGCAAATGACTTTCCATGCTTGATTTGGATATTTTGAGTGTGTTGGCTATCTCCTGCAAGGTAAAACATTGACTGTTCTCAGTTAATGTCTCGATTTGATCGTTATCAACTTCAACTGGTCTACCTGACCGTGGAGCATCGTCCAGCGAGAAATCTCCAGCACGAAACTTCACAAACCACTTTTGACACGTTAGATCAGTCACAGCACCTTATCCATACACTGCACAAATCTTTTTTTGCATTTCAGTTGTGTTTTTACCTTTCTTGAAATAATAAAGCATGATATGCCAAAAATGTTGCTTTTTTCTTCCATCTTCAATATTAAAATGACTACACAAAAATTCACCAATTTTGATAACTTTTTCTTGAATGCACACTGATATGACAGCTGTCACATATAATCTAACAAAATTGTTTTGAATGAAGTTAAAGACAACTAAGTGCTACTAGAGCCATCTTACGGAAAAAACCAAACGAACTTTACAGCCAACCCAATAAAAACCCCAGACACTGAGGCTTCCCTTGGTGACCTTCCCTGGTTGGTACTGTCACGTGTACTGCTGGGAGAATTAAGCACTGTCCATGCAACTCCCCTGGGAAAAAGTAACTAGGAGCTTGCTCCTGCTTTGTCCTGGACTCCACCCCAGGTGTCTGTTTCCCTTGCTGATTTTAATCTGTATCCTTTTGCTGTAATAAACCATAACCATGAGTATAACAGATTTTCTGAGTTCTGTGAGTTCTTCTAGCAAATCTTCAAAACTGAAGGTGGTCTTGGGGACCCCGACTTAGATACATGTAGTGAGTAGCTCACGTGTATGTCATGTGTGTAATGAGAAGGCTAGAGAATGAGGCTTAGCATCATGACAGAACCTGCACAAAAAGCATGGTTCACTCTACTTCTTGTCAGGCCAGGACCACTGGAATGATCAGGGTCTACTATTTTTGTGTTTTGGGCACCCTACTGATGAGTAGTGTTCCAGGAGAATTCCAGCTTAGGGCATGTGCTGCCCATCCCGTCTTGCTGTGCTGATGGTGGGAGGATGGATCTGAGTGTGTAAAGCTCTAGGACTTTGACTGCTCCTGTGGGAAAACAGTGCACACATCTCAGTCAGCAAACACTCATCATCTATCATCTACTGCTCTGGGCCCTGGGGGTATGTTGAAGAACAGGAAAGGTAGTTCTTCAAAACGGTATTGATGTGTATTTACAAAGGAGTAATGGATGCTGGGTAGCCAAAAAATAGCAACTGTCCACTTCAGTGTTTAAATGACTCAATCTTTCTAAGTTTCAGTTTCCTGTAAAATGGGGCTAAGAATGATTGTCTAGACTGTTGTATAGATTCTATGAGATGATCTTTATGCTTGGCACACAGAAAACACTCAATAAATGGTGTTTATTGTTGTGTCTAAGAATGAGAGTTCTGAATTCTGAAGTCAAACTGCCAGGGTTCAAATTCTAGCTGCTTGTTAGCTCTTGATCTTATGTAAGTTATTGAACTTCTCTGAGTCGGAATGTCTTCACATATGTGCAACCTGGCAGTTGCACGGGTCTTGCACTTGGTTTAGTGCTCTGCTACTGCCTTGAAATTATTAATGATTTTTGAAGAAGGAGCCCTGCATTTTTGTTTTGCACAGGGCCCTGCAAATTATCTAGCTCTTCCTGTCTCTGAGCTTCAATGTCCTCATGCAAAATGGAGATAATAATATAGACCACATTATTTTTCAACAGTCTCATTTTTAACTCTTGGTTTAAAAGTTTTTATCCTTTTTCATTTGTCTCCTTTTCAGATATAATATTATCACACTGTGCTCATATGGGTCCATTTCATTTATTTTATAGAAAGAAAGCCAACTCCATTTCCTATGGGAAAGTGATATCTTAGTAAGTCAAAGCATACACAGTCTCACGGTTCACAGTGAATACTCAAACACTGAATGTTTCAACATCTTTCACAGACGACCCAGTGTTTATTTATATAAGGAAATTGTTGCATTTAAAACTGAAGATATAATAAAATGTAGAACAATTCATAAACTTGTATAATAGAAATATAGTCGGCCCTTAAAGATTGGTGCTTTGATGCAGAGCAGGGTATGAAAGCAAACTCCAGTCCTGTTAAATGCCCTCTTAGAAATAATTCTTGCAATTTAGGTGCCTGCAGTCTAGGGCAGAGAGAAATAAAGAACTATGTCCCACTATACAGGAAAAAGTAAATTTCAATGAAAGATTGAAAAGGAATAAACCATTTCTGAGTGTTACTAGCACAATAGCATAGTTGTCTTTTTTTTTTTTAACATCTTTATGGGAGTATATTGATTTACAGTGTTGTGTTAGTTTCTGCTGTATAATAAAATGAATTAGCTATATGTATACATATATCCCCATATCCCCTCCCTCTTGTGTCTCCCTCCCACCCTCCCTATCCCACCCCTCTAGGTGGTCACAAAACACTGAGCAGATCTTCCTGTGTGATGCAGCTGCTTCCCACTAGCTATCGATTTTACATTTGGTAGTGTACATATGTCCATGCCACTCTCTCACTTCGTCCCAGCTTACCGTTCCACCTCCCCACATCCTTAAGTCCATTCTCTATGTCTGTGTCTTTATTCCTGTCCTGCCCCTAGGTTCATCAGAACCATTTTTTCTTTTTTAGATTCCATATATATGTATTAGCATATGGTATTTGTTTTTCGCTTTCTGACTTCACTCTGTATGACAGACTCTAGGTCCATCCACCTCACTGCAAATAACTCAATTTTGTTTCTTTTTATGGCTGAGTAATATTCCATTGTATATATGTGCCACATCTTCTTTATCCATTCATCTGTTGATGGACACTTAGGTTGCTTCCATGTCCTGACTATTGTAAATAGAGCTGCAGTGAACACTGTGGTACATGACTCATTTTGAATTATGGTTTTCTCACGGTATATGCCCAGTAGTGGGATTGCTGGGTCATATGGTAGCTCTATTTTTAGTTTTTTGAGGAACCTCCATACTGTTCTCCATAGTGGCTGTATCAATTTACATTCCAACCAAGAGTGCAGGAGGGTTCCTTTTCTCCACACCCTCTCCAGTATTTATTGTTTGTAGATTTTTGATGATGGCCATTCTGACTGGTGTGAGGTGATACCTCACTGTGGTTTTGATTTATATTTCTCTAATGATTACTGATGTTGAGCATCCTTTCATGTGTTTGTTGGCAATCTGTATATCTTCTTTGGAGAAATGTCTATTTAGGTCTTCTGCCCATTTTTGTATTGGGTTGTTTGTTTTTTTGATATTGAGCTGCATGAGCTGCTTGTATATTTTGGAGATTAATCCTTTGTCAGTTGCTTCATTTGCAAATATTTTCTTCCATTCTGAGGGTTTTCTTTTCATCTTGTTTATGGTTTCCTTTGCTGTGCAAAAGCTTTTAAGTTTCATTAGGTCCCATTTGTTTATTTTTGTTTTTATTTCCATTTCTCTAGGAGGTGGGTCAAAAAGGATCTTGCTGTGATTTATGTCATAGAGTGTTCTGCCTATGTTTTCCTCTAAGAGCTTCATAATGTCTGGCCTTACATTTAAGTCTTTAATCCATTTTGAGTTTATTTTTGTGTATGGTGTTAGGGAGTGTTCTAATTTCATTCTTTTACATGTAGCTGTCAAGTTTTCCCAGCACCACTTATTGAAGAGGCTGTCTTTTCTCCATTGCATATTCTTGCCTCCTTTGTCATAGATTAGGTGCCCATAGGTGGGTGGGTTTATCTCTGGGCTTCCTATCCTGTTCCATTGATCTACATTTTTGTTTTTGTTGCAGTACCATACTGTCTTGATTACTGTAGCTTTGTAGTATAGTGTGAAGATAGGGAGCCTGATTCCTCCAGCTCTGTTTTTCTTTCTCAAGATTGCTTTGGGTATTTGAGATCTTTTGTGTTTCCATACAAATTGTGAAATATTTTGTTCTAGTTCTTTGACACATGCCATTGATTGTTTGACAGGGATTGCATGGAATCTATAGAATGCTTTAGGTAGTATAGTCATTTTCACAATGTTGACTCTTCCAATCCAAGAACATGGTATAACTCTCCATCTATTTGTATCATCTTTAATTTCTTTCATCAGTGTCTTATAGTTTTCTGCATACAGGCCTTTTGTCTCCTTAGGTAGGTTTATTCCTAGGTATTTTATTCCTTTTGTTGCTATGGTATATCAGAGTGTTTCCTTAATTTCTCTTTCAGATGTTTCATCATTAATGTATAGGAATGTAAGAGTTTCTGTGTGTTAATTTTGTATCCTGCTACTTTACCAAATGCATTGATTAGCTCTAGTAGTTTTCTGGTAACATCTTTAGGATTCTCTATGTATAGTTTCATGTCAGCTGCAAACAGTGACAGCTTTACTTCTTCTTTTCCAATTTGGATTCCTTTTATTTCTTTTTCTTCTCTGATTGCTGTGGCTAACACTTCCAAAACTATGTTGAATAATAGTGGTGAGAGTGGGCATCCTTGTCTTGTTCCTGATCTTAGAGGAAATGGTTTTAGTTTTTCACCATTGACAATGATGTTGGCTGTGGGTTTGTCATATATGGCCTTTATTATGTTGAGGTAAGTTCCCTCTATGCCTACTTTCTGCAGGGCTTTTATCATAAATGGGTGTTGAATTTTGTCAAAAGCTTTCTCTGCATCTATTGAGATGATCATATGGTTTTTATCCTTCAGTTTGTTATTATGATGTGTCACATTGATTTGAATATATTGAAGAATCCTTGCATTCCTGGGATAAACCCCACTTGATCATGGTATATGATCCTTTTAATGTGCTGTTGGATTCTGTTTGTTAGTATTTTGTTGAGGATTTTTGCATCTATGTTCATCAGTGATATTAGTCTGTAGTTTTCTTTTTTTGTGACATCTTTGTCTGGCTTTGGTATCAGGGTGATGGTGGCCTCATAGAATGAGTTTGGGAGTGTTCCTTCCTCTGCAATTTTTTGGAAGAGTTTGAGAAGGATAGGTGTTAGCTCTTCTCTAAATGTTTGATAGAATTTGCCTGTGAAGCCATCTGGTCCTGGGCTTTTGTTTGTTGGAAGATTTTAATCACAGTTTCAGTTTCAGTGTTTGTGATTTGTCTGTTCATTTTTTTTATTTCTTCCTCTTCAGTCTTGGAAGGTTGTGCTTTTCTAAGAGTTTGTCTATTTCTTCCAGGTTGTCCGTTTTATTGGCATATAGTTGCTTGTAGTAATCCCTCATGATTCTTTGTATTTCTGCAGTGTCAGTTGTTACCTCTCCTTTTTGATTTCTAATTCTATTTATTTTAGTCTTTTCCCTTTTTTTTTTTGGTGAGTCTGGCTAGTCATTTATCAATTTTGTTTATCTTCTCAAAGAACCAGCTTTTAGTTTTATTGATCTTTGCTATCGTTTCCTTCATTTCTTTTTCATTTCTTTCTGATCTGATCTTTATGATTTCTTTCCTTCTGCTAACTTTAGGTTTCTTTTATTCTTCTTTCTCTAATTTCTTTAGGTGTAAGGTTAGGTTGTTTATTTGAGATTCTTCTTGTTTCTTAAGGTAGGATTGTATTGCTCTAAACTTCCCTTTTAGAACTGATTTTGCTGCATTCCATAGGTTTTAAGCCGTCTTGTTTTCATTTGTCATTTGTTTCTAGGTATTTTTTGATTTCCTCTTTGATTTCTTCAGTGATCTCTTTTGTTATTTAGCAGCGTATGGTTTAGCCTCCATGTGTTTGTATTTATTACAGTTTTTTTTCCTGTAATGATATCTAGTCTCATAATGTTGTGGTCAGAAAAGATACTTGATATGATTTCAATTTTCTTAAGTTTTCCAAGGCTGGATTTGTGACCCAAGATGTGATCTATCCTGGAGAATGTTCCATGAGCACTTGAGTAGATAGTGTATCCTGTTGTTTTTGGATGGAATGTCCTATATATATCAATTAAGTCCATCTTGTTTAATGTGTTCTTTGAAGCTTGTGTTTCCTTATTTATTTTCATTTTGGATGATCTGTGCATTGGTGAAAGTGGGGTGTCAAAGTCGCCTACTATGATTGTGTTACTGTCAATTTCCCCTTTTATGGCTGTTAGCATTTGCCTTATGTATTGAGGTGCTCCTATGTTGGGTGCATAAATATTTACAATTGTTATATCTTCTTCTTGGATTAATCCCTTGATCCTTCTGTAGTGTCCTTCTTTGTCTCCTGTAGTAGTGTTTATTTTGAAGTCTATTTTGTCTGATATGAGAATTGCTACTCTAGCTTTCTTTTGATTTCCATTTGCATGGAATATGTTTTCCATCCCCTGGCTTTCAGTCTGTATGTGTCCTTAGGTCTGAAGTGGGCCTCTTGTAGACAGCATGTATATGGGTCTTGCTTTTGTGTCCATTCAGCCAGCTGTGTCTTTTGGTTGCAGCATTTAATCCATTTACATTTAAGGTAATTATTGATATGTATGTTCTTATGACCATTTTCTTAATTGTTTTGGGTTTGTTATTGTAGGTCTTTTCCTTCTCTTGTGTTTCCTGTCTAGAGAAGTTCCTTGAGCATTTGTTTTTTTTTGTTTTTTTTTTAAAATTTTATTTATTTATTTATTTATTTATTTATGGCTGTGTTGGATCTTCATTTCTGTGCAAGGGCTTTCTCCAGTTGCGGCAAGCGGGGGCCACTCTTCATCGTGGTGCGCGGGCCTCTCACTATTGCAGCCTCTCCTGTTGCGGAGCACAGGCTCCAGACGCGCAGGCTCAGTAATTGTGGCTCATGGGCCCATTTGCTCCGTGGCATGTGGGATCTTCCCGGACCAGGGCTCGAACCCATGTCCCCTGCACTGGCAGGCAGATTCCCAACCACTGCGCCACCAGGGAAGCCCGAGCATTTGTTGTAAAGCTGGTTCGGCAGTGATGAATTCTCTTAGCTTTTGCTTGTCTGTAAAGGTTTTAATTTCTCTGTCGAATCTGAATGAGATCCTTGCTTGGTAGAGTAATCTTGGTTGTAGGTTTTTCCCTTTCATCACTTAAAATATGTCCTGCCACTCCCTTTTGGCTTGCAGAATTTCTGCTGAAAGATCAGCTGTTAACCTTATTGGGATTCCCTTGTATGTTATATTTTGCTTTTCCCTTGCTGCTTTTAATATTTTTTCATTGTATTTAATTTTTGATAGTTTGATTAATATGTGTGTTGCTGTGTTTCTCCTTGGATTTATCCTGTATGGACTCTCTGTGCTTCCTTGACTATTTCTTTTCCCATGTTAGGGAAGTTTTCAACTATAATCTCTTCAAACATTTTCTTAGACCCTTTCTTTTTCTCTTCTTCTTCTGGGACCCCTATAATTCAAATGTTGGTGAGTTTAATGTTATCCCAGAGGTCTCTGAGAGTGTCCTCAATTCTTTTCATTCTTACTTTCTTTATTCTGCTCTGCAGTAGTTATTTCCACTCTTTTTTGTTCGAGGTCACTTATCTGTTCTTCTGCCTCAGTTATTCTGCTATTGATTCCTTCTAGGGAATTTTAAATTTCATTTATTGTGTTGTTCATCATCGTTCATTTACTCTTTCGTTCTTCTAGGTCCTTGTTAAACATTTCTTGCATTTTCTCATTCTATTTCCAAGATTTTGGATTATCTTTACACTCATTACTCTGAATTCTTTTTCAGGTAGATTGCCTCTTTCCTCTTCACTTGTTTGGTTGGGTGGGTTTTTACCTTGCTCCTTCATCTGCTGTGTGTTTCTCTATCTTCTCATTTTGCTTCACTTACTGTGTTTGGGGTCTCCTTTTCTCAGGCTGCAGGTTTGTAGTTCCCGTTATTTTTGTTGTCTGCCTCCAGTGGCTAATGTTGGTCCACTTGGTTGTGTAGGCTTCCTGGTGGAGGGGACTGGTGCCTGTGTTCTGGTGGGTGAGGCTGGATCTTGTTTTTCTGGTGAGCAGAACCACGTCTGGTGGTGTGTTTTAGGGTGTCTGTGACCTTATTATGATTTTAGGCAGCCTCTCTGCTAATGGGTGGGATTGTTTTCCTGTCTTGCTAGTTGGTTGGCATGGGGCGTCCAGCACTGGAGCTTGCTGGCCGTGGGGTGGAGCTGGGTATTATCATTGAGACGGAGATCTCTGGGAGAGCTCTCGCTGATTGATATTATGTGGGGCCGGGCAGTCTCTGGTGGTCCAAAGTCCTGAACTCGTCTCTCCCACCTCAGAGGCTCAGGCCTGACACCAGGCTGGAGCACCAAAACCCTGTTAGCCACACGGCTCAGAAGAAAAGGGAGAAAAAAGGAAAGAAAATAAATAATTAAATAAAATAATTAAAATTAAAAAATTTTTTAAATTATTAAAATAAAAAATAGAAAAGTAACAACAAAAAAGGAGAGCAACCAAACCAATAAATAAATCCACCAATGATAACAAGCACTAAAAACTGTACTAAGATAAACATAAAAATCAGAAACAAGTTAGTTGCAGACAGCAAACCCCAAGTCTACAGTTGCTCCCAAAGTCCACCAACTCAATTTTGGGTTGATTCGTTGTCTATTCAGGTATTCCACAGATGCAGGGTACCTCAAGTTGATTGTGGGGATTTAATCCACTGCTCCTGTGGCTGCATGGAGAGATTTCCCTTTCTCTTCTTTGTTTGCACGGCTCCTGGGGTTCAGCTTTGGTTTGGGCCCCACCTCTGCATGTAGGTCACCCTCAGGCTTCTGTTCCTGCCCAGATAGGACAGGTTTAAAACAGCGCCTGATTAAGGGGCTCTGGCTCACTCATGCCAGGGGGAGGGAGGGGTATGGTAGTCATAACTGGAATACAAGGTGTGCCTGTGGCAGCAGAGGACGGCATGACATTGCAACAGCCTGAGGCGCGCTGTGTGTTCTCCTGGGGAAGTTGTCCCTTGATCACAGGACCCTGGCAGTGGCGGGCTACACAGGCTCCCGGGAGGGGAGGTGTGGATAGTGACCTGTGCTTGCACACAGGATTCTTATTGGCTGCAGCAGCAGCCTTAGTGTTTCATGCCTGTCTCTGGTATCCACGCTGATAACTGTGGCTCAGGCCCGTCAGCTCGTTTAGGCAGTGCTCTGAATCCCCTCTCCTCATGCACCCTGAAACAATGGTCTCTTGCTTCTTAGGCAAGTCCAGACTTTTTTCCGGACTCCCTCCTGGCCAGCTGTGGCGCACTAGCCCCCTTCAGGCTGTGTTCACGCAGCCAACCCCAGTCCTCTTCCTGGGATCTGACCTCCGAAGCCCGAGCCTTAGCTCCCAGCCCCCGCCCGCCCCGGCGGGTGAGCAGACAAGCCTCTCGGGCTGGTGAGTGCTGGTCGGCACCAATCCTCTGTGTGGGAATCTCTCCACTTTGCCCTCTGCACCCCTGTTGCTGCGCTCTCCTCCATGGCTCTGAAGCTTTCCCTCCTCCACCCCCCGTTCCACCAGTGAAGGGGCTTCCTAGCGTGTGGAAAGTTTTCCTCCTTCACAGCCCAGAGGTGCGGGTCCTGTCCCTATTCTTTTGTCTCTGTTTTTTCTTTTTTTCTTTTGCCTTACCCAGGTACGTGGGGAGTTTCTTGCCTTTTGGGAAGTCTGAGGTCTTCTGCCCGCGTTCAGTAGGTGTTCTGTAGGAGTTGTAGATATATTTTTGATGTATTTGTGGGGAGGAAGGTGATCTCCACGTCTTACCCCTCCGCCATCTTGAAGGTCCACCCATAGTTGTCTTTTGAAACAGAGTACTTGTGTTTAATTTTCACCCATCAGCAGGTAGGAAGACAATGGAAAAAAATGAAAATAGCTTCACAGTATCAACAGAGGCCTATTGAGGCAATAATAGGTCTGACATAAGCATATGTTCAAATCCTAGCAATGTAAAAATTTTCATATTTGGATTTCTATCTTCAACACTAGAAAATTAAGTGTTGGGTGTGAAATCCAGTACCGTTTGGAGTCCCAAACAAATGTCTCTAAAAGCTTAGAGGCATCTAAACATGCCACTAAGTGGGGTTTGTGTGTGTGTGTTTGTGTTTGTGTATGTGTGTGTGTGTGTGTGAAGGTAGGAAGTGCTTGAGAATGCCTCAGGATGAGAGGAAAGCACACTTCAGGTTTGCTTCTCTTGGTGGCCTCGTGAAGGCCTATATGCAAATTGACCAGTAGTTTGCAATTTGGCAAACAGGGTCTATTTCAGTTCGGAGAGAAGCTATATTCAAAACTTAGAAAAAAACTTTAAGAGACTCATTAAAAAATTACCAGTGGAAGCATAGTTTGTAAAAAGTAAGAACACCCGAGTTGAGTAAAAAAATGAAATGACTAAAATTCATTGAATGAAAATGTATTCCTCCTAACTTCATGACTATATGATTAGAAATGAAAAAAGAGAAAGAGAACATGTACAGTCACATAAGCAGGCTCTGCATTACAGTGAGTGAGGGTGGCAGTGAGCATGAAAATGGTGGACCCTTCTTCAATGAAGAGCTTTTAATTTTGCAATTAATAGAATGTCTGCTTTATTTTGCACCAAATTTAAGCTCACAATGTTCCGTCCACTTGAACTTGAACAAATAAGAGGAAAACGAGCAGTTGGCATGGGGTCCAGGGATGGGATTGTGAGAAGAGCATGTGGTTTTAAAAGTCATTGTTCATGAGTTCATGTAGTAGGCTGAAAGCTTCTCTTACAACCTCGAAGGTCAACGGTGTAATAATGCTCTTTATTATCATAATTATTATAAATAGTTACATTTCACCACTTTGACTGTGGCACTTTGTAAAATTACTTCTGAACATAGTTTTTCTTCCGTGTCCCCACTCCCACTGTGCCCCACTGCCCCTTGCCAGAGTGGCAGAAGGGAATTACTGGTGTTGAATCATGAAGGGAACTGGGAGGATGCAATAGAGGATGGGGCACAGGCCACACACAGTGCCCGTATCGGGGAAGGGGGTGAGCGAAGAGTAAGAAAATATCAATGGTTTCATTTCCTGCCATGGGAAAGTGATTGGGTTTAGGGTTGAATCCGGGATTCAACTGAACTGCTTGTGGAATGTGAGTGACACATCCTTTTTGTGTGCTCACGTGAGGTATATATGTGTTAGATATTTTTTTCAAGGGCCCCAGAAATAACAACATAACTTAAATCCATTCCATGGAGTTGGTCAGAGTGTTAGGAAGAAGTCCAGCTGCATTCTACAGCATATATGGGGACTTAGGCTGGTAGAATAGTCTAGATATTAGATTTAGCAACTTTTGTACTTTTTATTAAGTTCAAGAGAGGGATGAAGGGGCTGATGGTAGGAGTGAGAAGCCTTGGCAAAACAACTTCTTACAACATTCCCGGAGAAGGAGATGCTAAAAACCTTATAGCTGGCAGAGTTTTGGGGAAATCATAGACTTGAGGATGAAATCTAAAAATGGAATGCCTCCTATGGTATGGAATGTGGAAAATTTTCAAGAGGGATTTTATATTTTTCATGTTAATGAAATATTCTTGCAAAAGAATTTAACTTTTGCTGTAATGTAATTAGGCAAATAGGTTGCTAACTTGAAGGTATAATTCATTCCAGGCATTTGTTAAATTCTAGCCATGATAGAATTTTTCCTACCTGGTTTTGGCATTGGATGAGCAGAGATATTTTATACTCAGTGTTTCAAACCTGATGGTGTCGTCCACGTGTGAGCTAAGACATACTATCATAGTTGGCTAGTTTATAAAGTGTTACATACAAGAACAGTCTCCCAGACCTAGAGATTTAGGTGTTTGAAAGACACTCAATGACACTTACAATCAAAATGAAAAAATCTTTTCCTTCTAACTGTTGCTCATTGATTGATTCTCACCAATACCCAGCCTTTTCTTTTTACCTTGTCCCTATCCTTAATAGATTGGGTAATATTTTGACTTTTGAAGGACAAAGACGCAGGGCATTCCAAGCAGATCAAAAAGCACCAGCCAAGGCACATAGGCATGGAGGTGTCGGGGATGGTCGAGTTACCCAGAGTGTCTGGAGATGTGATGTGATATTTTAGTGGGGAGTAAGGGGTGGAGGCGAGGTTAGAAAGAGAACATTGTAAGATAGAAGCAAAAGATAGATTGAGGTCAAATTACAAGGGCCATTGAAGGTCTGTGATCTGTGATTTCGAAAAGTGAGTCTGGTGGCAATGTGGAAGCGGCATTAAAGAGTATGAAGTACAGTAAGGTCAGAAAACCAATTATGTTGTTGCCTGATGTAAGAGGATGAGGCCAACTCTGCCCGTGTCAGTAGGAAGGGGGGAAGGGATGAGAAAGTTATTTCCTAGGTAGAGTTGAAAGGATTTGGTGCAAGATGGATGAGATGCTGAAGGGGAAAGGACGAGTCAAAGGTGACCCAAACCCAGCTGGCTGGGAAGATGACTTCATGGTTTATCACTGAAATGGGGAACTTGGGAGCAGGACTGTGCTGGGGTCGGGGGTCTTGGGGTGGGTGTATTAGTTTCCTAGTGCTGATAGAATACAACAAAGTGGGTGGCTTGACCAAATTATGTGTTACAGTGCTGGAGGCCAGAAGTCCAGGATCAAGGTTTCACAGCGTTGGTTCCTTCTGAAGCCTCTAGGCCTGTTCCAGGACTCTCTTCTAGCTTTTGGAAGTTCCTTGGCTTGTGGCATCATTACTCCAGTCTTCACATGGCATTGTTCATGTGTGCTTATCTGTGTCCAAATTTCCCCTTTTTATAAGGGCACCGGTGATATTGGACTAGGGGCCTGTGCTACTGCAGTATGACCTCACCTTCACTAATTACATTTGCAATGACCCTATTTCTGGCATAACATCTGTGAATAATGTCAAATTCAGGGTACCGGGGGTTTGGACTTCAACATATGAATTTTCAGGGGAACACAATTCAATTCACAAAAGTAGAGTAGGTGAGGTGATAATGACAAGCTTTAGGTTCCTGTGGGCCCAATGTCAGCAGGCTGGTGGAAACAGAGATATGAGCTGACCACAGAGATTTAGTCATCACTACATATAGGGATCACTCATGTACTAGAGAATTTTCTGTGGAGTGTTTTATAGCTGCGGGAGTGAAAGCATTTGCCTGGAGAAGAAGAGAAAGAGGAGGAACATCATTTCTCTGAGTATCCCCTTATGAGTCAGGCTTTCTGTCCAGTGTGTAGACAGCTGCTCTCATTTCATCCTCAACGGCAGACCCAGTGAGGGAAGAGTTGAGTGGAAACTGAAGCCCATGGTCACACAACAGGAGGATGGCAAAGCTGAGATTTGCTCCCAGGTTTATTTGATGTCACTAAAAGATGCTGCCTGCTCCTGGGGAGAGAGTCTTAGGACGAGGAAAGGGCTGGGGAGAAAACCCTGGAGGAGCTCAGAGGAAAGGGTAAGGGCAGCAGGGGGAGCCAGTGAAGGGGAATAGAGCAAATGAGAGCTAGGAAAGAAAGCCATTGGGAATCCAAACTCGAGTTTGAAGGAGTCGGGGAGAGGCATGGTGTTGACTATTTTAGACAAGCTAAGGACCTAGAAGTGTCTCTTTGGTTTAGTGCCCTCTCTGCTCTTTGAACGTCCATTTGATTAAGAAGTGAAATTAGAACAAATTTTCGTCCACAGTGATTACAGGCAACAGATTCACTGTAAAATAAAAAAGAGAATTACTGTCAATTTTATTCCAAGTTCACCACAGTCAATGTGCTGTTGGGGGAGAAACACCAATTCTGATAAATTGCTCTCTCCATGTATATACATTTACTTTACGATGGCTTTGGAGGCTAATTTTATTCTGAAATTCTGAGCCTTGGGACCTGGCACCAAAGTTGGGGGTGAGTACACCCTTTCCTGTGTCTGTGTATGTGCCACTGTTTTGGTTGTTAAGAAATGCTTTAATTTGTAAAAGTGTGGTTATACCAGCTAGTGGAGGAATCTAATAAGGACATTTTAGAGGCTACGTGGAGGCATTTTAGGACATGTGAGGCTATTAGGTGATAAATAAGCCTTTTCTGGCTTGTTGCCCATACCTGCTTTATATTCACTTCAAAGAAGAAAATTTTCATTAAAAACAAAGCAGTTAAAATGTCAAGGTGCCCATTCTCTCTTTTCAGGCTCTCTTTTTTACATTACAAAATAAGTGGATTGAGTGATGCATAAACTGCTGCTAAATAAAGCCTTTTCTTGGCATTCCTTGGAGAAATCAAATCCAAGACCATCGGTGAAAGGTGATTGTACTATATCCACTACACAGACTATTTCTTCTAATTATCAGCATGAATGTAATTACTTACAAGCATCTCAGGCTCCTATGATCATGTCCCTCAGAGCATTTCATCTTTAATGATTTTTCTTGATAGAAAGCCAGTTGGAAGCATTTGTTGCATAACATTGCTCAACCAGAAAGAAAAATACGTACTTCTCAGAAGAAAGATCTGTGTGCTTTCTTCTCAATGGTACTTATATTCTGCCAGAATTTGATTAGGAGCTATCTTGGCACAAAGATTGCTAATGACTGAGTCAAAGAACTTATACAGATTAAACAATTTCTTGGGAAAAAAATACAATGTAATATGACATTCCTTTTCCGAGAATCTTGAAGTTCAGAAATGTAACCACTTAAGGTGAATTGTTAAATCCTCTAACTTCTGATGACAGAGAGTACAACAGGGACAGGTTCCTGAGGGAGTCTATAGATTCTTAAGTGAGATGGTTTTAAGGGAAGACATTTCTGGTCTGGTGGTGAGACTAAAGTGGAAGCTCATATAATAAATTAGGATTTTTAAAGCTATAAGTGACATTAGAGCTTACCTATTCCCCCTCCTTCAAGAAATGAACAAACTGCCCAGATAAATTACAGTCCAAGTGCTTAGGAGCTTGCCCCTTGTCACAGTCTGTTGGTGTCACAACTAGTTGCTGGGCCTCAAATTCCTTCCCAGTATTCTTTCCATCGTCCCTTCTCTCTCTAGGATTAAAAAGAAATGACAAAAGACTTCATTTATCTGACGTTGTTGACAAACACATTTAAACGTCTTATATGTTAGTTTTCCGGGTAACTAAAGTTCATCCCTTAAGCATCACTTAAAAGTGTTTAATGGAACTGGTCATTTTGTTTTTTTTAATTTTATTTATTTTATTTTTGCCTGCGTTGGGTCTTCGTTGCTACGCACGGGCTTTCTCTAGTTGTGGCGAGTCTCTAGTTGTGGTGAGTGGGGGCTACTCTTTGTTGCGGTGCGCGGACTTCTGGTTGCAAGGGCTTCACATTGCAATGTCTTCTCTTGTTGCAGAGCACGGGCTCTAGGCTTGCAGGCTTCAGTAGTTGTGGCATGTGGGCTCAGTAGTTGTGGCTTGCAGGCTCTAGAGCACAGGCTCAGTAGTTGTGGTGCACAGGCCTAGCTGCTCCACGGCATGTGGGATCTTCCCGGACCAGGGCTCAAACCTGTGACCCCAGCATTGGCAGGCGGATTCTTAACCACTGCGCCACCAGGGAAGCCCCTGGAACTGGTCATTTTAAGGAACATGCTGAACACAACTTAGCTTTTTCTTGAGGAAGTGGTTGTCATCATTATAAACATTAATTATTTTACCATGATTGAATCAAACCCACGGTTGCCCTCTGGAGTAACTGAGGACCATTGCTGTTGTAGTTGTGTAGTATAGTATAGTATAGTAATTGAAAGGATTGCTGCTATATGGTGGTGATTCAGTTGCATCCGCTGACCCTTATATCCATGTCTCTTGTCCTCATGTCACCGTCTAGTACACACGTCTCCCTCCACTTGCCAACATGTTCTCCTAGGCTGCTGGTGCTCCTTGTAGCTGGAGGTGACTGGAAGCCTCTCCTGCAGAACAAAATGCAAGATTTTGTGATCATCATATGGTTAAAGATTTTAGCTTTCTTTTTGCCTGAAAACTGAGTCCAAGAAAATTAAACACTATTCATAATGTCTATAACCTTGTGCATTCTTTGGAGCTGTTGTCTGGTGATTTAAGAAAACTAATTTGACGTTTTCACCAAAGACCATCTTAGTAGAAGAATTTAATTGTTGAGAACAAGGCGTTTATACAAGGGTCCCTTGTTTCTCGAAGTAACTTCTGATTTCTGGCTCAGTGTCTCTGCTTCTTTCCTGCTTCCAGATTGTCTCCTGATCTGGAGGGAAGTTTTGGGCTTAGCTGGTGTTTGCTTTTTTTCTTTTCCAGTTTTATTGAGAAATAATTGACATACATCACTGTATAAGTTTAAGGTATACAGCACAATGGTTTGATTTACATATATTGTGAAATGATTATAGTCAGTGGTTCTTAAGCTTCAGCATAAACCAGGTTCACCTGGAGGTCTTGTTAGACCAGATGGCTGAGGCCCACTCCTAGAGTCAGATAAGGTAGGTCTGGGTTGGGCCCCGCGATTCTGCAGTATTGACAAATTATAGGAGATACTGCTGCTTCCGGTCTGGGAACCACACTTTGACAGCCACTGAGGAAATCATCATTCTCCATTATGCTCCAGAAAGAGAGAATCAAGAAGATTTGAGACTCTCTGGGACAGTGTCCAGAGCTGCCTCTGTGTGTGTGGGGTCTGCCATGTTGAGACTCTGGTCAATGGCTTCTAATATCAGAGAATAGAATCAGCTTTCCTACCTGTTGGTTTGGTAATACTAAAAACACACTTTTGCTGGTGTCTTCAGTAGCAAATGGGCTTTATTCTTCCTTTCCTCTTCCAGAACAGGTATTATTTAATTGGAGTTTTTGCACATACCCCTCTGGAATTTCTTGAGTAATTTTCAAAATCAAAGCGTGATAAACCCCTCACATTCACTTTTATATCCTCATTCATGGAGAACTTGAGTACGTAGCTCACAGATCTCATTTCAACTCCAGCAATGTTAATCTCGGTTGGTCTATGTGTCTCTCTTCTGCCTCACTTGCATGTGTGTGTAAATATGTATGTGCGTACACATAGATACAGGCCACATGCACACACAGACTCTGCATAGGAATTTAGGCTGATACCATCCAATGACATCATCCTTGGGAACTTTAACATACACATTATTGACTCTGCCAACCCTCTGAGTTCAGCACATCATATGGAAGCACTGCCCCCAACGCTTTTGTCCACAATGAGGGTTCTTGACTGTGGACAGTGGCACTTGTCTCTCCATCTCCCTACTCCCAACCTGCCCCCTAACTTGCCCTCACTTTTTTGTTTACTCATGGTGAGGCTTCCCTAGGACATTGTGTGGCAAAATAGAAAGGACATGGTCTTCGGCGTTAGAGGCACACAGGTTTAAATCCTTTCCAGCTGTGTAAATTTGGATCTTTACATCTGTTGTGTGGGGCTACATTACAGGGTTGTTGAGAGGGTTAAATTAGATAATGTATGTAAAGCACTTAGCGCATCTGCACATAGCGGATGATTAGCTACTGAGAAATCATTACTCTCTGGATACTTTAGCCACTCACAAAGTTAGTCACACCTGAGTCTTACCTGTCACTCCGATTTGTACTGCCGCTAAGGCCTTCAATCTGAAGTCCCTCTCTAGAGCCACCGTATATCATGGGGAGGCAGGATGGCATGGGGATGCTAGAATCACAACAATGAGGAGAGAGAAGAGGATGGCAGAGTTCCAAGCCACTGAGAGCTAGTCACTACATCTCGTCCCATTGTAAAACCAAAGGATTAGTATAGACAATCTCTAAGGCTCCAAAGCCCCTAGGATTGTAGTATTCTGTTCTTCTGTTGCTCTTCAGTCCCAACCAAGTCTCTTCATTGCTGTCACCGTGACCTTTAGTTCCTCTGTATTTTCACAGCTCACTAGCTCTCTTCTTGGCAAATTTGCCTTCCATCACTCTTTTGCTTAAGTCTTATCTCCTCTATGTTTCTACCTTAAATCCTATGTTCCAGCCAAACTGAACCATCCACCATTTCCTGGTTTGTTATTTTTTCATAGCGTACACTTCTTTCTAATCTAGTATGTTATTTATTTTGTTTTTCTTCTGTATCCCTTACTAGAATATAAGCTCCTTGAAAGCAGAAACTTTTGTTCGTTGCCCTACCCCTGCACTTAGACTAGTGCCTGGCCATAAAAAGTGTTTAATAAATATTTGCTGAGTGAATTCTCTGCCTTCCCTTTATGCTTCTTTACACATTGGCTCCTTAGGGTCACCCCAGCTTCTGATTACTTATGACAAGAGGAGGAAGTAAATCAGAAACTTGATGGCATTGTCCTCAGGACTAGGCTTTGATCCGCCTGGTGTGGAGTCTGGCTGACTCGGCAGCCCTCCCTTGGCAGTGACCTGCCTACTATGCGGGGGTGCTCTCCAGCTGTTGGTGCTGGTCTGTGCTTGACCCTGGACGGGAAGTGATGGATTGCCGGCCACCTTACTGAGGCTCTGTCCCACCAACACCCTTTCTGTTTCTTCCCATTGGACTTGTGGCTGAGATGCCTCAGGCCCTAGCACACTCCTGTTATAACAACATTAAATTAAGTTCTCTTCAGGGCAGACCAGCTGGTTGCAGTAATGGAAAGGCTAGGGAGGTGGAAATCAGAAGGCAAGTGTCCCAGTTCCAACTGCATGTCTGACACTTCAAATCAGTTACTTCAAAAATACTTTTGAAGAGCCCATAATGTACAGATGGGGTATATAGGAAGTCTAAAGATGGTTTCTGTTCCCTAAGAGGTTCTAATCTAGTTGGAAAGACAAAATGCACACACATCCTCTCATTTTATCTCCAAAATATTTCTCAGATGTGCTGACTTCTTCCCATCCCCACAATCCACACCCTAGTTCTCTCCATAGCCACACTCCACCCAACTTCGTCCCCCTTTGCCTGAATGACCACAACTTCCCACCTGTTCCCACCATCTCTAATCTTGCCCCTTCTGACTATTCTCTCACAAGATAATTACCTTTTAAAAATCTAATATCTTAATCAGACCATCCCGCTCTCCTACTGCTTTTTGCCGGACATCTTACCTTGACTTATTTGGACCTGCTTGGTCTTCTTCCCACCTCTCCTTTCTCGTCTCGTGATCCTCTCCCCTTACCAGCCGTAAAAGAACTTCTTCTGAGCCCTCAGACCTGAGACATCTTTCCCACTTCGGGACCTGTGCACATGCCATTGGTCTGCCTGGAATTCTCTGTGTCCCCACCATCCACAAGGCTCTGGTCTTCACATGGCCGGCTCCTTCTTATCTCTGAAGTCTCAGCTAAAAAGGAATTTCCGTACAGCCTTCTCTGAATCAAATTCCCTGGTCATCCCAATGCAGGGCATTATATGTTTCCTTCAAAGACCTTATCACAGATTACAGTGATTACTTATTTATTTAATTGTCTGTCTCCATCACTGGACTGTAAGTTCCCTGAAGTCAGGGATGGTGACTTCTTCAATGTTCTGTCCTTGTAACCTCAATACCTTCCCAGCACAGTACCAGATATACCACAAGCCTTCAATAAACATTTTAACATGAAACATATAATGGCTAGTAGCTGAGCATGCTACCCCATAGGATGGTGCTATAACTCTATATAAACTGGTGAATCAGTGAAAGATTTTATTAATTGCATTTATAGTAATTGTGCTCTGTGCCAGTTATCTTCAGGATACTTTTACACAATTAAAAACATTAAAAGATTATTAGAAATGTTAAAATTATGCAAAATCCTAAAATCAGTTTAAGTTGTATATTCTGCCATATTGGATATATTTAGGTTTGTCAGGTAGGTGGTATATATCAAGAACTCATATTCATAATGTATTATCACACTTGCTTCATTTAAAATCCAGATTGAAACTGTGGTCTCCTTGTCCTGAGAAACATCTTTAAAAAGACAATTGCACTTTGAGGGAGATGACCCTCCTTTCCTAAGGGCCCTGCACAGAGCCATTTTGTTGGATCCTTTTCAGACAACCTGGGAGCTGAGGGTGGCTCTATTATAAATCCTTCTCTGTTAAGCATTGGATTGTAGCCGTCTTGTTGGGTGGCTACAAAGGGCATCTTTCTCTGTTGTGTCAGCTAACAAAAGACAGTGATTCTAAAACATACCCTGTGGACTGCTTAATAAAGTAACTGCCTTATGTGGTTGTAAGTCATTTTACAAACATGCTATATATAGTACTGAGCACAGTGTACCTTTCTGAAAGAGCAGCTGCCTCTCTTTTCATCTGACCCGATACCGATTCACCATCCTTGCTGGATTCAATGGCTTGCTTAGTGGCATTGGAACATGGGCTCGATGCCTGTTGGCAGCTCCTGCTGTCTGGGTGCCTTTCAGTTTCATCCCTTTGATTGTAGAGCAGTTTTGCGTTATTGATAAATTACAGGTATGGTACTCAGAGGGAGGAAAGGGGCAGCTCAGAGTGAATGGCGGTGCCCTTGGGTATGACGCTCACTTGGACTCATCCATTAGACAATGCTATGTAGTGGAAGGTGTGTTTATGGGATTAGTTATTAATCACAAAACAGCATAGGAGTTACTTGACTGCTAATTATAACACTGGATGAGCACAGAAAAATCATCATAATAGACAATATCATCCCTGTAGGACCCTTCACATGAAATCGGTCCAGCCAGACAAATAGTTATTTACATAACATGGAATCTTTAAAAAAAAGATCCTAAAAAACTAGCAACAATCAAATAAGCAAAATGTGTGTATAGAAGCTAATAAAAATTAGTACCTTAAAAAAAAAAATCACTGCAAGCTATGTTTTCTGTAATTATACCAAACCCTAGAGTTTTAACCACGTAATAGTAATTTTTTCGTGTTTTTGCCGTTATTGTTATTTTCATTTACTTAACTATGTCTAACTTGAACAAACAATGTTAAGTGGGGAAACAGATGCAATTAAATAGCCTGTAATTATGTTTTTAGTCAACTGCTACCATCCCAGACTCCTCCTGCTCCTCGGACCAGAAAAGAAGTGACCTAACTGATTTTACCAACTGCTTTGCCAGGCCCTGATGCAGAATAGATGGCCTTATTAAGCAATCAAAAAATCAGCCATTACAGAGGAATGGTAATCAACAGTGTTTATACAGCTCACACACTAGCCCCACAATACACAATCAGGACCATGAATTCTGCTAATTGGGTACCTTCTGTGTCCAGAGGTGCCTGCAAAGGGAAACAAAAGGGACTTGAAAATTAGTGTTTGTAGCAATTAGTTTCTGTCTAAAGGCTTTACTCAGTTCAGGGAAACCATGATTCAAACAGGGATTATTATAGCAACTCTGGTATTTAAATATCTTCTTGCCATTATTTGAGGTAGGATTTAGCTTGGCAAAAGTAATGTAGATTCGTCCTCTTTTTTTATTTACTTAAAGAGATTTTCGTTTTGAACTTTTCAAAACTCAAAACCATTAAGCCATTTGCTGCTTTGTGGTTTTTTAAAATTTATTTTTATTTTTTTTAAACTTATGATCTTGCTCCAGACCAGTTGAAAAGACTGTTAAATACATGTATTGTTGAGGAGCTCTGCTCAGAGGAATAATACAGTTGAGTTTGTTGTGCCAGTATTTCTCTCAGAATGACTCGTAGTTTAGTGGGAAAACATAGGGTATAATTCTTGGTGTAGGAAAAAAAGGACAGCAAGTGTTTTACTTATAAATGTATGTACAAATTTGCATTCTAAGCGATAGCGCTAAAATGGTCCAGAAGGAGAACGTAGGTTCTCTGTGTATTTTATCCGAGTAAACTAGCAGGGCATTTCCAAATGGGCTCCGCTGAAAGCCAATGGATTTTATAAAATTCATTACAGAAAGCCTTTTGCCCTCTTCTTCCCTTTTAGTCTTCAGCATTTCTGAATGATCAGATAGACAAATCTCTGCGCTTTGCTTCTGTCATGACTCCCTGCTGTAGATGCTCAAAGGGCAAATTAATAGTAGCACAATTCGAGGGACCTCTTCACCTCCCATGGAAAGCATCAGCTGCAGGTTCTTGCTTTCCTGAAGCTCTCCACATGGTGACAGAAGGATCATAAAAACAGCAACAACAGAAAGATTAGTAAGAGGAAAGGAAAGCCTTATGATTCAGAAGAAGACCAAAGAAATAATAGATGTTTCATTTTCTGTGATTTAAAGGCTACATGAGCAAATGACAGTTTGTCTTCTTAAATTTATTAATAAGCTGCTCTCTTAAATTACTTAAATGGTTAATCAATGTGTCAATAAGTATAGTAAAATTTTTATTATTAACACCAAATTTGACATTATTAAGACAGAAATTATAGAAAGGGTATTGGTACTTTGAAGACAATCAGAATGATAAGTGTGATTGTTTTAGAGACACTGTAGCCACATTTTACTCCTGACTGATTACATTACATATTGATATTAGTGAGCATTAGTATGTAGTGCAATCAGTCAGAAGATGAGTGAAATGTGAACTAATGAGAGCTAATTGTATCATATAATAGCAAGGACACAGAATTCTATCAATTAAATTAGTTTGAGATAAAACAAATATGAATATAATAATGTTTATAATAATGAGGCAATTAGAGCTAATGAAATCAATGTTAATAGAGACAAAGATCCCTATTCCATTTCTGCCCTTCTCCTGATTTCTTCAAACTTTGGGTTGTGTTATATTCACTGGAATATTTTCAACCATTGAGGCTATGTCTGTGCGTGTTGAAGATGTAAGGATGAAGAATATAAATCTTCACAATCTGCATGTTTCGGTTTTTTCTGGCCGCACCACGTGGCTTGCGACATCTTAGTTCCGCAACCAGGGATGGAACCCGTGCCCTTTGCAGTGGAAGCGCGGAGCCCTAACCATTGAACGCCAGGGAATTCCCAACATGTTTCTTGATCTTATACTTTCAGAAGACTCCTCTTGGCCTGGCCTACTTTGGCCAAGGTAGTCATCTCTGATGAAGAAATCATGTCTTGTTCCACATACTTGCTTCATATACTGTCTTTTCTTGATCTGGGATAGAAATTAGCACTTCTTGGTGTAAACGTTGATCTTATATTCTCCACATATTGGAGTTGCCTCTTCAGGTCTAGTGCCTTCCCATTGTGTAATTCAATTAGATTCTGCTTATTAGTTGCTTCCCTGGTGTCCTTAAGGATTTGACATTCATTCCATTTAATTCCCTGATTCAAAGAGTTACAACTGGGATGGCAAAGCCAGATTCTTGGATACTTGGTTAGTAATGTACTCTCCAGGAGAAATTATGCCCATTATCTCTCAGGAGATGGTTTTGGAGATGCAACTTCAGGCTGGTAAATTATTGACATCAATGAGATGATTAGGACCTTTATTCTGTGTTGCAATTTATCTTTGAACCTAATAGTCCATATTGCTGAGCACCTTATAAGGCAGTGGGTATGGGAATTAAAGAAGATGATGCAGCAATATATTTCTGATCAGTTTAGAAACTCATCCATTTAACTATGCAAATAAAGGATTAAGAAAAAAAGTATTTTCTGTGGTACTTGCCTATTATAGATATTGCATTGGTAATTAATGGGAAAATTGAAAAAGTTTAGTAACTTCTTGATTATCTATTTGGATGTGACTGTGGTTGTTGTACTGCTATTTGTCCTTAATTTAGGCTGGAGTTAGTGTTAGTGAATGATATTTGACCATTAAACTAGGTAGAACTTTGTTCTGTGAAAGTTTCAACCAACTTTCTCATTTGGCACTGTGTTATCATGTATATTATGGGTGTTTTTGCTTTTGCTTTTGTATTTCATTAAAAAGACATCAGAACGGGCTGTGAGTTAATGTTTCACTTGTAAAAGGTTATGGATTACGCTCAGCTGGTTTCTCAGGCCGGCACAGGGTTCATGATTAGAAGAATGAAAACAAACATGAATTGAAAATGTCACTAACCTTTACTGGGCCCTGAGAATCCCGGAGCCTGCGTGACAGGAGGCTTTCCTGTTTTCAACAGTATAAAGAAGACTGAAACAAAACAGCACGGATCTTAGCTATTTACATCTTTTAATGAATGCTCTTCACGTTTGGGTTCCTTTGTCTGTCTCCCAGATTTCAAGGGTTTAGCTGTAAAAAGTGCGGATGTTATCACATATTCTTATAAACCATGGAGCAGACATCTGTCTAGGATGGTTTTTCTTCCAAATTATGCTCAGTATAAAGGGCATATATACAGCTGTGCATGTATATATAGCCAATTATTCATTCTCAGTGTTCACCAGCACTGAGTTGGAAAGTATTTTCAGATATACTGTAAGTAAAGCTGTGTGTTTAAGTGGGGCATGGTGGAGGGATATTTAAGATGAGATCTAGTATCTTGCGTGTGATGGGCCCACTAGGTTTGAATCTGATTCTGCTGTCTTTAGAAACCTTTTGTGATCGATAAATATATTCACACACTAGGTCGCAGAACCTCATCAGAACAGAGGAAAGTAAAACCAACTTAAATACTCCATGTATAGAAGCTGTAGAGAATCTAGAGATTAAACTGTGATCCAGTGCAGGAGATAACACATCTGACCAGCGCTAATTTTTTTGAACTTTAAATTTCTATTAGGATTCACTGTCTTTGTTTCCTTACAGTGATTTGGACTTGGTTGTTCTTGACCTAAATATGAATAACATTGCAGCACCTGAAACATATTAGTCTGTTTCTTTCCCCCTTAATTTTTCTCCCTGCTACTGTCTGATCTGGCACAACTTGTGACAAATCGTGCTGTACTTTTCACTGATTTAATGGGTAGTTTGAGAAAATACTCTATGAAGATCACTAAGGAAATCTCAAAATAAAACATATTCCTTCATGTGGACTATAAATATGTGGCGGATGAAGAATTTTAGGCTTTTAACAATGCGTTTACTTGTTCTTGAATTAAAATGAGTTCTGTAGACTCATGCTTAGTCCAAAATTATTTTAAATACTAGTATTTCACAGTGCAACTCTGGCTTATATGGATTTGATGACATTTCTCTTGGGGCAGAGTTTAAGTATTTGAGAAACACAAACCTGTGCCTTTTTATTCTCACTTTATCTGATTATATATTGTCTTTTTAATACAGATTTTGGTTTGCATTTTGAAAGAAGATCAAAGTAATCTTTTGGCCAGAAAGTGTTTTCACTTAAAAATATGAAGCCTTAGTAAAATTATATCTTCATTTAAAAATAGCCTTAGTAAAATTGCATCTAATTAATAATAATATAATAAAGCAAAACTTATGCCCAAATGTATAAGCAACTTTATTTTTAAGCATAAAGTTAGGAAAATTACTTGGTGGAAAGAACGTTACTAACAGTGGCATTATTTTTTACTCAAAAGTGACAATTTTATTATTGCTGCAATTTAAAAGACTTATTCATACATATAACATTCTTTTATTTCACAACAGTAAAGTGAGATTTTTAAACTTGAAATCATGTTTCCTATTTGGAAAAATGTATGATTTTTTTCAGGTAAAGCAAATCACTCAGATTTCAGTTTGAAGGACTGTGGATTGGTAACTTGGCTCCAATTTTAACCTTGATGATTTATGTAATTTGGAAAGTCACACAAACTCTCTTTATTCAAAATTCCTTTATATGGAATTATTTATTTTCTGCTGCATCAGTCAGAATAGGCTAGGTTATGCTGCAGTAACAAATAACCCCTACATCTCAGTAGCTTAAAATAACAAAGGTTTAGTTCTCATTCACGTATTCATCAAGAATGAGTTGGGAGTTGTGTTGCATCATTGCTGTCATTGTCTAATGCCATAACCTATGCTGATGGAGTAGCCTCTATCTGGAGCATTGCCCATTGTGAAGGCAGAGAAAAAAGAGAACACGAGGAAGCACACACTAGCTCTTAAATCTTCCACTAACACCATTGGCTAAAGCAGGCCAATCTAGCTTCAAGCAGAAGAGAAGTAGAATTCTACCACTTAATGGAAGAAGAAGAAAGACGTTGCTACCTGTTAATAGCCTTAAGACCACCATACACTCTCCTCACCCACTACCCCACATTTATTTACTTATAAATGTTATTACATGATAAAGTAATACACTGGAAAAAAGTCACTAAAATTAGAAAAAAAAAAACCACTCAGAGTCCTATCACCCTAACATATAAATTATTTTATTTGTTCAAGTTTACTTAAACACCTTGTCAGTATACAAAATCTTTATATAGTTGTATTGATTTTTTTATGTTTGTATTAGTTAGACAAATTTACCAGTGATTCTCTAAATGCTAGTGAGCTCATAATGGAGGTTTGTTTTAATCTTACATTGCAATGGGTTTCTAACCTGTCTGTGATTATAGTATCTTCGTTATAATTTTGAGTTATGAAATTAATATAAAAAAGAAGTTGGGGGCAAGTGCATAAGATAATAACTTACATGTGGAGTACTTGAACTATTTTATAGAAGATTCCATAGTACAGTAGTTAAAAGTATTTTTTAATGTGTATGTGAGCTAAGAAAGACCCAGATAATTTTAAAAGGAATCCAGTGTGGGCCTGTTTTTCTAAAATTTTAGTCAAATTTATTATATTTCAGTTAAGTTATATTGTTTTTAATATAAGAACCTTATATTTAGGTGCTTTTATTTGGAAGGGAATTACAGAGCTTGATTTACACAGGGCTATGCAAAGGCTGGATTTTGTGAGGAGGAGAGCCAATGAATGAAAGGACACATAGGAAGAATTTTATTGGTAATACTTCCAATTTAAAGCTTTAATTTTCAAATGGTCATGAGGAGATACACTGGCTGATCTTCTTTAGTATTAATGTTTATAATATTATTACATATTATAATGTTATTGTAATGTAATATTATTATTACATAATATATTATGCTAAAAACCTTGATTTTGTTATGAATAAGACATTTATTTGTGATAGGGAGAGTAAAACTCTTATCTCTTATTGGGGTCTTACCAGTAGCAGTGCCGTTTTTTTCTTTTAATCTCCTTCTGGAGAAGTTGTTTAGAGTAACATTAATCATGGGTCGGTTTGGACGGTTCAAGCAATATTGTACTCTAATAAATTTTATGTCATGTATATTTTATCACAAATTTTGTTTTCATTGTCAAGGTTACCAATGACCTCTATGTTGCCAAATCCAGCAATCAGTTCTTAATTTTCACCATTCTGGGTCCTACAGCATCATTTGACACAGATAATGTTCCCCTTTTCCTGAAATATGGTCTTTACTGGGCTTCTGGTGCTTCACAGTGTCTTGGTTTTGTTGTTTCTTTTTTTCCCTGTCTCACTGGCTATGCCTTCCCAGTCCTCTTTGTTGTATCCTCCTCATCTTACTGATTCCGAATGTTTGAGTTGGCCTCTTCTCTGTCTGTCTAAACGTGCTCTTCAGGTGATCTCATCCAGTCTCATGACTTTAAATATCATCTATATGCAGATGACCTACATTTATATCTCTAGCCCCTGCCTTTCCCCTGACATCCAGACTCATGTAGATATTTTGTAATGACATCTCTGTTTAGATGTCAATAAGCATGTCAAATGTAACATCCAAACAAAGCTTCATACTTTTTCCTCTTACTCCTGCTTTCCACCCATTGTTCACCATTGCACTAAATGGCAAAACCCTTTACTGGGTTTCACATGACAAAAAGCCTTGGGATCATTCTTTTTTTTTTTTTTTTTTTTTTAGATTTTTTATTTATTTATTTATTTATTTATGGCTGTGTTGGGTCTTCGTTTCTGTGCGAGGGCCTTCTCTAGTTGCGGCAAGTGGGGGCCACTCTTCATCGCGGTGCGCGGGCCTCTCATTATCGCGGCCTCTCTTGTTGCGGAGCCCAGGCTCCAGACGCGCAGGCTCAGTAATTGTGGCTCACGGGCCTAGCCGCTCCGCGGCATGTGGGATCTTCCCAGACCAGGGCTCGAACCCGTGTCCCCTGCATTGGCAGGCAGACTCTCAACCACTGCGCCACCAGGGAAGCCCCCTTGGGATCATTCTTGATTCTCCTCTTCTTTTGTACCCTGTATGTAATCCATTGACAAATCCTGCCGGCAGTTCTATCAATACCTTCAAAGTAAACCCCCAAACTGACCACTTGTGATCATCTTCTGGTACCCCTGTCTGAGCCGCCGCCATTTTTCTCCTGGATGAGTCCAATAGTCTCTCCACTGGTCTCCCTGCTTTTACTCTTGCCACTGCAGGTATCCCCATTCTTTTGAAAGTTCACTTTATGCCACTTTGCTTTTACGAAAGACCTACATTAGTACCTGTTCTGGCTAACTGAAAGAAATCCGCAGAGGATTTTCACTTATACCAAAAGAGGCAAAAATAGAAAATAGCGTTCAGCGTTTGTTTTGCAGTGAGTTGTTACAGAGGCAGTGCACACCCTGGCAGTGAGAGGGGCACCGCCAAGCCCCTTCCTGGGGAACTACACTCAGCATCTCAGCATCAGGCCACTATAGATTTGAACTGTGTCTGTGAGCATCTGTGCTTTATTTCGATTTAGTTTGTGCATCCGTTAGTAAGATGTGCCCTAAGGTAATTGCTTCTTCACTTTACACCATTTTGGCTTATGAAAGATTTCAAAGGAACACTCTGCTTTCAGATATCAAGGAAATCCTGTGAATCCGTTCCTCAAGACTATTCTCTAACGAGGAGCCCTAGTTCTTTAAAAATCTAAATCTGTTCGTGGCAAATCCTCTGATTCTTCCAATCTCGCTTAGAGAAATCTTCAGGAATAAAGATTTTGATTCTCTTAGCAGAATATAGACATTCTTTTGTCAGGCAGAGTTTGATCAAGTTTGTTGTGTGACTTTTAGCCCATATATTATGATTCTCTGTGTTGGAATATAATCCAGAATTTATAAAGAATGAACATTTTACTGATAAACAGTTTCTTACTCTCCTTTCCTTGGGTCACCCATTTCTCTTAAGTGGCTTAGTCATGTAGTGATGATGATAAAGCTGCTAAAAAAATCATGCCCACTTCTGTTTTCTTTCATTATTTTCAAGACAGAGCCAAGATTAGAATGGGAGCAAGGAGACATTTGTATCAACTTTGGACTTCATGGTGTCAAGGTAAAGAGTGGATTAATACACTTGTCTTTCTTTGCCTGTGATTCTTTAAGCTTTTATTATTGTTCTCTGTTAGGTCCTTTTGAGTCCTCACTGTTTTGGTTAAGACAGATTTGTATCATGTCCCATCATTTACTTCCTTTTTCTATCCAGGTTACTGAGTGTGTGTCTGGCTCATGATCTTTCATTTCTCTTACCTTCTGAGGACCTTACACATCTAAGAGATGAGGTGGCAACGTCTGAACTATGGCCATTGAAAATGAACTTCTTATGTTATTTCCTGGGTTGTCATTTAAGGCTGTTCTCTGCAGCATACTTTCTGGAATTTGATTCCAGTTTGTTTTAAGAGTCCCATAAAATTGGATATCTATCCTATGGATAGAGAAAATAGCTCTTTCAGAGCATGCTGGGACAAGTCAGTTAACCACCCAGCCATGCATGGTACCTTAATAGTGTGGGCGGAGAATTGAGTTACTTTTGACTCCTTCTCTCAGGAATTTGCCCAGATAGCCTAATAAGTTAGTTACTCGGTTAGTGCACAGTATATTAAATCTTGTACGAGAGCCAAAGACTACACTTTTTTGATACCTAACAGAGTAGCTTCAGAGCAAATCCAATTATATTTTCCCAAATTAGTGCTCACATTTCAGCTGTTTGACAGGAGAGTAATGTCTCCTGATTTGCCCAGGTTGTGTTCCAGAGAGAAGGTCTTTTTCTTTACAGACTGTAAACTGGATTTCCTAAATCACAAAAAGCACTGACCTAGATTTTCTTTGAGCTCTTTTGACCTTGGGGATGAACTTTAGTGATGTGGGAGCAGAGTGTGACAGCATTTGCAGAGGGAAAGGCAGAGCTGGCTGCTCTCAAATTGGCTTCTCAGTGTCCCAGTGTCTTAGTCTGACTCACGAGCTGCCTGCTGCCGTTCTGAAGCTTCCAGCATATTTAAATGGTACTAATTATTTGGATATTGCTTGATCCCTTTAGATCTTGGAAAAAAGAAAAGAAATGATTTTACTGGTGTTGAGGGTGGCTAAATATACACTACTGGAAAGTGACGTTTTCCATTTTCTCAGTCTCGGCAAGCCATTAATGAGCAAGCTTTCCCATACACTTTCCCCCAAATTTGACCTGGTGGGACCATGTCTGGCTCCGACTAAGGAGTTTGTGTTTTGCCTGATATTCTGGGAAAAGGGAAAAAATATTCCAGTAAGGAATCCAAATATAGTACATAGTTGTTTAGATTGGCCCTAGGGGTGTGCTAACTGTAACTCGAAACTTAGACATATCTTAGAATGATATGGCACTTGGTTGGTGATTTTGTGATGCCTGTGCATTTTTGTGCCTTTCTTGGCCTTGTTGCCTAGGCCAGTACGTATGAGACTAAGTCTAGTTTTTTGTGCTTCCATTATTTTGTATATGTGAAAATTGACTCACAGTTTTACTTTGAATATTATGAGGAATTCCCCTTGCTATTCTTACTTGAAAAGGCCTGGCTAAACTACACAACTGACGTAGAATGACTCTGTTATTGTTATTAAAGTGGTAAGCAATGATCTGTAAGCCTATGCAAAGACATGTTAGGATGAACTGCTTTCCCCTTTGTTGATTAATAGGTATAAATTGAACTTGAAAGTAGAGGGGCCCTTTCCTTTTTGTGGCCTGTAGGAATGCAAGGGCTTCTGGGGCACTCCACTGGTAGGGTTATCTCAAGCTCCAAGTTCATTTCCTATGATACTTGAATGACAGTTCAGTGCAGATAACTAGAATCACAAAACTGTTTTGAAAGAATGAACTGGTAAGAGAACTGATGGAGTAGCCTCTTTTAGTTCTAAGAGCCCTACATAACTCCAAGTTTAGCAAGACTTGGATTCAACCTCTGGCCTCTAGTAACAGGAAATGAAAATTGGGATCATGTCAAGAGATCCATGTTGGATCATAAGGAAGAGGTTTGACTTCTCAGCAACAGAACGTAGGCTCTCTATTATTTTTTTATAAAGTTATTGATATACAATGTTTTCCCCTTGAATGTATATCTCTATATCTTTGTCACCAATGGGAATTCTAGTTTTAATGTTGTTTCCTTTCATTCATTCACAGATTTTTACTGAACAACCTCTATGTACCAGTCAGTGGGCTAGTTGCTGGTTATATAGCTGCAAATGATCTCTGCACTTGTGGGGGGCTTACAATCTAGTGGGAAAATATACAATAAACAATTACGCCAATAATTATTTGACTCCCATTTTAAGAAGTCCTGCTTTCTGTGTTGGTTTAGACTTTTTTTTTTTAGTGTTTTTTTCTCTAGTTTTTTCAGTTATTTAATAAGACACAAATTTTCTTTTGAATATAAAAAGAAAACCTGTTCTATTCAAGTAGAGTTTGTACATTCAAATTTGGCTTTTGAGAAAATTCAACTAGAGTCTGACTCCGTACTTACATGCTGTTGGAAGTAAATGTTAGAGGTTTAGTAATATAATAAAACTTGACAATTATTTAGTATTCCTTTCTATAAACTGAAAATACTCTTAATTATTAATATTTATTGAGGGATTTATTTGTGCGTGTCACTGTGCTCAGGAAGGCACACTGTAGGGGAGGCATACTCTATCTGAAAAATGCTTCATATATAATAAGTGACATAAAGCATGTAAAAAATCGCCATAGTATAGGATAGTCTGTGCTAAATGTCTTAAGAATGAAAGAAAAGAACAATAAGCAATCAGAAGAATGAGAGGTTTCCATGTGATTACACGAGTGATCAAGGAGGCTTTATGAAAGGGGTTATATTTCAATTAGTCTGGAAGGATGGGTAGATTTAATTTAAAAAATCCAATCATAACAGCTTCTTTAAAATTGTTTTGGACATGTATAAAATCATAAAGAAGGAAATAAAGAGAAAAGCACAGCCAACCCCCTGCCAGGAGGACTAGGGGGAAGGAGGACGTGCCTTTTGAGGGAAGGCACAGCTTGAGGGGTAATGACACGCCTTTCCCCTTTTCTCCCCTATCCCCAGCGGTGATGTTCACGGCTCGGTCCAGTTGTCCTCCATCCCAATAGAACTGGCAGTTCTGGAATGGCTCCCTGCCTCACTAAGCTGGGGAGTGGTGATCTGTTTTATTTGATTGTTGCCAAGCCACTAGGGATAACTGAGAGGGAGAAAGAATGGTACAGCTGAGAGGAGGGCCGTGGATTGGGCTGGGGGCATCCTGCATTTCCACCACACGGTGCAACAAGGATTTGAGAGTGTCCCTTGGATCAACTGGGCATGGCGGAAGGTGGCTGGACTTAAGGTGTCTTGTTGGTTTCCAACCACTCAAGGGTGCTGTTAGCTGAGCAAGGGGGCCCCGGGGACAAAAGGCTGTGGATGGACTGCAGAGGATTTCAAAGTCAGACTTGAGACAGATCTCCCACATCAAGACCCCTAAAGAGCCACCAGCACACCCCACAAGACAGCTGGCATTGGAATCCACCCACAGAGATAGAGCTGTGATCCAGTGAGGGTTAGACAAAGACAGTGACAACCAACACACACAGGAGAGGTGGTCATTTTCCTCTTCCTCTCCTTGCAAGACTCAGCCAGAGAAACATCTGAAAGTACAGGCTATGAGAGCGTGGAGCACAGTTCTTCCCCACGCCAGGCTTCGGGAGCCAAGTCTAGCACACACTAGAGAGGAAGGGACAGAAAGGGGCGGGGAAAGGTGTGAGGCAGGAGGAAGGTCTTCACATGAAAATGAGAACAAAGTTTTATAACGAACAGGAGTCATGAGCCCCAGAATAAGAGTGCTTTATTAATTAAAAGTGAGTGAACTGGCCATAAATATCGTTAGATGAGCGCAACACCCAGGAAAACAAGGTGTGTGACAGAGCACATCACAAAAGAATATGGAGCCAGGGAAGGATCTGGAGGGAGGAGGAAGAGTGAGGAAAGGAAGGGGAGGTGGGGAGAGCAGACATGAGGTTGCATATAGGTTGTTAGTTGTAGGACCAGGTGAGGTTTGCGAGCACTAACCCTGCTGTTCTCTGTACTCTTTTGTGTGGTTGAAGAGCTCTAAATAAAAAAGTTAAAGATATTGGCCTTAAAATACTTAAAAAAAAAAAAACCCTGTTTTTTAGAATACTTTATTGTTTGGATATGTTTGATCCATTTTAATTTTCCCTGTTTTATTTTATTTTTAATTTTTAAAGCATCATGTTTTTCTTTTAACATTCTTCTTTATAGCTACCTTTGCTTTATTTCCACCTTTAATGATTTATGCTTTTACATTTTAAAATCTCTAACTTTTTAATATATTAGCACAGTCTTATCCTTGTCTTCTACATTTCTGAGTTACTTGTTTTGTACTCTTGATATTTTAAAATATTTTCTAATTTTAACTTATTTCAAACCTTTATTCTTTTTACTCTCTCTCTCTCTTTCTCTCTCTCCCTCTCTCCCTCCCCTCCCACCCCAGCAATGCCTTACTTCCACCACTCTCTTTTTAGAGTTTTCCAAAAATTCTTTAGGTTTAAAGTACTTCCTAAAAACCCTGCCAATCTTACTGTACAGATAGTACATTTGATTTGCTAAGCATTGTTTCTTACGTAAGTGGTCTCTCCATGTTTTCTGAAATACGCAGTCCTGCCCCACTACCTTTGCAGTGTATGTCAGTGTACGGTAGTGGGTTGGTGTGTCTTGGACTCAAATATCTGGCCTGATTCTGGCTTTTGTGAAACCCGCTTTGGAACATTATTGCTATTCTGACTATTGACAGTTCTTTATTATTTTAATAGTAGAAGTATAGAAATGAGCTTTTGAAATTATTATTATTGTACTTTGAAATAAGTGCTTGTACTTATATGGTTATACCTAATATTTTCTTCAAGCCATTCTGAAAGACCTGCCTTAGGAGACTCTGAAAATTCTCTCTTGCATTTTTTTCACACTGCTTGCTTCTTTCTAACTTCTTGCTGCCTCCATCCTGAAGAAGTGGCTCTGTGCTCTTCGAAACCTTCTTTGAAGCAAGGATAACTTTCCTGTTTTCAAAATTTTCTTTAAGGGTCATAGAAGACAAATAGTGTCTAAATCTTCAACAAAATAAGTAATTGGGTATAAAACATATGTAAAGAAAATGAGACTTGCCTTGAACCTGTCTCTACAGGGGGCAAACTGGGTTCTTAAAAAGTTGCTGAAGACCTATCTATCATGGTAGACTTCAAATAAAATTTTAAGTCGGTCTCCTACAAAAAAACTGAATATCATGCATGTGTGCATGTGTGTAAGGGTTTGATCTATTTATAGGATTTAGTCACTTCACTAAGAGTGGTTCAGTTTCTCAGGGACAGAGTCATGTTAACCAAACTCTTGAAAGTTGTATAGATAGAATATTTTATTAATCTGCACTAAGCAATATAAGGGATGGGGCACTATCCCTGTAGAACTACCTCAAAAGGTTTAGAGTCAGAAGGTGACCTGATGAGCTTGGAATCAGGTCAAGGGGGGTTAATTATAAACTCCATATGTTTAAGGCATCAGGATGTTAGCTTATGAGAGGCTGAAGAAACTATGGCCATAATAAGGACATTCCTCTCCTAGGACTGATCAGGTCCCTAAGTGAGGCCATACTTTTCCTTGGACAAATGTGTGGATAAACATTCATTTCCCTAAATTCCATCCCAACCGATCTTCCTCTAACCAACAAATTCTCTCTTTAAGGATGTTATACCATTGATTAGCCTAAAGTCAGGTTCTAACTTTTTTCTATTTCTGGTTCAGGAAATGTTTCATCTCGATGAAATATATTAGGTATATCTGATTCTTAGGTACTGATTTTTAGCTAATTTTCAAGAATCTTAATTATCACCTAAAGTATAGCGTACAGTGTAAGAAGATTATTACACTATGCTTTGCAATAATATATAAAACAACATACCTTATTTTATTTGATCCAAAATGCTAGATGGAAAATTATGTAAAAACTCATATATATACATACATATTTCTTTGCCCATTGAGATAAGTGCTTTTAAACTTCCCTGATTTGGGATGTTTTACAGTCTGTTTTTGACAAGTTTAGTTGAGGAAAAGACCCCACAAGCCACTTGTTGTTGAGAGCATTAACAGGTAATTATACACTGGGCTAATGTTCAAATAAGACTTGATGTATAAGTTGTAACACTCTGCAGTATGATAAAGGCTCTAGCACATTATGACATCATTTCATGACCTCCACTGATTATTTCATCACTTAAAATGGCAAGGTAATTCACAAATAATTGATTGGATGTTTTCTAATTATATAATAAGAAAAAAGTACCATTTGTATTTTAGAAGTTGAAGGTAAGGGGGTTTAAGATTATAAAAATAGTATTAAATTACAACTATGATACAACTCCACTAACAGAGACTCATTTCACATGACAAAGGATACTGGGGCTCTCCCCGTAGAGTGTTGTTCTCACACCCCCGCAATGCAAACATTATCTGCAACTGAATTGCCGTCAGCTCTAATGGTATAGTATCTGAAAATGTAAAAACCCTTCTAGCTACGGTGATTTTAATTAATGCAAAAATTATTGTAGAGCTTAGTTCAAAACCTGTACATCTGAGATGGTCAATGAAAATTTGTTGATGGATTAGACAGATCATTGCATTTCATCTGTGCAGTGTCAAACGGCCCAGGTAGTTTGAAAATACAATCTTAAATTATAAGAACAACTAGTTCCATAGGAGGCAAAAAATGTATATCTGAACATTCCATGTCTCTGTGGGAAAACCATTAGGAAGAAAGATTAACTTTTAGATATTATGTTCCTTTGGTGAAGGAAATATCTTGCCCCATGCTATTTTTCTATTGTATTTCATTAATATGTAATCAAAGTCATCGAGTGTTCACTCATTGAAATGTGTGGTCACTGCCAGCACTTTTATTTTTTATTGTATAAAAGATTTTTTAAATAATTTAAAAAATAACCATTATATTTATGAAAATTTAAGAAGTGCTAAATTACACACTTTAATCAAACTTTTAATTTGGGGGTATGTTCATCTCACCTCCCCTTTTTGGCTTGTTTTATAATTAAAATTTAACATTTGCACTCTTCATCATTAATGGTCTGCCTCTAGATTAGAGTAGTGGATTGGGCCTTGAAAAAGGAAGGCCTCAGTGGGTGCCCAAGGTTTGGAAACCTCCTTGCTTTTATTGTGTCCATTGTTGACCACCAAGTACGTGCCACTACTTGTCACTAGCCCTTCTAGCTTGAAAAGCATTGGCTATTTTCTTGGTTCCTAAACTTTGGTTGTTGCTATGGGGGTGTGATCTATGACCTCAAAATTAGGGGTCACACCTGTCTGGCACACACCAGGAGCTCCCACACCTGTGTAACTCTCCTCACTAGCAGCTCCTGCTGGTCATTTCCTATTCCTTCCAGTAAGTGATGGGTGGCTATATTATAAGCATTTTCTGTATCACTGAATAATGATGATAAGTCATGGAGCCAAACCTAGGTCTCTTTTTTCAAAAGGGCAGTCCAGAAAGGAATTTCAGATTGATTTACATCTCTCTCAGACAGGGTGAATGTCCTTAGAGACCAGCAAATCCTGCTAAATAAAGCCTGGTGTTTGCTCCTCTTTCTAAAAAAAGTTTTCCCTTGTGATGAGAACTGTTAGAATTTACTCTCTTGACAGCTTTCATTTATATTCTACAGCAGTGTTCGTTATCTCTTTCACATGGTACATTGCATCCCTAGTATTTATTTATCTTATAACTGGAAGTTTGTACCTTTTGACCCCCTTCATCTAATTACCCGCCCCGCTAGCCACAAATCTGATCTACAACACTGTGCTAGTTCCTGGTACACAACATAGTGATTTGACATTTCTACACATTTTAAAACGATCGCCATGTTAAGTCTAGTTGTCTCAGATGAGTAATTTTTATCTTATTTCTTATCACATCTACTCAGGCTTCAAAATGGTTGCCGCTGTTGTTTTTAAACAGATGCGTACTATGTCAGAAGAGCATTCTTTTCTTAATGTTTTCTCCTGTGGTTGGCATTTGAAATGCTTTTACTTTTGTAGAAAGTGCTGTAGTGAGTATATTTGTGCTTATGGGTTTTTTTCTTTTGTTGAATCAAACAAAATAATATATGTAAAGTATCAGGCACAGTAAATAGTTTTATTTTATTTCCTAGAATAAATTTCTTATTTATTATTAAAATGTATAAACAATTTACTGGCTCTTTATTTGTGGGGTCATACTGCTTTCCAAAAGGTCTAAACAACCGTTTTGGCCACATTTAAAAACATTTTGCCAATCTAAACAGCGTCAGTGCCTCAGGTTTGTTATGAATACCAGCAAGAGTGAGCTTTGCTCCTTTATATGTATTTACCCTCTTTCTATCAATTGTCTGTTTATACCCTTGGCCTTGATATTTTTCTTGAAAATAGCAATGCTACTGTCACTTATATTATTTTCTTTTTTATTAGACAAAATAAAACAATTTTTCATATTTGAATGTCAGTTTTACCTTTGTGACTTCTATACTTCAAGGATAAGAAAGTTAACATTTCTCCATTGGGCTAATTTTTCAAGAATTTGATTTCCTATGTTAATCTCTCTAATTTATCTGGAGTTAATTTTCTTAAATGATGTATAGTGCAGATCCATGTTTTTAACTTATTCTTGACTTAATCATCCCTAAACTATTTGTTAGATAATCCTTCTTACTCTCTATTTAATAATGTTATTTTATGATATACTCATGTTTAAGCTGTATAGTTGGTATAGTTTTGATCTCTTCATTCTGTTATACTGATCTGAATGTGCACATTTACTCTTGTTTTAAATCTTTTTGCTTTCTAATTAGCTACTACAGAGGTTGGTTATGTGCCTTTCTTATTCTGTTGTCCATTCAAACAAAGGCTGGACAAATTGTTCATGGTTAGTGCCATAATGCACTACTGTGTTGAATTGTGATAATAATAAAGTTGTTTGGATTTTTGTTTGTAACCAGACCTAGTGATAAATGTAACTATTATATTTAATTTCAAGAATCTCACATGGCAGTTTTTTGAGGTGTTCTTAAATACCAAACTATCTCTAATCTTAAAAAGTCTCAATTTCACTAGAGCTTATGGTTTGAACTATACAAAATTTCAGACGCAACTGTGGCTTTCTGGTATTTGCAATCTAATGGCCCTTTTGTACTTTTAAAGAATTCCAGATTGTCACTCCACCCTTATATGGATATTTTAGAGAGAACCATGTGTGTGTGTTTAAAAATTTCGCTCAGAAAAAAGGTTTATGTATTTTGTTCCCAGTTTTAGATATTTAGATATTTAGTGATGTCTTTAGTAAAAGGTAGAGAACTGAGCACATACTTTACCTCTGCTCTTTTCCAAGATGCCACTAAAATTACAGAACAAAGAATAAATTCATAATTGTACTGGGAGACACAAAAAGTAACATAGTGTCCAGTGTGGATGAATGTAGGGAAGTGTTTGCTTTCATACACAGTGAGAGTTTAATTGCCTTAGTCAGTTTTTGGAAGGAAAATTTGGCTGAAGATACCAAAATAAAAATGTACATATCCTTTGAGCTAGCAATGACATTCCTAGGAATATATGCTCCAAAAATATTTAAACGTATGCCCAAAGATGTATCTGTTGGGATATTCAACAACCTGGATGTCAAAAGAAAAATCAGTAAATTAATGCATACATGTGTACATCCATTTAGATATTATTTGTGTGATTATATTTATAAACGTTACATATACATAGCAGTGTGTATGGTATTAGAATGTTTTGAAACCTTTACATCTTATTTCTGAGCAGTGGCTACCATGAGAGCATAGTGAGATTTAGTTGAAGGGTTGTGAGGGAATAAGATAAACTTTTACTTTTTTACTGTATACTTCTGCATTGTTTGAAAAATTATCAAATGAGTATCAAAGATTGAATGATGTGCGTGAGGTTTCCTAGCTAGTGTTTCACCTAGATTTTGTTTTTCCATGAATTCACTTTCCCTGAATGATCTCTCACATTTCTCTTTGCTTCTTCTGATTATAGATGATTCTATCTCATGATTTTTCTGTCAATGTAAAAAATTAGTATAACTACAATTTTACAAGTAAATGGTTTGGATGACATTTCTCTCTTGATATTATGGTTTCTGAAAGAGTGTAGACTGTTAAACACATAGTATGATTTATTTGTTCTGTATTGTCTTGTGAGAAAATGTTGAGCTTGAAACTAGGTTCAGTTTTTAAATAGCACAGTTGTTGTTTTCATATTTAAGTGTCTGCAATACCCTTGCTGCATTATCATATGTAGAATAGGCATGTTGTGCCTTCATTATTTCTACAGTACAAACTGAAAAAACACACAGAATGGAGAACCAAAGGACGAGCAGGCATATTTTATTTATTATGATAATCCTCCTCAAGTCCCTTCTTCCTGCTTTTGATCTAGGTGAAAGCAAGCTGGGAACCTAATTAAACCAGTGCTGAGTGAGACCACGAGATATGATGCCAAAAAAAAAAAAAAAGAAAAGATTCTGACCAACCAGATTTTGAAGCTGAAGTTAATTGAGAGCAATATACAAATAATCCCTGCAAATGGTGACATTTAAAAATGCATTTTGATATTCTGAAGCAGTTATGTAAATCACCAAGAGTGAGACTCCAGGGGAAATGGAAAACGTGCAGCCTCACGTTTTAATACCTTTTGGTGATGGTGTTATTTGACTTAATGTTTGCCAGGGGACTGGGTATTTGGAGGTAATCTGATGACAGAAATGTTATAGCCCCATGAGATATGGAGCCATAGAGGAGGGAGCTGCCAAGAGGGAGACCTGTAGGTAAAGGTCAATGATAACAATACCAATAAGGACACCAGGGACATTCTCTGGTTCTGTGAAGGTTCTGACCCTGCCTACAATGTAAGAAGCAGAAACTAACAAGATGCTAAGGAATCAGGTTTAAAAAAGGACATGGCCTCAGTGCTCATGAAGGTTCACACCTGGGATGGGCTCTGGGAACAAGGATAACAAAAACTAGAACCATGAAGCTACATCATTTATGTAACAAGTTACATATGACTTTCAAGGAATTTTAGTTCATGGATTTCAATAGGACTAGTAAATGGCATGTGATAATTGCTGTTATTATATAGCTGGCAAAACAAAGGCAGAAGATATTTCTAAGATCACACAGTTGGCCAGTGGTGGAATTAGGGAACTGACTTCAGGCATTCTCATTCTTAGTTCTGTAAAATATCTGCCGATCTGGGGGGGCAACAACTTCTGGCACAGCTGCTCTAGAAGCAGTTCTGATTACACATGATACAATTCCCTCATGAATATCTCTGAGCTCCCTTCCCCAAATATGCTGGTCTCCCCATCCTTCCCTCTTCCTTCCATCTTTTTCCTCTTTCTTTTTTGTCATTGGCATCGGCTGACTCCTCATTAAGACCTTATAACTTTTTTCTCCTTCCTGATGTTTTTAAAACATCTATTTAAAAAAGTAGTTTTTGTGTATATATCCAGAGACCACTCTAGAAATCATTAACTCTCTTGTATGCTGTCAGTTCTATCCTTGTTCAGTATTGCTTTTTTGAGTGGGGGGAGGGGGAACTGTGATGAGCTATTTTATGTAGTTCAGAATTGGATTTCTAGAGTCACCGAGACTTAGGAAACTGAAAATGTGCTCCACATTCTGCCTATCAACAAAGCCTAATCAAGAATGCATTCTTTGCCAGCAACATTCTAAAGAGACATGATTCCAAGCTGTGGCTTGGAAATAAACTCCTTTTATTGCATTTCAATTTATAGTGTTCTTTGCTTCCGTTTTGCACAAATATTCAGGGAATTTTCCCATTTAGAAGAACCTGATGCACAAATTAAGATATTTTAAGTAATGCTATTCATGATATGCCTGGAGATTATTATGAATTGATATATGATACTATTCTGAATTTCTGACAACAGTCTACTGAGAATATGCTCCTACATACACATCTCACAGGAATATTAATTGTTTTTGGATTACAACATTGATTTAATGGGACTGGTTTATTATTCAGACCTCAATTTGCAAACTTGCGTTTGTTTGTTTTAGGCTTTTCTTGATTTTTCTCCTCACAAGCTCTCTTACAGGATATGGGTAGTAGAATTGCTCAAAGTTAATTTTAGACCCTAAGATAACTGTAGGTTATCTGACTAATTTGTAATAGCAGAATTCAGTAATGTTTAAGAGCAGGATAAATAATTTAAAAAATACTTATGGGGATGGAACTCTTACTCAATTTAAACAGTTCAAAAGTTTGGAAACTAGTATTTGCAAATTTATCCTGTGGATCTGCTTGCTGGAATAATGTTTCTAACTGAACAGAGGAAAAAAAATAAGTGGAGGAAATGTTTAAATTCACAGAGCCAGGAGAAATAAAATAAATCTCAAATACTCACATTAAATTAACCTTGGATTTATCTTGCTAACATGGCAAGTCATTATATACTTAACACAATTGAGATATACGGTTTTGATGAGCAGACCATTTCTTGAGACAGTATTTTCACAGTACATGAAATGTAAGAGCTTAGGGTAACACCAAATTAACCCTGAGGGAGACAGTCATTGAAATGCTCATGATTTTATCTGGGAAGCTCAGCAGAGTAAAGCTGAAGAATCTAATATATAGACAAACAAGCTCCCAAGCTGTGAACAGATGTGTTCTCAAAGTCTATTTAAAAGTCAGTAGTTTCTAATTCAGAAGATTTTCCCACAATACTAATAGTGAATTCTCAATAATGTTAGCTATGCGCTAGGCTCTAAGTGCTTTATGTGAATGATCTCATTTCATTCTTTCAAAAATCCTCTGACTTAGGTTAAAATTAACCTAATTTTGTAGAATCTGAGGCACAGAGAGATTAAATTGTCTGAGGTCACACAGCTGGATCCAGGAGTTTGATCCAGAACCTGTACTCCTAATCATGTCACACAGGGAGGTGATGGTATTAATGGTGATTAAGTTCTGTTCTGATAGTGTATTACTACGTAGCCATGAACCCCTACCAAAACCCGATTTTACCTGGCTCACAATCTCGTGGGTCAGGAATTCAGGAAGGGCTCCTCTGGGCAGCTCACATTTGCTCCACGTGGTGGCAGCTGAGGTACCCAGAGTGAGGCCAGGGGATTCACTTTCAACATGGCTCACTTAGGTGGCTGGCAACTTGGTATTTGTGTCAGCTGGGAGCGTGACTGGGGCTTTTGGTCAGGGTTCTTGGTTCTTCTCCACGAGGGGTTTCCTTGGTTTCCTTCCAGGATAGTGGCTGTGCTGCAGGAATGAGTGTTCTAAGAGACTGCCAGTTCCTTTTGGTCTAGGCCTGGAAAACTAGCACAGCATCATTTCTGCTCTATTCTATTGGTCAAAAATTGTGACTGCCCAGATTCAAGGAGGAGGGGTCTACCTCTTGATAGAAAAAGTGGCAAAGAATTTGCAGCCATCTTTAATCTACCATAGGCATCAAGAATAGACCATGGAAGCCTATTTATTTAACATGCAACCTAGATTAATGTTTCTCAGACTTAGCTTTAACCTCTCTTCCTCTAACAGGTTAGTTTAAGTCTTACTTTTTAAAAATATAAATTTTCTTTCAGCTCTTAAGGTTTATGATTCTTTGAGAGAAGGGTGCATTATTTTTAAATGTAAAATACTTGGAGCATAGTTGGGATTCTATATATGCTTATCATTTATTAATTTTCTTTTTAATACTTGAAGGCAACTATAAGATTTAACAAACAATTAAGAGTTAACAACTCAGAGGAACAAAATGGATTGTTTGAAAGTGCAATATTCTACTTTATCTTTTACAGCATAAATACTTCATTTCCCAAGATGCGTAGTTATATTTTTCTGGTCTGTCACCAAACTCATTGCCTGTGAGTGCTTTTGGAGCAGGGGCTATGTCTAATTCATCTCTTATACGGTATCCCCAGAATAAATACAATATCCTGGGAAATAGTAGGTACTCAGTAAATATTTGGGGAATGAAACTTAACAGACAACAAAACAATTTGAATGTATCTAAGATAAAACATCAAAAACTCTAATTTCTCTTATTGAGAATCTAATGTGTTGACTCCTAATGAGGTAAAAATGCATCTGGTGATATGACAGTTTAGTAAATGTGTTTGTCATTTTAAATGTTTGCATACATTTGCAAACCAGGGACACATATCATTCTATTTCTGATAAAGAAATTCAACCTGTGTAAAGAAGTTAATATTAATGAACAATTGTGTATCTACCAAGTTAATATTAATGCACAATTGTGTATCTACCTCTTTATCTCTACCTCAAAAGGTAAGACCTCTTTGTATTTCTAGTGAAAATATATTTTAATATAATTGCATGCCATTAGGCATTTTCTATTTAGTTAAAATTAATACTAATATCAGGCACTTAGACTGAAGCATCACCTACTCATTTTGATTTTGAGTTTCCCTCTTCATTTGGTCTTCCTTTTTTTTTTTTTTTTTTTCTTTTCAGAAATGATAAAGGATAAACAAGACTGTACCACTTACTTTGAACATTGGCTTTCTCAGTGCCAGGCATAAGTTTGGGTTTCTTTCTGCAACCCAGGGCCAGTGGAACCGCTACTGTTAAGCCACCCCATAACACAGTCAGGATCTCCGGAATTCTGGTTTGAGAGTTCTGAGATTATTCACTCTTGCTCTAAGTTCAGAATGCAGCTTATGCACCTATAGAGAAGAAGGATTATAGAAGCTGTTTTCTTTGGGGGTAGATTCAAATATTTGGTAAAACAAATAGCTCCATGAAGATAATTCAAGAAAAAGATGGGTAGGCCATACTAATAATCCACTAAGAAAAGATGTGTTCTTAATCTTTGTATTAATCAGGGTTCTCCTGAGAAACAGAACCAATAGGATATATTTGTATATAGATAAATAGAAAGAGATTTATTATGAGGAATTGGCTTACATGATTATGGAGGCTGAGAGTTCCCATGATCTACCCTTTATAATCTGGAGGCCCAGGAAATCTGGTGGTGTAGTTTCAGTCCAAACCCAAAGGCCTGAGAACCAGGGGAGCCAATGGTGTAAGTCCCAGTCTGAGTCTGAAGGCCTGAGCACTGGGGCCTGAGGGTGTACAGTCGTGGTCCAAGTTCGAAGGTCTGAGAAGCAGGAGTGTTGATGTTGGCAGGCAGGAGAAAATGGCTGTTGCAACTCAAGCAGAGAGCAAATTCATGCTTCCTTTGTCTTTTTGTTCTATTCAGGCCCTCAATGGATTGGATGATGTCCACCTGCAGTGGTGTGGGCAGTCTTCTTTACTCAGTCAAACGATTCAAATGCTAATCTCTTCCAGAAACATCCTCACAGATGCTTCCAGAAATTATGTTTTACCAGCTATCTGGGCATCCCTTAGCCCAGTCAAGTTGACACATAAAATTAACCATCATAATTTTCAATTAAAACATTCTTATCTGAATAGCTAATCTTCAGGACAGTGGCTCTCACATTTCTTGATTGTGAATCATCCAAATTCATTATTTCTCTTCCTTTTAAAAATTTTTCCATGTAAATTATGTGCTCCAATACCTGTCTTGCCCTGGGTAGCAATTATGATTTAGCAAAGCAGTGTGTATAAAGGGAGTGCAAAAGGAGACTCTCACATAAACTCATTTGGCTACTTATTTTGTGTTCTAGTAACAGCTCCATGGACTATAAAATTAGCATTACTGGGTAAAATTAAGCATGGATATTTATTGCCTGCAGATTATATTAATGATTGTGGTCTTTTCAATGACTATCTGAGCAGTAAAGAATTAACTGTTTATAAGTATGAAGACCTATGTGTAAGAGGTGCTAACAATGAGAGACATGGGATGATGAGATAGAAAAGATTTTTAAAAAGTAGGAATTATTAAATCTCATAAAAATTTATGGAAGGTAGTCCAAAAATCAGTAAAGATCAGGTACTTGATGATGATGATTACACATAAAGGTAATAATAATAAAAACCAAAACCCACATTCTGGAGCACACTTTTGGAAGTGAGAATAAAATCAGGTGGAGGAATTCAGAAGGGTGACTAGTTCAAGTAAACTTCTCTTTTACATACTTTTCCAATTCCAGTCAAAACCCTCTAGTACTGAAATGCGAACTGATGAACTAGGGCATTAAAAAAAAATCTCACTTCCAACTTCATCAAGGCCAATGGCAAATGACTTATCTCAGAGAAATGAAGAGGACCTTCATCCCAGCAGTTTCAATGGGGGTGGGTTGTGTTTCATAAGCACACACACAGAATTATGAAAATGAGCATGTGTGAGGTTTAATAGCTAATTTTCCAAGTTGATTATCTTGGCCAGTTTGTTGGGATGCTCTTCTTAGCTAATTTAATTTGTTTCATCCTTTTTATTGTCTCGCTTAAATAGCAATTAGGGGAGATAGTGCTCCATTTCACCTTCTACTTGCCCCTTTGCTAAATCATGATTTCACCCTGTGCCGGATAGTTATGGGTGTGTGAAGAGAAGGCACCAGTGAAAGGCAGAGTGGGTGAACATACTTGACTCAAGCCTGAGTAATCCAGGGAAGAGTTGCCAATGGTCAAAGAGTGTGTGTGTGTGTGTGTATGTGTGTGTGTGTGTGTGTGTGTGTGTATAGTGAATACCATAGAGCAACTCCTTTATTCATATATTCAGAAATGTGACACATTCCTACTTGGAAATTCAGATTCATCCATATGATACCAATGAGCATGCTGCAGCTATTTAAAAGTCACTTTTCAACCTGGGTAAAATATCAGAACCCTTGTATTTTGTACTTCCTGTTTTTTAATTGTTTTTTTTAAATATTAATTAATTAATTTATTTTGTCTGTGTTGGGTCTTCGTTTCTATGCGAGGGCTTTCTCTAGTTGCGGCAAGTGGGGGCCACTCTTCATCGCGGTGCACGGGCCTCTCACTATCGCGACCTCTCTTGTTGCAGAGCACAGGCTCCAGACGCGCAGGGTCAGTAATTGTGGCTCATGGGCCCAGCCGCTCCGCGGCATGTGGGATCTTCCCAGACCAGGGCTCGAACCCGTGTCCCCTGCATTGGCAGGCAGATTCTCAACCACTGCGCCACCAGGGAAGCCCTGTACTTCCTGTTTTAAAACTATGTATTGTATATGCAACAAACAGCTGTTAAATGCTGTAATATTTTTTAGTATATTGTCATTAAAAAGAGTTTATGAAGTGCTTGTTTATGTACCCCTATCTTAGGCAAGTCCAAAGGGGGCTTCCTGGATATTAGTTAGTTGTTAGTTCCTCCACTAACAGATTTTGTACTCTGCTTTTGAAATGCTATATATTCTGATGAAAACAGTATGCAGGGCCTCACTCAACATGTGTTGATTTTGTGCCTTTTTTCTCAGACAGCTTTACTTGGGTGTGAAAAGGCAAACAAATATGAAATTGAATGTGATAAACAAATTGCTTAGCTGTACTGGAGACTTTTTAGTGTAGATTGGTCAGTGAGGTTAGGTTAGAAGATTCCTTCAAGTGGCAAAATATTGGTGAGAGAGAGCAACTGACATGGCCTGGGTGTGAACCAGTGGGGTTCTCAACAGACAGGTGACTCTTGCCGCTTTGCAGAATCCACAAAGAGCCACAGTAATAGTTGCGCATATTTCCATCCTGTCCATTAGTCCTTAGGTTCATACAGTCCAAAGAAATGAGGGAAAATGTGTAAACACCAGCTTCACTGGGACTTAGATTATTAAAGAGAAAGCAGAAATTTATACATCTGCAAAATAGTATTTGCTCTCAGGTATCTACTTCTAAATCATGATAGAATTCTACAAGCCTTTAGCATTACTAATTTTCTTTGTTTACCTTTCATTTTCTTGAATTCGTGAAAGTAGAATGTTTCCCTCCAAATTGTGATATGACAATGAAACAGAAAAAGTCTCACTCCCCTGGGAAGGCAAATGAAACGCAGAAATACAACTGAAAAATCTGTCTTCAACTCAGCAGTTTTTGCCTTATTGTAACAGTTGTCCAGAAAGAACAAATTGTCTTAATAGCAGAGGGACTGTCGCATGATTCTCTAGTTATTCCTGTAACTAGATTTTATTAACCTTTTAAGGTGTTTGTATACTGGGTAAAGGGCCTTAGTGTGTGTCTGAAACATTGGAGGTGCTCAGTATTTATTGAATGAATAAGTGAACAAATGCATAAGTGAGGAATCTGAAAGGCCATTGGAAGCATCAAGATGGCAAGCCTTCCTTCCCTGGCTTTGTGGTGTGTTGACATTGGGAAAATGAGCAGCCTTCACTTTAATCGGGGAGGTAGCGTCTTCAGTGGAAATTCTAGCATACAGGCGGAGAGAGCATTCTGGGAAAAGGTTGAGGGTTTAGGGGAGTTTATTTACTTTGAAGTTGGAATGAAGGCACTGGAGAAGGAATTATCCAGGAGTGCAGCCATCAGAAGATGATTTGCTCAGGAAGAAATATAGAACTAAATCAGGAAAGGAGTGTGGGAGAGAGGCAGTGACTTGACAGAGGGGGTTTATACTTTGGCAGTTTAGGAAGACCTGGATGAAATATAAGTGGGATAAAATGGCCTCAAGCTTCCATTGTGAAATTGTTTCCATCCTGCAGTGTATCAGGATGTGTGTGATCTTGTCATATGCCTTCTGTCCTATAAACTCCCAGAAATGCATGTCCTCCATGGAGCCTGGCACATAGTAGGTGTTTAGCACAAGTTTATTGATAGCACGAGTTGATTAAGACGTATAGTGGCAGGAAATGCAGGATATAGGCTTGAAATGTAAAGATTGTCTTTGCTTCTAACTACTAGGCCTGACTTGTGTTGCAAAATTACTTTTGGCAAATTCGTTCTGATAACTTGCAGCACTTCCCTATGGAAGATGGATTTGAACTGTTCTAAAGAACCTCAAAGTGCAGAACTAAGGACACGAGGTAGAAGTGAGAGGGAAGCAGATTTCAGCAGAGAATTTTCTAATGACTGAGGTTATTCGGAATTTAAGAAGTGCTGCCTTAAAAGTGTAGAGAGCTTCTTAACTCAGAAAGTATGCAGATAAAAACTGAATGACTGTGTCTCAGGGATGTTTTAGAGAGGGTCCATGCATTGGGAAAGAGCTTGGTTCTTTCTACTACTAAAGGTTTAGAATTATTTTTGTGTGTGGTATTGTGTGATAGTCCAGTACGATAAAATAAAAGCAATATATTTAGGAAAGGATACTTAGATACTATTTCTGAAAAGGGAAATAGAGAAAAAAATTGCATCCATATTATCATTATATCATTTGCCAGTATATGTAGTGCAGAAAACTATTTAAACTTAAGAAACTATTTAAGATGTGCTATGCAGAATGTAGGAACCAACCTGAATTAAGCAGGAAGAGATTGAAGAGGATTCGAGTCATTGGGAAAGCCTTCATGAAACGGTTGGTTGTTTAACTGGGCCTCAGGAAAAGGTTGGAATGAGGACCTGTGAAGGGGGACGTCCCTCTGGTGAGGGCTGAGGCTTGAGGACCAGCCGGAGGAGGTTGCCAGAGCCTGGCCTGTGGTGGGTACGGGGAGGAAGCTGAGTGATTGGGCTCACCATTTCCTCTGTGTGCGCTACATAATGATCAAGGGATCAATCCAAGAAGAGATATAAAAATTATAAATATATATGCACCCAACATAGGAGCACCTCAATACATAAGGCAACTGCTAACAGCTATAAAAGAGGAAATTGACAGTAACACAATAATAACGGGGGACTTTAACACCTCACTTACACCAACGGACAGATCATCCAAACAGAAAATTAATAAGGAAACACAAGCTTTAAATGACACAATAGACCAGATAGATTTAATTGATATTTATAGGACATTCCATCCAAAAACAGCTGATTACACTTTCTTCTCAAGTGCACGCAGAACATTCTCCAGGATTAGATCACATCTTGGGTCACAAATCAAGCCTCAGTAAATTTAAGAAAACTGAAATCTTGTCAAGCATCTTTTCTGACCACAACGCTATGAGATTAGAAATCAGTTGCAGGGAAAAGAAACGTAAAAAACTCAAACGCATGGAGATGAAACAATACATTACTAAATAACCAAGAGATCACTGAAGAAATCAAAGAGGAAATCAAAAAATACCTGGAAACAAATGACAATGAAAACACGACAATCCGAAACCTATGGGATGCAGCATAAGCAGTTCTAAGAGGGAAGTTTATTCCAATACAATCCTACCTCAAGAAACAACAAACATCTCAAATAAACAGTCGAACCTTACACCTAAAAGAACTAGAGAAAGAAGAACAAACAAAACCCAAAGTTAGTAGAAGGAAAGAAATCATAAAGATCAGAGCAGAAATAAATGAAATAGAAACAAAGAAAACAATAGCAAAGATCAATAAAACTAAAAGCTGGTTCTTTGAGAAGATAAAAAAAATTGATAAATCATTAGCCAGATTCATCAAGAAAAAGAGGGAGAGGACTCAAATCATTAAAATTAGAAATGAAAAAGGAGAAGTTACAACAGAAACCGCAGAAATGCAAAGCATCCTAAGAGACTACTACAAGCAACTCTATGCCAATAAAATGGGCAACCTGGAAGAAATGGACAAATTCTTAGAGAGGTATAACCTTCCAAGACTGAACCAGGAAGAAAGAGAAAATATGAACAGACCAATCACAAGTAATGAAATTGAAACTGTGATTAAAAATCTTCCAACAGACAAAAGCCAGGGACCAGATGTATTTACAGGTGAATTCTATCAAACATTTAGAGACGAGCTAACACCCATCCTTCTCAAACTCTTCCAAAAAATTGCAGAGGAAGGAGCACTCCCAAAGTCATTTTATGAGGCCACCATCACCCTGATATCAAAACCAGAAAAAAAAGAAAATTACAGACCAATATCACTGATGAACATAGATGCAAAAATCCTCAACAAAATACTAGCAAACAGAATCCAACAACACATTAAAAGGATCATACACCATGATCAAGTGGGATTTATCCCAGGGATGCAAGGATTCTTCCATATACGCAAATCAATCAATGTGATACACCACATTAACAAACTGAAGAAGGAAAACCATATGATCATCTCAATAGATGCAGAAAAAACTTTTGACAAAACTCAACACCCATTTCTGATAAAAACTCTCCAGAAAGTGGGCATAGAGGGAACCTACCTCAACGTAATAAAGGCCATATATGACAAACCAACAGCAAACATCGTTCTCAATGGTGAAAAACTGAAAGCATTTCCTCTAAGATCAGGAACAAGACAAGGATGTCCACTCTCACCACTATTATTCAACAGTTTTGGAAGTCCTAGCCACAGCAATCAGAGAAGAAAGAAATAAAAGGAATACAAATTGGAGAAGAAGAAGTAAAACTGTCACTGTTTGCAGATGACATGATACTATACATAGAGAATCCTAAAGATGCCACCAGAAAACTACTGGAGCTAATCAGTGAATTTGGTAAAGTTACAGGATACAAAATTAATGCACAGAAATCTCTTGCATTCCTATACACTAATGAAAAATCTGAAAGAGAAATTAAGGAAACACTCCCATTTACCACTGCAACATAAAGAATAAAATACCTAGGAATAAACCTACCTAGGGAGACAAAAGACCTGTATGCAGAAAACTATAAGACACTGATGAAAGAAATTAAAGATGATACAGAGAGATGGAGAGATATACCATGTTCTTGGATTGGAAGAATTAATATTGTGAAAATGACTCTACTACCCAAAGCAATCTACAGATTCAATGCAATCCCTATCAAATTACCAATGGCATTTTTTACAGAACTAGGACAAAAAATCTTAAAATTTGTATGGAGACACAAAAGACCCCAAACAGCCAAAGCAGTCTTGAGGGAAAAAAATGGAGCTGGAGGCATCAGGCTCCCAGACTTCAGACTATACTACAAAGCTACAGTAATCAAGACAATATGGTACTGGCACAAAAACAGAAATATAGATCAATGGAACAGGATAGAAAGCCCAGAGATAAACAAACACACCTATGGTCAACTAATCTATGACAAAGGAGGCAAGGATATACAATGGAGAAAAGTCTCTTCAATAAGTGGTGCTGGGAAAACTGGACAGCTACATGTAAAAGAATGAAATTAGAACACTGCCTAACACCATACACAAAAATAAACTCAAAATGGATTAGAGACCTAAATGTAAGACAGGACACTATAAAACTCTTATAAGAAAACATAGGAAGAGCACTCTTTGACATAAATCACAGCAAGATCTTTTTTGATCCACCTCCTAGAGTAATGGAAATAAAAACAAAAATAAACAAATGGGACCTAATGAAACTTAAAAGTTTTTGCACAACAAAGGAAACTACAAACAAGACGAAAAGACAGCCCTCAGAATGGGAGAAAATATTTGCAAATGAATCAACGGACAAATCTCCAAAATATATAAACAGCTCATGAAGCTCAATATTAAAAAAACAAACAACCCATTCCAAAAATGGGCAGAAAACCTAAATAGACATTTCCCCAGATAAGACATACAGATGGCCAAGAAGCACATGAAAAGCTGCTCAACATCACTAATTATTAGAGAAATGCAAATCAAAACTACAATGAGGTATCACCTCACACCAGTTAGAATGGGCATCATCAGAAAATCTACAAACAACAAATGCTGGAGAGGGTGTGGAGGAAAGGGAACCCTCTTGCACTGTTGGTGGGAATGTAAATCGATAGAGCCATTATGGAGAACAGTATGGAGGTTCCTTAAAAAACTAAGAATAGAACTACCATACGACCCAGCAATCCCACTACTGGGCATATACCCAGAGAAATCCATAATTCAAAAAGACACATGCACCCCAATATTCATTGCAGCACTATTTACAATGGCCAGGACATGGAAGCAACCTAAATGCCCAATGACAGATGAATGGATAAAGAAGATGTGGTACATATATACAATGGAATATTACTCAGCCATAAAAAGGAACGAAATTGGGTCATTTGTAGAGACGTGGATGGATCTAGAGACTGTCATACAGAGTGAAGTAAGTCAAAGAGAAAAACAAATATCATATATTAACGCATATATGAGGAACCTAGAAAAATGGTACAGGTGAACTGGTTTGCAGGGCAGAAATTGAGACACAGATGCAGAGAACAAACATATGGCACCAAGGGGGGAAAGTGGCGGGGGGTGGGTGTGGTGGTGGTGGTGGGATGAATTGGGAGATTGGGATTGATGTGTATACACTAATATGTATAAAATGGATAACTAATAAGAACCTGCTGTGTACAAAAATAAATAAAACAAAGTTCAAAAAATGAATAAATAAATACAAATAAAGAACAATTGCATATTTCAAAAAAAAGACTCCTGCTTCTTTGAGGATAAAAGATAATTATGGGCTGCTTAAATACCTTGTTGTTGTGTTGCTTTAGGGAAAAACAATTAGATAGTCTTGCCGTGTGCAGAGTAGATGGAATGGAGGTTTTTCATTCCATTAACACTCATTCCATGAGTCATTCTAAATTCTTGAAAGTATGCCAATGAACCCCAGTTAATGTACCACAACTGCCACTGGTAGCATTTTGCCTCTGCAAGTAATCAACAATACTGTAATCACTTATTTCACAAAGAAATTGAGGTTGCATTGTTTATTTTATTTTATTTTTTTTACTATTCTGTTTTAATATTGTTATCATTCCTTTTTATGATAAGGCATATTGGTCTCTGTCCTAAAGAATTGAGGGCCTTCCTTGGTGGCAAAGTGGTTAAGAATCTGCCTGCCAATGCCAGGGACACAGGTTCAAGCCCTGGTCTGGGAAGATCCCACATGCCACAGAGCCAACTAACCCCGTGCGCCACAACCACTGAGCCTGTGCTCTAGAGCCCGCGTGCCGCAACTACTGAAGCTTGCGCGCCTAGAGCCCATGCTCCATAACAAGAGAAGCCACTGCAATGAGAAGCCCACGCACCACAACAAAGAGTGGCCCCACTCATCACAACTAGAGAAAGCCCCCGCACAGCAACGAAGACCCAATGCAGCCAAAAATAAATAAATAATAAATAAATTTTAAAAATTAAAAAAAAAAAAGATTTGAGAAAGAGGAGACTTTAGAGTTCCCAAACTGAATGTGCGAATATTGATATTGAAAATAGTATTGTTGCTTTTTTGAATTGACAGTGGTAATCTAGAAGTGTTCTAAAGAGGTTGTATTAATTGCATATATACATATTTGAGTATTCGAGATTTTTATCAGACTTAAGAGGGCTTCCAACAAAAGGTCTATAAAAATAATCCTTCCAGTCCTATGACCCCATGAAATCTAAGAGTAATTTACATCCAGAATAATTTACACTGGGAAAATGAGGTTGACCAGAGGATTCCTGAGGTTTACTGCTTGCCGCCTAATATAAGGCAAAGCTGATGAAAAAGAAGGGGAAATATCAAATACAAACGTCTTTCAATCAAAATAATCTAATAGCCCAGTGATTAAAATCTATCACACAAATTTGGTATGAAACGTCTGCCTATTAGAGAAATCCATTACAGCAGTTGATCTAATAGAATATCAATGGAATGCTGAATTTGTTCTGTAAAGAAATAGGCTGGCTGTACCAAGCCATATTTAAGGATTACTCCATAATTTATTTGGGATGGGAAAAACTTATTTGAGTCAATGGACTTTAGTCAGCTGTCTGAGATCCATATTTAACTAGTTTACAAAAAAGTGGTATTTAATGGAAAGATCTCAGGGTAGCTGACATAACTGAAAAAAGAGTAGGACAACCACATCACAAGGAGGGCAGGGAGGAATGCAGGGAGGCCAGGAATCCCTGAAAAAGAAACTCCAACTTTCCAGGACTTCATCTATCTCTTTTGGTTTCTACTTTGGTTTCTACTTCTCTTGGTACTGGTTATTTATCTGTTTATTTATTTGGTTGTGCTAGGTCTTAGTTGTGGCAGGCAGGCTCCTTAGTTGTGGCTCACTGGCTCCTTAGTTGCAGTTTGCCAGCTCCTTAGTTGTGGCAGGTGGGCTTCTTAGTTGCGACAGGTGGGCTCTTTAGTTGTGGCTTGCCAGCTCCTTAGTTGCAGCATGTGGGCTCCTTAGTTGTGGCTCCTGGGCACCTTAGTTGTGGCTTTCCAGATCCTTGGTTGTGGCACCTGGGCTCCTTAGTTGTGGCATGTGAACTCTTAATTGTGGCATGCATGTGGGATCTAGTTTCCTGACCAGGGATCGAACCCAGGCCCCCTGCATTGGGAGCATGGAGTCTTAACCACTGCGCCACCAGGGAAGTCCCTCTTGGTGCTGGTTTTATTTTCTTCCACTACATACCAGCTTTCTCCACTTGGCAGTTAATGGAGCTGTTGACACCTTGCTTAGGAGGTTCCCATTTTACAGCTTCTTTCATCAGGGAGACAAAACTGACTCTTTTTCCCAGATCCATTTCAAAAAATACTGGGGAAGACGGTGATTGACTGTTTCAGGTGGTTGCTCAGCCTTGGTCCAATCAGCTGTGACAAGGAGGGTGGGATGATGTAAGAACAGGTCAGCTCCCATCATAACCACATGGTTAGATCTGGGAGGAGAGCAGTAATTTCCAGAATAAGGGAGGGAATGCATTTGCCAGAAGATGGAGGTAAATGGCTGGGTGAGGGCTCCTAATATGATGGTCATCTTATCCTTGTTTGTTTAATACTCTTTGTGCCCACTTCTGGTTTTAAATCCAAGGTAGGGAATTCTGTGCTAGATGTTCTATAGTCATCATCACATAAGCTGCAGGGACCTTGCATTCTCTACATCTTAGAAAGTAAAATTGCCTGAGTGTTTCCTGGGTCCCACACTTGGCTAGATGGTGGGGCTATTTTGCTTCTGTCATTGATTAGCTTGAATTGCAAAAGGAAAGGGAAAAGATAGGCTGACAGGTGGTATTTGCAATAGGTGCAGAAGAGGATTTGAGAGTCTCCTAGTACAAGTCTTCTTCCTACTCCTCCTCCCTCCACTCTGCTCCTACCAGCCAAGGAACCTGTGTGGTCCTCACAAGTAGACTGCAAACCTCCCAGCAGGCAGGAACAATAGCATGTGTGTCTTTAAATCCTGGGAAGCTCTACATACAGTCCTTACACAGGGCAAAAGTGTAACAAATATCTGTGGATTTGATGTTTGAACCAAGTTTAATCTGTATAAAAAAGTCAGAGGTGTAGTTGGAGCTATATGGTGATTTGTAAATATCCTCAAATGTGAGCAGTTTACATCTAATATGCATATTGCTATTGTGTCCAAATGAAAAGAACAGGGCAGAATCCTATCTGTAATTCTGTTTGTCAACTACATAATGTATTTTAAAGAAGAATATTATATATCTATAGCAATTTTAATTATTCACCAGTAACGAATAAATCTGAGTCCCTGCTTAAGATCTTAAGTCCCATGCAAGATTTGTATGATTCAAGCATATTATCTCTTACAGGCAGACACTAATGAGTCCTATGAAGGTAAAAGACTCCAGAAATAGAAGCAGAATCCAAACAAATGTGTTTATTAGTCTCACTTGTCTTCTGAGGATAGATAAGTTGAATCTTGAGCTGGACACATGTCCCGATTTGAAGTTTTTTAAAACATAGAGATTATATTTTAACAGAAATCTTGACAATAAATAGATTGTTACCATTTGTTGTAGAAAAGAATGTGTTCCTGATGCTTACTGTGAAGATTCTCAAAGATACATTGCAGTTTTTCCTAAATGGAAATTTTAAAATTATTTTCTCATGATTTTACAAGTAACATTCTCATTGTAGAAAATTTAAACAATTCAGAAATGAATATTAATATAAACAATTTAAATTCAGCATAATTCTATTTCCTAGAAATAATAGCTATTAACAATTTGATATATATTTATTCATTTTGCTTAGCAAAACTGTGTAGCAATTAGTATATGACAAGCACTTACCTAAGCACTTTGTAATTGTTCCTCATTTAATCCTCATGACAACCCTATAAGATAGGTATTATTTCCCTATTTACAGAGGAGGGAAAGGAGTCTCAGAGGCATTAGTAACTTGCAAAAAGATACATAGCTATAAGTGGCAGAGTCCAGATTCAAACACAGTCTGACTCCAGAGTCCATGCTCATAATTATATATCAGGCCTTTCTATACCCTTCCGGATAGCTGTTTATGCATATAATAAAAATATATGCAATGTGTTTCCAAGGTCATTCATCTCCTGCAGTCAACCTTTTCTTTAATACCTACTTAAAATGGCTCAAGATTCCATTCCACATGAAGCGGGAAGTCCAGTGTGCGCCGTTTCTGGGACTGCCCGGAGGTATTCATGCTCCAGGACGTGGTCTTCTGAATCCTACTCCTTTGCAGCATCCTGTCTATGCATTTGCTTTCCTCTGTCTTCGTCTCTGGTCACCGCCCTCTTTCTCCTTTTCCCCAAAGTACCGCTAACATAAACAAGACAGTTATGTGTAGAGAACTTTTCCTGAAAACTTGGGGGTAAAAGAGAGAATTATGAATTAGAAAAAAAATTAACACAAGGCTTACAATGATTGTTCTCAAAGCCCGAGGGAAAATAGAAATGTGAAAAATTTCAAAGTAACCCCTCTTTGGGCGCACTCCAGCTCCTGATAGTACTGTCTGGTCTTGTGAACTACATACTTTCTTTCAGATGCTTTTGCTTGATTACTTTCTTCTCTCTCTGAAATCCTTGCCCCCTTATTATCCAGGCTGTCACCCCCAAACACCAGATCGTTCTTCCCTTATAATGCAGAGCGATTTAGTTCTACTTCTAAATTTATCTTTCCTTTTCATGCCCAGCAAGCTCTATTTTGCACAGCAAAAATATTTTATGGTGGAAGCCTGTTGTTTTCCCAGCAGTTCTCAGTGGTGCTGGTGACTGGGGTGGGGGGAATTTCATCCTCCAGAATACTTCCTTGTGTGACAACAAAGAATTACCCAGCTCCAAATGTCAATAGTGCTGAGGCTGAGAAACCCTGGTGTACAAAAGTGTCTACCTTCCTTTTGGGGATTGTTTTCCTTCACTTGGATGATGCAGTTTTGGTGGCACCGTGGTACCTATTCTCTGACTAATGTCGAGTCCCTTGCCAGGCTGAATCTCATTTTGGAGCCCTAACTCCATGGCCATATGACCAGGAATGGGCATTTGGATCAATCTGGACCAATCCTTGCCTAGGAATGTATCCTACAGCTGCACTCCTGCATGTGTGCACGGGGATTGACCAGGATGTTCATGCAGCATTGTTTATAATAACAAAGGTCTGTAAACATCCAAGTGTTCAGCAGTAGGTGACTGATTAAAGTATGGTCAAGTCATACAAAAAAAGTGCCATATGGTAGTTTGTACTGGGTTAACCAAGTAAAGTTAGATCTATATTTCCCAGAATCCCCTTTCCTTAAGATTCTGAGTTAGAAATGGCCACAAGAGGCGTTGGTAGGAGACTTGGAGGTGGCAATGAACAGCACCATTAGTCTCTTACGGTCCTGGGGGCAAGATGTGGTGACAGACAGGCTCAGCGGTGCCTGTGGCTTCCAACCAGCCCTCATTCTTTGCTCCATGTTCAGCTTTTCCTCCTGACTGGTGCTTTGCTGCAGACCCTCAGAGGGACTAGCTTACCATGTCCTTTTCCCCCACTTCCCTTTGTGGTCCTGCTTTGGCAGTGGGACCTGCCTAGCTTCTTAGATTGACTGGTTGGTGACCCCTCTGCATTGTGAAGTCCCTCTTTCAGATCTTTACTTCCCCAGCTCCTCCCACACTTGTATAAGGTCTGATTCCTCTAATACATCTCTAATACCGTAACTCTAAATGGTTTTGCTTCCTTGATTGAACACTGACTGACACACTATATAACCTTTAAAAGCAACGAGGCAGCACTATATACTGACATGAATTGATCTCCCAGATATATTAAGTGAAAAGGACAAGGTGCTAAACTGATGAAAAATATTACAGATAAAGCTAGAGTCCTCTTTGACCAATAACTCTAATTCTGGTTCTCATTTCTTTTCCCTAGAGGTAAATACTGTTATTAGCTCCAAATCAATTCTTTATGGTCTGGGGAAAAGTTCTCAGCAAATTATAACTCATATAGGATTATTTTGTTGACATGTAAGTAACATACAATAAAACACAGATTTTCAGTGCTCACACTGATGAATTTTGATAACTGTATACATCCAAACAAGGTATAGAACATTTATAACCCCCTTCCCTTGTGCTCTTTTCTAGTCAGTTATTCTACCCACTTTGCAACCACTATCTCATTTCTGTCTCTATAGATTGGTTTTACCTGTATTTGGCTTTCATATAATTTGAATTACATAGTATGTATTCGTTTGAGTCTGGCTTCTTTTAATTAGCATAATGTTTTTGAGATTTGTCCATGTTGTTTTGTGTATCAGTAGTTCATTCTTTTTATTTTATTTTATTTTTTAAATTTTGGCTGTGTTGGGTCTTCGTTTCTGTGCGAGGGCTTTCTCTAGTTGCGGCAAGCGGGGGCCACTCTTCATCGCGGTGCGTGCGCCTTTCACTATCGCGGCCTCTCTTGTTGCGGAGCACAGGCTCCAGATGCGCAGGCTCAGTAGTTGTGGCTCACGGGCCTAGTTGCTCCGTGGCATGTGGGATCTTCCCAGACCAGGATTCGAACCCGTGTCCCCTGCATTGGCAGGCAGATTCTCAACTACTGCGCCACCAGGGAAGCCCAGTAGTTCATTCTTTAATGGTTGAGTACTATTTCATTGTATGTATATGCTACAGTTTGTTTATCTACTTTCCTGTTCATGGACGTTTGGGTCATTTCCAGTTTGGGCCTGTATAACTTCTTATAGGGTTTTAAATGTAACTGAAAAAAGATTGCTGAGGCCATTATTAGTGGTATTTTTAAAATTATGCAAAATTCAACCTTAATTTTTCCAGAGAACTTTACTTCCTTCTACAAAGAATCATAAATGAGGTAAGAAGTTATGACTTCTATATTTTCCCAGAGCCTTACATAATTCTGGGCAAGAAGATAGATGAATTTATTTTTACTTTATAAATGAAAGAATCATGTTAAGTTTTTTTTTTAACATCTTTATTGGAGTATAATTGCTTTACAATGGTGTGTTAATTTCTGCTTTATAACAAAGTGAATCAGCTCTACATATACATATATCCCCATATCTCCTCCCTCTTGTGTCTCCCTCCCACACTCCCTCTCATGTTAAGTTTTTAAATGACTTCCAGAGTCATAGAGGGGGTCACTCAGTGAATCCATGAGCAGAAGCCAGGCGTGGTGACTCCAGAGTGCCAGCTAGAAGACCATAATATATTTATCCAGACCCATGGTCCTCTGAAAAGCGTAGAATGCTGGATCCCAGGCAGCAGATCATAAAGACAAGTCTTGAATGCAGTTTTTAAAAGTATGGAAAGAACAATAAGACAGTTCTAAGCTTGCACCAGAACATAATTTTTCTGTGACATGGTGATGAAAATCTTTCCTAGAATTATGACAGCTGAACTAAAAGTTTCTAGATAATCAAAGCATAGTAATAAACCTAGAGCCAAAGTTGGCAACCCCCTGCCCCCGTTTTCTTTCCTGTGGTTGGATTTAAATGGAATTTTTACTTTTAACTAAAACTAGATCATTAAGACCATTGGAACTCTGTGACTTAGAGTGTTTGGTGTTTGTTGGGAATTTGAAATAAAAAGGTTTTTGCTATTCCGTAAACTTTAAAGATAAATGGATTGTTTTCCTTATAACATCTAGTGTTAATTAAGTGGCGCTGATGCAATTAATAGCATCAAGAACATAATTATGTTTCTTATAATGATGTAATTACATAATTGTTTTAATAGGTTAAGTGATCTGCCTAATCTTTTATCTGTTTTTTTGCATCGGCTTTATCTTGATTTCTTCTTTGTGAGATACTTTTAGTGCTTTAAAAATTTGATATATACTTTTGTTAAGTTCATTTGCTAATGAAAAAGTATACTTTTCAATAACTGGAGATTTTCATAAAGATCATAAAAGACATAATATTAAAAGATGTGCTCTTATGATAGCTGTTGTTAAATCAAATGTGTTGATGAATTTTGAATTTGACTGTTAAATGTCCATGCTAATGAGGGGCTTAGAAAACAATAAGCATTTGCTGAATCTATTTTTAAGGAAGTCTCAATTAATATAACTGATTCTTTTAAATCTCCTGAAAGAAGGCATTTCATTGCAATATGATCTGGGCTCAAAGTTTAAGATCTGCAATAATTTATTATGCTTTTAGAGTCTAGTCTTGAACAATTTAATATCATTGTGACAGGTATTTATTTACCATTGAAGTAGGAATCATTATTTGCTGACACTTTATGATTTTTCTTCAAGTAGTCCTATTAGATATGATAGGAATAAATCAACTTAATTTCATAATGATGCTCATACTTTATTCTCCCCACAGAGGCAGCAAAGCAGCGTTGTTCCTTGTTACATATCTTAGCTTTTTTCCCCCCAATGCTGTTTTTTAGTTTGTGACTCATTGGTAAAAATATGAATGGATCCTAATTTAAAACACACTCAGAATATTCTTTAAAGGAGCTACATTTGAGTAGGTCAGTGCTCTTGAAGGATTGCTTTCACCCAAATGCAGTATCTGCTTGGTGTTTTTGTGCCACAGAATAATAGATTTAATGCATTTTCAGTGTTGTTATTCACCTGTAAGGCCTTTGCCTTTATTTTCTGTTCTTTCTGCAAATTAACTGACCAGCACAAGGTCAGAACCAGATTTGGAGCTTTGAATCTGACAGCCATGAGGGTAATTTATTCCCTGAGCCAAGCCAGGCTTCTTTTTTAGTGAAGGAGTCAGTTGAGGGCTCAGCTTTCCCTCTTCGAGATAACTGTTCTCTGAGGCAGTAAGTCACATCCCTTGGAAGGGGGTGGAGGAGGGCAAAATGGATAAAGGGGGGTCAACTGTAGGGTGACAGATGGAAACAAAACTTTCAGTGCTGAGCACACTGTAGTGTATACAGAAGTCGAAATATACTATTGTACCCATGAAATTGTGTAATGTTATAAACCAATGTTACCTCAAAAAATGTTCATCTTTATTATCGTTTCATGTATCCTAACAGTGCAGACTGATAGCATCTTTGTGAGGGAGGTCTACCGAAATCAGGCTGCTCTATAAAGCCAGGCATCTGATTTTATAGAGCCAGGCTCCCTCCGTATTAATCATGTAGTTATAGAGGGACTGAAAGTCACAGATGACAATGCATGTGTGAAAAGAACACACAAGTTCTGAGATTTGGCTGAATGAGAAAGTGCTCTGTCCAGTGTCATGATGTCTTCTCTGACCCCACCTGGATTCCTCCAGCACTCACAGTCTAAATCAGCACATATTTCAGGACTTATACAGAGTACCATCTGGTAACATCACTTACTACTAGGCTATTCATCTTGTCTCCTTCAGTAAATATTGACCTGTTTGTAAGTGGGGAGCAAGTCATGTCGTTAGTATCCCTCAATGGCTGCTTTAACACTGGCTGCAGAAACTTTTCCTAAGGATTTGGTGTGTAATCATAGACATATCCTTTCTTGCCCAGCGGTACCTACTGTGTGATTTATGCAGCATCACAGCATGGCTATTAAGAGCTTGGGTTCTAGAATCAGACTGCATTGGTTCTTCTGATTGTGACCTGTGGGATCTGAGACAAATTCCTTAACCTCCTTGGGCCTCATCTGTAAATGAGAGATGAGTTTCCTCATCTGTAAATGAGAATAATAATGGCTACTACCTTGTAGGGTTGATAAGAGCTTTAGATGAGTTAACATGTGTGAACCACAGAAAACAGTGCCTGGAGAAGAAAAAGGGTTCACTATTGCTATTTCCAAGAAATACCTAAGCCTCTAGGGTCTTGACCTTTACGTTGGTCATAATTTATGAGTTTGGGAAACCTGAAGATTCTATTCACAGCTGGCCTGGGACCTCTGTGAGCAATTTTGGGTCATAATGGAGTGATATGGTTCTGGAAAGTTCCCAATTGGTCAGATGAATATAAATGATGAATGGAGTTGAGCTATGACTACAACCCTTTGTTTGGAAGAATTTTGGCTCAAGATTAAGGTGAAGTAAATTTGACTCAGCAGTCATTGCAACAGGTTGGCACTATGTACTCAAAGTTCTGTTATCTCAGCAAGAAATAATTAAGGAAAATCCATCAGAGGATCCCAAAGATCAATAAAATCTTGGATTTAAAATCTCCTTTAGCCAAGTTCTTTTAAAGTTGTTGTAGGTTCCTTAGTTGAAATCCAGTCACCTCCAGTTTTGGTTAAATAATCACGTGGTTCTGAACTACAAATGGTAATGGAGAATGTGGTGGCTTGTCTCCAAAGATGGCCCCCATGAAGTCTGCTTTCCAGTACTCACACTTGTTCAGTCTTCTCCCCAGGCCTCTAGAATGGCTGTGAGACTTGCTTTTGACCCATAGAATGGAGTGGATGGGACACTCCGAGTCTAGGTCATAAGAAGGCTCAGAGTTTTCACCTGTCCTCCTGGAATGCCATCTCTAAAGGAAGCCAGACAAGAACTCCAGCTGTCCAGAGACAGCCATGTTGGAAAGCAGTGGTGTACCGAGACAATGGGAGTGGTCCACCTAGAGTATAGAAAAAAGAGGGCGCATTGTCTGTTGAGAATTTAGAAACAATATTAAAACCAACAAAAAGTCAGTCTGCTTTTTATTATTACCATGCATGGGCAATTCTGAAAAACTGTCAGTGATAAAATATTCCTTCCCATGAGTGGCTCACTCCCACTTTCTCTCTCACCCATCCTATCGCTACAAGCCAGTGCCGTGAAGCCAAGCTAGCTGTGTGGAAAGAGAGAAGTTGGGTCAGCCTCCAGCTCTCCAGCCATCCCAGCCCAAGCACCAGGCACATGAGAAAAGAAGCCATTGTGGATGTCCAGCCCAGTCTGGCTTTCAGAAGACTCCAGCCCCTTGCTGTCATCTGACTGAAATTGCATGAAAGATCAAAAGCCACAACCATCAGGTTGAACCTAGTCAAACCATGGAACTCTAAGAGAGTTGTTTTTGGCTACTAAATTTTGGATTGGTTTGTTATGCAGCAATTGATAATACAGAACAGAGAAGATACATGTAAGAAGGAAAAATCTTCTCAGAGAGGCTCTTTTTTTTTTCTTTCTCCTTCTAAGGATAAAATAGAGCCCAAGTATCCTTTGCTGTGTAGCATATTGAGAGATCAACATATCTTGATATTAACAGAGGCCAAAAATATTGATTTCACCACTAGATGGAAATTATATCTATGTAAATGTTGCTAAGCAACAACAGATCAAAACCCCATAAAGGAGTGACCATAAAATACAAAACATTTGGTCAGCCTAATAAGCTCCTGCTGCACTTCTTTTTTGAAAACCTGGTTAAAGGAAGAAGGGATGTCCACAGTGTGTGTGGGGAGAAAGGTCTCTAGGGACTTGAAAAGGACATCATTACCATTTGCCTGAAATGATGAGCAAAATCATGAGTGAAATGAAGTGCCAACACATGACCTTAAAAAACGGTCATTGTTAGTGATTTAAAAGCATGATAATCTTTAGGAATAAATAGTAGCAGTACTGGGAACTTTGTAAGGGTTAAAATCTTTTCCCTTGAAATACCTCAAAGCTTTAAAAATCTATTAAAACACCCAAACTAATATGCAATAATGCCTTTCTGAGCTTTACAAGCACATTCTTAGATGATGAGCAAATTCAGTATATTTTTTGGGAGGGACAATCAAAAGGTCAGTGGAGGCTATAAACTTTTCTTTTGGTTGATCAGAGAGGCAGGCTGAGAAAGTGAATCTTACTGAGGGCTTTGGGAATAGCCTAGTAACAGGTGCACAGGGAAACATTCATAGTCAGAATAAAGTCTCTGCCCCTTAACCGTTCTTTACCAGCAGTTATTTTCATTATTTCCTCTGGGTGACCTTTCATCCCTCCATGTTTTCTGATAATTAGGTTTTCAAAATTAAAAACATAGGAAAAAGAAAGGAAAGCTCAATAGAAGACAAATAGGAATTGAATGTATGTATTTTCAATATATTTTAGCAAAACCTGCGTGTACCCCCAAACACATAAGTACATTATTAAGGAACCCACAAATATCCAGAGTCTTTGCTGAGACATGGGCAGTGGGTAGGTAACCCTGCCCAGTGAGTAAGAAACGTGCTCTCTGCCTGCCAGCGTTGCCGTAGGGAGTGCGCTCTCAGTCGCGCACGGCTAGAGCAGACCCACCAAATCCCACGTAAGTGGTCAGAGCACAAATGAGGCTGTCGGTGGGTAGTCCTACCCTATTCATGAGCTTTTTCAGAACAATTTTCATTACTTTTTTTAAATACTGTTTTTGGCAAACACTTGATACTTGAAATAAAAAATGCATGAGTCACCTACTGGGATAGGCACAGTGTGTGGTTCATTGAATTTAGCTAAATTGTGAGTCATCCATCAATAGTCCTCTTGGTGAACATACTTGTAATAATTTCACACGTTACAAACAAAAATAGGTATGATTTTCAAGATTCTTGAAGCTATTCCCCTTGGGGATTTTTTGGATTGTGTTTAGCGTTTTTTGTTTTGCTAGGTGGCGAGAAAATCGTCAGCCTTGTTTACAGATGGATACAAGTCTCGTCTGTGTCATGTTGTAAAAGAACTTTGATTTGGGAGGCTTGGGGCAGAATATGGAACTGGAGTCATGAGCTGGGGGAAATAAGAAAACTTAATGATTAATATTTGTCCTTGTCAGATCATTGGCTTTTAAGATTAATTTCGGCATCTGATAAATGATTGGCTCCACTCTCAGAAGAAAAATCTCAGAGCTGCAAGAATATATACACGTGCCCCTTTTTCTCCCTGAATAGGGAGAGCAGAGCAGGGTGGTTACGAGTATCTGTGCACTACTGCCCTCTATCGGATGGCACTAGCGTTTCTCCGTACCTGTGCCCAAATTGGGTGTGTGCTCCTGGTCGGGTGGCAGGTGACCCAGGCAAATAAGTAGTGTTGAACTAAGGCTGATTTTTTAAAAATAGTTGGCCTGTATAAGCTAAAAGAGATCTCCCTCTGGCCAGATCAGTAAGAGTTTAGTGTTTCTGTCCTGAATGTCCTTGCTTCCGTTCTGGTGTCTGCCCAGTGAGAGACTGGCATCTGCTGTTGAATGGCATGACAGATGTTGTCATTAAACTTCTTTGCCTTTTCAAGAAGTGAAAATAATCATAAAAAAAGTGTTCTTTTTTTCTGTTTTTGATAAGTGCAATAAAGCCATTAAAAGGGCTTTTGCTTTTGGCTACAACCAGAGGTGAAAGTTTTTTTATAAAAAGTGAAAAGTGGATATAAGATGAGAAGTTATGGTTCTTTGCAAAGGATGCTTAAAGTGCCCATGTCAGTAAGATGTGTGCAGGAGTCTCAGGAAACTGGTTGGGAAGTTTGCTCTGTTTTGGCCCTCCTTCACTTTCCGCAGGGTAGCAGGACTAAGTGTCCAGGCCCGAGCCTTGGGGTCATGTCCTGCTGCTACTGGCTAGGTACCTTGGGAAAGTTGTGTGGCTTCTGAAACCTCATTTTTCTCATGTGTAAAATGAGACCTTTGGAATAGATGAGTTCTTAGGGCCATTTCATTTCTGAGATGCAGTAAATGATCTTTTTCTCCCTAGATGATAATGTAAGCACAAAGAATAACTATTTTAATATCATACACACACACTTAAACAAATCACTTTCCTTTCAAAAAGCAAACACAGTGTGTTCACTGTGATAATTTAACACCAGGTTATGTGGTGGTGGAAACAGCTTTGGCCTCTGCGATTCTCTAGTTGGCTCATGGACCAGCTGCGCTGGACAAACATCCTTGCCCCTCGGCCAAGTTGGAGTCTCTAGGGCCAGCAGATGGCGCAGTTGCACAGGCCACACATTTTCCAGGCTCCCAAGGTAAATGGTACTGATTAGCATCTGGAAATAATAGCTACTGTTTGAACAAATTGCGGTAGTTCCCAGGTTACTAAAACCATGGCACTGTGTGAGCTGGCACATTTGCTATTATTTAAAATGGTTAGGAAGGTTGTTAATCTGTAGAACACTTTCCAGTCTACAGCATCTTTCACATGAGCATCAAAAAGCCTTTAATAAATTGGCTTTTTTTTTTTCTGGTAGAGAAATTAGGTCAGAGCATAAGTTGGCTAAGATCACAGCAGAGCTAGTCCAAATAATTCAGACCATACACCTTAGTGATCTTTTAAAATTGTTCTTATCCTTCCTTTAACACCCACTTCTCTTGGTTGTGGAGGGGAGTGTGTGTGTGGGTGTGTGTGTGTGGTAGGTTGGTTGTATTGGCTAGGGATGTGGGAGGAGGAATTGCACCTTGGGGTGTTGTTGCCTGCCACAGTCATTGTAACTCCGTACCTCCTCAACTTATATGTGGAAGACTCTTGTGGTGATAATAGCTGGCATTTATTGATTACTTGCTTTAAGCCAGGGATTATCTGAGCAGTTCTCATATATTAATCATTTAATCCTTCCAACAGCCTCATAAGGGAAGCAGAGTGGGTAACCTTCCTACAGGAACAAATCTGTACTTTCTAGGCTCTGAATTAAAGTGATAAGGACAACAAACTATTTTTTGGTGATAACAACTTTTGACCACAAATATTTTCTAGCTAATAGATCACGGACTGATTTTTAGTTTTTAAGTTACGGGAACTTTATAGGAGCTTTGGTTATATCATGTCAGCCTTGGTGATACCAGCTTGTGGGGCTATTGTTGGTTTAGAAGAGTTCCTTCCCCAACCTCATGCTTAGAAGGAATGGTTCACCAGAAATGGGAAGGAAGATGTGAATGAAATGAGGAAGTTTGTCTGGCAATTTAATCACTCAAGTGATAAATATTTTCCAAGTGCTCACTTTATACATTAGCCACCAAGCAGCACTAGGGATGTGTAATAAATAAACAACATTTATTTGTTACAAAAGCATACAGCGTGCTACTGTATGCCGGGTACAAGCATTACTTCATGTAATCCTCGCCACAACTATGCTGAGCCCCATTTTACAGATGAGGAAACCAAGGCTAAGAGAGTTTAAGTGACACAGCTAGTAAGTGGCAGAGTTAGAATTCAAACCAGCTCCTGGCTTCTGGTCCATGCTGATAACCGCTAGGCTACCTCTAGTGGGAGGAAGCAGATATGTAGGTGGGAAGTAGAACAGTTTAACCAGAGTCAGTGACAGAAACAAACACTTATAAAGTTGACTTCCTCTCACCTAACAAAAATCCTGATATAGCAAATAACTTCTAAAATAAAAGCAAGAGTAAAAATAGTTAAATTATCTATTAGCCTTGATAAAGGAGAATAAGAACTATAAAGAACAGGAAACTTCAGGGAAACCTACAAATATTTTTTAAATGAGTATTAAAGTTCGTGATATTTAGAGCAAAGGCTAGTCCTTCGTTCTCCCTGAAGACTAAACAGAGAAACTGCGGTCCATCTCACTTGTGTTTGAGTGAACGTCTCGTTGTTCTCCCCGCTCCTGTAATGAAGTCATTCCCCCACGGCACCCTTCCTAGGAGAAAAGCCTCTCCAATATTTATGTGCATGTGAATCACCTGAGGATCTTGATAAAAAATCCAGATTCTGATTCGGTAGGTCTGGAGTGGGGCTTGAGAGCCTCGGTTTCTAACCAGCTGCTGGTGCTGCGGGACTGCACAGAGCTGAGCGGCACTACTCCTCCCCTCCCCGTGTGGTCTGGGAGGGGGGCTGCCACCCCGAGCAGCTGGCACATCACGCTCCCTCCACTCTGCACTCTGCACGAGGCATGAAGTCCAGACTGGGCCAGATAAAGTTCCTACCTGGAATTGTGTTCTCCTGTCCCCAACTCACATGCCTCAGAGAAGCCTGGCCTCAGGTGGAGGCAATGAGGCCCATTAATTGAGAGATTCTGAGAGGAAGAGAAAAGCAGAGGGGAGAGAGAACAGGAGAGAGGCCAGATGACATGCCTTGAGTCCTGGATGCCCTATCCCGGAACATCTCAGTCACACAGCCAATGAATTCCCTTTTTTGCTTAAGCTAATTTGAGTAATTTCTGTTATTTGCAATTAAAAGGGTTCTGCACAATACAGGAGCGATTTAGACTTGATATAAAGGAGAATTCTTTACCGTGGCAGGAGGGTGGCTGCAACTCTTACTGAAGATCCTTAGGAAGGACTGGCCTCATCAGAGGCTGCTGTTAGTTCACGGGAGAATGAGCCAGAGATCCGTGCTGAGAAAAGGTGACGTGTTGTTGCAGGAAGATGACCTAACAGCCGGCCAGATCATGAGGTCACCCTGCTAATGCGCTGAAGGCCCAGAAAGCAGGTGTAGGTCATGACCTGCAGGCTGGGTCCCTGTATCAAGCATCTCTACCTGGACCTGTGACAGTGCCCTGAATCCACCATGATTGCATCTTTCCTTTGGACCACTAAGACTTTCGTGATTGCACCTAGTGTTGACTAGGAGGGTTAGGGAATGGAGCCTGAGGCAGAGAGTGGAGGTTATTTTGGAGGGACTTGCAGGAGTAATGTTGAAGTACTTGTATGGCATGGACCAGTGAAAACAAATACCAGTCACGGTGACATTCCAGGGAGCGTTAGTTGAACACCAGCCATGGTCTCCTGGATGCCCTTTGTAGTAGGTACAGGATCTGCAGTATTTTTGTATTAGTACTGGATTCTCTAGGCATATAGTTTTTCGAAAGAGATTTTTAATAATGTTTATAAATACAATGTTCTTTTACTGTTTGTAAATTAAAAACATCTATTTCCCTCAATATTTTTATACAGGGTGTATTCACTGTCATGCCAGGTGATCACCTTTAGGTTTTCTAGAATAATCTTCAGACTTTTCTCCTATAAAACTAATGGGTCATTGATTAAAGGTTTCCAGTTTTATAATATTGTTAATCTTTTGGATTTTTAGAATGTTAGATAAGTCAAGAGTGATATTATAATTTGGTTTTATTAAACATGATAAAAATCTACCAAAAGAAGCCCAAGGAGAGTCAGTTTTCAGGAGTTACAACCATGGTGGACTCTTATCTTTAGATGTGCTGTTAATTTCACCAGGAATAGAAGAAATTCGTGTCCATTAGTGATGGTGATGGGAAAATTGTGGAGACTTTTTAACTTACTCAAGGCTAGTCACTTTTTTTTTTTTTTAAACATCTTTATTGAAGTATAATTGCTTTACAATGGTGTGTTAGTTTCTGCTTTATAACAAAGTGAATCAGTTATACATATACATATGTTCCCATATCTCTTCCCTCTTGCGTCTCCCTCCCTCCCACCCTCCCCATCCCACCCCTCTAGGTGGTCACAAAGCACCAAGCTGATCTCCCTGTGCTATGCGGCTGCTTCCTACTAGTTATCTGTTTTACATTTGGTAGTGTATATATGTCCATGACACTCTCTTACCCTGTCACATCTCACCCCACCCCCTCCCCATATCCTCAAGTCCATTCTCTAGTAGGTCTGTGTCTTTATTCCCGTCTTGCCACTAGGTTCTTCATGGCCTTTTTTTTTTTTTTCCCTTAGAGTCCGTATATATGTGTTACATACTGTATTTGTTTTTCTCTTTCTGACTTACTTCACTCTGTATGACAGACTCTAACTCCATCCACCTCATTACAAATACCTCCATTTCATTTCTTTTTATGGCTGAGTAATATTCCATTGTATATATGTGCCACATCTTCTTTATCCATTCATCTGTCGATGGACATTTAGGTTGCTTCCATGTCCTGGCTATTGTAAATAGAGCTGCAATGAACATTTTGGTACATGACTCTTTTTGACCTATGGTTTTCTCAGGGTATATGCCCAGTATTGGGATTGCTGGGTCGTATGGTAGTTCTATTTGTAGTTTTTTAAGGAACCTCCATACTGTTCTCCATAGTGGCTGTGTCAATTTACATTCCCACCAACAGTGCAAGAGTGTTCCCTTTCCTCTACACCCTCTCCAGCATTTATTGTTTCTAGATTTTTTGATGATGGCCATCCTGACCGGTGTGAGATGATATCTCATTGTAGTTTTGATTTGCATTTCTCTAATGATTAATGATGTTGAGCATTCTTTCATGTGTCTGTAGGCCATCTGTATATCTTCTTTGGAGAAATGTCTATTTAGGTCTTCTGCCCATTTTTGGATTGGGTTGTTCGTTTTTTTGTTATTGAGCTGCATGAGCTGCTTGTAAATTTTGGAGATTAATCCTCTGTCAGTTGCTTCATTTGCAAATATTTTCTCCCATTCTGAGGGTTGTCTTTTGGTCTTATTTATGGTTTCCTTTGCTGTGCAAAAGCTTTTAAGTTTCATTAGGTCCCATTTGTTTATTTGTGTTCTTATTTCCATTTCTCTGGGAGCTGGGTCAAAAAGAATCTTGCTGTGATGTATGTCATAGAGTGTTCTGCCTATGTTTTCCTCTAAGAGTTTGATAGTGTCTGGCCTTACACTTAGGTCTTTAATCCATTTTGAGTTTATTTTTGTGCATGGTGTCAGGGAGTGTTCTAATTTCATATTTTTACATGTATCTGTCCAGTTTTCCCAGCACCACTTATTGAAGAGGCTGTCTTTTCTCCACTGTATATGCTTGCCTCCTTTATCGAAGATAAGGTGCCCATATGTGTGTGGGTTTATCTCTGGGCTTTCTATCCTGTTCCATTGATCTATATTTCTGTTTTTGTGCCAGTACCAAAGTGTCTTGATTACTGAAGCTTTGTAATATAGTCTGAAGCCAGGGAGCCTGATTCCCCCAGCTCCATTTTTCGTTCTCAAGATTGCTTTGGCTATTCGGGGTCTTTTGTGTTTCCATACAAATTGTGAAATTTTTTGTTCTAGTTCTGTGAAAAATGCCAGTGGTAGTTTGATAGGGATTGCATTGAATCTGTAGATTGCTTTGGGTAGTAGAGTCATTTTCACAATGTTGATTCTTCCAATCCAGGAACATGGTATATCTCTCCATCTATTTGTATCATCTTTAATTTCTTTCATCAGTGTCTTATAGTTTTCTGCATACAGGTCTTTTGTCTCCTTAGGTAGGTTTATTCCTAGATATTTTATTCTTTTTGTTGCAATGGTAAATGGGAGTGTTTTCTTAATTTCACTTTCAGATTTTTCGTCATTAGTGTATATAAATGCAAGAGATTTCTGTGCATTAATTTTGTATCCTGCTACTTTACCAAATTCATTGATTAGCTCTAGGAGTTTTCTGGTAGCATCTTTAGGATTCTCTATGTATAGTATCATGTCATCTGCAAATAGTGACAGCTTTACTTCTTCTTTTCCGATTTGGATTCCTTTTATTTCTTTGTCTTCTCTGATTGCTGTGGCTAACACTTCCAAAACTATGTTGAATAATAGTGGTGAGAGTGGGCAACCTTGTCTTGTTCCTGATCTTAGTAGAAATGGTTTCAGTTTTTCACCATTGAGGACAATGTTGGCTGTGGGTTTGTCATATATGGCCTTTATTATGTTGAGGAAAGTTCCCTCTATGCCTACTTTCTGCAGGGCTTTTATCATAAATGGGTGTTGAATTTTGTCGAAAGCTTTCTCTGCATCTATTGAGATGATCGTATGGTTTTTCTCCTTCAATTTGTTAATATGGTGTATCACATTGATTGATTTGCGTATATTGAAGAATCCTTGCATTTCTGGGATAAACCCCACTTGATCATGGTGTATGATCCTTTTAATGTGCTGTTGGATTCTGTTTGCTAGTATTTTGTTGAGGATTTTTGCATCTATGTTCATCAGTGATATTGGCCTGTAGTTTTCTTTCTTTGTGACATCTTTGTCTGGTTTTGGTATCAGGGTGATGGTGGCCTCGTAGAATGAGTTTGGGAGTGTTCCTCCCTCTGCAATATTTTGGAAGAGTTTGAGAAGGATAGGTGTTAGCTCTTCTCTAAATGTTTGATAGAATTCACCTGTGAAGCCATCTGGTCCTGGGCTTTTGTTTGTTGGAAGGTTTTTAATCACAGTTTCAATTTCAGTGCTTGTGATTGGTCTGTTCATAGTTTCTATTTCTTCCTGGTTCAGTCTCGGCAGTTTGTGCATTTCTAAGAATCTGTCCATTTCTTCCAGGTTGTCCATTTTATTGGCATAGAGTTGCTTGTAGTAATCTCTCATGATCTTTTGTATTTCTGCAGTGTCAGTGGTTACTTCTCCTTTTTCATTTCTAATTCTATTGATCTGAGTCTTCTCCCTTTTTCTCTTGATGAGTCTGGCTAATGGTTTATCAATTTTGTTTATCTTCTCAAAGAACCAGCTTTTAGTTTCATTGATTTTTGCTATTGTTTCCTTCATTTCTTTTTCATTTATTTCTGATCTGATCTTTATAATTTCTTTCCTTCTGCTGGCTTTGGGGTTTTTTTGTTCTTCTTTCTCTAATTGCTTTAGGTGCAAGGTTAGGTTGTTTATTCGAGATGTTTCCTGTTTCTTGAGGTAGGCTTGTATTGCTATAAACTTCCCTCTTAGCACTGCTTTTGCTGCGTCCCATAGGTTTTGGGTCGTCGTGTCTCCATTGTCATTTGTTTCTAGGTATTTTTTGATTTCCCCTTTGATTTCTTCAGTGATCACTTCGTTATTAAGTAATGTATTGTGTAGCCTCCATGTGTTTGTATTTTTTACAGATCTTTTCCTGTAATTGATATCTAGTCTCATAGCGTTGTGGTCGGAAAAGATACTTGATACGATGTCAATTTTCTTAAATTTACCAAGGCTTGATTTGTGACCCAAGATATGATCTATCCTGGAGAATGTTCCATGAGCACTTGAGAAAAATGTGTATTCTGTTGTTTTTGGGTGGAATGTCCTATAAATATCAATTAAGTACGTATTGTTTAATGTATCATTTAAAGCTTGTGTTTCCTTATTTATTTTCATTTTGGATGATCTGTCCATTTGTGAAAGTGGGGTGTTAAAGTCCCCTACTATGATTGTGTTGCTGTCGATTTCCCCTTTTATGGCTGTTAGTATTTGCCTTATGTATTGAGGTGCTCCTATGTTGGGTGCATAAATATTTACAATTGTTATACCTTCCTCTTGGATCGATCCCTTGATCATTATATAGTGTCCTTCTTTGTCTTTTGTAATAGTCTTTATTTTAAAGTCTATTTTGTCTGATATGAGAATTGCTACTCCAGCTTTCTTTTGATTTCCATTTGCATGGAATATCTTTTTCCATCCCCTCACTTTCAGTCTGTATGTGTCTCTAGGTCTGAAGTGGGTCTCTTGTAGACAGCATATATATGGGTCTTGTTTTTGTATCCATTCAGCCAGCCTGTGTCTTTTGGTGGGAGCATTTAATCCATTTACATTCAAGGTAATTATCGATATGTATGTTCCTATTTCCATTTTCTTAAATGTTTTGGGTTTGTTATTGTAGGTGTTTTCCTTCTCTTGTGTTTCTTGCCTAGAGAAGTTCCTTTAGCATTTGTTGTAAAGCTGGTTTGGTGGTGCTGAACTCTCTCAGCTTTTGCTTGTCTGTAAAGGTTTTAATTTCTCCATCGAATCTGAATGAGATCCTTGCTGGGTAGAGTAATCTTGGTTGTAGGTTTTTCTCCTTCATGACTTTAAGTATATCCTGCCACTCCCTTCTGGCTTGCAGAGTTTCTGCTGAAAGATCAGATGTTAACCTTATGGGGATTCCCTTGTGTGTTATTTGTCGTTTTTCCCTTGCTGCCTTTAATATGTTTTCCTTATATTTAATTTTTGATAGTTTGATTAATATGTGTCTTGGCGTGTTTCTCCTTGGGTTTATCCTGTATGGGACTCTCTGTGCTTCCAGGACTTGATTAACTATTTCCTTTCCCATATTAGGGAAGTTTTCAACTATAATCTCTTCAAATATTTTCTCAGTCCCTTTCTTTTTCTCTTCTTCTTCTGGGACCCCTATAATTCGAATGTTGGTGCGTTTAATGTTGTCCCAGAGGTCTCTGAGACTGTCCTGAGTTCTTTTCATTCTTTTTTCTTTAGCCTGCTCTGTAGTAGTTATTTCCACCATTTTATCTTCCAGGTCACTTATCCTTTCTTCTGCCTCAGTTATTCTGCTATTGATCCCATCTAGAGTATTTTTAATTTCATTTATTGTGTTTTTCATCATTGCTTGGTTCCTCTTTAGTTCTTCTACGTCCTTGTTAAATGTTTCTTGCATTTTGTCTATTCTATTTCCAAGATTTTGGATCATCCTTACTATCATTATTCTGAATTCTTTTTCAGGTAGACTACCTATTTCCTCTTCATTTGTTAAGTCTGGTGTGTTCTGACCCTGCTCCTTCATCTGCTGTGTGTTTTTCTGTCGTCTCATTTTGCTTATCTTACTGTGTTTGGGGTCTCCTTTTCACAGGCTGCAGGTTTGTAGTTCCCATTGTTTTTGGTATCTGTTCCCAGTGGCTAAGGTTGGTTCAGTGGGTTGTGTAGGCTTCCAGGTGGAGGGAACTAGTGCCTGAGTTCTGGTGGATGAGGCTGGATCTTGTCTTTCTGGTGGGCACGTCCACGTCTGGTGGTGTATTTTGGGGTGTCTGTGGCCTTATTATGATTTTAGGCAGCCTCTCTGCTAATGTATGGGGTTGTGTTCCTGTCTTGCTAGTTGTTTGGCATAGGGTGTCCAGCACTGTAGCTTGCTGGTCGTTGAGTGAAGCTGGGTCTTGATGTTGAGATGGAGATCTCTGAGAGATTTTTGCTGTTTGGTATTACGTGGAGCTGGGAAGTCTCTTGTGGACCAGTGTCCTGAAGTTGGCTCTCCCACCTCAGAGGCACGGCCCTGATGCCTGGCTGGAGCACCAAGAGCCTTTCGTCCACATGGCTCAGAGTAAAAGGGAGAAAAAATAGAAAGAAAGAAAGAGGCTATAATATAGTGAAGTAAAATAAAGCTATTGTAAAGCAAAGCTATACAGACAAAATCTCACCCAGAAGCATATACATATACACTCACAAAAAAAAGGAAAAGGGGAAAAATTACTATATCCTGCTCCCAAAGTCCACCTCCTGAATTTGGGATGATTCGTTGTCTATTCAGGTATTCAACAGATGCAGGCACATCAAGTTGTTTGTGGAGTTTTAATCCGCTGCTTCTGAGGCTGCTGGGAGAGATTTCCCCTTCTCTTCCCTGTTCGCACAGCTCCTGGGGTTTAGCTTTGGATTTGGACCCGCCTCTGCATGTAGGTCGCCTGAGGGCGTCTATTCCCCGCCCAGACAGGATGGGGTTAAAGGAGCAGCTGCTTCGGGGGCTCTGGCTCACTCAGGCGGGGGGAGGGAGGTGTACGGAGGAGGCGGGGTGAGCCTGCGGCGGCCGAGGCCGGCGTGACGTTGCACCAGCCTGAGGTGCACTGTGTGTTCTCCCGGGGAAGTTGTCCCCGGATCACGGGACCCTGGCAGTGGCGGGCTGCACAGGCTCCCGGGAGGGGCGGTGTGGAGAGTGACCTGTGCTCACACACAGGCTTTTTGGAGGCGGCAGCAGCAGCCCCAGCGTCTCACGCCCGTCTCTGTGGCCCGCGCTGATCGCCGCGGCTCGCGCCCTTCTCTGGAGTTCTTTTAGGCGGCGCTCTGAATCCCCTCTCCTTGTGCGCCGCGAAACAAAGAGGCAAGAAAAAGTCTCTTGCCTCTTCGGCAGCTGCAGACCTTTTCCCGGTCTCCCTCCCAGCCGGCTGTGGTGCGCTAACCCCTTCAGGCTGTGTTCACGCCGCCAGCCCCAGTCCTCTCCCTGCGATCCCACCGAAGCCGAGCCTCAGCTCCCAGCCCCGCCCGCCCCGGCTGGGGAGCAGACAAGCCTCTCGGGTTGCTGAGTGCTGCTCAGCGCCGAGCCTCTGTGCGGGAGTCTCTCCGTTTTTCCCTCTGCGCCCCTGTTGCTGTGGGATCCCCGCTGATCGCCGCGGCTCGCGCCTGTCTCTGGAGTTCGTTTAGGCGGCGCTCTTACTCCCCTCTCCTCGCGCACCAGGAAACAAAGAGGGAAGAAAAAGTCTCTTGCCTCTTCAGCAGCTCCAGACTTTTTCCCGGACTCCCTCCCGGCTAGCTGTGGTGCACTAACCCCTTCAGGTTGTGTTCACGCCGCCAACCCCAGTCCTCTCCCTGCGATCCGACCGAAGCCCAAGCCTCAGTTCCCAGCCCCGCCCGCCCCGGCGGGGGAGCAGACAAGCCTCTCGGGCTGGTGAGTGCTGGTCGGCACCGCTCCTCCGTGCGGGAACCTCTCCGCTTTGCCCTCCGCACCCCTGTGGCTGCGCTCTCCTCCGTGGGTCCGAAGCTTCCCCCGGTCACACCCCATCTCCGCCCGGGAAGGGGCCTCCTACTGTGTGGAAACCTTTCCTCCTTCACAGCTCCCTCCCACTGGTGCAGGTGCCGTCCCTATTCTTTTGTCTCTGTTATTTCTTTTTTCTTTTGCCCTACCCGAGTACGGGGGGAGTTTCTTGCCTTTTTGGAGGTCGGACGTTTTCTGCCAGCGTTCAGTGGGTGTTCTGTAGGAGCAGTTCCACGTGTAGATGTATTTCTACTGTATCTGTGGGAAGGAAGGTGATCTCCGCGTCTTACTCTTCCGCCATCTTCTCTCCTCCTCTAGTCACTTTTTTAATGCTTTCTTTGTTTACTTATTTGAAAGGCAAGAGCATTGCATTAGACGTCCAGAGATCTGGGTTTTAGTTTAACACCTTTTTGGCATTTCTACTCTATACCGCCACCTCCCCTTTCTCAGTTCCCACCCCTGAGCCCCAGTTTTCTGTAGACAGCATTTTGTAGAGCACAGCAGAGGGAAGAAGCTCTTCCTTGGAATGAGGTGCTATACACGGTTTTTACAGTGAACAATAAGCAAACTTATGAGTGGAGACTAAGATTCGCCAAGAAAGTAAAAAGGCCTTGACTTAAGACAGAGCAGCCTGGGTTTGTTCTTGTCCAGAGTATGGGTGGTTCCCACGTTGGGGACAGTGGAAATATTACCAGGGGTCTGTGAATCCTGAACAAACATCCAGCCTTGTGAATATACTGAATAAGTACCTCACACGTATTGCACTACTGTTTTCCAATATATGGAGGTGATGTTTTAATTACCAAGTAATTCCCACAAAGTTATGTGGAAATGAATTCACTGTTGCTTTCTGCTGTATTTTTCTTAATATAAATATAAGGTCTAAAATATAAGATACTAAGTCTCGATCCTTTGGCATTTGACTCCTTTAAAATTTTAAACATGTTATACTAAGTGAAGTAAGACAGACAAAGACAAATATCATATGATATCATTTATATGTGGGATCTAAAAAAATGATACAAGTGAACTTATTTATAAAACAGAAATAGACTCACAGACATAGAAAACAAACTTACGGTTACCAAAGTGGATAGCAGGGGGTGGGAGGGGTAAATTAGGATTTTGGGATTAGCAGATACACACTACTATATATAAAATAGATGAAGGACAAGAACCTACTGTATAGCACGGGGAACTATATTCAATATCTTGTAACAACCTATAATGGAAAAGAATCTGAAAAAGAATATAGATTTATATATATGTATAACTGAATCACTTAGCTGTGCACCTGAAGCTAACACAACGTTGTAAATCAACTATACTTCAATTAAAAAAAAAAAATTGAAGTTCTGATGCATGCTATGACATGGATGAAACTTGAAAACATTATGCCAGTTGAAATAAGCCAGTCACAAAAGGACAAATGTTGTACGATTCCACTTATATAGGGACCTGGAATAGGCAAATTCACAGAGACAGAAAGTAGAATAGAGGCTGGGGGGAGGGAAGAATGGGGGGATGTTGTCTAAGGGGTACATTCTGTTTGGGATGATAAAAAGTTCTGGAAGTGGGTTGGTGGCTGTGCAATATTGTGAATGTAATGTCACTTAAAATGATAAATTTTATGTTGTGTATATTTTACCACAATAAAAAAGTTATGTAATATTTCTGAATTACAAAAAAATTTTAAGCATTTTAAAAATAGGTCCATAGAATTTTATAGGTAACTTGGATTTCAAAAAAATGAAAACTGAAATTCTCTCAGCAGCAACTTTGTAAAAAATTCCCTGGACTGATCAGAGGGTGTTCTCTAATATCCTTAGTTCTGTGAAGAATTACCTAGAGGCATGATGAGAGCATTAATTAAATATTTCTGTACTGGACACTCATCCTGCCTGACAGTTCTCTCATTATGTGCCCCTGAGAGGGATACTAGTTGTCAGCAGCTGATGTAAAATAATTTTCTCGCTGCTGTAACTGGAGGAGAAAAGGCTTGATAGCAGTTCTTCATGTCTATTAGGTAAATTATTCGAGGAAAAATGGTTTTGCACCGAAGGGAAAGCCAAAACATCTCATGCAACATCTTAATTTGTTTTTTATGACAAGAAAAAAATGAACTTTCTCCAAATGTAAACATCTTTTGCTAATGCCCCAGGGACCCCTCCACCTTTGCATTGCTGCCTCTTTCCTCAGGTATATTTCTTTTTTTATTATATAAAGAATATTCTACATGCCTTGATGCACTGTAATACAAGTGCTGAGTGTGAGGAATTCAGTTGTTTTTAGTGAATATTATAAACAGAAATTCAGCAATTCTTTGTGACCTTTTTGGTGGGCAAGATCTCTGGGTACTCTCTCAATATTATTTTTCTTGACAGAAATGAACACAGTTAAAAATCCATATCTATGTCAATGATCTACATCTATATCTATATCTAAATGGAGTGGAAATTTTTGCTTTGTGAGTTCTTTTTTACATGAATTGTAAAAGTAGAGATCCGGTCATTTGGACAATTATGCTGGTTCCCATAAGTAGACCAATCACATCCTATTTTCATAGCTGGTTCAAATGAAGCAAAGAAAGGCACATCTTGAAATGCAAAAAATGGCCATCTGAGACTTTGCTCTGGAAAAGCACTGGATCCAGATAGTTTTACAAGCAGTTGTTGAAAACTTTCATGAAAGAGACATGATTTTAAATATTTCAAAGCTTCGCAATTCATTTTATCATAACTCTAATGCTCAAAGTAAACCACATATAAAACTAACTTGAATACAAAAGTATCAGATTAAAAAAAATAAATGAGCTGGACTAAGGCAGGTTTATTCTGTAACACAGGTGTTGCATTTGCCTTGGTGCTCCACTCACATCCCTTGGCCTGCCTCTGCCTCCCACCACAGCTGGTCTTTCAGCTCATCTGCGTCGGGACTTCTCCAAGCCTTGGGTGCTTGCTCAGTCTACATGCAGAGGTGCAGCCAGAGGTGTGGCCCAGAGGTGCAGAGGAATTTATGTCCCCAGAGACAACCTTCTATCATTGGGATTAAAAGTCAATGAGGAGGGCTTCCCTGGTGGCGCAGTGGTTGAGAATCTGCCTGCCAGTGCAGGGGACACGGGTTCGAGCCCTGGTCTGGGAAGATCCCACATGCCGCGGAGCAACTGGGCCCGTGAGCCACAACTACTGAGCCTGTGCGTCTGGAGCCTGTGCTCCGCAACAAGAGAGGCCGTGACAGTGAGAGGCCTGCACACTGCGATGAAGAGTGGCCCCCGCTCGCCGCAACTAGAAAAAGCCCTCGCACAGAAACGAAGACGGAACACAGCCAAAAATAAATAAATTAATTAATTAATTAAAAATAAAAAGTCAATGAGGAGGCATTCCAAGGTGCATCATACCCAATTCCTCTGAGGGTCCCCAAAAGAAATTAAACCCCAGTTGCCCTCAGTAGTCATCAGCTCATCCATGCACCTTTTCTTTTCTTTTCCTCCTTCCCTGTCTCACTCTCCCCACTCCCTCACTCCAGTTTCCTGGGATCATGTCTCAAGTAGACACCCTGTACCTAGGTACCTATATTGGGCTCTGCTTTTGGGGGAACCTAAACCTAAGGTGTGAAAATGATTCCATGTTAGGAAATCTTTTAATGTAATTAATTTCATTAATATCAATAGAGAAAAGCAATACAATCCTCTTAACCGATTCAAAAAGAGCACTTGACATAATTCAACATCCATTCTGATGAGAACTGTTCGCATTTGAATGGAAAAATTCCTTACTCTGTCTATCAGTTAGGGCTCACTCAAGGAAACAGAAACCACTCTGTATATGTAAAACAGAAGTTTAATATGGGAATTGATTACAAGCGTAATGGAAGGACTGGAGGAAGGTGAGGTTACTAAAACCAGTAATTGCAGTAAACGACAGTACCCTCGGGGCTTGAGGGACAACGCTTCCCGGCAGTCAAGGGCACTAAGCCACAAGGGCTCAAGGTTTTTGAAGGCAGCTGCTGTGCAGGACCCAGGATCCTGCACTTACCACCACTGCTGCTGCTTTGGGCCATTGCCGCTGCTGCAAGCTGACATCGTCCTCGCTGCTTCTTCTACTGCCAGAAATGTCATCAGAAACCAGAAGGAGGAAGAGTGTTGTTTCTTCTGTCCTCCAGTCTTCCAGTAGTGCCTTCCATTGGCAGAATCTGCCAGAAGTCAGCTGGCAAGAGTGTCTAGGAAATGCAGTTTTTGAATTCCAGCCTCTTCACTATATATCAAAGCACAGAAGGTTGGGAATGAGACCTTGGAGCAAAATGATTTGCTATATAAAACTGTAAGCAAAATTATTTGCTATATAAAACGGTAAGCAAAATTATATAGAACTGAAATACCAGCTTGGAATTTTTTCTTTTAAAGTCAGGACAAGACAAAGAAGCAAGTTGTCAAACTCTTTTTTTTTTAAGCTTTTTTTGAGATCTAATACACATGCCATACAATTCATCCTTTTAAAGTGTACAATGCAGTGGTTTTCAGCATATTCACATATATGTGCAACCAGCACCACAGTTAATTTGAGACTCACCTCAAGAAGAAATTCTGTACCCTTTAGCTATTACCCCTGTATCCCCACATTCCTTCCCCACCTCCAACCCTAAGCAACAATTAATGTGTTTTCTCTCTCTATAAATTTCCCTATTCTGGACTTTCATATAAATGTAATGGTATAATATTTGGTCTTTTATGACAGACTTCTTACACTTAGCATGTTTTCAGGTTCATCCATGTCATAGTGTGGATCAGTAGTTCATTACATTTTATGAATATGCCATATTTCATAACTCTTAATATTTTCTTTTAAGTTATAACTAATTTAGTGTGAAAATTGGCATAAGTTTTGGGAAGTAAAAGACAAAATTATCCCTATTTTCTGGTTATATGATTGTCCAGCTTGAAAGCCAAAAGGATTAAGGAAAAGTGATTATAACTAATTAGAGAACTCTGCATGGATTTTTCTGTATAACGCCAGTTAACAAATACTGTGGAAAAGTATTTCATTTATAGTATCAACAAAAGCTTCTATACCTATGAACAAAAGTAAGATGCAATGTACAAGATATATACTCACACTCACATCTTCTCAGAGACATGCAACTTCCATAACTGAGAAGCCATAATATTGCTGGAGTAAAGACAATATTGTAAATATAATATAAATTAATTTACAAATATGTTGTTTTTAAATCAAAACCCTAATGACACTTATGTGGGAACTTTATAAAACAATTCTTAAGATTACCCAGAAGAATAAATGGAAGGGAATATATCAGTAAAATTTGGAAAAAGTAGTGAAGTGAGAGGGACCTGCATTATGAGATATTTAATGTAAGAGAGAGAAAAAATAAGGAACTTGTTTCTTTACTGAGAATAGACGGAGTAGTCAGTAAAATATGATACATAATCTAGAAGCAATGTTAAGTATGAATAAGAAATTAGAGTATGATAAAGGTATAATTAAAATTCATCATTATTATTCAACAGGACACCTGACTAGTGATTTGCAACCCTGTAGTCATCAAGGTTCATAGTTGCAGACATCAAAACCCACTTTAATAAGCTCACTTGTGCTTAAATTAGCTAATGCTATTAGGTAACATTCAGAATTTCCAGATCTGAAAGAAAATATCTGCCAACATAGAATTCTATATCCAGTAAAATATCCTTTAAACAGAAGATGAAATGAAAATATTTCCAGACAAAAAATGAGAAGATTATTCAATAAACAGACTTGCACTAAAAAAAGTACCAAAGATAGGTACTTAGGCAAAAGCAAAATCATCTCAGATGGAAACACAAAAATACAGGAATAACTGAAGAGCCACAGAAGAGGTAAATAGGTGGGAAAATATAATGGAATATATGCTATACATAATAATAATAATGGCTTATAGATTTAAAAATATATGTATAACTAAAAGGCATGAAAATAAAAATAATTTAAAAGGTGATAGTGAAGTAAATGGAGTTAAACTATTCTAAGGACCTAACATTGTCTGGGAATTGATAAAATAATTTATATTCTAAGAAATCAAGAATGCATTCTGTAAATGAGGGTGACAACTAAAAGATTAGTAGAATAATAATTAACAAGTTAATAGAGGGGAAATGGAACAAAAATATACTTTATTGATTAAAGACAAGAAGGAGAGAAATAGTAACATAAAACAGGTTGAAGAAATGGTAAAGAGGGACTTCCTTGGCTGTCCAGTGGTTAAGACTCTGTGCTCCCACTGCAGGGGGTGCAGGTTCGATCCCTGGCTGGGGAAATAAGATCCCGCATGCTGCGTGGCCATGGCCAAAAAAAAAAAAAAAAAGGGGGTAAGTAAAACAGGAAAAATAATAGTTGATAAATACGAACCCAAATTAAACTGTAAGTATATTCAATGTCAATGGAATAAATTCTACAGTCAAAAGACAAAAGTTACCAAACCATATTTAAAAATAACTATACCCAACTATATAAAGCTTAGAAGAGACACACCTTGAATATGAAGACAAAGAAAAACTGAAAGTTAAGAGAATAGACAAAGATATACTATACAAACCCTAAACAAAAGAAAGCTATACTGCTGTCAGTCAGAGTAAACTTGAAGACAAGAAACATTTCTAGAAATGAAAAAAGACATTTCAAAATGATAGAAGAGGCTAAGGACCTTAAAGATAACACAATTATAAATTTGTGCGCACCTAATAAGCTAGGCTTAAAATATACAAAGCAAAATTTGGTATTACTAAGATTAGAAATGTAGAACTCTATGATCATAGTGGGAGACTCCAAAACACATCATTCAGTAATTGATAGAACTAAAAGACACACAGACACACAAATAACTATAAGTGAAGATCTTAATGATATGGTTAATGAAACTAAAAAAATTGGTGCCATCAACAGATATAGAATACTGCAATCAACAGAGTATGCTTTTTTTTCAAGCAACATGGAATATTACCAAAATTTAACAGATGCCGAGCCATAAAACATTTCTCAACAAATTTTAAAAGACAGACTTGTACAGATTATGTTCTCAGGCCTCAATGCAATTAAGCTAGACAAGAACAGAAAGATAACAAGAAAAGGCCGAGATTTTTGGAAATAAAGTACTTAACTATGCAAGGGTCAAAGAAGACAGTACAATGGAAACTAGAAAATATTTTGAACTGAAAGATAATGAAAATATGACATAGCACAACTTATTGTAGGATATAGCTAAAGCCATGTAAAAAGGAACATTAATAGCCTTAAAAAAGCTTATATTGCTGAAAAAGCAATGACCAGTATCTACTTTAATAAACTGAAATACTATTTAAAATTGAGGCCAAAGAAAGTAGAAGGAAGGAAACTATGATGATAAGAACAGAAATTAAAGAAGTAAAAAGCAAACATACAATGGAGAGAATAAAGATGCCAAATTTGGTTCTTAGAGAAGATAAGTCAAATTGATAAACTTCTAGGAAGACTGATAAGGAAATAGAAGAGTGAAAGCACAAAATTAATATCCAGAATTAAAAAGAGGACAGCACTACACATCCTACAAAATTTATAAAAAAGTAGGAGGGTATTATAAAGAACTTAATGTGAATAATTTTGAAACTGTAGATAAAATGGACACCAAATCCTGAAAAATAACAACAATTTATCAATTTACCAAAAATGATAAATCAAGAAATGGAGTATCTGAGTAGTTTTACAGTTATTAAAGGAAACATCTTCCCATGTAGATATCGACAAGCCTAGATTGCTCAACTTCCCCTAATCTTTTTTTTTTCTAAATTTTTATTTAATATTGGAGTATAGTTGATTAACAATGTTGTGTTAGTTTCAGGTGTACAGCAAAGTGATTCAGTTATACATATACATGTATCTATTCTTTTTCAAATTCTTTTCCCATTTAGGTTAGAATATTGAGCAGCATTCCCTGTGTTGTACAGTAGGTCCTTGTTGGTTATCTATCTATCTATTTATTTACTTATTTCTCTTTTTTTAAAAAAAATTTTATTGGAGTATAGTTGCTTTACAATGTTGTATTAGTTTCTACTGTACAACAAAGTGAATCAGCTATATGTATACATATAACCCCTCTTTTTTTGATTTCCTTCCCATTTAGGTCACCACAGAGCACTGAATAGAGTTCCCTGAGCTATACAGTAGGTAATCTATTTTATACATAGTATCAGTAGTGTATATATGTCAACCCGCATCTCCCAATTCATCCCACGCCCCCCCCACCCTTGGTGTCCATACGTTTGTTCTCTACATCTGTTGTCTCTATTTCTGCTTTGCCAATAAGATCATCTATACCATTTTTTCTAGATTCCTCATATATGCATTAATATATGATATTTGTTTTTCTCTTTCTGACTTACTTCACTCTGTATGACAGACTCTAGGTCCATCCATGTCTCTACAGATGACCTAATTTCATTCCTTTTTATGGCTGAGTAATATTCCATTGTATATATATACCACATCTTCTTTATCCATTCCTCTGTTGATGGGCATTTAGGTAGCTTCCATGTCCTGGATATTGTAAATAGTGCTGCAATGAACATTGGAGTGCATGTGTATTTTTGAATTATGTTTTTTTTCTGGGTATATGCCCAGTAGTAGGATTGCTGGATCATATGGTAGCTCTAATTTTAGTTTTTTAAGGAACCTCCATACTGTTCTCCATCGTGGCTGTATCAATTTACATTCCCACCAACAGTGCAGGAGGGTTCCCTTTTCTCCACACCCTCTCCAGCACTTACTGTTTGTAGATTTTTTGATGATAGCCATTCTGAGTGGCGTGAGAGGATACCTCATTGTAGTTTTGATTTGCATTTCTCTAATGATTAGTGATGTTGAGCATCCTTTCATGTGTTTGTTGGCAATCTGTATATCTTCTTTGGAGAAATGTGTATTTAGGTCTTCTGCCCATTTTTGGATTGGGTTGTTTGTTTTTTTGATATTGAGCTGCATGAGCTGCTTGTATATTTTGGAGATTAATCCTTTGTCAGTTGCTTCATTTGCAAATATTTTCTCCCATTCTGAGGGTTGTCTTTTCGTCTTGTTTATGGTTTCCTTTGCTGTGCAAAAGCTTTTAAGTTTCATTAGGTCCCGTCTGTTTATTTTTGTTTTTATCCTCATTACTCTAGAAGGTGAGTCAAAAAATATCTTGCTGCGATTTATGTCAAAGAGTATTCTGCCTATGTTTTCCCCTAAGAGTTTTATAGTGTCTGGCCTTACATTTAGGTCTTTAATCCATTTTGAGTTTATTTTTGTGTATGGCATTAGGGAGTGTTCTAATTTCATTCTTTTACATGTAGCTGTCCAGTTTTCCCAGCACCACTTACTGAAGAGGCTTTCTTTTCTCCATTGTATATTCTTGCCTCCTTTGTCATAGATTAGGTGCCCATAGGTGAGTGGGTTTATCTCTGGGCTTTCTAAGAAATAACATCCTTCTTATATTCTTCCAGAGAATAGAAAAAAAAAAGTAACTTTTCTCAATATATTTTATGCGGTTAACATGACCTTGATATGCAAACATGATAAAGACATTGTAAGAAAGAAAACCCAGTCTTTCTGTGAACACAGATGGAAAAGTTCTAAACAAGATAGTTGCAAATGGAATCTAGCAATTTATAAAAAAGATACTATGTCACAATCAGCTTACTTTTATTCTACAAATACAAGGTTGCTTTCAATATTAAAAATATCAGTCAATGTAACTCACATTAATAGTATGATGGAGAAAAATAAAATGATTTTCTCATAAGCTGAGGAACACATAGTTGGTAAAATTTAATACTTAAAATTATTATTTTAAAAACTTAGGAATAGAGGAAAACTTTAATCTGAAAATATGTATTGTCAAAAACCATACAGTGAAATGATATTTAATGGTGAAATATTGAAAGCTTTCCCTTTGATACCAGGAAAGAGACAGATGCCTCTGTCATCACTTTTATTCAACATTTCCTGGAAATCCTAGAGAGAGAAAAATGCAAATAAAAGAAATACTATGTGTAAAGATAGGAAACAAACAGATAAATTATTATTTGCATGTAACATGATTATGTGTCTAGAAAATCCAAATGAATCTGAAGAAACACTGTTTGATGAGTGAATTTAGGAAGATCACTAGGTATAAGATCAATATACAAAATCTTATATATATATATATATATATATATATATATATATATATGGCAGCAATTAGAAAATGAAATTTAAAAATAATATCACATCACCAAAACCATTAAATAACTAGGAGAAAAACCTAACAAAAGATATGCAAGACTTTTATATAGAAAATTATAGGACTTTATAAAAACTGTAAGACTAAACAAGTAAAGAAATATATCATTTCCATGAATGAGACAACTCAGTATTTTAAAGTTGTAAATTCTCCTGAATTCATCTGCAGAGTCAGTGCAATTCCAAATAAAATTGCAGCAGAAAATATTTACAACAAAACCAAGTGACAATGTATGGGACACAGAGATACGCTCTCCAAGGAAAGACTTCCTGCCGAGCTATGGGGAGCTCTCAGCTGCTTCAGAATATGCCTCAGCTGCAGAGAGTTGCTTTGCCTGTAATCACACATTTTCAGGGTAGCCCACATCCAATGAGCAGATGAGATGAGGTGTAAACTTTTGGCCATTTTGACCTGGCTTGGGACGATTCTGACAAGCAGTATTTGCTCCAGACACCCCCTGCTGGGCTGTTGGCAGCATTGTCAGACTTGCCTTGCAGTTCTCCATCTCCTTCTGCCCAGTCCCACTTCCTCTCATTCCTTTTATCTGTGTTGTTTCCTAGTAAACGTTTTGCCCTCTAAACTCCATCTCAGCAGATGCTTCTGGCAATCTCAACCTGAGATATAACATATCCCTATGAATTTCAAAATACAAGCAAGTAGGAAGAATACCAACTGTCATAGTATCTACATAGGACCTGCATCTTCAGGGGGGAATGCAGTGGGAAGCAAAGCATTGTTTGACTGACTTGAGAAGAGGAGATCTTCAAAGTCACTATAGGTATTTACTGAAAAGCCTGATGGGCCAAGTTGCAATCCATGAAAATGACATATCCCATCTGGGAGGGGTTTTGCTCACTCTAATAATGGGTTAGGCCAAGGGGACAATGGTAAGGTCTGAAGAGGATGGAAAATCTAGCCCTTGTGAATTCTCAAAACTGATCATCCAGGATTCTCTTCCTGGACTGCGACCCAGATGAGCAGGACAGGGATAACATAACAGATGAAGGAAACAACAGGTCAGGATAGAAGTGGGAGATGGGGACAGACTCTGGAAGTCTCAGAAAGTAAGCTGCTGTGTTTTTGAATACTACAAGAAAGCAACAGAAGAGGGAGCTCTATGAAGTTAGAAAAGCTGCCCTGAATTATGCCTCCATACAAAAGTGGATGGACCTAGACACTGTCATACAGAGTGAAGTAAGTCAGAAAGAGAAAAACAAATATCGTATATTAACGAACATATGTGGAATCTAGAGAAAATGGTATAGATGATCTTATTTGCAAAGCATAAATAGAGACACAGACATAGGAGAACAAATGTATGGATACCAAGGGGGAAAGGGGGGGTGGGATGAACAGGGAGATTGGGATTGACATATATACACTATTGGTACTATGTATAAAATAGATAACTAATGAGAACCTACTGTATAGCTCAGGGAACTCTACTCAGTGCTCTGTGATGACCTAAATGGGAAGGAAATCAAAAAAAAGGGGATATATGTATACGTATAGCTGATTCACTTTGCTATACAGTAGAAACTAACACAACATTGTAAAGCAACTATACTCCAATAAAAATTAATTAAAATGAACAAAATAAAACAAAGTTTAGGAAAACTAAGTTCACATGAGGAATAAGCCACAGAAATGATTAAGGTAAAATCCCACGCAAAATGATAAGAAAAAAATCATCCTTACAGACAATTAAACCAGACCAGAAAGACATGTGAACAGAATAGATGAAATCTGTAAACTCCTATTTCAGTGCGAGCTAAAAGACATGGAGAAAATATAAGACATGAAGAAAGAAAACAACTTCACAAATCAGAATTAGAAAAACATAGAAATGAGGTGACAGGACTCAGAAAGAATTAGAACTACCATATGATCCAGCAATCCCGCATCTGGATTTACATCAAAGGAACTGAAATCAGAATCTCAAAGAGATATCTGCACTCTCATATTCTTTGCAGCACTATTCACACTAGTCAAGACATGGAAGCAACCTAAATGTCCATTGACAAATGAATAAAGCAAATGTGATATTTAATAAAATAAAATATTATTTAGCCTTAAAAAAGAAGGAAATCTTGCTGTTTGTGACAACATGGATGAACCTGGAGGACATTAGGGTAAGTGAAATAAGCCAGACACAGAAGGACAAATACCACATGATACTACTGATATGAAGAATCCAAAATAGCTAAACTTACAGAAGCAGAGAGTAGACTGGTGGTGCCAGGGGCTGGAGGGAGGGGGAAATGGGGTGGTATTAGTCAAAGGGTACAAAGTTTTAGTTACACAAGAAATTTACTGTAAAGCAAACTGCCTATAATTAATAATACTGTATTGTATACTTAAAAATTTGTTGACAGGGTAGATCTTAAGTGTTCTTATCACAGAATAATAATAATGATGGTAATAAAGAACAAGAGGAAACTTTTGGAAGTGCTGGATATGTTGATGTCATAGAATGTGGCAATTGTTTCATGAATGTATACTATCTCCAAACTCATCAAGTTGTACAAATTAAATATATACAGCTTTTTTCTATGTCAGTCATACCTCAGTAGTTAAAAAAGAAAGAATTAGAAATAAAAGAAAAAATAATTTCAGACAAACACTAAGCTAGAAGGAACACATGATAAATAAGTCTAACAGACAATGCTTTAAGAGAAATAGGTGAGATGAAGGAAAATTTTTTTAAATAAAAAAGAAATGAAAAACAGAAAGAGAGAGATGAGAAGCACTCAATAGTCAGGATCTGAGAGAGGTTTTAGACCTGGAAGGGGGACATGGAGGGGCTCCAGGTGTGGTAGGTAAAGTTCTATTTCATGACCTGGGTGGTCTTTGACTCAATAATTGACTAAGCTTTACATTTGTTTGTGTGATTTTTCTGCATCTGTGTTTTATTTTACAATAAATACCTCACATCATTCACAGATGTCAGTTCCAGATTGATCGTAGTTGTAGGTGTGAAAAACCTTCTACAGGACATAAAAAATAAAACTTCTAGAAGAAAACAGAGAAGAATATCTTCATGAGGAAGCAAGGATTTTTAAGCAGGACACAAAAAGCACTAACTCTAAATAAAAAGATGGATAAAAATGCTTAAGTTAAAATTAAGGACTTTTGTTCAGCAAAAGATAACAATAAGAGAGTGAAAAGAAAGCCAGAGAGTGGGAGAGTATACTTGCAATATATAAAGAACTCATCCAAATATGTAAAGAACTCATCCAAATTAATTTAAAAATACTGTTAACCCAAATAGAAAAATGGGCCAAAAAGACTTGAACAGGCACTTTATAAAAAGAATATCTAAATGTCCAATAAACATATGAAAAGGTATTAACTCAATTAACCTCAGGTAAAGGGAAATTAATATCACACTGAAATACTACTTTGATAAAATGTTTCTACTTCTAGATGTTTACCATAAGGACATGATGAGCTATACACGTGAGAATGTTCATTATAAGATTATTGTAATTTCAAAAAATTGAAAGCTATCAAGATGTCCTATTTAAGAAGATATGTTTTTGGTTAGTCTCCCTCCCTCCCCCCACCTCAAAAAAGGAATTTAAATACCTCTGTCCATGACTATTGGTTAAAACATATAATGAAACATGCTAGAATAGTAATTAAATCTTACTTTTATTTATCATGCACATGTGGTTACATGCTTATTCATGAATATGTGGAATTCTATTCCTAAGGAAGATATACACACATAAAGAATCAGTTAGTGAAAAATTAGATTATAACATCATGAGTTAGAAAAAGGATGTTTCCTCACTCTAGGGGAAGAACTTTTTTTTTAAAAATTGAAGTACAGTTGATTTACAATATTGTGTTAGTTTCAGGTGTACCACAAAGTGATTCAGTTATACATATATACACATATCTGTGTGTATATATATATATAGATTATTTTCCATAGTAGCTTATTACAAGATATTGAATATAATTCCCTGTGCTATACAGTAAATCCTTGTTGCTTATCTATTTTATGTACAGTAGTTCATATCTGTTAATCCCATACTCCTAATTTATCCCTTCCCACTTCCCTTTCCCCTTTGGTAACCAGAAGTTTGTTTTCTATGTCTGAGTCTGTTTCTGTTTTGTATATAGATTCATTTGTATTATATTTTAGATTCCACATATAAGTGGTAATATATAGTATTTGTCTTTCTCTGATTTACCTTACTTAGTATGATAATCTCTAGGTCCATCCATGTTGCTGCAAATGGCAATATTTCATTCTTTTTTATGGCTGAGTAATATTCCATTTTATATATAGACCACATCTTAAGCCAGTCATCTGTTGATGGGCACTTGGGTGGTTTCTGTGTCTTGGCTATTCTAAATAGTGCTGCTATGAACATAGGGGATGCATGTATCTTTTTGAATTAGAGTTTTCTCCGGATATACGCCCAGGAGTGGGATTTCTAGATCATATGGTAGCTCTATTTTTAGTTTTTTAAGGAACCTCCGTACAGTTTTCCATAGTGGCTGCACCAATTTACATTCTAGGGGAAGAAATTTTAATGTTACCAAGCCAGGCTTTCCCCCACTACCCTCCTTGTGCACCTGGAATACTATATTGCCTAGCTTTCCAAGGACTTTGTTGCCACACTTCTCTGGGTTAGAATACTCGCTGAGTGATCTTGGACAAATTATTCAAACTCTCTGGGCTTCATCTTCTTCACCTGTAAAAGCAGATATTATATATAATCTACCAAAGGTTTAATGTGAGTATTAACTAATTTCTGCCGAGGATCTGGCATCTAATAGTGCTCAGTAAATGTTAGCACTCTTATCACCTATGATTTGACCCTTCAGTGTATTGTATTTAATATAGATTGACTTATATTGTTCTCTGATTGTTTCACGTATGCAATGGCTAATCTTATGTGTTCACTTGGCTAGGCCACAGTACCAGATATTTGGTCAAACAGTATTCTAGATGGTTCTGTGAAGATATTTTTTAGATAAGATTAACATTTAAATCAGTAGGCTTCGATTAAGCAGATTACCCTCCATAATGTGGTGAGCCTCATCCAATCTGTTGAAGGCTTTAATTTTAAAAAGGCTGACCTGTCCAGGAGAAAAGGGAATTCTGCCAGCAGACGGCCTTTGGACTCAAATTGCAGCTCCTTCCTGGGTCTCTCGCCTGCTGGCTCACCCTGTAGAATCTCGGACTTTTGCAGCCTCCACAATTCCGTGAGCCAATTCCTTAAAATAAATCTCTCTATATATACACATTTTATTGATTCTGTTTCTCTGGAGAACCCTGATTAATACAACATATGATGTGTAATTTTTTAGTACTTCGTTAAGAATACAGGACTTTAAAGGTGGAAACTGCATACTTTTAAGCGTTTCCTGTACATGTCAGCCACCTCCCCAGCTCTTTCCTATATCCAGCGTCTAGCACATGACAGATTTTTACTAACTGCTTATGAAATGAATGATTGAATGCACAAAAGAATGCTGTAGAGGGAATCTGAAAGGAAAAGGAGTTCATTTAATTTAGGAAGTGTTATATATATATAATTGGCTCAAACCTTGGGGGTAGTTTTTATCTAATTTTTCTTTTGATTTGTTACTAAATATGAGGAGAAAGTCTATGGCTCTATAGAGAGTATACTAATTAGAAGAGGGGGAGACTTTGTTTATTAATTGGTATGTGGGCAGAGAACAGGTGCTTCATAGACTTGCATTGGATATAGAATGCATAGCAAGTATTGGAGTAGTTCTGTGTGGTCACCAGCCGTGGGCCCCTTGAAAGATGCTCCCAAACCACAAGGACACAAATATAATATGGATAATATTCTACCTATCTATTTATCTATCTATCTATCCATCCACCCACTCATCCATCCGTCATAATTTTTTAAGTGACCAGAAGCAAAATATTTGAAAACTAGAAGGAGAAGAGAAAAAGAAAACCACTTCTTATACTGAATTTCCAATTTGAATTAAAAAACTGAGTCTAAAGTCTGTTATAAAGGATAAAAGTGATCAGATTACAAACTAGAAGGAATACAAATGAGGTTTAGAAGTGGCAGATGGGAATATGACAGAGAAAGCAAGCTGAAGCTTTTTGCCACTGAAGAGGCTCAGAGAAAAGGATAAAAACACAGCGAAAGCTGAAAGCTTTGAGCCACGGTGAGGAAGAGAGAATGCTCCAGAAACTTGAGGCTATCCAAAAAGAGACTGGTTGTTTATAAAAGAATATCTGAAATGTCCCTTTTCCCTCTCTGGTCAAAAGCTACCCCCCCAAAGCTACCTCGTTTCTCTTACCAACCTCATGTCACAAATCAAACCACCCTGGGTTGTGACTAGGGGGCCTGGAAGGTGGTGATGCCTTCAGATTGAATCCATATGGTGCATTCTCCAACGATGGCCCTCCATGGCTCTGGCAAAGGCCACTCTGATTCTAGAGGCTGAGGACTTTTGAAGGGACAAACAGCTGAGGGGGAAGAGAAATAGCCTTTGTGCCAAGCCCTGAGCTAAGCACTTTGCATATAGAGTAAGAGTCTGGATGTGAGGGGCCTTATCTTCTGCTTTTCTGAAAACCTGCTTTCTTTTCCTCTCTTCTCAACCCCTGTCTCCCTTCCAGAAAACAGTTACTGAGCTGGTGCTATGCTCCTGGCATTGTTTATAGGTCACAGAGATGCATCAATGACCAAGATAAAGTTCTGTACTCTTGAAGTATGAATTCTAGTGGGTGCGAAACAGGCAATAAACATGCATAAAATATAAAATAATTTCAGATAGTGACGATTGCTAGATAGAGAAGGACTGAGGGGTGCTATTTATCAGGATTAGGCAGGGAAGTCTTGACATTAAAATTAAGACTTGAATGATTAGAAGAAGGCAGCACACTGAGCTCTATGCAAACATAATTCCAAGCAGAGGGGACAGAGGCAAGAACAAATATGGCGTGTTTGAGGGACAGAAAGAAGAGTGAAGTGTCTGGAGCACAGTGAGTGAGGGAAAAGCGGCAAGAGGTGAGGTTGGAGAGGGACGCAGAGGTCATATCACATGAGGCTTTGGGGGCCAAAGTAAAGAGTTTGGATTTTACTCTAATTGGAATAAAATGGCCAAGGGAAGCCATTTGCAGATTTTAAACAGGAGAGTGATATGATCTGATTTACGCGTTCCATGTGTTGTTGACCCTTTCACTTGAACCCTGGCTAATAATTTTGAGCCTAGCAGTGCCATTAGGGAGCTTCAAATTACTCGCTCTAAATCAAATTGACCAGAAGTGCTGTCATCCTTAGTAGAAAGTTGAAGTCAACGTAGCAGGAATCATCACAACTTAAAAATGATCAAAAGATTTGAACAGACATTTCATAAAAGAAGATATATGAATGGCCAATAAACACATAAAAAATGATTAACATTATTCAGGGAAATACAAATTAAAGCCATAGCGAGGTATCACTGCACACAGACTAGAATGGCTAAGGTTAAAGATTGACAATATTGAGCACTGGTAAAGATGTGTAGTAACTGGAACTCTCATATGTTGCTGGTGGGACTACAAAATGGTACAGGCTCTTTGGAAATTTCTTGTAAAGTTAAACATTCACTTTGCTATATGATTCAGGAATGTGTTCTTAGATATTTACCCAAAAGAAATGGAAGCATATGTCCACACAAAGACTTGTACATGAATGTTCATAGCAGCTTTATTCATAATAGCCAAAACTTGGAGACAACTCAACTATCCATCAACAGGTGAGTGGATAAAGAAATTGTGGTGTTATCCATTCAGTGAAATGCTACTTGGCAGTACATAGGAATGAGCTACCACTACAAATGGCATGGATGAATACAAAAGACATTGGCTTAACCAAATAAGCCAGACAAAAAGAGCATATATAATGTAAGACCCCACTTACATGAAATTCAAGAACAGACAATAATTCACTGTGACAGAAATGAGATCAGTGCTTGCTTGCGGCTTAGGGTGAGACGATAAAGGAAACTTTTTTGAGGAAACTTTTTGGGATAATGGAGATATTCTATATCTTGTCTGGGGTGATGATTACATGGGTATATACATTTGTCTAAGCTCATCAAATTGCATATTTAAAATGGGTGCATTTTATGTATGTGTTAGTATATTCCCACTAAGGAGCCCTCACCTCTCACAAAAGCCTGTAACCAGGTTCTGTCAGGCTTTGACTCAGTGAGCACGTGGGGACCCAGAGTAGTCAATTCAGAGACTCATCTTCGAACTCCTCTCCTCCCCTTTCCCACTTCCAGCTCATTCCCTAGAGCTCACTCTGTTCTCTAACCTGACTCTTGACTCTTGAGCCACAGAATTTCCTGCCTTGCTTGTACAGTTTACATCATTAGGCTCCATTAGGGTGACCCAGAGATCTCATCTTCTGGGAGCTACGGATTAAGCTGGTATAATCAGCATTTCTTTGGGGGCATATTGGCTAATTCACCCTCTTATACCCTATTGATAGGTTGTTTCTATCAGATTATTCTGAAAGACTTCCAGTAGTAATCTTTTCTTACTCTTAGTCTAGTTCCTATATTTTTCTGGAACTATCCAGATTATTATAGTTTCCTGTATTCAACAGTTATTGCTACACTGGTAGAAATACATGTGTATACTTTACAGACAGATATATCCTTATTAGAGGAAACAGAACGCCCATAGATGCTAAAAGTTAAATGTGCTACTGCAGAAAACGAAGAGAAGACTTTTCTCTATTGGTGCCCTAACTGTGGGGTGCCTAAAATTGGGTCTACCACTTGAGTAAGTGGCTGAGTTAAATATTTTGACTCGAATTTCATAACTTGTCACAGCGATCCCATTGGCAGTAGAGTGGTGGGTTGCCCAGAAGGCAATTCATTATCTCTCTGTCTCCCTGTGTGTTTAAATTTTGTTCCCTCTCCCTAAAGAGAGGTGATGCTATGGCTTACAACGAATATGCTCTTGCAGAGCTCTCCACACCAATTAGAAAAGTTCTGTGTTATGACACTCTTTGATAGGATGTTATGACACTCTTTGATAGAAAGCCATTGTCCCATTGAAGCGGAAACTTCATCAGAAGCACGGAGAATCAAGGGTATGCTTTAGACATGCCGAGTGGGAGGGGACTATCTGTGCTCACTGGGTCCATCAAACAAAGTACCTCCTACATAGGTCTTTCAATGCAATCTAGCTAGTTCCGTGCATTTACCTAGCCCCACCCTTATTTAGTACACAGTTGGAGGGAAGCCAGTAATACAGCATTTCTTAACTCACTATTTAGAACTCTTACTTGTTTATTTAAAACTCTGAAAGCCCTCTTTTGTGAAAGGCAAAGTTGCCTGCAGTGTATCAGTGGGTAAAGAGGATGGGGTCACCTCTTGACTGATATCATGCTTTTCTTTGGGAATGGGTGAGAGTCATTGCCATAAACTATGTCACAACACTTTTTTAGAATCATGAATTTTAATATCTCCATCTCCAACTGTAATTTCCTCTTAAAAAGGCTTGCCTATGGTCTCACACCGGACTTCTCTGTCTGGAAAGTGGGAAGTTTAATTTCAGAGATGTGAAACCAAGTTTATATTTACTTGGCACCCAAGATTCCTAGATACTCTTATGTTCCCTTTATGAGGACTAAGAATTGCATAGTTAACTCATTTCATCTTCTGTCTTTAGCTTTAATTAGAGCCAACTAAATTACAAATAATAATGAACAAACAAAACAACATCAAAGTGGAAATTCAAAACACTGCTTTTTCCTATTCTTGGACCTCTTCTGATCAAAACGTCTACGACTGAGCATATGGGATATCTCATTAAGTAAATGTAAAGTTTTATGGGAAAAAGATGTACAATTCAACCACCTAGAGTCTTGTATAGCTAGACAATTCCTGACCTTGATATATTCACTCTCATCAGCATCTTTGAATCCAGGCAGATTCCAATTAGACATATGGTGAAGAATTATGTTGAATTAGATGATAACTTTCAAAAGTGAATAAAAATGTTTGTGTTAATAGTGATGTCTTCTTGGAAAGTTTCCCAGTTTTTATTCAGGGAAGAATTGCTCTGATATGTTTACCCATGGTCCTTCCTGATCTTTATATTCTGGGTAGGATTACCTTTTAATTTTCCTATCCATCAATACCTGGCCATTATTATGCCCCCACTTTTTTGGGGGTCCAAAGTTTGAAATGTAAAAATGTATCAGAAATTGATGAGGCAATTGAGTAGAACTCTCAGAAAGAAGACTGTCCGGTGAGTCAGGAAGACTGTATTCTAGTCTAAGCTCTATTATTTACCAGCCATGTGATCTTGGGCAGATCACTTAATCTATGTCTTAGTTTTTTCGTCTTTTAAGTGGAGATGATGATGTCTGCTTTAAATGGGTAATGTTGTATGGAAGTAATTAACACAGAAACAGGCATAGATGAGATGCTGAATAAATTCTACATCCAAAAAAGTTAATGTCTGCAGGTCTAAATTTTCACAGGCTCTACAATAAGTCTAATAAAAATATGGTTGCATTTCTCAGAACCAGCAAATGGCAGAACTTGAGGGTCATTGGGATAAAGATAATAGCAATAAATTCTGTAGTAGGCATTTGTTTTTAATCCTTAGATGGTTCCAAGATATTGGTGCTTATCTACATATTAGAGTTAAGGTACAAAGAAGGAAGAGGATAAAAAATGAATAAGGCAGGCTGTGGCGGCCCAGCGCCCTTGTGGCTTGTTGGGCGCGTGGGTCATGGCTGGCCCAGTGTGGGGCAAGGGGGCCCCAGGCCCTGGACCTGCTGCGGGCCCTGCCCTGTGTGAGCCTGGCTAACCTGAGGCCAAACCCGGGCTCCAGGAAACCGGAAAGATGACCAAGAGGTCAGAGAAGAGGTAGAAAATGTGGCAGGGGCCACAAGGGAGAACGACAGAGAAGAACCTGGCCCCGGCTGGGCTTTGAGAGAGGCCAGACTCCATTTTACCTTCAAATCCCAAAAGACGGGTTTAATGAAGGACATAGCTTCAGACACCAGTATCAGCCTTTGACTCTCAACAGGCTGCAGTATCTTTTTGATTTGGGTCGAGTTTATCCTACATAACCTATTGACTTAACCCAACTTGTCAATGGGAGAGGCGTGACCTTCCAGCCATCTAAAAGGGATTATGGTGTCCAGCTGGTAGAGGAGGGTGCTGACACCTTTAAGGTGAAAGTTAATGTTGAAGTACAGCTGGCTTCAGAGCTGGCCATCGCTGCAATCGAGAAGAATGGGGGTGTCGTCATGACGGCCTTCTACGACCCACAAAGCCTGGAAATTCTGTGCAAACCTATTGCATTCTTTCTCCGTGGACAACCCATTCCCAAGCGAATGCTCACCTCCAAGACACTGGTACCCTACTACACTGATGCAAGGAATTGCGGTTACTTGGAGGATCCTGCTGAATTTCCTGAAGCAAGACTGGAGCTCGCCAAGAAGTACGGTTATATTTTACCTGATATCACAAAAGACGAACTCTTCAAAATGCCCAGTACTTGAAAAGATCCAAGGCAGATTTTCTTTGGTCTTGCTCCCAGGTGGGTAGAGAATATGGCAGATAAGGAAATCCTCAAACCTACAGATGAGAATCTCCGCAAGTACTACAGCTCCTGAGTTCCTTCCAAGAGAGCAGATGGTAAAAGAGCTCCAGAAAGGGACTGAAACTCATGTGTTTCCCATGGCATTTGCTTAATTTGTAATTCTGCAGATGTTGATGTTTTCTGTATAATCATAACTCTCTTTTTTATCTAAATTAAAAACACAGTAAGCAAAGACTGTGTAGAGGATCTGGCGGATCTGTGTGCTTCTGTTTCAGAGATCTAAGCTCCCTGGTTCTCTGCCCAAGGAAGAGTGTAACTCTTAGACAATTTCCAGTTGAGTTTTCCATCATCTTTCCATCCAGGTCTTGTCTTATTGTTGCAAATCAGAATGAACGCGCAGGTGGGATGGGATTGCTTTGTCAGCTGCTTGGTCAAGGTCAGAGGGCTGCTAATGAGCTGGTGAGCTTCTTACTTGGTAGCCGTGAGGAAGCGCTGCTACCCAGCGTCAAGACAGTAAGCCTTCAGCTTGGGATGATTAAAATGTGGGATGTGAGTTGAAGGTTTAAGATTGGTGAGTAGCTTCTAAGTAGTTCAATATTTGCTAGTAAAATTGAGACAAAAATTCCAAGGGAATTCATTTTCTCAACTCAGAGTAGATAAAAATGTTCAAGCCAGTAACATTTTTTTCCTTGAGGAAGGTAAATGTTCTAATTCTAATTGATAAGATTTTACTTATTTCATAGACTTTGGAAACCTTGTTTTTCAGTCATTTTAAATGCTTTTGAAACAATGGTCAATGGTTATATAAGCCATAAAAACAATTGGTCATGTGAAAATTAAACTCAGTTAATTTAAAAGGTTCAGCAGTCAGTAAGCTCATTTAGCTTGGCAAAGATCTGTTGTATTGAAACCAGAGTGAAAGCTTAATTTATCCTGATGCAATTAAATCTTGAATAATTCATGATAATTCTTTGACAGTAGAAATAAAATGATTCCTGCTTGTTTATTTTACGAAATAAAAAAAAAAATGAATAAGGCATATCCCTGCCTTCTGAGAACTTACAGTCTCAGGTCCACCTTAGCACAATAAGAAATCTTTTGTATTGATGGATCAGTTGTATGCTATTTGAGTTTCTCAGCTTCAGTAAGAATTGTTAACTTATTTGAAATTGTTTGAAATTTATTTAGAATTTGTGGTAGTTTAAATATATACTGAAAATTATGAGATATTAGTTTAAAAATTGAAGAACACACAAACAAATGGAAAGATATTGTGCTCATGGATTGGAAAAATTAATTTTGCTACAATGTCCATACTACCCAAAGCAATCTACAGATTCAGCGTGATTCAGCGTGAAAATACCCATGCCCATGGCATTGTCACAGAGATAGGATAGACAATCCTAAAGTTTGTATGGAACCACCAAAGTTCCCAAATAGCCAAAGCAATCTTGAAAAATAAGAATAAAGCTGGAGGCATCATTGCCTGATATTGTTAATGTTGAACTATATTACGAAGCTATGGTAATAAAAACAGTATGGTATTGGCGTAAAGACAGACACATAAATCAAAGGGACAGAACAGAGAGCTTCCAAATAAACCTATGTATATATATGGTCAACTAATTTACAGCAAAGGAGTCAAGAATGTACACTTGGGAAAGGACAGTCTCTTCAATAAATGGTATTGGGAAAACTGGACAGCCACATGCAAAAGAATGAAACTGGACCCCTATCTTTACACCATACACAAAAATTAACTCAAAATTGATTAAAGAATTGATGTAGGAAATGAAACCATAAATCTCCTAGAAGAAAACATAGGTGGTAAGCTCCTTGATATTCATCTTGGTGATGATTTTTTTGAATCTGACTCCAAAAGCAAAGGCAACAAAAGCAAAAATAAACAAGTGGGACTATACCAAACTAAAAAGTTTTGCCACAGTAAAGGAAACTATCAACAAAATGAAAAGACAACCTACTGAATGGAAGAAAATATTTTCAAATCATATATCTGATAAGGGGTTAATATCCAAAATATATAAAGAACTCACACAACTCAATGACAAAAACCCCAAACAATTCAATTAAAAAATGGGCAGAATATCTGAATAGACATTTTCCCAAAGAAGACATACAGATGGCCAACAGATACATGCAAAGATCTCAACATCACTAATAATCAGGGAAATACAAGTCAAAACCACAATGAGATATTGCCTCATACCTGTTAGCATAGCTATTGTCAACAAGACAAGAGATAAGAAGTGTTGGCAAGAATTTGGAGAAAAGGGATCCCTTGTACACCATTGGTGGGAATGTAAATTGGTGCAGCACTATGGAAAAGAGCATAGAGGTTCCTCAGAAAATTAACAATAGAACTACCATATGATCCAGAATTTCCACTTTTGAGTATTTACCTGAAGGAATGAAAACACTAACTTGAAAAGATTTGTGCAACCCCCATGTTCATTGCAGCATTGCTTACAGTAGCCAAGATATGGAAACAACCTAAGTGTCCACTAATGAATGAATGGATAAAGAAAATATGGAATATGTATACAGTGGAATATTATTCAGCCACAAAAAGGAATGAAATCTTACCATTTGCAACTATGTGGGTGAACTTTGAGGATATTAAGCTAAGTGAATTAAGTCAGACAGAAAAGGACAAATACCACATGATCTTACTTATGTGTGGAATCAAAAGAAAAAACTGAGCTAATAGATACAGAGAACAGATTGGTAGTTAGCAGAGGCAGGGTGTGGGGAGTGGGAGAAATGAGTGAAGGCAGTCAAAAGGTACAAACTTCCAGTTACAAAATAAGTAAGTCATGGGGATGCAATATACAGCATGGTGACTATAGTTAATAATACTGCTTTGCATATTTGATAGTTGCTAAGAGATTTGATCTAAAAAGTTCTCATGACAAGAAAAAAGTTTGTGATTATGTATGGTGACAGATGTTAACCAGCCTCATTGTGGTCCATGGCAAGCAGCTTTATGATTAAGGAGATGACTCAGAAGCTGCACATATTCTTCTCACATCTCATTGGCCTGAACTTATTTATGTTGCTACTTCTAGCTGTAAGGGAGGCTGGGAAATGTACTGTCTAGATGAGTGGCTGGAGATTCTATTACATAAAGAAAGAGAGACTGGACACTGGCTAATAATTAGCAGTCTCTGCCATATTCACTTACTCTTTCAACAATTTTAGTTCATATGCGACCACTGGTCTCTCTTTTATTCATGCTGTCATTGGCAACATAGGGACATGACTGATAATCCCAAGCTGCAGTTGAACCAAGACAAGAATACAAGAATGTTACTGATCCTTGGAATTATTTTCTTATATGTCACTGTATCTATCTATCTATCTACCTATCTACCTATCTACCTATCATCCATCTATCCATCTATCATCTGTCTGTCTGCCTCATTTGTCCTGTGGATACATGTTTGTCTGAAATTCTGATATAAGAACCTCTTGGTTTTGGTTAGATTCAGTTTTGTCAAGGAATGTATATATTTTATTGAGAAAGTAACTGCATGCTAATGAATGAGTAGGAGTTAACCAAGAGTAGAAATAATTATAAAGCACCTGTCAAAAGTGAAGTGCTATAGAAATGCTAAATAATGACACTAATAAAAAACTGATAGTCGTGACTTCAAAGGAAGTGTTAAGTTGGAGTGTTTTGTCGTGTATGGCATTTGAATGATCTAAATAGGTGTTTAGATACTCACATGAGAGACTGTTCTAGCCACTCACGGGAAATAAGAGTCTGTTCTACCCACTCAATATTTTGATGCTTCCATGAGAATTTTCTCATCTCTATATATTATTATTTTAAAAGTAAGGATTGTGTTGTCTTAATTAAACTCACATAAAGAAAGGACATTGCCTATCAAAAATGTGACATTCTTCTTAGACTGCCTTGCTTTGTATCTTAAGTTCCTGGAGCACCTTAAGTTCATAAATGCCTCTGATATGCTCCAGTGCCCCTGAATCTATGGCGTAACCAGACACGCAAGTCAGGACTGCAAATAGGTGGTGAATTCTTGTTAGAGTTAGCGCTTTGGGTTAGGTAACTTCCTTGTTTTAAAGATGTGTCTTCAAATATTTATTAGATACAGGAGCCTTCTCCAAAGGCAATAATCTGGTGATTAGAATGTTAAGTGAAAGAGAAATGGATGGGTTATATTGCCTGTGTCAGTATTTCTTTTTTTTTTAAGTTCTTAGTTTATTAATCTTCTCATGAAAAATCTGCACAATCACCACAGAAGTATCAGTAGTTTTAAAACAAGAAAAGATAAGTACTTTACACTGTAAACTCCTAAGTGTTTGAGATATCCTCAAGCTCTACCCCACCCTACTCATGCATGATTTTGTTTAAAATATTAATTCCAAAGTGAAACCTCTAGCTCTGGACTCAGAGTTGAGTTCAAATTTATCCTGTGGTCTTGGGTCACAGTGTGATCTTCTTTCATACCTCCATTTCTTCACTGGTTAAATGGGTGTCGGAATAATAATAGCAACCTTCTTAATAGGATTGTGAGAATTAAATGAGAAAATGCACATGAAGTGCTTGCCATAGTGCCTAGAATATGGCAAATGCTGAGTAAGTGTTAGGGATGGTTGTCTGCTTTTCTCATTTGCTCAGATATTATATGAGAGTAGCCTTCACAATCTTTTCTGTGGGTGATTTCAAATCTCAAATTTTCTGAGGTTTCATAGAAATATTCTTTCATGATATGGCAGTATGGCTTAGTGGTTGAGCTAAAAAAAATTCTAGCTCCACAAATCAATCTCTAACTGTGTACTTGGGTGAGTTAGTTAACCTTTCCATTCTTGAGTTTTTTCATTTGTAAAACGGAGATAATAATAGTACCTACCTCAGAGGGTTCTTGTGAAAACTAAAGGGTATGTAAAGTACTTAACCCAATGTCTGGCACATAATAAATGTTCAACAAATATTACATCTCACTCATTTTAAAGCTTAAAATGGTTATTTATTTATTTATTTATTTGGTAAAACGAATAGGTGTTTTGGGTGCCTGGTTTTACCATTTTGAACGCTGTAGATTTCCCCACTCTAAGAATGTTTTTTTCAGTGCCTTGTGGTCTTCAAAGTGGGTTCTCAATTGCACATGTTAGGACAGGGTGTGCTGTCATGAACAGATGAAAGGAAAACAACCCCAAACTGAGAATCTAACTTTGTAACTTAACAGTTACGTGCTTAGTTCTAACACCCACACTCAGATTTCTTACAATAGATGCCAGTGAATACATCTGGGAGTTTTATTATCTTCTCTCCTTTTTAAACTTCCTAATAAAGTGAACAGATGGTAGACAACTGGAGTCAGAGGTGAAGAGAACTGGTACTACAATGATTAATTTCCTCTCCCAGAGGACTTCTGGGCATTTTCCTAGCGTCCCAACTGGTTACTTGTGGTTTCGATGGGGAGGCCTGAGGGCTGAAGAAGAGGGTGCAGGAAAGGGAGTCGTTGTGTTTGGCTGCTCCCTCAAAACCACCTGGAGCAGATACAATACGGGTGAGGTTGTGAACAGAAGCTCTGCCCTGAGAACCTACACCTAGTGGGCTGCAGTGCTGGACGTCTTTGTGGCCCTGTGGGAGCTTCAAAGGCAGAACGTGTATCTTACTAGATTTGGTTTATCTTGCGTTTAACACTGGCATGATAGCTGCTTAATCATTGTTTATTAGCCTAATACCTGAAAGTAAAAAATACCTCTCGATAATCTGTGTTAAATTTGATTTAGTTTAGGTGTTGCTAGTGATGGGCGATTAAACTCTTTGTCCACTTTATACTCAATAATTTTGTAAACTAAAACAAAATTAATATGTAGTAAAGAAACTTAAAGAAACCCGTGAAAAATCCTTTTGTGAAAATTGATTAATCCTTGCCTACTGTGTACTTTGTAAATTTCTCTCTTCCTAAAGTAATAGAGAAGCACAAATCTAAAATAAAATGCCACAGAACAAGCATAACACCCTGGGGAATCTGAAGTCACCACTTCTTCAATTTTAAAATGTAGATCTGTCTACTTACTACTTTCTTCTTTGAGGATTTCCTGCCACCAAATGTTAAATTAAAACATCCCTATGGGTAATTGAAAAAGCAGATATGAAAGCACTATAGACTCTTCAGAATGGAAGTGTTATAGTTCACTCTTCTGTTATTATTTAAAAGTGTTTGCTTAATTCCTTGTGGAGCCAAATCTCTGAGGTAGAAATTTTAAGGTTTTCCCCTTGGGGAAGACGTGTAGGGGGTGAGGGAAGGGGGTAAGATTTTGGAGTTTCTTTCAGAAGTTGTGCAGAGAGGGTTCTCAGATGAACTGTCCCCTGGCTCTGCTCTCATTGGCTGTGAATATTGGGATGGGGGTTAGCCTTTTCCTGCAGTTACCGCTGAACCAGGGCATGGACATGGAAAAGAACCAGGCACGACATATTGGATGTGGCTCCAAGAGAGCCCTGGGGCTCACCCCTTGACCCACCTTTATCTTTCAGCAGAAGGAGGAAAGTGAGTCCTTTCCAGAGCTTGTTCAGGGCTCCATGGTGCTGGGCTCAGGCAGGATGCAGCCACTGAAGTGTAGTGCATTTTAAAATACTCTTGCTGGGAAATGAAAACATGATTTTGAAGTAGTCTGTAGTATTGAAATGCAGCACTCTGCTTCTGTTCAAAGCAAGACTAGCTTTAGACTCACTGGTGCAGAAGGGTTCTCAAGGCGAAGAGGCTCAGAAACAGCAGGAATGGGATCTTCAGAAAGGTATCGCTCATCCTACAAAACAAATTGCCCTAATTAAAAAAAAATGCATCACATTAGCAAGAGTAGCTCAGTTGGTAATGTGGTGGTAGAAGCAAGTTGTAAAAAGCCTCCATAGAAATATCTGCTATATATTGAATATATAAATATCCAGTTTATACAATAATATGCTGTTTTGAGTTATGATGAAAAGGATTGGAAATTGATGGTCAGTGGCCTCCAACACTTCTGTCCATTCCCTACTCCTTTCATTCTCCTCTCCCAGGAATAGAAATCTTGGAAAAATTTCTCTTCCGTTCTCCTTTTCATCTTCCTGTCTGAGTACTTGGCTGCAATAAGGAGAGCTGCTTCAAGACGTTGATTTTTGAAAATCAACTTTTGTCTGTTTCAGCCATCACTTACAAATTCCTATGAAATTTAGAATACTTAAGATTTATTAATTTGTGCATTTGTGGGAAATTCTGTCCTTAGTAATGAAAGAAGACCACCAAAAAGAAAAAATTACACTTAATGACATATACACAATATTTGAGGTCATAAACCTTTGTGTCTACCTGGAAGTGCTCTCCCGCATTTTCATTAATGTTTATCTTCTTGTTTTTGTTTGAACCCATTTGCATGGATTGAAATATTTTGCCATCTGTGTTTAGAAATGCTAAAATGTAGACAATTTTAATTGAATCATATTGCTTATTTCTGTAGGGAATTTTCATCTGTTTCATAATAGATGGGAAACACCAAAAGCAAAATGCTAGATTGAAGCAAAGTATACATGTTTGGGGATTATAAATCTCTGTAGATCCTTGGAAGTATTATTCCAAATTTATGTAGGGACGAATTTTTTTATATCAGTGTTTCTCTAAGTTTACTGTGCATACAGATCAGCTGGGGGCTTGTTAAAATGCAATTCTAATTCGGTAAGTCTTGGGCAGGGCCCAAGATTATATATTTCTAACAAGCTCCCAGGTGCTGCTGATGCTTCTGGAACACAGACACTTTGAAGAGCAAAAGCAACCATACACATTTGCATTTTAGTTTCTTTGGTTCCAGTTGTATGATTCTATTGGTTGGTGGAACTCAAAGTTAACTTTATTTAGCAGGATTTAAGTTATAATAAAAGTTGCCATTTTAGCAATGAGTTGACAATGATCAACATCCCTTTTCTTAAAGGAAGAAAAGCTGAGCTCCACAGATTAATTCTCAACTGCTGTTCATCTCTGGGACCTCAGACCCCTCTTGTGGTTGTCTAATGGGTTCTCTAGGGCTTCTTCTGTGTCTCCTAGTCATATGGAATTAAACTTTCCATCTTAGGTATCAGTTAGAAATGGCTTTTTAAAATTTTTTATTTTAAATGTAATTCATTTAATTACATGAATTAAATAAAATATTTCCTTATCATTCAGCTGTTACCAAATTCCCTGAAGACTATACAGTAATTTGGGCCCTAGGACATGAGAGCTACTCCCCAAACTTCTGGCTGATTACAACTCATAAATAAATATCTAAGTTAAATAATGATAAAATAATCAAAATTTCTTACATTTAGTTGTTTAAATGTTGTTCCTTCCATTAGACCATAAATTCTTTGAGAGCAGGGTCTATGTATGTTTTGTCTTTGTAAAACTGTGGTTGATGATAGGGGTTTTAGAGTTGGTGCACCACAGATGGTGGATGAAGTAAATTCAAATATCCAGTTAATATCAAGATTTGAATATAATAAGATCTCTAAAAATGATAACAGCCATTCGTGGGGAATCCTTGAGTTCATTTTCTTCTTAGGACTTGAGGTTCCTCAGACGTGTCTGTTGCTGACCCCATGTTGCTCCCTGAATCTTCATTTCCCCTCTTTTAAAATGATGAGAAAACATTTTTCATTAGCCAGGAATGGTAAGAGTAAGCATAGGTTTGAATGTTCTGTGATTCTACCAGTCTGCTTCGCTGGACATAAAGGCACTCATGGCACATACAAAACATCCTGAGAAAGAGTAAGACTCCCTCACCCACTGGCAAAGACAATGTTTCATGTTCTTTATACTGTCTTTTTTTCACCATCCAGAAAGGTTACATGTTCTAGCCTCCTTTGTAGGTAGATTTGGGACCATATGGCTAAGTTTTGTAAAATAGAATATTGGTCAATATGATGTACACTATTTTCAGACTTGATCTTTAAAAATACCCTGCATCAACTGCTAGTCTTCTTTTCCTATTCTTTGGTGGCCTTGGAAGTCACATGCTCCAAATTGTGTAGCCGCAAGATGAAAGCAGCCTGGATCCTCAAACTTGAAGAGTAGTTGGCCAAGAGGGCCACCTGACCCACATTGAACTGCACTGCGAATGAGAAATAAACCTTGTGTTAAGCCACTGAGATTTTTGCACTTGTTCCATTGACCAGCATTAATCATTCTGACTAATATGCCTCCTGACACTTGTGAAAGACTTTCTAGTCTGGGGGAGGGATGAGGGATGAGAGAGGACATAAAGTGAGAGAGAAACATTGGTGTGCCTGAGAGATGGAGAACTAAGCATGAAGATAGCATGGGAAGAGCAGAAGTCTGTGTCCAGAGTCAGCCCAGCCTCTACCTGTAGGAGAACTTCACCTTCCCGTCACCAAGAGCAATGTTCATTGTTGGTGCTACTGGCATAGGATGAGGGTTTTCTCTCCACGGTAGTCAGTAACTCCCCTATTGACTGGGCTTGACACTCATCTCTGTTTCAAGACTTTGCTTGGTTCCTGTAGAGCTCAAGTTCATTCCTCTCCCTTCCTTCCTCCATCCCCATATACATGAGGTTCTTGGACTTTCGTAAATCAAATAACATGAAGATGGGTCCCTGACTATCCAATAGGGTGACAGTGGAATGGAAGAAAAAGATCTCATTGGTATACTTGGAAAAAGCTATACAAACTAGCTCAAAAGCAAAAGAGTGAGAAAAAGCATAACACTGTTATAAAATAGCTAACATTAAATGGTGTTTACTATGTGTCTGGCACTGTGCCAAAGGCTAGACCCATACCATCTCATTTAATCATCACTATATCCATACAAGGTAGTTACTATTATTATTTTTATTTAATATAAGAGTAAACTAAGGCACAGAGAGGGTAAATGAATTGTCTTGATCCCATAGCTGGTAAACAAAAGAACCAGAAGGGGTTCCCATTGCTTTTAAGATAAAGAACAAATATCTTGATGTGCCTTACAGAATCCTATATTATCTGGTTCTTGTCTGTGGACCCACCCTACTACTGAAGCCAGATATACTGACCTCCTTTTAATTTTTCAGTGGTATAATGCTTTTCCCCACACTAGTATTTTATTTTATTTTATTTTTACTAGTACCATCTATTCATCCTTCAAATTTTAGCTCAAAAGCCACTTACTAGGGGAATTCTTCTCCAACCAACTCCCAATCTGAAATTCTGTCAAGTTCTCCTGCCCTCTATGCTCCTAGCACTTTGTGCTTTTCCCTCATGGCACTATCAGAAATGTTTATTTGTATTATACTTGGAATATTGTCTATCTTTTTTGGAATGTTATCTCTGTGAGGCAAGGACTAGGACTGGTTAGCTCATTATTTCTGCTGGGCACATAGTAAGCTCACAGAAAATGTTGAGAACAAATAAAATGAATGACCCTCAAATTTTAAATTAGTCCCTAGAACAAATATTGATAGAAGATGGTATGAGAGCAGAAGAGTAGGTGAAGAACATTGCTATTTGGAAAGAACTATGAAAAGCTTATTACTTACTAGTATTAGCAGTTTCATTGTATTGAAAAGAGAATTTTGGTTTTTTATTCTTTTCACAGTTTGCAACGATGGGTACTCTTGATATTTTTTAAGATAATATTATTTTATAAGACAGTTTGGAGATTTTCAATCTCTTGGGTGACTCTAAATTTATAACGTGTCCTTGAATTTATAAAAATATTGGGCATTGTATGTAGATTGATTAAATGATATGCCTTTACATACATACACTGCTATTTAAAAGATATATGTTGATGCTATTGTAAATGATATAATTTATTTAAAAGCATTAACAAATTCATAGTAACTTTTTATAATAATTTATTTTCTTTAATCAGCAGATACTAAAATTACCTTCACTATAATAATTTTAAACATTCTAAATATTAAAAAATAACCTGCATACTTAAGTGGTGAAAACTTCTAGATTAGAGAGAGCTAAATCTTCCAATGCTATTATAAACCTATTTTTAAATGTTATTAAAACAGAAGTTATCTGTAGGTATCAATGTTCCAGTTTTTTATTGTATTTTTACATTCCTTATGGAAATTGGTTTTTTAAATCAAGGCTAGCTCCAAAATTGTGTTTGATTTTCCTTTTGTGAGATATCACTTCGGTTGGTGGGTTGTTCATTCTCTCCTTAGCTTTCTTTTGTTATAGGGAGTAGTCAGAGACCAATTACTAAAGGTAAGAATTGACAATTAAGGGAGATTATGAATTAATTTGACTTCTTACAAAATTAGGAGAATATTGTCATGCTATAAAAAATTTGTATTCATTTGATTGTATTATCAGTCATTAAGAAAAGTGAAAAAGTGTCTTTCCAATGAATCAAATTTCATACACTATCACTTCAATCCATCCTATCCATGCATGTCTCCAAAATAATTTTCCTAGACCTCTGATTTTAACATTTTTTTTTTCTGCTTAAAAATCTCCAATGGCTCCAACTGCCTATGGTTTATAGCCCAAATATTTTATCTTAGTATGCTATATTCTCCCCAATCTGACTCCAATTTACTCTTCTATTCTTATTTCTCAATATGTCCCCACAAACCTGCTATAGTGTGGAGGTTCAGCATGTGGTTTAGAGCAAGAAAAACTTGGGTCAAATCCTGGTTGTACCACTTGCTACCACGCACTGAGCTGAGTGTCTAATTATGTGTCATGTGTAAACCCCATGGCCGTTCTGTGGGAGGCATTAGTATTACCAGTTTACAGGTGAGAAAACCGAGGCTTAAAGGAGTTAGGTGGCTGGTCCAACACCACACCTATATCAAGTAAATGGGCTGGAGAATGAGATAGAGTTTCAGTTACTGAAAATAGTCTACACATGTTAATTTTTAAATAAACTTGAAGCATAAATGATATTTTTGAGCATATTTGATTTGAAAACAAATCCAAATCTATCTAAAAGAGAGAATTCAAATAGCAACATAGAATTTATTAAGTGGAAATAACTTATTTCCACATTTATCATAGGATTTTTCAGAAATAAAGCCTGACAATTATGGTAGAAGAGTAATGTTGACAGTAGCAAGGTGTGGGGAAAGAGCACCGAGTAGAACTCAGAAACCACTTTGGACCCCCTGTGACTGGGCATGACGCTCAGCTTCTCTGAGCCTTAGATTTCCATATTCTAAAATGTGTGCCACAAGAGTCTTCTTTATGACCTCACAAGATTATTTTGAGGATATGTGAAAATACTAGAAAATGTATTAAGTGCTGTGCAAATATAAGATATTATCTTCTATTCAAGATGTGACTTTTTTCTATGATTTTTCTATAGAAAAATCATACTATTTCCACCATGGGACTAAACCTTGATTATAGGAATACTTTTCTCAGGCCATAATATTTTTTCTACATAATTATATAGATATTTGAATTTAGTTTTATTTTCCATTAATACAAACAGCTCCATTTTGACTGTTGAGTACATTAATAAGTTGATTCAGATAATGATAATAATGATCAGCTGATGAATATTAATAAGCAACTTGTTCATGAGTTTTTAAAATATATCCAGGAAAACTTTAACCACTTGCAAAAATGTTATTGGCTTTTCTCTTTTCCCCTCTTTATCAATGCCCTTCCTCACTATTCCCCAGATCCTGAGCTAAGGGAGTATGAGCAGACAAATCAACATTCCCTTCTGAACAGCAAAGCAATTGGTTGGTGTATAGGGGAATTCCAAAATTCACAGATCCTGCTTCTTCTGGTTTCTCTTTTTATCTTGAGTATGTGTGACTTAGCCTGATTGTAGCATGTAAAGTCAAAACTGTACTCATATGGGAAAAAAATGAAGAATTTAAATCATTAGTTTTTGCATAGAGAAAGTAAAAGAAGACAATATAAAAAGTACCATTTCCATAAGCACTACACATTGCTTTGCTTTTGCATTTGGGATGGATTTTGTGAAACCAAATCAGTCATTCACTAGTGTTTAGTCCTAATATGATGTGGCACATAATAAACAGTACCAAAGATGTGAAATACAAGAAACATGATTCACAAAATACAAAACATTTATTCCAAGTACCCATTAAGATAAATGAGGAGCAATAAATGAAAATAAATGGATAATCCATGAGTTTTCTTTTATGCTCATACTTGGAATAGTTTCATATATTTAGAAAAGAATAAAAGATACGAATACTCTCCATGAAGCTGAGCCAAAGCATTGGAGAACTTTATACTGTAAAATCATTTTCAAGTAGAAATGTTTATGTCCTGGATTTCAAGATGAACACTTAAATGTTTGTTTCAGGACTTCCCTGGCAGTCCAGTGGTTAAGACTCCATGCTTCCCCTGCAGGAGGCACAGGTTCATGCCTGGTTGGGGAATTAAGATCCCACATGCTGGGCAGCACAGCCAAAAAAAAAAAAGTTTTTTTTCAACAAATCCTTTCAATGCTGATGTAAAACTATAAGCTCAAAATTGTGTGGAAAGGTTTTTAAGACCAAATGTATTTCTTCTTTTGAAGACACACATACACACACTCTCTCTCTCACACACACACTTCAAATGAAAGGACCTGGGGCTCATTTTAGGGTTTCGTTTTATTCAGAATACTTTCTTCCAACTCCACTGTTCCTCTTCTTCCAAGTTGTTGAGATAAATGCCTTATCAGAATAAAGGTTTCCTTCCCCTTTGAAAGTCTTATTTCAGATTAGTTGGTACCAATTAAGAATGTACTATTCACTTTCTAGCATTGGTATGCTGGTGGGTTCAAACCCATCTGCTGAAGTTGTAGAATATACTTGACCAAAGTTGCAGTTAGGCAAGAGGTGAAGAAAAATGGATGAGGGATCTCCTCCCAGAGTTTAGAATCAGGCCCTAATCAAGGAATCTCCCCTTCTTGCGGGATGTAGGGCATAGGGGGGTGGGGAATGGTTTCACAGTTTTTTATCCGTAGGGTTTTAAGAATTGCTATGGACCAGAGAATGCTATGTATCTCCTCTTGTTTCCCATTTTAAAGTGGTAACATTTTTGTATCATGTCCTTGCTCCCCTTTTGAATATTAGGTGTGCTGGAAGCAAAGAACTTGTCTTTTTAGTCATAGGTTACCAGCCCAAGGGGAGCCCCAAGGGGAAGACTGAATACCACCTGGAGATCCTGAATGTTGAGCTGGATTCAGCAATGGGATGGGACTTTGGTTTTCTTCCTTGGGTGGGGTGTTTTAAGTGTGGAAAAAAGAATGAAATATTTCAGTGACCAAAAGGTACAGAAAATTTCTACCCATTCACCATACTGTTTTTTCTTTCTGGAGACACACAAAGTCTACATTTCTCTGTCTCCATTTTTTCTCAGCAGAAGGGAGGCATTCTGCAAATGGTTGGGGGACATAAAGTGAGTCCTGGCCAATGATATGAGGGCAGAAGTTATATAGACCACTTTCAGGTCTGACATTTTAAAAAAAGATCAAAGATGTAGTTATGGTTATGAGTGAGATGAGTAAACTTATTTCATCCTTTCTCTCCCACTGAATATAATTATAAAACCTGGGCAGAATGCATGGGGAAACTACAGAAAGATTCTGAAAAGTATATAGCAGCAGGTGAACTGGAACAACATAGAATTTAAAGTACAATCCAATTGGTGGTGAATTTACCACTTTTTCCCCCTCTGGTATACCCTGACCTCAACTCAATGTTTCAGGCCTGGAATCCTGGAATTGAGCACTATAGCTCAGACAGAGGGAGTTCCAGGAGAAGTCTTCTATCCCTGGCTTGAGGCCTGGAAAAGAAAAGTTCTAATGCTCAGCGAGAATATAGATATGCTGTAATTCCTGTTTTCTGATCTTTTCCTCTTTTCTTCATTCTTTTATTCCCTAGTCCCCTTAGGTAATTCTAATTTAATAATGATACAGGTAAGGTAAAAGTAAAAGGATGGGAAAAGATGCACCATGAAAGCACTAATAAAAAGAAAGTTGGAATGGCTATATTAATATCAAACTGAGCAAAAGAAATTGCCAGTGATAAGAGGGATATTATATATGCTAAAGGATCAATTTACCAAGAATACATACAAATACTAAGTGTATATGTAACTAATAGCAGAATTCTATGATACATGAAGCAAAAACTGACAGAAATGGAAGGAGAAAGAGACAAATTCACAATTATATTTGGAATTTAACACTTCTCTTTCAGTCATAGTTATAATGAATACATGGAAAATGAGTAAGAGTATGGAAGAAATGAGGAATGCTATCACCCAACTGGCTCTAACTGACATTTATAGAACATGCCACTCAACAGCAGCAGAATACACATTCTTTTCAAGTGCATGTGGAACATTCAACAAGATAGACTATATCCTAGATCATAAAACAAATTGAAAAGAATTGAAATGATACAAATTAAGTTCTGAGGCTATGATAGAATCAAACTAGAAATTAATAACAAAGCTAATTAGGAAAATTGTTAAATACTTGGAATTTAATAATCTAATTTCTAAATAATTAATAGGTCAAAGAGGGAGTCTCAAAGGAAATTAAGAAATATTTTGAGGCAAGTAAAAGTAAAAATACAAACTATGGGATGAAGCTAAAGCAGTGCTTAGAGGGAAAATTATAACATTAAATGTGTATATACATATTAAAAAAAGAGAAAGGTCTCAAATCAAGAACTTAAGCTTCTAACTTAAGACACTAGAGAAAGAGCAAATTAAACTCAAATCAGAAGGAAGGAAATTATAAAGACAAGAGCAGATAAAAAATAAAATTGAAAACAACAAATAATAGAGAAAATCAAGGAAACTAAAAGCTGATTCTTTGAAAAGATCAGTAGAATCCACAAAACGCTAGCAGGATTGCCAAACGAAAAAGAGAAAAGACTCAAATTACTAATATCAGGAATAAAAGAAGGGACATCACTACAGACCCTGCAAACATTAAAAGGAAAATAAAGGAATACAACAAACAAATCTACTCACATAAATTCAACAAATTAAATCAGAAGAAATGGAACAATTCTTGAGAATAGCAAATTCCCAAAACTTACCCCAGGTAAATAGATAACCTCTATAGTTCCATAAATATTAAAGAAATTGAATTTGTAGTTTAAAACTTCTGAAAAAGAAATCTCCAAGTCCAGTTGGTTTCACTGGCAGTTGGCAAATTCTATGAACCATTTAAAAAAGAATTTGCACTAATTCTCACAGTCTCTTTCAGAAAAATAGAGGAAGATGGAATACTTTCAAACTTATTTCATTAGGTCAACAGTATACTAACAGCAAAATCAGACAAAGACATTACCAAAAACCCTACAGATCAATATCTCTCATGAGCATACCTGCAAAAAATCCTTAAGAAAAAATTAGCAAGTTGAATTCAGCAATACGCAAAAAGAAGCATACACCAGAGCCAAGTGGTATTAATCCTGAGAATGCAAGTTTGGTTCAATATTTGGAAATGAATCAGTGTAATTCACCTTATTAACAATCTCAAGAAGAAAATCCACAAAATCATATCAACTGAGGAATTAAAAACATTTGGGAAAATATAACATTTATTTATGATAATAACTCTCAGCAAACTAGAATAAAGGAAACTTCCTTAACCTGATAAAAGTTATCTACAAGAGAATCTACCAATAATATTATACTTAATAGTGGAAAACCAAATGCTTTATACCTAAGATGGGGAAAAAGGCAAGGACTTCTGCTCCCCTCACTTCTATTTAACATTATACTGAAAGTCTTAGCCAGTGCAACAAGACAAGAAAAAGAGATAATAGGCATATGGATTGGCAAGGAAGAAAGAAACTGTTCCTATTCCCAGGCATGATTGCCTATGCAGAAAAATCTGTGAAAAACTTTTAGAATAATAAATGCATTTACCAAGGTTACAGGATATAAGCTCAATACATAAAAATCAGTCTTATTTCTAAATTCTAGCAATATACAACTGTAAACCAAGATTTTAAAATCAATACAATTTAAAATATTTTTAAAAATGAGATATATGGGTATGAATCTAACAAAACATGTGCAGGACTTGTATACTGAAAATTACAAAACCCCTATGAAAGAAATAAGAGAAAACCTAAATAAATAGAAAGACCTACCTGTTAATTGATTAGAAGACTCCATGATAAAGATATCAATTGTTCCTAAATGAGTCTGTAGATTTAATGTAGTACTAATCAAAATCCCAGCAGCGATTCTGGTAGATATAGAGAAACTGATTCTAAAATTTATATGGAAAGGTAAAGACACCTGAATAGCTAAAACAATTTTGAAAATGAAGAATAAAGTTTGAAGAATCACACTACCCAATTTTAAAACTTACTATAAATCTACAGTATTCAAGATAGTGTGGTATTGGCAAAGGAATAGACATATAGATCAATGGAACAGAATAGTGAATCCAGAAATACACCCACACAAATATGGCTAATTGATTTTTGACAAAGGTACAAAAGCAATTTAATGGAGAAGAGATAGTCTTTTCAACAAATGGTGTTGGAACAGCTGCAGTCAGATTGAAAAAGAAAACAAAACTTCTTGATGTAAACCTCATACTTTATACAAAAATGAACTCAGAATGGATGGTAGATATAAATGTAAAAAAATCTAACTAAAAATTTTAGGAGACAACAGAAGAAAAAAAAGTCTATGTTGGCTTGGGTTTGGTAATGAATCTGTAGACGTGACACCAGAAGCACAAATCACAAAAGAAAAAATGGATAAATTGGATTTAATTTTTTAAAAGTTTTCTTGCATTGGGGCTTCCCTGTGGCACAGTGGTTAAGAATCTGCCTGCCAATGCAGGGGACATGGGTTCAAGCCCTGGTCCGGGAAGATCCCATATGCCACGGAGCAACTAAGCCCGTGTGCCACAACTACTGAGCCCGCTCCCTAGAGCCTGTGAGCCACAACTACTGAGCCCACGTGCCACAACTACTGAAGCCCGCGTGCATAGAGTCCGTGCTCCGCAACAAGAGAAGCCACCGCAATGAGAAGTCCACACACCGCAATGAAGTGTAGCCCCCGCTCGCCACAACTAGAGAAAGCCTGTGCACAACAACAAAGACCCAATGCAGCCAAAAATAAATAAATAAATAAATAAATTTATTTAAAAAAGTTTTCTTGTATTAGGGCATTTATGAGAATGGAAAGACATGCTACAAATTGAGAGAGAATGTTTGCAAATTACAGATCTGACAATGGACTTGTATCTAGAGTATATAAAGAACTCAAAACACAACAATAGGAAAACAAATAATTCAAATAAAAATGCACAAAAGACACTTCACCAAGAGGATATAATGAAAACTAATAAGCACATGAAAAGATGTTTGACATCATTAGCCATTTAGGGAAATACAAATTAAAACCATGACAAGTTACCACTATATATCTATTAGAATGACTAAAATAAAAAAAAATACTGACAATACTAAGTGCTAGTCAGGATGCAGAGCAACTAGAACTTTCATACACTGTTGTAGGGAATGCAAAGTGGAGTGGAGCAATTTTCTCCTTTGAGTTTCCTTCATTCACTCAACAAATATTATTGAGTACTCACAGTAGGCACTCAATAATATTTGTTGAATGAATGAACTCAGGGGAGAAAAATGATTCCCTTCCACCTTGCTTTCCCATAACTGTAATGATTAATCATGGTGTAACTGCCCCACGCTGACCTTTTTGAGTAGGAATGGGATGGATATTGTGGGTGCCTGAACTTGGATCTTCCTAAGTCATTTTCCATGGGTTTAGCACTCCTAAGGGAGGAATTTTCTAGAGATCTGAGGTTAGGACCCTTTCTATGGCTCTGTTTTGTATTCAGAGCATGTTTGGTAAGAGTATATAAGCAAGTATCAACCCCCTGAAATGCCAGGCTTGTATAAGTGCAAGTGTACTTCTGTTTTCAACTGCCTTACTACATCTAGCAACTGATATCAAGCCACTAGGTTACTTAGGTCTGAGGAGGATTTGAGTGGAATGGCCATTTGCATATCTACAGCTTCTTCAAACAGTGGAAAGCATTATGGTTTCCTCTTGTGTTGGAAACACAGAGATGCTTTTAGATGGGACATAGTTTGACTGCTTTGGCTGATTTCCCTGATATGCCACCATCACACAATTCCATGGTCTGTCCAATCATCTTCGGTCTGGTGCAGCAGCAGCCCTGGTCTCTCAGAGAATGTGTTTTCCAGGTCCCTTTTCACTCTTCATTTTTTTCTGAAAGGAAATATCTAAATAATTTAGGTGGTGATATAGATGTGGATTTCCCAACACTTACATCTTTCTTCTTGATAATGCATTTGGACCAAATCCTAATAATCTATTCTTGAAAAATCAAGTAGAATCATGATTAAAACCTGAACTGCAGATTCCTGTGAATTCCCATCTCCCATTCCCTTCTCATGAATTTCCCTCCTGTGGATTCCAAGTTCACAAAATGTTGAGCTGATCAGAAGCAAAATTTATCTTTAGGTGTCAAACATTAGTATTAAGGGATTCTTTGGATTTTATCTATATTGGTGTTATGAGACTTCAGGATTTCCAGTTATATGTGTAGAAAAAGTAATTAAATTTAGTTTCTAATTAAAAATATTAGAAAATAATTTCCATCTGAAAAATTCCACAGGGATTGTTATTCAAAAGGTCATTAAAATCATTGTGTTGCTGTTAAAGACTCTTCATTTCTTGTCATATATACAAAACTTTGGGATTTTCTTCCTTTGGTCTTGACCACCTGTGACTTTATCCTGTTAATTATGAAACATTGTCTTAATAGAAAGTTTTCCTTAGTTAGGGGAAAATCAGTATTTCCCTGAGTATAATTTTTTTCTTGATGAGAGAAAAAAACATGAGAAATAAAGTGTGTTAAATTATGTGGAAAATAATTTACACAAGTTGCTTTATAACTTGCAAATAAATATCATTTTATTTTTGCCTGTGTATAATACTAAACACAGTGATGTCATTGAGTGTTTTTAGGTGTAGCCCATGATGAAGCAAAGTAATTGGTATGTTTGTGTGCAAGTTATACCCAGATATAATATATATATGTATATACATATATACATATATATGTTTTTTTGCTAATCCTTGTCTCGTGGTTGCTAAAGTTAAAGGCTTAGATTAGAAAAAAATAATGGTTGGGAAAGGAGGTCTGTAAAGATTGCTTACTATTTTAAAATGTAGAGAAAGACCAAACATTTTAATTATAATCTTCCTATTACAAATATCATTAATAAAACTTCACAGTCAATCAACAATGGCATATTTTATTGTAACATTGAAATAAGAAAGAAAAGTGGGGAAGTTGTAGCATTTCCCACTTTCAGTTTACAAATAACAATATTTAAGCACAAACTATTAAACCAACATAATTAAGGCTCTTATACCTCGAGAGTCAGTTAGCAATGATATTGAAAGTATCTAAATTACTAAATGGTAGAGGAACATGCTTCTGTGTAGTCTAGCTGCACTAAAATAGAAATGTCTAAACTGAAGTTAGTGCAACGTTTTCTAAAGAACAAATCAGGCTTCTGCAGTTGGTTTGAATAAGATGTCTGAAGTGTGAATGTATAACGTTGACTGTCATATGTGATGACCTCTCTGTAGCGCTCCTCTGCTGGGTTCATGCTTCTCTCCTAAATGTGGCTTCTTGAAGGCTTGTGTGAGAGCTGTTGAGAGGAAGAGTACATTTCCTAATATTTCTCCTACTTCAGGAAGAGAGTTAAAAAAAGGTGGGAAAGGAGTGCTTCAAAACACATTCTTTTTTGCCCACATTTTTTTGAAGGTTCAAAGGTGGATAGGTGAAAGTTGGATACATCAAGTCTAGTAGTACTTGAGCAGCTACAAACTTCCTACTGTAGGAAAACTGGTGGTCTTATGGTTGGTTCAGATGTACACCTCAAGATAATTGAAACTTTCACCAGGGGTTTTGGACTTTCTATAAGGAAAAAAAAAACAATAATTGGAAATTGTTCATTGTGAATACATTAGATTTGTACAGACAAAACATTCATGAAGTGCAATTATAGCCAGTGTTGCTATATTAGTATGAATGTTAATAGCATGTTTGTTTTTGAAATGGGTTATGCATTCTGATAAATGTCTGCTTTAATCTAGTCATCTGTGTATCACTTGTCTAAGTACTCTCATTTAAGATGCCATATCCCTTCTTGTAGCAATAAAGGGGTAAAGCAACATTAATATTAAATAATTAGAAAAACAAAAGGGGAATGATTAAACATATTTACATAATTGAAATAACACTGTGTCGCAGTGGGAAATCGGGACAATGTTGTCTCCTTTCAAAGTAATTCATAATTCAGATTTTTAATTATGGCATATTCATTCATTTAAAGATGATTCTGGATGAGAGGGCCACTAATGAAATACAATCATTAGCATCTAAACAAAGTAATTTACAAAGTCTCCTTTAGGGGAAAAGATTTCTAGAACATCATCAATCACACAAGATATGCAAAAACAAGCAATTAAACCACACACAAGAACTACAACAGCCTTATATATCAGTAATGTACACATGAAAACATAACTGATTACAATGATTAGACTAGGGTAGTGTGGTTAATTTGTGTTTTATGTAGTCATTGCATGGAAGAATGAACCCGGACAGACACATTACACACAAGAGGAACTTCATTTCATTAATACTCACTTAAAACACATGACCCAAAACCCAAAAAACCAAACCATGAATTTTGAGTCATTGCCTGGACATCCATGTAGGGTCAAAATCCTGCATACTTTAATAAAATATCTCCCTTTCTCCTGCATATCTTTTTGCCTGCTGTTTGCTTTTATAAACTGACAGAATGTGGGTTTAGAAAAGTATTTTGGAGAGGCAGGTGCTGCATGGGTTTCTCATTATTTGTTCAAATCCTGCTTTAGGCTTCCAGTGACAAAGTGCTTCCAGCCCTCACAGGGTCAGCGATTTACTGGCTCTTCCTCCATATACACAATTACAGATCATTAAGCATGCAGCAGGACTAAATGGATAGTATAATTCTCTAATTTTTAATGCCTGTATACAGTATTTTGCTAAATGGGCCCACAAAGAGACTGGCTTCAAACACTTCTCCTACAGGCCACATGATAATCTTACTAAAAACCTGTACTCCTTAGTTCTGCCGGTGGGTTTTTCTTTGTGAAGGTGGAAGGAAGGCATGGGTGTAAGAGGAGAAGGAATTAGGAGAGTGGTGTTGTGTCGAGGAGGGTGGAATCCACGGAGGAGGCTGGCACCCCTGGTGTAAGCTGAGCTGCCTTCGATAACCACCAGCTACAGAAGCCAAAATATGCTCTATTGGATACTCAAAGGATAAAAATACTGGTTAATTTTCAACAGTGCTCCTTCATTTGACTTTACAATTTACAACAGCGGACATTAATGCAGGAATGGCTTGGTTGAGGAGGAGTTTAAAATTAGAGCCCCTCTTCTCATTAGTCCCAACTGCCTGACCCAGGGTGACTGAGAAGCAATTTGTCGCCAGATTCTCATTTTGCTTCTGTTAAGGCTCCTTGTAAATGAAGCGCAGCAATTTATTGTAGCACCTCTAGGAGTCAAGAACATAATGTGTAAAACACATACAAAAAAATCTTTCTTCACATTCATTAACACCCAGCACATAGAGGCTGTTCACTTTTCCCTCTAATGAAGGAGGGGGATCTTAAATCTAAAGCTTTCCATCATGTGAAGAAGTCCTCTTCAGGCCATTAGATGGAGGCTGAGTTGGATTGAAGAAAGGTCATTGACAAAAAACAGAGAGTGGCAATACGAGGAAAAATAGAAAATGGATAAAAGAAGAGACTTTAGAAGCCTCAAAGAATGGAAAATACATTTTTGGCATCAATGCTCAACCCCTTCTTGTCTCTCAGTGTATTTTTTGTTGTCAGCGAAGAAAAGAATATCTGGCTTTTTACTTAGCTGGAAATTGCTCTAGTGTTTGGCCAATTCTCATTTCTTCACCTTTGATCTGACCTTGCAAGAGGCATTAAGTTAGGTTCATTTGAAGAGCATATTGTCTATGATCTTTAAAACATGTTTGCTATGTCCTCACCCCTCCCTTGCAGCCTTTACAGGAAATTGCTGTGTCCATGGTTTTAATGCATTCTGATTGTAACAGGCTGCTCCTGCCCCAGGGCTGGCTGTGCGCTTTTATCTTACTTCCGTGATTAATTCTGATGAATGGTTTGGTTGCGTGGGGTCTCACAAATGCCACCTCCCGATGAACCTAATAACAAATTACTATATGGAAAAAATTGCTAGAGGGTCCAGGATTGCCTGTTTGGATTAAATGCTTAATGTTGCCATACAGTATACTTGGATACTCTTACCGGTTTTATGATATAGTAATAGGCACTCAATATTTATGGTAATAATAGTGGGCTTTTAAAACTCATTTTAGAAAATGAAATTTTGAGTATATAGAACTAGGTGAAAATGTCAGTACAATCTGAAAGATTTTCTTCTGAGAGTTTACTGAGTGTTTCTGAAGTATCAGGTACTGTGCCAGGTGGATCAAATGAATTGACTAAGTCACTCTTCAGGGCACCAAATTAGTATAATTAAAGTAGAAACAGGAAATTATATATGATAAAATAGAGTACAAATATTATTATCCTCCTTCCTCCAGTTGAGGAACTGAGACACAGAGAGGTTAAATTACACGTTCAAACTTAAAGAGTTAGAAAGGGGCAGAGCTGGGATGCCAACCGAGGCCATGTTTCACCCAGGCCTGCGAGTATCCCCTCAGCCATACGGTCACCTAGGGCACATTTTGTTTTAGACTCTAATAACAACTTCCTCTTCTTGTTTTAAGCATCTATTTTTTGATGCTACAGTTAAACTTTTCTCTTTAAAATATTGAAGTTTATACAACTAAAGCACATAAATTTCTATTTTACTGAATGTATCAAACTGATTGTAGGGAGTAAAGCATTACTGTCTCTTTCCTGTCTAACCCAAATAATCAACACCCATTTCTATGTTGCTTTATTCTCCTATCATCTATCTTTCTTAGTCCCACTCTTAGTGTATCTGAAATTTAGATTGGTGTTGCTTTAGCCAGTTGAGCTTTGGTTTTTAATGTTTTATTGCCCTCATTCATAAAGAGCATGTCTACTGACTAAGCATGGTTAATATTTAAAGGTCAAAGGTTGGCACACACAAAAAAGGAAAAATTAAAATTTAAGAACAATTGCCTTAGGCAGTTTGGGCTGCTAGAATAAAAATACCATTACACAGGAGGCTTATCAACAACATAAGTTGATTTCTCACACTTCTGGAGGTGGGAAGTCTGAGATCAGAGTGCCAGCATTGGTCATGTTCTGGTGAGGGCCCTTTTCCTGGTTACAGATGTCTACCTTCTCACCGTGTCCTCACAGGGGAGAAAGAGAGCTATCTAGTTCTACAGCTGCTTCTTATAAGGGTACTAATCCCATTCATGAGGGCTCCACCCTTATGACCTAATTATCTCCCGAAGTCCCCACCTCCAAATACCATTATATTGGAATTAGTGTTTCAACATATGAATTTTGGGGAGACACAAACATTCAGTCCATAACAATTTAGCTAAAAATATTTTTGTACAAGTCTCAATTTCTCTCTGCTTTGAAGTCCCAGGTCAGCACCTAAGTGCTGCCAAACAGGCTGGTGGTGCTGGCTGCTATCTGAAGCTCATTCCTGGATGGGATCTCGAATTACGTCTCCTGGGCAGCTGCTGCCGCCCGCAGATTGCAAGAGACATGGACCCAAGCAACATAACAGGGAAAGAACATTAGCTGCTCAGTGGTGCAGCTGAATCCCACTGTCACCTTGTGATTGTGACTGTGTGTATCTAGTTCAGCTAGACAGTAACTCCACTTGGAAGGGATGTGTCCGTCTTATTGTATTCCTAAGGGAACAGCATGGTGCTGTCATGCAGTAGGCACACAAGTTATTACTGAAGGAATGATTCTTCTTTAACTGAAAGAGCCCTGGAGTATCTGCACTCTTCAGGCTTCAGGCACACTTGAGCAAATGTGACATTGGTCAGAAACTGGTGCGCAAGCAACTTCTAATTGTCTATTAATTTGGCTTAGAGCCATTCAATTCCTTTAAATTAACTGTCATATTCTCACAACTCTTATTGTCTTAAAATGAAATATGATTCCTGAGGGACTAGCGATACGTTTTCTGATATAATGCTTTGTGTACAGTAAGCACAAAATTAAAGTTGTGGATTAATAATCTAAACATTTATTGATTCCTTGACTGATTCAAAAATGCATATATTTGTGGGACTTCCCTGGTGGTCCAGTGGTTAAGAATCCGCCTTCCAATGCAGGCGACACAGGTTCAATCCCTGGTCAGGGAACTAAGATCCCACGTGACACAGAGCAACTAAACCTGTGTCGCAACTACTGAGCCTGTGTGCTCTGGAGCCTGTGAGCCGCAATGAAGTGCCTGCGTGCTGCAACTAAGACCCGAAGCAGCCACATAAATAAATAAGTAGATAAATAAATATTTTTTTTAAATGCATATGTTTGCACCTACTGTATGCAGCCAGTATAGGCTTGGTGCTGAGCTAGGTGCTGGGGATATAAAGATGAAAAATTCCTGTTCTTAAGAGGCTTATGAATAATGGGAGCAGATGGACACATAAACAGATGCAAAAGGGAACTTCCTCACTGATAATGTTCTTAACTGAGGAGCCAAGAGCTTTATCTACACATCTAGCTGTCCAAGACTGTGTAGTTGTGTTCATAATTTTATGTATTTTTTTGGAAAGAGCTTCTCCCCCAATTGTATAAGCTTCAGGCTGTATAAAACCTGGATTGGCCTCTGGAAACCAGGTTGGTTAGGGGGAGGTCTCCACTAGCCCAAATACCACGTCAAATGACAGATGGACTAAGGCTGAATTCCAGCTACACCCATCCCTTGGCTGGGTGCCCTCATACAGGTACATATTGAAAATTCTGCACAGCAGCCCTATCACCTGCTATACAAGATGCTCAAAGTGGGGTTTGATCTTGTCAGTATAAAATGACTATCTTCTCCTTCTAGACATTATAGTTCTAGTACAAATTTTTTCACAAGTGTTAATGACTGTAGTTTGGGCACTGATATGATTTAGCACTCCCTGTTTTCATTAATTTAGAAAATATTTTTCGAGTACCTATCCTGTTCAAAGCCCTGTTATAGCCAAAAAGACGAGTGAGGCCAGATTCTGTCCTCAATTTATAGTCTAGTAGGAGAACAAAAACATATTCATGTGTTAGTACAATATAGTATAAATAGTGAAAGTCTCAGAGAGGCTGTGAGAAAGCGTTATGGGTAGAGTGATCATATAATGTGTTTTTCAAACTGGGATGACTTTGAGAGTGAAAGAAGCTTCTGCTAACAATTAAACTGAGACAACAGGGACAAAGTTGGACAGTCCCGGGCAAACCAAAACTTTCGATCATCATCATTATGGGGAACTGTGGGAGAGGAAAGTCACAGTGGAAAAGGACATCTAGGATAGTTAATTTTGTGTCAACTTGACTGGATCAGGAGATGCCTACATATCTGGTTAAACGTTATTTCTGGGTGTGTCTGTGAAGGTGTTTCTGGATGAGAGTAACATTTGAATTAGTGGACAAAGTGGTGGTGGGGGCCTCATGTCATCTTCTCTTGCCCTTCAACTGAGATTTATATCATCAGCAGCCCTGTTTCTCAGGTCTTTGGACTTGGACTGAATTACACCACTGCCTTTCCTGAGTCTCCAGCTTGCAGAAGGCAGATCATGACACTTCTCAGCCTCCATAATTGTGTGAGCCACTTCATAATAAATCTCCTTTTATATTCTATTGGTTCTATTTCTCTGGAGAACTCTGACTGATTCAGCATCCATGTTAGATGTAAAAACTTGAGGCCCAGGAAACTAGTGACTAAGAAAAAGGCACGAGAAGAAAGTAACAAATCATCAAATTCTGATCATTTGTGTCGAGATTGACTAGACCATGGTTCTCCTGATCCCCCCAGGGAAATGTTTATTGTACATTACCTACCTTATGATAGTGAAAAACCTCAGAGAGATGCTAATAAGATTACGCATCTCTGAGTAGTCCCTATTCTATAATACAGTCATGTGTCAAACAGTATTTTTCAGCAGTGGTCGAAAGAATTTTCCTAGGAGGTAATGTTTTATGATCAAATGCTTTTTCAAAATTGTAACATTATACTGTCTTTCCTACCTTTTTCAGGGTATCTGAAACCTGATTAGTTTCTTAAAAGATTATTATTTCCCTGTGTTCAACCCACATGTCTGCAAAGATAGGGGTGCGAGCAACCAATCAAAGCCCAGAGTTTAGAAATGGCCAACTATCATACAATCCGCGGACTATGTTAGATACTAAAATTCTGACAGCTTGCTCTTGTGACAAAGATGTTAACAAGGAAAGAAAATGGCACTAATTTAATCTATTCTTATAGTTCATTGTAAAATGAGACTAGCATGCCACCAAGTTATAATAATAAATACTATAGTAATTTCACAATTCTTCCTACATGCTGTTCACAGTCCTTTCACATGCAAATTTGCCATCCGTTGCTTCATGACAGTGATTTTAAGTGCATTAAAGAGTTCTGAATTTTCTTATACTTGATCTCCTAATTATGTTGCAGGAACATACACAGAATAGTACTATATACTGGCATTTGTCTGGTTTATAGCATTTCTCCATTCAGTGGGCTCCCCTCTTCTCCTGATATATAATCTGGGTTTTGGAACATAGGTTTTACCAGTCTAATTTGATTATTACTCCTATACTAATTATTACAGGATTAGTACAGCAGTGATAATTGAATAATCAGATTTGGTTATTACTCCGGTAATAATTAGTACAGGAGTAATAATGGAATATTCACTAGGAGTAGTGAAAGAGAGAAGTAAAATTTGCCCAAAATCAAGTCATTGAGAAATACCAAATATATCTTTATTTTGTAATAGAAATTTACATTTATAGAAAATTTTTAAAAACCCACAGAGAACTTTTAATAGATATGTCTAAAGATTTTTTAGGTTTTGAGGACGTGTTTGAAAAGACTACATTATAACTATGAAGTAAAGCTATGTAAGATCAGACCTTCTGGTATCCTACTTTACTTCAGTGCCTTTGGGGCAGTGCCCTGGGCTGGAGTGCTAGATGCAAAGCACAGCACTGGTGTTGTGTGAAAGAAAGTAGAAATGTTATAATTCTTTTTTTTTTTAATTTATTTTTTGGCTGCTCCGGGTCTTAGTTGCAGCACGCGGGATCTTCGTTGCAGCATGAAGCATCTTTAGTTGGACATATGAACTTCTTAGTTGCGGCATGCGGGCTTCTTAGTTGCAGCATGAGGGCTTCTTAGTTGTGGCATGAATGCGGGATATAGTTCCCTGACCAGGGATCAAACCCCAGCCCCCTGCACTGGAGGTGTGAAGTCTTACACACTGGACCACCAGGGAAGTCCCGGAAATGTTATAATTCTATAAGGACCTTGCAACCCAGGCCAATGGGTATTTTCTCACATGTGTTAGTGAGTGCATGTGGCTGACACACAGAATACTTAGGTCTACTATGTTGGATGAATATGGGGTTTGGGGGGCTGTGAAGAGAATAAAAAGTCTGGAGAAAGTACCTTCCCCTGACTTACCTAGCTTATGACCCATGAAAAGATGGTATCCAAAGGTAGCCTGAAGTGAGTATCTTGGAAAATTCTTCACCTTGATGAAACGATGGAGAAGTGGTAATCAATCCCATTATATGCTTAAAAAACTATGTATACTATGTCATGTTTGGTGATTCAATGGTGAGAGATTATGGGACACTGAATTAAAGTGTCCACTTTCTGGGAGATGACTTTGCAGTGTTTCCTTATGAATAGAAAACTGTGACTGAAGGAGAGCTCTAGGTGACAGCCCTCCTCGCCCGTTTCTTCAGCATCTTGCCCACCAGGAGAGTGAAGGCAAGGTTCTGACTTTGGCAGTAACTTTTCTGCATGTTTGTTTAATTAATTAAGAGCTGTAGGTGTACCACAGCCTCTGAATTCAGCTTAATAGCCTAATTATGTAGGAAAACAATACACTGTGTAAATTAGTACACACCAGACATGACATAATTACCAGGGCAGGGTGGACAGCATTTTGTTGAAGCACTGCTTTAAATGAGTCATTTCAATGCTGAAAAAATATTTTTTGTGTTTGAGAGCTACTGTACTGAATTGTTCTTTCAGAAACCTGGTTACAATTGCTCTAAAATGCCAGGTAGGTGGAAAATAATAAATTCTGTGTCTTCTGAGATAAAAACCACATTTTGTATTATACTGCTGGGCATCACAATCACTGTAATTTTGGAAGGTTGCTATTATTGTATGAGCAAATTTTTTTTTGTATTATTACTGTTTATTTTAATTCAGGGACATATTCTCTACTAGACGCATAATGAAAATGGCCTTGTATTAAAATTGTTTACCTGCTGTTTGCTGAAAGACATTGTAAAATTAGAAAGAGGAAAGACCTCCTATGTCACCTACCTCATCCCAGGCTGGGCAGAGAACAAGATTATACCCTAAAGCAGCTTTGCTAGGGAAGCCAAAAATAGATCATGCTCTTTGCATGTCTCACTGAGTAAATTGTAGGCAGCAGGATGGGATTGTTTGTGTCAATTCAGGAGGAAAACTGTATTCCTACAGATGTTGAGAAAGAGGGGTACCAATTTATTGACAAATTTATTGACTGGGGTCCACATTGGAGGGTTTTAAGGTCAGAAGAAATTTTTTTAATTCATCAACTTGATTGTGCTGAATTATGCAATCATTTAGTTTCCCAGTTCACTTATCCAATTGTCTGTGTAAGTACATCAGCATTGGGAACATGGTGGAGAATGGTTTTTTTTCACTCTAAAGTGTACTTAAATACTGGATTGGTTTGAATTTTACTACTTCATTTTTCCCTTTTGAATTTTCCAAAGGTACAAAGGAGCAAGAAATGGCAAAAATGTACATAAAAGCAGGAAGAAGCAGATGAGACACAAGGGGCCTAGATAATTCACACCAGAAATGAGCCCTCAGTGGACAAGGGTTGAAGTGACACTGCAGTGATAAAGCTGAATTACCCCTTTGCAAAATTATGAAGTGGTCCTGGTTGTCCCTTTTCTTGGTTTCTGAAACATTTCTCTCCTTTCCTCCACCCTTTCCCTCTCCTGTCAGTACCCACCACTCCCCTTTTCCTTCCCCAGGGACCCAAGAACCTACCCGAGTTAGTGAGACTCTTCACCAAATTAAATCGGAAAAAAACTGATGTTAGATATTTACCCATGTATTTTTTTTTTAATTTCCAATTGTATCATAACTTTTTAAAAAGTTTATTTCTTTGGTTCAGGATCCAAATAAGGCTAATATATTGTGATTGGTTTATAGCTTTGTTTTTTTAACATCTTTATTGGAGTATAATTGCTTTACAATGGTGTGTTAGTTTCTGCTTTATAACAAAGTGAATCAGTTATACATATATATATGTCCCCATGTCTCTTCCTTCTTGCATTTCCCTCCCTCCCTCCCTCCCTATCCCACCCCTCTAGGTGGTCACAAAGCACCAAGCTGATTTCCCTGTGCTATGCGGCTGCTTCCCACTAGCTATCTATTTTACATTTGGCAGTGTATATATGTCCATGCCACTCTCTCACCTTGTCCCAGCTTACCCTTCCCCCTCCTCGTGTCTACCCATCTATTTTATATCTTTTTGGCCCCCTTTTTGACCCCTTCTTTCAGACAGACCTCCATTGTGATTAGGGGAGTTACTTAGCAAGCCTCAGTCACTTAAGACTTTCAAGGGCTTTCATACTAGAGACTGTGGTAGGCAGCAGCTAAATGGCCCTCAGTGATCCCCACCTGGTGTTCCTGCCTGCATGGAATCCCTCCCCTCCAGTGTGAGCTGGACCTAGTGCCCCGCCTTTAACAAATAGAATAGGGCAAATGATGAGCTGTCACTTCTGAGATTAGGTTACAAAAGCACCGTGGCTTCCTTCTTAGGTTCTCTCTTGCACTCTCTCTGGCTTCCTCTGAGAGGAGCTGGCCGCACTGCTGGAGCTGCCCCGTGGATGGGAACAGAAGGAGGGCTTCGGCTAAGAGCCAGTGAGGCCCTGAATCCTGCAGTGACATGAGTAAATTTGACAGCAGATCCTTTCTCTGTCAAGCCATCAGATGAGGATACAGACCTAGCTGACAGCTTGCCTACAACCTCATGAGAGACCTGGAGCCAGAGGCGTCCAGCTAAGCTGTGCCCAGGTTCCTGATTCACAGAAACGGTGAGCTAATAATTTCTCATGGTTTAAAGCCCCTAAGTATTGAGTAATCTGTTGCACAAGGACTAATAAACAATGAATCATATATAACATAAAAATGAATTTCAGTTAAAATGATAACCAATTAGTTAAGTTGGTTAAATTAGTTAACCAATTAGTTAAATCGGTTAAATTAGTCCTGTTTTCCAACCATCAGAACTCACCAGTCAACCTTTTGGTGTACAGGCAGACCTCAGAGATATTGCAGGATTGGTTCCAGACCACTGCAGTAAAGTGAATATTGTAATAAAGTGAGTCACATGAGTTTTTTTGGTTTCCCAGTGCATATAAAAGTGATATTTACTGTAGTCGATTAAGTGTGCAATAGCATTATGTCTTAAAAAAATACATACTTTAATTTTAAAATACAAAACAAGGAAGATTACAACAGTAACATCAAAGACCACAGATCACAGTAACAAATGTAATAGTAACGAAAAAGTTTGAAATATTGTAAGGATTACCAAAATATGACACAGAGATAAAAAGCGAGCAAATGCTGTTGGAAAAATGACACCTGTAGACTTGGTCAATGTAGGGTTGCCACAAACCTTCAATTTGTAAAAAAAACACAGTATTTTCAAAGTACAGTAGAGCAGAGTGCAATATGAGCTATGTCTGTATGTGCTTGGCTGAGTAGCCAATGAAACAAAGCAACCATTGGTGGGATTATGACTGAATGCTTCTAAGTCAGCATCCCACCCAGACCCAAAGAATACGGCAGTGCCTAGTGCCTCAGTTGGCCTCAGAGAGCCAAGCCCGCACTGTCCCCACAGGTGGCTGCCCCATGCCCGGTCCAGGGCGTGTTGGGAGAGCCACCCTCCAGAAACGGAATTAGCGGGGTAACAGGAAAGGTGGCCGCCCCCTCACTTGTCAGGAAACATGCAAGTTCGTGGTGACCTGGTGCTAAACCCTTCACAGGCAGCCTGCTTCTGTGAGTTACGATGGTTGGAACAGAGCTAATGAGGCTAAATTTGTAATTTTTAGCCCACGTATAAATCCAAGTAGTTGCCTTGCTTTTGTCCTGACCACAGATCATGTCATGTTAGCCCAGCTTGTAAATTTTCCCTTTCATCCCAAGGGAATTCTCACATTTAGTTGGCTGTGGACTTCTTTTTAAGCAGAATCTCATGAGACTAGTGCTCTAAGGAACACAGTTTGGGAAATTAATAAGCTATTTCCTGTTATTGGACATATAGATTGTTGGCAGTTTTTAGCTACTGTAAATAACTCTCATCTTTGAGAACTTATTGAATTATCTCCTGGAGTATTTCCCTCATCTCTTAGGGAAATGGCATGTTTAAAATTATGGGTAAATGTTTTCAAATTACTCTTCAGAAATGTTACATCAATTTTCAATTCCCACCTTAGTGTGTTTTCCTCAAACCCTAACACTGGAAATTACCATATTAAGTAATTGTCAGTTTGATAGGTGAAAATTATATATGTATTTTATAATACATTTCATTTCTTTGATTACTAGTGTAGTTAAACATTTATACTTTCCTTTGGTGAATTGCTTAGTTTTGTACTTCGCCCATCTTTCTATTCATGTGTTTACTTTTCTTCATAATTTTGTGGAAGTTTTAATGTAATTTCATGTAAATACAAGTGCTTTGGAGACAAATAGCAGAGTTTAGTGGCTAGAGGTGTGACGAAGGACAGAGGTCGGAGGCGCATTATTTTAGATAGCAGGGTTGGAAAGGCTCAGAGAAGGTGACTCATTTTTGTTTGAAACATCTTTGATTTGCTTTTGTGCAGGGCATTATCCATTTGCTCCACCAGATTCCTTCTCTGCCCTTCCTATTTGAGCTCTTCTCTAGGGCCTGTCCTGTACACACAATATTAGAAACTTACTCTGGCTTCCCTGTGGGCTTAGCAAATGGGGATCCCAGCAGGAGATGAGAGGGAGGAAGGAGAGTGAAATTGGGGTATTTATTTCCCTGACCCCCGGCCCCCATCAGTAGTCACCTCAGGCTGATGAAGGTCATTGCTCTCTCAAGGCAGCTTTTTTACTTGACCTTCTCTTTCTTGGTTCCATTAACCACTATTCCTTCATTCCCCCAGCTCTAGAAATAGTAACAGCTGCATCCCTTGTAGTTTACCTAACACCAAACACACCTTTATAAATAGCCCCTTTGCAAATACACTGTCTTTAAAGTATCCTAATTTGAGTGTGCCATCTGTTTCCTTATGGGTCCCTGTACTAGAAACTGTTAGTATCCCACCCAGATGCCTTCTGCTAGGCCAGTGCACTCATCTTTTGCTGTGAGTGTTTGCTGCTAATGGCTTATAACTGCACACTTCTCCAGAGAGTTGCCTTTGGGCTCAGGAGCCAAGTTGGCCAGAAATGCCTGGGAAGCTAGCCTTCCCATCCTGGGGGCAATCTGCAGCCAATGATTGATGAAAGGGGCATGATACAAAAACCTAAGCCCTTAGCCTAGATGACTAGAAAAAAGAAAAAAAAAGGTGGTAAATCATTTTACCAGATGCTGGGCAGTAATATAAAGCTGCACTATTTAAAACTGTGAGGTACTTGCCCAGATAGACAGCTAGACTGATAAAGAATAGTGAAATTGAAATAAGACCAATATATATTAGGGTGTTTTATATATGAAAGAGGTGATAATAAAATCAGTAGGGAAAGGATGAATTATTGATATTTAACAAATGATTCTGAGGATATTGGCTATTTATATAGTACAAAATAAAATTAGATCTCTACATCATTCACAAAAAAAAATATTCTGGATAGGTTAAAGATCTAAATATCAAAAGTGAAACTCTAAAACTTATAACCAAAAAAGAGTATATCTTTATGTCATTAGTAGAAGATAATTCTTTTTTTAAAATTTTTATTGGAGTATAGTTGATTTGCAGTGTTGCATTAGTTTCAGCTGTGCAGCAAAGTGATTCAATTATACAAATACATATATCCACTCTTTTTTAAGATTCTTTTCCCATACAGGCCATTACAGAGTACTGAGTAGAGTTGCCTGTGCTATACAGTAGGTTCTTATTAGTTATCTATTTTATACATAGTAGTGTGTATATGTCAGCCCCAGTCTCCTAATTTATCTTTCCTGCCTTTGAAGATAATTCTTAAACACACAAAGCACAAAGCAAGAGAAAAATATTGATACATTTTGCTACATTAAGATACAAAACTTATGTAGGATAAAAGATGACAAAAATGAAAATACAGGGCTTCCCTGGTGGCGCAGTGGTTGAGAGTCTGCCTACCAATGCAGGGGACACGGGTTCGAGCCCTGGTCTGGGAGGATCCCACATGCCGCGGAGCGACTGGGCCCGTGAGCCACAACTGCTGAGCCTGCGCGTCTGGAGCCTGTGCTCCGCAACAAGAGAGGCCGCGACAGTGAGAGGCCCGCGCACCGCGATGAAGAGTGGCCCCCACTCGCCACAACTAGAGAAAGCCCTCGCACAGAAACGAAGGCCCAACACAGCCAAAAATAAATAAATAAATTTTTTAAAAAATGAAAATACAAGTTTATAGACTGAGAAAAGATAGTTGCAATTCATATTACCAATAAAAAATTAATGTCCAGAACATATTAAATGTTTTTAGAAATCAATAATGCAGAAGAGAAATATTGTCACAAAATATAATAGTAAATTCACAGAGGAAGAAAGATAGATGTCTAATAAAGATATGTAAAGATGTCCAACTTCTTTAGTAATTAAGAAATGTACGTTAAAACAGACATAACATTTTATATTAACAAATTTATTAATATGATAATGTCAACTGTGAGTGATAATGTGGAGAAATAAGAACTCTCATACTTGGCTGAAGGGAGGAAAAATGGGCACAACGACTTTGGAAAGCTGCTTGGAATTAGCACATAAAGTTGACAGTGCATACTCTCCATAGCTCAACAATTTTACTTCTGGGCCTTGTTTATCAGGGAGAAGTTTTGCTTAAGTAAGCATGTACAAAGAGGTTCATTTCTGAATTGTTTGTTATTTGTTGCAAGGCTAAGAAATCCTAACAGACAATAAGAAAATGAAAAAATACATTGGGATTTGTTGGTCCCATGAAAAGCATAAGAATGAAAATGAATGAACTAGACTTGAATGTATCAGCACAGATAAGTCTCGTAAACATAATGTTGTAGGTAAAAAAAAAAAATGTTGTGTATAGATATAGTATCAAATATTGAGGAAGTTTACTCAAAGGAAGAACAAAACATGTATGAGTATAATAGCACTTATTTCAGAAAAGGTAGATAGGGATGAGGAAGGTATGGAAGATGGCTCTGTAGCTGTCTTTGTAACGTTTTGTTTCTTTGAAAATAATCTAAAGAATGTAGTGAAATGTTAATAGAGATTTAATCGCAGTAGAGAGTATATTGATATCTGGTATAATTCCTATAATTTTCTATTGGGCATAAATATAATCAAACATTAAAACTATGATATAGAAAAAATTAAAATGAACAATGAAAATAATAAAGCTTATAAAGAATGTCTAAATTATTTGTGTTAACATGGCTCTAAAACACCAATTAAAAATGTGTTCATGGAAAAGATACTTGATGTAAAGAATTAATATATACAGTCTGTGTCTTAAAAGAAAACAATCTAAGCCTTTTGTCTCAAGCTGAGACAAGCTCATAGTGTCTTCATACTACAGAACTCCCCTGGGGATCAGGCTGAGGCTAGGCTATAGCTGAAATCACTCCGGACAAATTTACTTTGTCTTACATGATGTTCTGTGTCTATACTGTCCAACATGGTATCCGCTGCCACTATGGTTATTGAACACTTGGTTGTGACTTGTGCAACTGAAGGATTGAATTTTAAATTTTATTTAATATCTAAAAATTTAAATTTAAATAGACACATGTGGCAAGTGGCAACTGTAGAAGACAGCGCAGATCTTGACCATCAGGGACCAGCGGTGGCCCTCAAGTTAGACACTGTTTTCAGTGTTCTCTTAACCTTTTGAGATGAGCGTTTTTGCCTTAAATTTTTGGTTTCTGGGATTTAAAAAACTCTATTAAACTATGATTAAAAATATTTTAAATTCAAGTTGACCCTTTGAACAACATGGGTTTGAACTGTGTGGGTCCACTTTTACATGGATTTTTTCCAATCCGTACTACGTTACTACAACTTCCGAGGTTTGCTGAGTCCTCAGATGCAGAACCAGGAATATGGAGGAACCAGGGCTACAGCATGCAGACTATGGGACTTGACAATCTGCAGATTTTGTTATCCGTGGCAGGTCCTGGAACTAATCCCCTGCAAATACCGAGGGCTGACTGTATGTTCTGTAGCATTTTTAGCTAGATAATATATTTTCTTAAAATATTATAAATGTAATATTTAAAATTAGATGTATATTATCTATTTAATGTAAATATTAGATATACTATCTATAAAATAGAAAATAAAATACATTATCTAGGATTTTTAGCTAAACTGGGAAAGTTCTTTTTTTTTTTTTTTTTTTCAAGATATCAGCGTGCTACATTGCTGGAAATTGAAGCTGGAGGTGATATATATGCAGATACTTGAATGTGGTAAGGAAGCAATCTATGCAAAAATGAGTTCCAAGGGAAGAACAAAAGCTCTGTGGCAGGAATAGCTTAGAGTATTCAAGGACTATCAATACAGCAAGTATAACTAGCATGAAGTAGCAAGGGAGGAGAATAGTAGGAGACAACGTCAGAGGGATAGGCTCGAGGTAGGTCCTGTTAGAGTCTTACAGGGCATTGTAAGGATTTTGGATGATTCCAATTTTGGTGGAAAACCATAAAGTACTTTGATTGGGGAAGGATGTGATTTGATGAACACTTTTCAAAGATTACTCTGTTTGTTCTGTGGGATATAGTGGGGAGATCAGTTGGGTTTTGAAATGGTCTGGGTGGGACATGATGAAGACTATATGGATTATCATCTCTATTCTTAAACATGAAAGCACTGAATACTTTGGTACATGGATATTATTAGCATGTCTTTTATTGCCAACATCATCCATGGCACAGCGCTCTCTTCTCTACAGCTGCTATGAGTCAGGCCACTTGGAAGGTGAATTCATGTAATGGGAATTTTTAATGCCATAATTTTACTTCTGAAAACTCTGCTTCCATCAATTATTTTCAACATGGTATATTTTAGTAAATTCCACAGTTAGTCTTCTTGGTTAAGGTAATTTCTCATCTAGCTCCACAAATTACCTGGAATATATTATTGAATTAAATAGACTATCTGGGTGGAAAGGCTGTTTATGGGCAGGGCATCGGTTATTGCACATAAGTACCATTATTCATCATTATGCTCATTACAGTACAAAGGCTTTATCTGCTTTTGACATCTTGCCCTTTAAAACAACCCAATTTTGGCTGCATGTGGAAGGTTAAGAAGAAGTACAGCCCATTTTTCTAATGATGGTGCTATAGAAGCTAATGGCAGTATAAGCCATTTTAGACAACTAAGAACAACTTGAGTAGTACTTTTAAATACTTTTAGAGAAAAATATGAAAACCTATCAAGAAGGAAAAAATGGAAGTTTATAATGAAAGAGCTTTTACTTCTTGTTATTACCATCATGGATGGGGAAAAAAGGAAACACACCTTGATACGGACAGAATTTACATTTGTGTGTGTATGGCGGGGGGGTGAGGGAGAATGGGTAATTTTCCTTAGAGAGACCGTGATAGTAGAAAGCATGTATTTTAAGGAATCAGAAGTTAGGTACAAGTATGAGTTCAAGTTCTGGTTTGGCTGTTTGTTGAGTGACCTTAGGCAAGTCAGTTTGTCTCTTGGGCTTCATGCTCTAATATGCCACAGTTCTGCAAGCTCTCTTTGCTTAAAGAAGCGGGGTGATCAGTTCCCACTGGAGAAGTGTCTCACTGGTGGATAAATGCTTGACAACTGTGATGCTTGCTTCTGTGATCCCCAGAGGCACTGACCTCAGAATTTTCTGTCTGCTGCTCATGATGTGTCATAGGCTTTAATAATAATTTTTAGTGATGAAAGTAGTGCTGATAGTTAAGTTGAGAGTACATGAGCTTGAATATTTGTTGTATTTGAAATCTCTTTTATTAGGAGGCCTTCTAAGAATGTCTTAAGAAATACTGTTACTGGGAGAAGATATTCGCAAACAATATCTCTAATAAGGGGTTAATATCCAAAATATACAAATAACTCATACAACTCAACAACATAAAAACCAAACAACCTGATTAAAAATAGGCAGAGGACATGAATAAACACTTTCCCAAAGAGATATACAGGTGGCCAATAACTACATGAAAATATGTTCAACATCATTATTTATCAGGGAAATGGAAATCAAAATCACAGTGAGATATCATCTCACCCCTGTTAGAATGGCTATCATCAAAAGACAACAAATAAAAGTGTTGGTGAAGATGTGGAGAAAAGGCAACCCTTGTGAACTGTTGGTGGGAATGTAAGTTGGTGGGAATGTAAGCCACTATGGAAAACAGTATGGAAGTTCCTCAAAAAATTAAAAATAGAGGGCTTCCCTGGTGGTGCAGTTGTTAAGGATCCACCTGCCAATGCAGGAGACACGGGTTCGAGCCCTGGTCTGGGAAGATCCCACATGCCGTGGAGCAGCTAAGCCCGTGCGCCACAACTACTGAAGCCTGCACACCTAGAGCCTGTGCTCCACAACGAAGAGTAGCCCCTGCTCACCACAACTAGAGAGAGCCTGTGCACAGCAACAAAGACCCTTCACAGCCGAAAATAAATAAATAACTTAAAAAAAAAATTAACAATAGAACTACCATACAATCCAGTAATTCCACTTCTGGCCACTTTTCCAAAGAAAAAAATACTAATTCAAAGAGATATATGTACGCTTATGTTCATTGCAGCATTATTTACAATAGCCAAGATATGGAAGCATTCTAAGAGTCCATTGATAGATGAATGGATAAAGAAGATGTGCTACATACAATGGAATATTACTCAACCATAAAAAAGAATGAAATCTTACCATTTGCAGCAACATAGATGGACCTAGAGGGTATTATGCTAAATGAAATGACAGAGAAAGACAAGTACTGTATGATTTCACTTATATGTGGAATCTAAAAAACAAAACAAATAAACATAACAAAACAGAAACAGACTCATAGATTCAGAGAACAAAGTGGTGGATGCCAGAGAGGTAGAGGGTGGGGAGATTAATGAAATGGGTGAGGGAGATTAAGAGGTACAAACTTCTGGTTATAAAATAAATAAGTCACGGGGATGTAATATACAGCATAGAAAAATTGTCAATAATATTTTAATAATTTAGATGACCTGTGGTAACTAGACTTATCCTGGTGATCATTTTTTTTTAAGCTTGATGGTATTCACATTGCTTAATTTGTGTCATGCTTTATTTATTTATTTATTTTATTTATGGCTGCGTTGCGTCCTCACCCCTGCATGAGGGCTCTCTCCAGTCGCGGCAAACGGGGGCCACTCATCATCACGGTGCGCGGGCCTCTCACCATCGCGGCCTCTCTTGTTGTGGAGTGCAGGCTCAGTAATTGTGGCTCACGGTCCCAGCCGCTCCACGGCATGTGGGATCCTCCCAGACCAGGGCTTGAACCCGTGTCCCCCGCACCGGCAGGCAGACTCTCAACCACTGCGCCACCAGGGAAGCCCGATCATTTTTTAATGTATAAAAATATTGAATCATTATGTTGTACACCTGAAACTAATATAATATTGTAAGTCAATTATACTTCAATTAAAAAAAGAAATGCTGCTACTGGGAAATAGCCTACTCATGACACCCACTGTCTTTGTCTCCAATTTTTATTGTTGATATTCTTTGCAGAACATTGTCTCCCTAAAGAAAGGACAGGATAAAGATTAACTATTAGGTTAATTTCAGTGATGTTTTAAATTTGCTATTTGTACTTTAGAAATAAGTTTCTGTGATTGCTTATCTAGGATTAATAAGAGGCAAGAGTAAGAAGATGTGATTATAGGATTGCGTGGTAAGGGAGGGGTAATAATAAGTTTCAGGGTTCAGGTGGCTGGAAGAAGAATAAGAGTAGAACTATGAGGGTGGGAGAGAGGGGAGGACTTATTCTGTTTATCCAATAACTACATTCTTTTTTTAAAAAATATTTATTTATTTATTTATTTGGCTGCGTCAGGTCTTAGCTGTGACGCACGGGTTTCTCTCTAGTTGTGGCGTGCGGGTTTTCTCTTCTCTAGTTGTGGTGTGTGGGCTCCAGAGTGTGTGGGCTCTGTAGTTTGTGGCACGCAGGCTCTCTAGTTGAGGGGTGTGAGCTCAGTAGTTGTGGCACATGGGCTTAGTTGCCCTGCGGCATGTGGGATCTTAGTTCCCCGACCAGGGATTGAACCCTCGTCCCCTGCATTGGAAAGCAGATTCTTTACCACTGGACCACCAGGGAAGTCCCTGTTTATCCAATAATTATGTTCTTAATACATACTTTTGTCAAGTCATTCATTCATTTATTCATCACATATTTGTTAAATGATATTATGCTAGGTGCCAAGGAATCAAATACAAATAAGATATCGTCAAATAGTGAAAAGAGATCACATAGGTTTCTAGAAGAGATGAAAATAAAATTCTATGGGAGTCCAGAGTAAGAAGAAAGTTCTTTGTTATTCTGGAGTATGTCAGGGAAGACTCTGGGAAAGAGGTCTTTAAAGGATGCATACAAAATTTTCATTAGGCAATAAATATTTAATGAGCACTTACTATGTGGCAGGCTTTCTTCTTGTTCTGGGAATATGACATTAAACAACCCAAAGATTTTGCTCTTGAGGAGACTTCATTCTGGAAGAGGAAGACACGAAATTAGCATATACAGTGTTTCCTTTTCCTTCATAGGTATTGTAGAGAAAAATAAAGAAGAATAATAAGAGTTGAAAATAATAGATGGTGCTATTCTATTTATATATATAGAAAAGAATGGCTTCATAAAGAAGATGACATTTGAGCAGAAAAATGACAGGATGAGGGTGTAAGCTGTGTGGATATCTGGGGTGTGAGCACTGCAGGTGGAGGAGACAACAAGCACAAAGACCCAGAAAAAGGTGCATGCTTGCCAGGTTTTAGGTATATGAAGGAGGTCAGTGTGGCTGAAGCAAAACAAGCATGAGGGAGAGCAACAGAATATGAGGTCATAGTGATATCAGGGTCTGTATGATGGAGAGTCTTGTAAGTGATGTAAGAACTTCGGATTGTACTCTAAACAAGATGAGAAATCACTGGAAAGCTTTGAGTAGAGTGATGTGATTACACTGCTGGGTAAAGAACAGACTGTGGGTGCACTGGAGAGGGGAGCAGGTGATGATGGAAGCAGGGACACTTGTTAGGAGGCTATCACGATAATCCAGTTGAAGGGTGATTATGGCTTGGATCTGAGTGGTAGGAGCAAACATAATGAGGGGTGGTTGGATTTTGGATGTAGCATAAAATTGGAGCCTTGGGGATTTGCTGTTAGAGTGGGTACAGGATGTGAAAAAAAGTGAAGATGCAAAGATGAATCCAAGGTTTCTGACATGGAGCAACTGTAAGGTTGATGTGTAATCTTATGGTGAAGGTTGCAGAAGGAGCAGGTGTGGTGGGGAGGTATGGGAATTAATACTTGTGTCTCAATATATTACATTTTAGATGTCTATTTGTTAAGCGTCCAGGTGGAGATGTTGAGTAATTAATTAGCCATATGAACCTGGAGTTCAGGGTACAAATTAGCGCTGAAGAATGAATTTGGGAGTCATCTGTGTAGAGATGGCATTAAAGTCCTGAGCTGGGATGAGACCTCCTAGGGAGTAAGTGAAGATGCAAAAAAGGCTTTAGTATGAACCCTGGATCACTCTGACATCTAGTGCCTGGGATAATGAGGAAAACACGGTAAAAGTGAGATCAGGAAAATCAGCCACTGAATTAGAAATACTAAGAGTGAATCCTGTCACAGAGGCCAAGTAAAAAGAAGCATTTCAAGAGATGAATTCTACTATATAGCACAGGGAACTATACTCAATAGTCTGTGACAACCCATATGAGAAAAGTATCTGAAAAAGGATGAATATATGTGTATATGTATAACTGAATCACTTTGCTGTACACCCAAAGCTAACACAACATTGTAAATCAACTATAATCCAATAAAATAAAATAAAGAAGAGATGAATTCACTATGTCACACGCTTCAGATCTGTCTAGCAATGTGAGTATTTAGGATTCTCCATTGGATTCTTGACCTTGACTAGAATAGTTTTAGTAGAATGATGGGGACAAAAGCCAAACTGGATTAGGTCGAAGAGAGAATAGGAGGTCTTTGCAGCCATCATGCCGATGGCCATGGATTTGAGATAAGAAATTCCAGCCCCAGCCCTTGGACAAGGGTAGTTTCCTGTGGAATAACTTTGGAGAATGTAAAATCCTTAAAGAAAATTTTACAAAATGCTTGGTTAAGCAGAATTTTGAAACGTTTGTACAGAAATATATTAAAAGGATATTTGGCATGGTGAATAGAAAAGTGGTTAATGGCAGAAGAACCATTAGAAAAACTGAGATTTAGAGATCTAATAGATGAAAAATTAGAAACACAATTTTTTTTTAATGGAGAGGGGACAGTTGGGCTCTGGTTAAGGGACTGTACGTGACAGTTGCACTATGCTATCTGCTTAACCACAAGGAACTGCATGTCCAGTTCTACTATATTATGAAATATTACCGAAGACTGATGCTTTCTTTCCAAATATCTTTTAAGTATTTGACAAGATAGTTGGGGAAAGGGCTTATATTTTAAATCTCCCAGAATTATTATTATTATTTTTTACCTTTGATTATCATCTTTATTGCTCTACTATTAAAAATATTTTTAGTAATTTCCAAATCTTTTTAAAGATAGCATAGGTAACTTCTGATTATGATATATAATAGCAATAAATGAAAAACATAGAAAATTGGAAAATACAGGAAAATATAATAAAGAAAATTAAAATGACCTATATTTTAACTACTCAGAGATGATTACTTTCTTAAATTTTTTGTTTCATTTCTTTTTTTTTTTTGAACATCTTTATTGTAGTATAATGGCTTTACAATGGTGTGTTAGTTTCTGCTTTATAACAAAGTGAATCAGCTATCCATATACATATATCACCATATCTGCTCCCTCTTGCGTCTCCCTCCCACCCTCCCTATCCTACCTCTATCGGTGGTCACAAAACACTCAGCAGATCTCCCTGTGCTATGCGGCTGCTTCCCACTAGCTATCTATTTTACATTTGGTAGTGTATATATGTCCATGCCACTCGCTCACTTTGTCCCAGCTTACCCTTCCCACTCCCCATGTCCTCAAGTCCATTCTCTACATCTGCATCTTTATTCCTGTCCTGCCCTTAGGAGCTTTAGAATCTTTTTATTATTTATTTTTATTTTTAGATTCCATATATGTGTGTTAGCATATAGTATTTGTTTTTCTCTTTCTGACTTACTTCACTCCGTATGACAGACTCTAGTTCCATCCACCTCACTACAGATAACTCAATTTCATTTCTTTTTATGGCTGAGTAATATTCCATTGTATATATGTGCCACATCTTCTTTATCCATTCATCTCTTGTTGGACACTTCAGTTGCTTCCATGTCCTGCCTATTGTAAATAGAGCTGCAATGAACATTGTGGTACATGACTCTTTTTGAGTTTTGGTTTTCTCAGGATATATGCCCCGTAGTGGGATTGCTGGGTCATATGGTAGTTCTATTTTTAGTTTCTTAAGGAACCTCCATACTGTTCTCCATAGTGGCTGTATCAATTTACATTCCCACCAACAGTGCAGGAGGGTTCCCTTTTCTCCACACCCTCTCCTGCGTTTATTGTTTCTAGATTTTTTGATGATGGCCATTCTGATTGGTGTGAGGTAAATACCTCATTGTAGTTTTGATTTGAATTTCTCTAATGATTAATGATGTTAAGCATTCTTTCATGTGTTTGTTGGCAATCTGTATATCTTCTTTGGAGAAATGTCTATTTAGGTCTTCTGCCCATTTTTGGATTGGGTTGTTTGGTTTTTTGATATTGAGCTGCATGAGCTGCTTGTAAATTTTGGAGATTAATCCTTTGTCAGTTGCTTCATTTGCAAATATTTTCTCCCATTCTGAGGGTTGTCTTTTTGTCTTGTTTATGGTTTCCTTTGCTGTGCAAAAGCTTTTAAGTTTCATTAGGTCCCATTTGTTTATTTTTGTTTTTATTTCCATTTCTCTAGGAGGTGGGTCAAAAAGGATCTTGCTGTGATTTATGTCATAGAGTGTTCTGCCTATGTTTTCCTCTAAGAGTTTTATAGTGTCTGGCCTTACACTTAGGTCTTTAATCCATTTTGAGTTTATTTTTGTGTATGGTGTTAGGAAGTGTTCTAATTTCATTCTTATACATGTAGCTGTCCAGTTTTCCCAGCACCACTTATTGAAGAGGCTGTGTTTTCTCCATTGTATATTCTTGCCTCCTTTATAAAAATAATATGGTGACCATATGTACGTGGGTTTATCTCTGGGCTTTCTATCCTGTTCCATTGATCTATATTTCTGTTTTTTTTGCCAGTACCATACTGTCTTGATTACTCTAGCTTTGTAGTATAGTCTGAAGTCAGGGAGCCTGATTCCTCCAGCTCTGTTTTTCTTTCTCAAGATTGCTTTGACTATTCGGGGTCTTTTGTGTTTCTATACAAATTGTGAAATTTTTTGTTCTAGTTCTGTGAAAAATGCCAGTGGTAGTTTGATAGGGATTGCATTGAACCTGTAGATTGCTTTGGGTAGTAGAGTCATTTTCACAATGTTGATTCCTCCAATCCAAGAACATGGTATATCTCTCCATCTGTTTGTATCATCTTTAATTTCTTTCATCAGTGTCTTATAGTTTTCTGCATACAGGTCTTTTGTCTCCTTAGGTAGGTTTATTCCTAGGTATTTTATTCTTTTTGTTGCAGTGGTAAATGGGAGTGTTTACTTAATTTCTCTTTCAGATTTTTCGTGATTAGTGTATAGGAATGCAAGAGATTTCTGTGCATTAATTTTGTGTCCTGCTACGTTACAAAATGCATTGATTAGCTCTAGTAGTTTTCTGGTAACATCTTTAGGATTCTCTGTATATAGTATCATATCATCTGCAAACAATGACAGCTTTACTTCTTCTTTTCCGATTTGGATTCCTTTTATTTCTTTTTCTTCTCTGATTGCTGTGGCTAAAACTTCCAAAACTATGTTGAATAATAATGGTAAGAGTGGACAACCTTGTTTTGTTCCTGATCGTAGAGGAAATGGTTTCAATTTTTCACCATTAAGAATGATGTTGGAAGATTGGTTCAAGATGGCAGAGTAGAAGGACGTGCTCTCACTCCCTCTTTGGAGAACACCAGAATCACAATTAACTGCTGAATAATCATCAACAGGAAGACACTGGAACTTACCAAAAAAGATACTCCACATTCCAAGACAAAGGAGAAGCTGCAATGAGATGGTAGGAGGGGTGCTATCACAATAAAATCAAATCCCATAACTGCTGGGTGGGTGACTCACAAACTGGAGAACACTTATACCACAGAAGTCCACCCACTGGAGTGAAGGTTCTGAGCAACACATTAGGCTTCCCAACCTGGGGCTCTGGCAATGGGAGGAGGAATTCCTAGAGAATCAGACTTTGAAGGCTAGCCAGATTTGATTGCAGGACTTCGGCAGGACTGGGGGAAACAGAGACTCCACTCTTGGAGGGCACACACAGAGTAGTGTGCATTGGGACCCAGGGGAAGGAGCAGTGACCCCATAGGAGACCGAAGCAGACCAACCTGCTATTGTTGGAGGGTCTCCGGCAGAGGCGGGGGCCAGCTGTGGCTCACCAAGGGAGAAGGACACTGGCAGCAGAAGTTCTGGGATGTACACCTTGGCGTGAGCCCTCCCAGACTCCACCATTAGCCCCACCAAAGAGCCCGAGTAGGCTCCAGTGTTGGGTTGCCGCAGGCCAAACAACCACCAGGGAAGGAACCCAGCCCCACCCATCAGTTGACAAGTGGATTAAAGTTTTACTGAGCTCTGCCCAACAGGGCAACAGCCAGCTCTACCCACCACCATTTCCTCCTGTCAGGAAACTTCCACAAGCCTGTTATATAGCCTCATCCACCAGAGGGCAGACAGCAGAAGCAAGAAGAACTACAGTCCCGCAGCCTGTGGAACAAAAACCACATTCACAGAAAGACAGACAAGATGAAGAGGCAGAGGGCTATGTACCAGATGAAGGAACAAGATAAAACTCCAGAAAAACAACTAAATGAAATGGAGATAGGCAACCTTCTAGAAAAAAAATTCAGAATAATGATAGTGAAGATGATCCAGGACCTCGGAAAAAGAATGGAGGCAGAGATCGAGAAGATGCAATAAATGTTTAACAAAGATCTAGGAGAATAAAAGAACAAACAAACAGAGATGAACAATACAATAACTGAAATGAAAACTACACTAGAAGGAATCAATAGCAGAATAACTGAGGCAGAAGAACGGATAAGTGACCTGGAAGACAGAATGGTGGAATTCACAGCTGCGGAAGAGAATAAAGAAAAAAGAATGAAAAGAAATGAAGACAGCCTAAGAGACCTCTGGGACAACATTAAACACAACAACATTCACATTATAGGGGTCCCAGAAGGAGAAGGGAGAGAGAAAGGACCAGAGAAAATATTTAAATAGATTATAGTCGAAAACTTACCGAACATGGGAAAGGAAGTAGCCACCCAAGTGCAGGAAGTGCAGAGAGTCCCATACAGGATAAACCCAAGGAGAAACACGCCAAGACACATACTAATCAAATTGGCAAAAATTAAAGACAAAGAAAAATTATTGAAAGCAGCAAGGAAAAAACGACAAAAAACATACAAGGGAACTCCCATAAAGTTAACAGCTGATTTCTCAGCAGAAATTCTACAAGCCAGAAGGGAGTGGCATGATATACTTAAAATGATGAAAGGGAAGAACCTACAACCAAGATTACTGTACCTGGCAAGGATCTCATTTAGATTTGATGGAGAAATCAAAAGTTTTACAGCCAAGCAAAAGCTAAGAGAATTCAGCATCACCAAACCAGCTCTACAACAAATGCTAAAGGAACTTCTCTAAGTGGGAAACACAAGAGACGAAAAGGACCTACAAAAACAAACCCAAAACAATTAAGAAAATGGTAACAGGAACATACATATGGTTAATTACCTTGAATGTGAATGGATTAAATGCTGCAACCAAAAGACACAGACTGGCTGAATGGCTACAAAAACAAGACTCGTATATATGTTGTCCACAAGAGACCCACTTCAGACCTAGGGACACATACAGACTGAAAGTGAGCGGATGGAAAAAGATATTCCATGCAAATGGAAATGAAAAGAAAGCCAAACAATATTCAAATCAGATAAAGTAGACTTTATCATAAAGAATGTTACAAGAGACAAGGAAGGGCACTACATAATGATCAAGGGATCAGTCAAAGAAGAAGATATAACAATTATAAATATATATGCACCCAACATAGCAGTACCTCAATACATAAGGCAACTGCTAACAGCTCTAAAAGAGGAAATTGACAGTGACACATTAATAGTGGGGGACTTTAACACCTCACTTACACCAATGGACAGATCATCCAAACAAAAAATTAATAAGGAAACACAAGCTTTAAATGACACAATAGACCAGATAGATTTAATTGATATTTGTAGGACATACCATCCAAAAACAGCAGATTACACTTTCTTCTCATGTGCACACGGAATATTCTCCAGGATTGATCACATCGTGGGTCACAAATAAAGCCTCAGTAAATTTAGGAAAATTGAAATCATATCAAGCATCTTTTCTGACCACAACACTATGAGATTAGAAATGAATTACAGGGGAAAAAACGTAAAAAACACAAACACATGGAGGCTAAACAATACATTACTAAATAACCAAGAGATCACTGAAGAAATCAAAGAGAAAAACAAAAAATACCTAGAGACAAATGACAATGAAAACATGATGATGCAAAACCTATGAGATGCAGCAAAAGCAGTTCTAAGAGGGAAGTTTGTAGCTATACAAGCCTACCTCAAGAAACAAGAAAAATCTCAAATAAACAATCTAACGTTACACCTAAAGGAACTAGAGAAAGAAGAACAAACAAAACCCAATGTTAGCAGAAGGAAAGAAATCATAAAAATCAGAGCAGAAATAAATGAAATAGAAACAAAGAACACAATAGCAAAGATCAATAAAACTAAAAGCTGGTTCTTTGACAAGATAAACAAAATTGGTAAACCATGAGCCAGACTCATCAAGAAAAAGAGGGAGAGGACTCAAATCATTAAAATTAGAAATGAAAAAGGAGACATTACAAGAGACACCGTGGAAATACAAAGCTTCCTAAGAGACTACTACAAGCAACTCTATGCCAAAAAACGGACAACCTGGAAGAAATGGACAAATTCTTAGAGAGGTATAACCTTCCCAGACTGAACCAGGAAGAAATAGAAAATATGAAAAGACCAATCACAAGTAATGAAATTGAAACTGTGATTAAAAGCCTTCCAACAAACAAAAGTCCAGGACCAGATGATTCACAGGTGAATTCTACCAAACATTTAAGGAAGAGCTAAAACGCATCCTTCTCAAACTCTTCCAAAATATTGCAGAGGAAGGAAAACTCCCAAACTCATTCTATGAGGCCACCATCACCCTGATACCAAAACCAGACAAAGATACTACAAAAAAAGAAAATTACCGACCAGTATCACTGATGAATATAGTTGCAAAAATCCTCCACAAAATACTAGCAAACAGAATCCAACAGCACATTAAAAGGATCATACAGCATGATCAAGTGGGATTTATCCCAGAGATGCAAGGATTCTTCAATGTATGCAAATCAATGTGATACACCATATTAACAAATTGAAGAATAAAAACCATATGATCATCTCAATAGATGCAGAAACAGCTTTTGACAAAACTCAACACCCATTTATGATAAAAACTCTCCAGAAAGTGGGCATAGAGGGAACCTACCTCAACATAATAAAGGCCATATACAACATACCCACAGCAAACATCATTCTCAATGGTGAAAAACTGAAAGCATTTCCTCTAAGAACAGGAACAAGACAAGGATGTCTACTCTCACCACTATTATTCAACATAGTTTTGGAAGTCCTAGCCACAGCAATCAGAGAAGGAAAAGAAATAAAAGGAATACAAATTGGAAAAGAAGAAGTAAAAGTGTCACTGTTTGAAGAGGACATGATACGATACATAGATAATCCTAAAGATGCCACCATAAACTACTAGAGCTAATCAATGCATTTCGTAAAGTTGTAGGCTACAAAATTAATGCACAGAAATCTCTTGCATTTCTATACACTAATGATGAAAAATCTGAAAGAGAAATTAAGGAAACACTCCCATTTACCACTGCAACATAAAGAATAAAATACCTAAGAATAAACCTACCTAGGTAGACAAAAGACCTGTATGCAGAAAACTATAAGACACTGATGAAAGAAATTAAAGATGATACCAACAGATGGAGAGACATACCATGTTCTTGGATTGGAAGAATCAATATTGTGAAAATGACTATACTACCCAAAGCAATCTACAGATTCAATGCAATCCCTATCAAATTACCAATGGCATTTTTTACAGACCTAGAACAAAAACTCTTAAAATTCGTATGGAAACACAGAAGACCCCAAATAGCCAAAGCAGTCTTGAGGGAAAAAAAAGGAACTGTAGGAATCAGACTCCCTGACTTCAGACTATACTACAAAGCTACAGTAATCAAGACAATATGATACTGGCACAAAAACAGAAATATAGATCAATGGAACAGGATAGAAACCCCAGAGAGAAACCCACGCACCTATGGTCAACTAATCTATGACAAAGGAGGCAAGGATATACAATGGAGACAAGACAGTCTCTTCAATAAGTGGTGCTTGGAAAAGTGGACAGCTACATGTAAAAGAATGAAATTAGAACACTCCCTAACACCATACACAAAAATAAACTCAAAATGGATTTGAGACCTAAATGTAAGACTGGACACTATAAAACTCCTAGAGGAAAACATAGGAAGAACACTCTTTGACATAAATCACAGCAAGATATTTTTTGATCCACCTCCTAGAGTAATGGAAATAAAAACAAAAGTAAACAAATGGGACCTAATGAAACTTAAAAGCTTTTGCACAGCAAAGGAAACCGTAAACAAGACGAAAAGACAACCCTCAGAATGGGAGAAAATACTTGCAAATGAATCATCGGAAAAAGGATTAATCTTCAAAATATATAAACAGCTCATTCAGCTCAATATTAAGAAAACAAAATCCCAATCCAAAAATGGGCAGAAGACCTAAATAGACATTCCTCCAAAGAAGACATACAGATGGCCAAGAAGCACATGAAAAGCTGCTCAACATCACTAAGTGTTACAGAAATGCAAATCAAAACTACAGTGAGGTGTCACCTCACACCAGTTAGAATGGGCATCATCAGAAAATCTACAAACAACATATGCTGGAGAAGGTGTGGAGAAAAGGGAAGCCTCTTGCCCTGTTGGTGGGAATGTAAATTGATACAACCACTATGGAGAACAGTATGGAGGTTCCTTAAAGAACTAAAAATAGAATTACCATGTGACCCAGCAATCCCACTACTGGGCATATACCCTGAGAAAACCATAATTCAAAAAGACACATGCACCCCAACGTTCATTGCAGCAGTCTTTACAATAGCCAGGTCATGGAAGCAATGTAAATGCCCATCGACAGCCGAATGGACAAAGAAGATGTGGTACATGTATACAATGGAATATTACTCAGCCATAAAAATGAATGAAATTGGGTCATTTGTAGAGACGTGGATGCATCTAGAGACTGTCATACAGAGTGAAGTAAGTCAGAAAGAGAAAAACAAATATCGTATATTAACACATATATATGGAACATAGAAAATGGTACAGATGAACTGGTTTGCAGAGCAGAAATTGAGACACAGAAGTAGAGAAAAGACGTATGGACACGAAGGGGGGAAAGCGGCAATGGGTGGAGGTTGTGGTGTGATCAATTGGGAGATTGGGATTGACATGTATACACTGATGTGTATAAAATGGATAACTAATAAGAAAAATAATTAAATTAAAAAAAAAGAACGATGTTGGCTGTGGGTTTGCCACATAACGCCTTTAGTATTTTGAGGTAAGTTCCATCTATGCCGTCTTTCTGGAGGGTTTTTATCATTAATGGGTGTTGAATTTTGTCAAAAGCTGTTTCTGCGTTTATTGAGATGATCATATGGTTTTTCTCCTTCAGTTTGTTAATATGGTGTATCACATTGATTGATTTGTGTATACTGAAGAATCCTTGCATTCCTGGGATAAACCCCACTTGATCATATTGTGTGATCCTTTTAATATGCTGTTGCATTCTGTTTGCTAGTATTTTGTTGAGGATTTTTGCATCTATGTTCATCAGTGATATTGGCCTGTAGTTTTCTTTCTTTGTGACATCTTTGTCTGGTTTTGGTATCAGGGTGATGGTGGCCTTGTAGAATGAGTTTGGGAGTGTTCCTCCCTCTGCTATATTTTGGAAGAGTTTGAGAAGGATAGGTGTTAGCTGTTCTCTAAATGTTTGATAGAATTCGCCTGTGAAGCCATCTGGTCCTGGGCTTTTGTTGGTTGGAAGAGTTTTAATCACAGTCTCAATTTCAGTGCTTATGATTGGTCTGTTCATATTTTCTATCTCTTCCCGGTTCAGTCTCAGAAAGTTGTGTTTTTCTAAGAATTTGTCCATTTCTTCCAGGTTGTCCATTTTATTGGCATAGAGTTGCTTGTAGTAATCGCTCATGATCCTTTGTATTTCTGCAATGTCAGTTGTTACTTCTCCTTTTTCATTTCTAATTCTATTGATTTGAGTCTTCTCCCTTTTTTTCTTTATGAGTCTGGCTAATGGTTTATTAATTTTGTTTATCTTCTCAAAGAACCAGCTTTTAGTTTTATTGACCTTTGTTATTGTTTCCTTCATTTCCTTTTCATTTATTTCTGATCTGATTTTCATTATTTCTTTCCTTCTGCTAACTTTGGAGTATTTTTGTTGTTCTTTCTCTAATTGCTTTAGGTGTAGGGTTAAGTTGTGTATTTGAGATGTTTCTTGTTTCCTGAGGTAGGATTGTATTGCTCTAAACTTCCCTGGAGGTGCCTGGAGGTCTCTGGTGGACCAATGTCCTGAACTCATCTCTCCCACCTCAGAGGCACAGGCCTGACACCCAGACGGAGCACCAAGATCCTGTCAGCCACATGTCTCAGAAGGAAAGGCAGAAAAAAAAGAAAGAAATACAGTAAAATAAAATAAAGTTATTAAAATAAACAAAAAAAATTATTAAAAATAAAAAAATTAAAATATAATAAAAAAGAAAGAAAGAGGTGAGCAACCAAACCAAAACACAAATCCACCAATGATAACAAGTGCTAAAAACTATACTAAAAAAAAAAAGAGACAGACAGAACCCTAGGACAAATTGTAAAAGCAAAGCTATACAGACAAAATCACACAAAGAAGCATTCACATACACGCTCATAAAAGAAAAAAAGAAAAAAATATATATCTATATATAAAAAAATAAAAATGGAAGAGAGCAACCAAATCAATAAACAAATCTACCAATGATACTAAACTCTAAATCCTAAACTAAGGTAAACATAAAACCAGAAACAAATTAGATGCAGAAAGCAAACCCCAATTCTACAGTTGCTCCCAATGTCCCCTGCCTCAGTATTGGGATAATTCGTTTTGTATTCAGGTATTCCAGAGATGCAGGGTACATCAAGTTGATTTTGGAGATTTAATCCACTGCTTGCGAGGCTGCTGGGAGAGATTTCCCTTTCTCTTCTTTGTTCGCACAGCTCCTGGGGTTCAGCTTTGGATTTGGCCCCACTTCTGCGTGTAGGTCGCCTGAGGGCTTCTGTTCCCGCCCAGACAGGACGGGGTTAAAAGAGCAGCTGATTCGGGGACTCTGGCTCACTCAGGCCAGCGGGGAGGGAGGGGTACGGAATGTGGGGCGAGCTTGCAGTGGCAGAGGCTGGTGTGACGTTCCACCAGCCTGAGGCGCGCCGTATGTTTTTCCGGGGAAGTTGTCCCTGCCTCACGGGACCCTGGCAGTGGCGGGCTGCACAGGCTCCCGGGAGGGGAGGTGTGGATAGTGACCTGTGGTTGCACACAGGCTTCTTGGTGGCTGTAGCAGCAGCCTCAGTGTTTCATGCCCATCTCTGGGGTCCGCGCTGATAGCCGCGGCTCCTGCCCGTCTCTGGAGCTCGTTTAGGCAGTTCTCTGAATCCCCTCTCCTTGCACACCCTGAAACAATGGTCTCTTGTCTCTTAGGCAGTTCCATACTTTTTCCTGGACTCCCTCCTAGGTAGCAGTGGCATACTACCCCGCTTCAGGCTGTGTTCACGCAGCCAACCCCAGTCCTCTCCCTGGGGTCTGACCTCCAAAGCCCGAGCCTCAACTCCCAGCTCCCACCTGTCCCGGCAGGTGAGCAGACAAGCCTCTCGGGCTGGTGAGTGCTGGTCGGCACTGATCCTCTGTGCGGGAGTCTCTCTGCTTTGCCCTTTGCACCCCTGTTGCTGTGTTCTCCTCTGTGGTTCCAAAGCTTCCCCCCACCACACACCATCTCCACCAGTGAAGGGGCTTCCTAGTGGGTGGAAACTTGTCCTCCTTCACAGCTCCCTCCGAGAGGTGCAGGTCCTGTCCCTATTCTTTTGTCTCTTTTTTCTTTTTTCTTTTGCTGTACCCAGGTATGTGGGGAGATTCTTGCCTTTTGGGAAGTCTGAGGTCTTCTGCCAGCTTTCAGTAGGTGTTCTGTAGGAGTTGTTCCACATGTAGATGTATTTCTGATATATCTGTGGGAAGGAAGGTGATCTCCACGTCTTACTCCTCCGCCATCTTGAAGGTCTCCTTCCCAGAATTATTTTTAAGAATCACTAATTTTTAACCCTTAGAGAGTGTTTTGGTTTTTAATCTATGTGTGACCATTTTACTTCCATGGCTCATCTGCCCTGACCCAGTCCATAGGGAGATAACATGATATAAAGAATGCCATAGTAATGTTTCAATTAGTAAGTAGATGATTTTTATCTCCTGTAAAATGGTAATTTTATATTATAATGTTTGAAAATATTTTTTTCTGCATTAACATGTATTAATTACAAATTTCATTATGTTATAAAGGCAGATATGACCAAAAATAGCCACTTACTTTTCCCACTTTTGAATACATCTGCTAGTTTATTTCCTTCTTTTTTTTAAAAAAAGTACAAAATATAAAGTGGGAAGTACGCTGGCTTTTGTCAAATGTGACTTCTTGAAATAGGTTATATCTGACACAAAGCACCTTTTTAAAGGGGCAATTTCTTAATTTCATTCTTTTGCATGTAGCTGTCCAGTTTTCCCAGCACCACTTATTGAAAAGGCTTTCTTTTCTCCACTGTATACTCTTGGCTCCTATATCAAAGATAAGGTGACCATATATGCGTGGGTTTATCTATGGGCTTTCTCTTCTGTTCCATTGATCTATATTTCTGTTTTTGTGCCAGTACCATACTGTCTTGATTACTGTAGCTTTGTGGTATAGTCAGAAGTCAGGGAGCCTGATTCCTCCAGCTCTGTTTTTCTTTCTCAAGATTGCTTTAGCTATTCGGGGTCTTTTGTGTTTCCATACAAATTGTGAAATTTGTTGTTCTAGTTCTGTGAAAAATGCCAGTGGTAGTTTGATAGGGATTGCATTGAACCTGTAGATTGCTTTGTGTAGTAGAGTCGTTTTCACAATGTTGATTCCTCCAATCCAAGAACGTGGTATATCTCTCCATCTATTTGTATCATCTTTAATTTCTTTCATCAGTGTCTTATAATTTTCTGCATACAGGTCTTTTGTCTCCTTAGGTAGGTTTATTCCTAGATATTTTATTCTTTTTGTTGCAATGGTAAATGGGAGTGTTTTCTTAATTTCACTTTCAGATTTTTCATCATTAGTGTATACGAATGCAAGAACACTCCCTAACACCATACGCAAAAATAAACTCAAAATGGATTAAAGACCTAAATGTAAGGCCAGACACCATCAAACTCTTAGAGGAAAACACAGGCAGAGTACTCTATGACATAAATCACAGCAAGATCCTTTTTGACCCACCTCCTAGAGAAATGGAAATAAAAACAAAAATAAACAAATGGGACCTAATGAAACTTAAAAGCTTTTGCACAGCAAAGGAAACCATAAACAAGACGAAAAGACAACCCTCAGAATGGGAGAAAATATTTGCAAATGAAGCAACTGACAAAGGATTAATCTCCAAAACATACAAGCAACTCATGCAGCTCAATATCATAAAAACAAAAAACCCAATCCAAAAATGGGCAGAAGACCTAAATAGACATTTCTCCAAAGAAGATATACAGATTGACAACAAACACATGAAAGAATGCTTAACATCATTAATCATTAGAGAAATTCAAATCAAAACTACAATGAGGTATTTATCTCACACCAGTCAGAATGACCATCATCAAAAAATCTACAAACAATAAATGCAGAAGAGGGTGTGGAGAAAAGGGAACCCTCCTGCACTGTTGGTGGGAATGTAAATTGACACAGCCATTATGGAGAACAGTATGGAAGTTCCTTATAAAAACTAAAAATAGAACTACCATACGACCCAGCAATCCCACTACTGGGCATATACCCTGAGAAAACCATAATTCAAAAAGAGTCATGTAACATAATGTTCACTGCAGCTCTATTTACAATAGGCAGGACATGGAAGCAACTGAAGTGTCCAACAAGAGATGAATGGATAAGGAAGATGTGGCACATATATACAATGGAATATTACTCAGCCATAAAAGGGAACGAAACTGAGTTATTTGTAGTGAGATGGATGGACCTAGAGACTGTCATACGGAGTGAAGTAAGTCAGAAAGAGAAAAACAAATACTGTATGCTAACACATATATATGGAACCAAAAGAAAAAAGAAAAAAATGGGGCTTCCCTGGTGGCGCAGTGGTTGAGAATCTGCCTGCCAATGCAGGGGACACGGGTTCGAGCCCTGTTCTGGGAAGATCCCACATGCTGCGGAGCAACTAAACCCGTGAGCCACACTACTGAGCCTGCGCGTCTGGAGCCTGTGCTCCACAACAAGAGAGGCCGCGACAGTGAGAGGCCCGCACACTGCGATGAAGAGTGGCCCCCGCTCACCGCAACTGGAGAAAGCCCTTGCACAGAAAAGAAGACCCAACACAGCCATAAATAAATAAATAAATTCATTAAAAAAAAAATGGTCGCAAGAACCTAGGGGCAAGGCGGGAATAAAGATGCAGAGTTACTAGAGAATGGACTTGAGGATACGAGGAGGGGGAAGGGTAAGCTGGGACAAAGTGAGAGAGTGGCGTGGACATACATACACTACCAAATGTAAAATAGATAGCTAGTGGGAAGCAGCCGCATAGCACAGGGAGATCAACTCGGTGCTTTGTGACCACCTAGAGGGGTGGGATAGGGAGGGAGGGAGGGAGGGAGATGCAAGAAGGAAGAGATATGGGGACATATGTATATGTATAACTGACTCACTTTGTTATAAAGCAGAAACTAACACACCATTGTAAAGCAATTATGCTCCAATAAAGATGTTAAAAAAATAAAAATAAAAAAATAAAATACTAAAAAAATTTTAAAAAGGGTAATTTCCTGATTTGTATCCAGTAGTATTTATAAAACAAGATATATTCAATAGCAATTCAGTAACCTATCTATTTTACCTCTTATTAAAATAGAAAGCTAATACATTTGCTGTTTGACAGAGAGAGGGAGGGATGGAGAGAGAGAGAAGGGAAGAAGTGGAGTCAGAGCGTGTACACAGGTTCATCCTGTTGTTTGGGGTTAGAAGTTGTAGTAGATTACAAAAATGCCCACAAATTCTTTCCATTTCTGGATATATTCCCCATTGCAATGTGGCCTTGCAGTTCCTCCAACAGAAGGTGACATATACTCTGTCTTGAAACTGGGTTGCCCACATGACTTCATTTGGCCAATTGGACTGGCAAACATGACTAAGCAGTGGCTTGAGAAGTGCTTGAGCTTTGCTGTATGGAAGCTCTTAGATTGCCATGTGCTGAAGGATGAGAGGCCCTGTTGAGGAGACCCTAATGCCCCAGCCAGGAATCAGCCAGTATCTGGCCAACAGCTTGACAACCAACAGTCATGTAACTGAGGATAGCCACCAGCTCACCTGCTGGTTGATAAAAGGCAAAGAAGAGGAATTCCACATTGAGAAAAGTGTTAATCAAACAGAAATATATACTACAGTTGACCCTTGAACAATGTGGGGATTAGGAGCGCCTGGCCCTTGTGCAGTTGAAAATCTGTGGTTCTGCATCCACGGATTCAACCAACCATGGATCGTGTTGTACTGTGGTACATATTTACTGAAAAATTCCACATGTAAGTGGACCCACACAGTTCAAGTTTCAAGGGAAACAGTATTTCTAAACCTGTATAAATTTAATAGTACAACCTCAAAATACATAAAGTGCAAATTGACAGAACTAAAAATAATAGGAAAATCCACAATTATGAAAGAATATTTTTAACACACTGATAGGAAAAGTGACCAACAAAAAAAAAAAAGAAAGAAAATTTTGACACAACAAACTTGACTTAATTGGCATCTGTAGAACCGTGCTCTCAGCAGCTGTAGAATATATCTTCCCAAATGACATAGAACACTTAGCAAAACTGACCATGTGCTTGGCCATAAAACAAATCTCAACACATTTTAAGGATTAAAATAGTACAAAGCATGTTCTTTGACCATAGTGGATGTAGTTAAGAAATCAGAAATATAAAGTAGAAAATTCCATGGGTCAAAGAATAAACCACAATAGAAGTTAGAAAATATTTTAACTGAATGATATTGAAAACATTACATTTTAAAACTTATCCAAAGGAGCTTAGATAACATTTCAAGGGAATATTATAGTCTTTCTTGTATATATTAGAAAAGAAGAAAAACTAAAAATCCATGACCTATGTACCCATCTCAAGAAGTGAGAAAAGAAACAGCAAATTAAAGCTAGGAAAGAGAAGAAAGGAAATAAAGACTAGAGCAGTAAGTAATGGAACAGATTTCAGAGAAAATCAATAAAACCAGAAGTTGGTTCTTTGAAAAGACTAATAAAATGGATAAACCCTTAGCAAAAATTATAATGAGCAAAAGAAAAAAGGTATGAATTACCAAAATGAGGACTAAAAAAGAGATATCTACAAATTCTAAAGACATTAAAAACATAACAGGAATTTACCCACATGGAATAAGTGATGATGGACTAGTCCTTCTGCCATTAGCAACTTGGATACAATTTATGAAGCCTCTGTGTTTAGACATTGAACTACACATAGCACAGGACTCTGATCCTTGAGTGAAGAAAAACAAACAAGGTGAGCCCCATGATCACCTGCACCTTCTGACTGGAGGAGCTTTCCAGGCTGTGGCATAGAGAGGGGCAACCTGAAAGGAGCATGGAGAACCCACCCAGGAGACTGAGGTTAAAGTTTGGGAAGTCTAAGGCAGCTGGAATCCGTGGGGCAGAGTGTATCAGGGAGAAGGGAACTACACAAAGAAGATGTTACCAGATGCCTGGTTCTTCAGTGTGTTTCTGAATGCTGAACTATGCATGAATAAGGTGAAACTCCACAGGGCAGGGCAAAAAACTACTAGAGTGCTGTAAACTGAACAATTCCCATTGCTCACACAGGACTGGGAGATGTTCAAGTTCTGACCAGCTCAGATAGCCCTTTGGAAAATTCTACCAAATATTTATGGAAGAAATAATACCAATTCTACACAATCTCTTCTAGAAAATAGGAGAGGAGGGAACACTTCCCAAATCATTTCATGAGACCATCATTATCCTAATACCAAAATCAGGCAAAGACCTTATAAGGAAAGAAAACTACAGACCAGTAACCCTCACGAACATAGAGACAAGAATTCTCAATAGATATTATTACATACATATCAAATGCTAAGGAATTACAAAAAAGCTACTAGAACTAAAACTGTACGGAAAAACAAGTCAATGTACAAAAATTGCATATGTGTCTGTAAATATATACACATACATAATACATACATATATAATGCATGCATGTGCACACACAGACCCCAAAGTGGAAAATGAAATTTTTATAAATATCATTTACAAGAGCAACAAACAATATGAAAAACTTGGGAATAAATTTAACAAAATATGTGAAAAACTTGTACACAGAAAAGACACTACTGAGAGAAATTAAAGAAGACCTAAATAAATACACTATTTTCTTGGATGGAAAGAAATCAGTATTTTTAAGATGTCAATCCTTCTCAAATTTATTTATATTTCCAATGCAATTCCAATGAAAATTTCAGCAGTCTCTTCTGTGGAAATTGACAGATTGATTCTACAGGGTATATGAAAATGCAAAGTTGTCTAGAACAGCCAAACAATTTTGAAAATTAAGAACAAAAGTGGAGGACTTAGGATATCTGATTTTGAGACTTTCTATAAAGCTACAGTAATCAAGACAGCATGGAATTTGTATTCAGATAGAATAAAGAATAATGGGACAGAGTAGAGAGTTTAGGAATAGACCTACATGTATATATATATGGTCCATTGCTATTTGACAAAGGTGGCAAGGTAATTCAATTTGGGAAAGGATGGTTTTTCCAATAAATGGTGCTGGACCAATTGAATATCCACGTGGAGAAAAAACAAATCTTGACCTTTGACTCACTCCATATACGAAATTAACTCAAAATGAACCCAAGCATCAGATCTGAAACTATAAAGCTTCTAGAAGAAAACAGGAGAATATCTTCATGTCCTTAGGGTAGCCAAAGATTTCTTAGGTAGAGTACAAAATGGATAAAAGAAAACAATTGATAAATTGGATTTTATAAAAATTTTTAAACTTTTACTCTTCAAAGACACTGTTAAGGGCAAGCCACAGACTGTCAAATTATTTGCTGTTCATATAACTGACAACAGTCTTATACCCCAAATATATAAGAACTGTATAACTCAATAAGGGACAAACAACCCAATTAAAAATTAGGCAAAATTTTAGACAATTTACAAAAGAAGATATGTGAATGACCAATAGACACACGGAAAGATGATAAAAATCATTAGCCATTAAAGATATGCAAATTAAAGCCACAGTGAGCTAACACTACACACCAACTAGACTGGCTAAAATTGAAAAGATTGGCACAACCAAGCTTTGGTGAGAATATGAAACTCTCCTACACTGCACCTCGGAATGTAAAATTGTACAATCACTTTGAAAAATAGTTTGACAGTTCAGTATAAAGTTAAACATTCACTTACTGTACAACCCAGCAAACCCACTTATAGGTATTTACCCAAAAGGAATGAATATATGTTCACACAAAACCTTGTATGCAAATGATCATAGCAGCTTTATTTTAATAGCATAATAGCTAAAAACTGGAAATAACCCAAAGCAAATTACATGTGGAATACCCAAGTAGTATAACACTACTGAGCAATTAAAAAAACCAAACTACTGATACGTGAAACAACATGGATGAGCTCTGTAAACATGATGAAAGAACAAAGCCAAACATAAAATGGAATATGCTGCATGATTGCATTTCCAGAAAATTCTAATACAGACAAAATTAATCTATAATAACAGAAAGCAGATCAGTGGTTATTTGTGACCTGGAGGTGAGGATGACAGTTAAGAGTGGTTGACTATGAAAGGAAATGAATAAATTATTTGGGATAATAAAAATGTTCTGTATCTTGATTGTAGTCGTGGTTAATATGAGTCTATACATTTCTCAAAATTCACTGAAATGTAGTCTTAAGTAGTGTGCATTTCATCAAATGGAAATTGTCTCAATAAAGCTATTAAAATGACATAAATAGGAAAATGTTCTTAACTTTGTGCCAATAATTATGAAAAATAGATTTGAATAGATAAATTTCTATAAAACACACTGAAATTGACATAAGAAGAAACAAAATCTGAAAGCATCTTAAGAAACACTCTTGAAGTCTTTTAAGAAATACTTCTACAGAAATTTAATTCATAATTAAAAGCTTTTCAACAAAGAACTACAGGCCCAGATGCTTAATTGTTCCAAACGTTTACGAAAAAAAAAAACAAAACTTTTATACAAATCTTCCAGAGAACAGAATAGGAGAGAATTCTTCCTAATTATTTTATATATTTAGCATTACTTTAAAACCAGTATCTCCAAAAACATTACAGAAAAGGAAAGAGTAAATAAAATAGACTGATGGAACAGAATAAAGAGTACAGAGTTACATATATATGACACTTGTCACTTGTTTCATTATAAATGTCCCTTACTGTAGTACTGAGTAAATTTAACATGAATATATACAGAATATATACATATATATACATGCCATGTGTGTATAGAATCTTTATATAAATATATATTCAACATGTATATATGGAATCATGGTCCCTAGTTGGGAACATACATACAAATCAATTCTATGTAGATTTAAAAAATTAATAGACTTTATATTTTAGAGCAGCTTTAAGTTTATAGAAAAACTGAACAGATTGTATAGAGTACTTCACACTCCCTCTTCCTTGCTCAGTTTCCCCTAGTTTTAGCATCTTGTATTAGTATGGTAATTTGTTACAACTGATAAACCATAACTGATACATTATTTTTTTTTAAACATCTTTATTGGACTATAATTGCTTTACAATGGTGTGTTAGTTTCTGCTTTATAACAAAGTGAATCAGCTATACATATACACAGATCCCTATATCTCTTCCCTCTTGCACCTGAATATATTTTTCGTTTTCTTTTTTTTTTTTAATAAGTCATCAATTTTATACACATCAGTGTATACATGTCAATCCCAATCGCCCAATTCAGCACACCACCATCCCCACCCCACCGTGGTTTTCCCCCCTTGGTGTCCATACGTTTGTTCTCTACATCTGTGTCTCAACTTCTGCCCTGCAAACCAGTTCATCTGTACCATTTTTCTAGGTTCCACATACATGCGTTAATATACGATATTTGTTTTTCTCTTTCTGACTTACTTCACTCTGTATGACAGTCTCTAGATCCATCCAGGTCTCAAAAAATGACTCAATTTCATTCTTTTTTATGACTGAGTAATATTCCATTGTATATATGTACCACATCTTCTTTATCCATTCATCTGTGGATGGGCATTTAGGTTGCTTCCATGACCTGGCTATTGTAAATAGTGCTGCAATGAACATTGGGGTGCATGTGTCTTTTCGAATTACAGTTTTCTCAGGGTATATGCCCAGTAGTGGGATTGCTGGATCATATGGTAATTCTATTTTTAGTTTTTTAAGGAAGCTCCATATTGTTCTCCATAGTGGCTATATCAATTTACATTCCCACCAACAGTGCAAGAGGGTCCCCTTTTCTCCACACCCTCTCCAGCATTTATTGTTTCTAGATTTTTTGATGATGCCCATTCAAACTGGTGTGAGGTGATACCTCATTGTAGTTTTGATTTGTATTTCTCTAATAATTAGTGATGTTGAGCATCTTTTCATGTGCTTCTTGGCCATCTGTATGTCTTCTTTGGAGAAATGTCTATTTAGGTCTTCTGCCCATTTTTGGATTGGGTTGTTTGTTTCTTTAATATTGAGCTGAATGAGCTGTTTATATATTTTGGAGATTAATCCTTTGTCCATTGATTCGTTTGCAAATATTTTCTCCCATTCTGAGGGTTGTCTTTTCGTCTTGTTTATGGTTTCCTTTGCTGCGTAAAAGGTTTTAAGTTTCATTAGGTCCCATTTGTTTCTTTTTGTTTTTATTTCCATTACTCTAGGAGGTGGATCAAAAAAGATCTTGCTGTGATTTATGTCAGAGTGTTCTTCCTATGTTTTCCTCTAAGAGTTTTATAGTGTCCGGTCTTACATTTAGGTCTCGAATCCATTTTGAGTTTATTTTTGTGTATGGTGTTAGGGAGTGTTTTAATTTCATTCTTTTACATGTAGCTGTCCGGTTTTCCCAGCACCACTTATTGAAGAGACTGTCCTTTCTCCAATATATATCTTTGCCTCCTTTGTCATAGATTAGTTGACCATAGGTGCGTGGGTTTATCTCTGGGCTTTCTATCTTGTTCCATTGATCTATGTTTCTGTTTTTGTGCCAGTACCATATTGTCTTGATTACTGTAGCTTTGTAGTATAGTCTGAAGTCAGGGAGTCTGATTCCTCCAGCTCCGCTTTTTTCCCTCAAGACTGCTTTGGCTATTCGGGGTCTTTTGTGTCTCCATACAAATTTTAAGATGATTTGTTCTAGTTCTGTAAAAAATGTCTTTGGTAATTTGGTAGGGATTGCATTGAATCTGTAGATTGCTTTGGGTAGTATAGTCATTTACACAATATTGATTCTTCCAATCCAAGAACATGGTATATCTCTCCATCTGTTGGTATCATCTTTAATTTCTTTCATCAGTGTCTTATAGTTTTCTGCATACAGGTCTTTTGTCTTGCTAGGTAGGTTTATTCCTAGGTATTTTATTCTTTTTGTTGCAATGGTAAATGGGAGTGTTTCCATAATTTCTCTTCCAGAGTTTTCATCATTAGTGTATAGGAATGCAAGAGATTTCTGTGCATTAATTTTGTATCCTGCAACTTTACCAAATGCATTGATTAGCTCTAGTAGTTTTCTGGTGGCATTTTTAGGATTCTCTATGTATAGTATCATGTCATCTGCAAACAGTGAAAGTTTTACTTCTTCTTTTCCAATTTGTATTCTTTTTATTTCTTTTTCTTCTCTGATTGCCGTGGCTAGGACTTCCAAAACTGTGTTGGCTAATAGTGGTGAGAGTGGACATCCTTGTCTTGTTCCTGATCTTAGAGGAAATGCTTTCAGTTTTTCACCGTTGAGAATGATGTTTGCTGTGGGTTTGTCGTATATGGCCTTTATTATGTTGAGGTAGGTTCCCTCTATGCCCACTTTCTGGAGAGTTTTTATCATAAATGGGTGTTGAATTTTGTCAAAAGCTTTTTCTGCATCTACTGAGATGATCATATGGTTTTCATTCTTCAATTTGTTAATATGGTGTATCACATTGATTGATTTACGTATATTGAAGAATCCTTGCATCCCTGGGATAAATCCCACGTGATCGTGGTGTATGATCCTTTTAATGTGTTTTTGGATTCTGTTTGCTAGTATTTTGTTGAGGATTTTTGCATCTATATTCATCAGTGATATTGGCCTGTAATTTTCTTTTTTGTAGTATCTTTGTCTGGTTTTGGTATCAGGGTGATGGTGGCCTCATAGAATGAGTTTGGGAGTGTTCCTTCCTCTGCAATTTTCTGGAAGAGTTTTAGAAGGATGGGTGTTAGCTCGTCTCTAAATGTTTGATAGAATTCACCTGTGAAGCCATCTGGTCCTGGACTTTTGTTTGTTGGAAGATTTTTAATCACAGTTTCAATTTCATTACTTGTGATTGGTCTGTTCATGTTTTCTGTTTCTTCCTGGTTCAGTCTTGGAAGGTTATACCTTTCTAAGAATTTGTCCATTTCTTCCAGGTTGTCCATTTTATTGGCATAGAGTTGCTTGTAGTAGTCTCTTACGATGCTTTGTATTTCTGTGGTGTCTTTTGTAACGTCTCCTTTTTCATTTCTAATTTTATTGATTTGAGTCTTCTCCCTCTTCTTCTTGATGAGTCTGGCTAATGGTTTATCAATTTTGTTTATCTTCTCAAAGAACCAGCTTTTAGTTTTATTGATCTTTGCTATTGTTTTCTTTGTTTCTATTTCATTTATTTCCGCTCTGATCTTTATGATTTCTTTCCTTCTGCTAACTTTGGGTTTTGTTTGTTCTTCTTTCTCTAGTTCCTTTAGGTGTAAGGTTAGATTGTTTACTTGAGATTTTTCTTGTTTCTTGAGGTAGGCTTGTATAGCTATAAACTTCCCTCTTAGAACTGCTTTTGCTGCATTCCATAGGTTTTGGATCATCGTGTTTTCTTTGTCATTTGTCTCTAGGTATTTTTTGATTTCCTCTTTGATTTCTTCAGTGATCTCTTGGTTATTTAGTAACGTATTGTGTAGCCTCCATGTGTTTGTGCTTTTCACTTTTTTTTCCCTGTAATTCATTTCTAATCTCATAACGTTGTGGTCAGAAAAGATGCTTGATATGATTTCAATTTTCTTAAATTTACTGAGGCTTGATTTGTGTCCCAAGATGTGATCTGTCCTGGAGAATGTTCCATGCACACTTGAGAAGAAAGTGTAATCTGCTGTTTTTGGATGGAATGTCCTATAAATATCAATTAAATCTATCTGGTCTATTGTATCATTTAAAGGTTCTGTTTCCTTATTTATTTTCATTTTGGATGATCTGTCCATTGGTGTAAGTGAGGTGTTAAAGTCCCCCACTATTACTGTGTTACTGTCAATTTCCTCTTTTATAGCTATTAGCAGTTGCCTTATATATTGAGGTGCTCCTATGTTGGGTGCATATATATTTATAATTGTTATATCTTCTTCTTGGATTGATCCCTTGATCATTACGTAGTGTCCTTCCTTGTCTCTTGTAACATTCTTTATTTTAAAGTCTATTTTATCTGATATGAGTATAGCTACTCCAGCTTTCTTTTGATTTCCATTTGCATGGAATATCTTTTTCCATCCACTCACTTTCAGTCTGTATGTGTTCCCAGGTCTGAAGTGGGTCTCTTGTAGACAGCATATATATGGGTCTTGTCTTTGTATCCATTCAGCAAGCCTGTGTCTTTTGGTTGGAGCATTTAATCCATTCACGTTTAAGGTAATTATCGATATGTATGTTCCTATGACCATTTTCTTAATTGTTTTGGGTTTGTTTTTGTAGGTCCTTTTCTTCTCTTGTGTTTCCCAGTTAGAGAAGTTCCTTTAACATTTGTTGTAGAGCTGGTTTGGTGGTGCTGAATTCTCTTAGCTTTTGCTTGTCTGTAAAGCTTTTGATATCTCCATCAAATCTAAATGAGATCCTTGCTGGGTAGAGCAATCTTGGTTGTAGGTTCTTCCCTTTCATCACTTTAAGTATATCATGCCACTCCCTTCTGGCTTGTAGAGTTTCTGCTGAGAAATCAGCTGTTAACCTTATGGGAGTTCCCTTGTATGTTATTTGTCGTTTTTCCCTTGCTGCTTTCAATAATTTTTCTTTGTCTTTAATTTTTGCCAATTTGATTAGTATGTGTCTTGGCGTGTTTCTCCTTGGGTTTATCCTGTATGGGACTCTCTGCACTTCCTGCACTTGGGTGGCTATTTCCTTTCCCATGTTAGGGAAGTTTTTGACTATAATCTCTTCAAATATTTTCTCTGGTCCTTTCTCTCTCCCTTCTCCTTCTGGGACCCCTATAATGCGAATGTTGTTGTGTTTAATGTTGTCCCAGAGGTCTCTTAGGCTGTCTTCATTTCTTTTCATTCTTTTTTCTTTAGTCTGTTCCGCAGCAGTGAATTCCACCATTCTGTCTTCCAGGTCACTTATCCATTCTTCTGCCTCAGTTATTCTGCTGTTGATTCCTTCTAGTGTAGTTTTCATTTCAGTTATTGTATTGTTCATCTCTGTTTGTTTGTTCTTTAATTCTTCTAGGTCTTTGTTAAACATTTCTTGCATCTTCTCGATCTTTGCCTCCATTCTTATTCCGAGGTCCTGGATCATCTTCACTATCATTATTCTGAATTCTTTTTCTGGAAGGTTGCCTATCTCCACTTCATTTAGTTGTTTTTCTGGGGTTTTATCTTGTTCCTTCATCTCGTACATAGCCCTCTGCCTTTTCATCTTGTCTTTCTGTGAATGTGGTTTTTCTTCAACAGGCTGCAGGATTGTAGTTTTTCTTGCTTCTGCTGTCTGCCCTCTGGTGGTTGAGGCTATCTAAGAGGCTTGATGGGAGGCTCTGGTGGTGGGTAGAGCTGACAGTTGCTGTGCTGGTCAGAGCTCAGTAAAACTTTAATCCACTTGACTGTTGATGGGTGGGACTGGGTTCCCTCCCTGTTGGTTGTTTTGCCTGAGGCAACCCAACACTGGAGCCTACCTGGGCTCTTTGGTGGGGCTAATGACAGACTCTGGGAGGGCTCATGCCAAGGATTACTTCCCAGAACTTCTGCCGCCAGTGTCCACGCCCCCACGGTGAAACAGAGCCACCCCCCACCCCCCCGCCTCCGCAGGAGACTCTCCAACACCAGCAGGTAGTTCTGGTTCAGTCTCCCCCGGGGTCACTGCTCCTTCCCCTGGGTCCTGATTCGCACACTACTTTGTGTGTGCCCTCCAAGAGTGGGACCTCTGTTTCCCCCAGTCCTGTCGAAGTCCTGCAATCAGTTCCCACTAGGCTTCAAAGTCTGCTTCTCTATGAATTCCTCCTCCCGTTGCCGGACCCCCAGGTTGGGAAGCCTGACGTGGGGCTCCGAACTTTCACTCCAGTAGGTGGACTTCTGTGGTATAAGTGTTCGCCAGTCTGTGAGTCACCCACCCACCAGTTACGGGATTTGATTTTACTCTGATTGCGCCCCTCCTACCATCTCACTGTGGCTTCTCCTTTTTCTTTGGATGTGAGGTATCTTTTTTGGTGAGTTCCAGTGTCTTCCTGTCGATGATTGTCCAGCAGCTAGTTGTGATTCTGGTGTTCTCGCAAGAGGGAGTCAGAGCACATCCTTCTCCTCTGCCGTCTTGGTACCTCCTCCCCTGTCTCTCTCCTTCGCATGGGCTGTGGATTAGTGCTGAGCGATTACTCTGCAGAGCAGGCACCACTGGGGAAGGCTGAACAGCAAGATGGAGGGAGCCCGGGCGTTTGCCACTGTCGTCGTGGCGTCACACCATCAGGAGTGTCAGAGTGAACTGTCCTGCTAGTGTTGGAGGGTCCCCCGCAGAGGCGGGGGGTGGCTCCGTCCCACCATGAGGACAAGGACACTGGTAACAGAAGCCCTGGCGTGAGCACCCCCAGAGTCCGCCACCAGCCCCACAAAAGAACTGATACTTTATTATTAACCAAAGTCCATAGTTTACATTAGGGTTCTCTTTGTGCTGTACAGTTCTATGGTTTCGACAAATGCATAATGTCACCTGTCCACCATTACAATATCATACAGCATAGTTTCACTGCCCTGAAGTTCCCCTTTGCTTCACCTATTCATGTCTCCCATTCCCCTCCACAAATCCATGGCAACCACTGATCTTTTTATTGTCTGTATAGTTTTGCCTTTTCCAGAATGTCATATAGTTTAAATGAGTGTGTAACTTTTTAAGACTGGCTACTTTTATTTAGCTATATGCATTTAAGGTTCTTCCTTGTCTTTTTATGGCTTGATAATTCATTTCTTTTTAGTGCTGAATAACATTCCACTTCATGGATGTGCCATAGTTTGGTTTATCCATTTATCAATTGAGAGACACCTTGGTGGCTTCCAGTTTCGGGCAATTATGAATAAAGCTGCTATAAACATTTGTGTGGACGTAAGTTTTCAACTCCTTAGGGTAAATACTTAGGAACACATTGGTATTTGTATGATAAGTCTAGCTTTGTAAAAAGCTGCTAAACTGTCTTCCAAAATGGCTGTACCATTTTGCATTCCCACCAGTAATGAATGAGAGCTCCTGTTTCTCCACATCCAGCATTTGGTGGTGTCAGTGTTTTGGATTTTGGCCATTCAATAGGTGTGTAAGGAAATCTCACTGTTGTTTTAATTTGCAGTTCCTTAGTGACATATGACATTGAACATCTTTTCAAATGCTTACTTGCCATCTATATATCTTCTTTGGTAAGGTGTCTGTTCATATCTTTTGTCCATTCTTTCATTGAGTTATTTGTTTCTTATTGTTGAATTTTAAGAGTTCTTAGTACATTCTACATACAAGTCCTTTATCAAATAAGTGCTTGGAAAATATTTTATTTCCAGTTTGTGGCTTATCTTTTCATTCTGTTAACAGTGTCACAGGCAGAAAATTCAGAGCAGAAAATTCTGATTTTAATGAAGTTCAACTTATCAATTATTTCCTTCATGAATTATGCTTTTGGAGTTGTATCTAAAAACTCATTGTCAAACTCAAGGCCACCTAGATTTTCTCCTATGTTATCTTCTAGAAGTTTTATAGTTTTGCATTTTACAGTTAGGTCTGTGATCCAATTTTAGTTAATTTTTGTGAAAGGTGTAGGGCTGTGTTTTTATTATTACTATTATTTTTTTGCATCTGGATATCCAGGTGTTCCAGCACCATTTGTTGAAAAGAGTATCCTTTCTTCATTAGGTTGCTTCTGCTCCTGTAATTTTCCTGTCTTGTAATGTCTTTGTCTGGTTTTGGTATTTGGGTAATGATGGCCTAGTAGAATGACTTAGGAAGTGTTCCCTCTGCTTCCTATTTCTGAGAAGAGATAGTAGTGAGTCGTTATGATTTCTTCCTTAAATGTTTGGAGGAATTCACCAGTGAAGCCATTTTGGCCAGGTACTTTCTATTTTGGAAAGTTATCAGTTGTTGATTCAATTTTTAAAATAGGCATAAGATTATTCAGATGATCTATTTCTCCTTGTGTGAGTTTTGGTAGATTGCATTTTTCACAGCATTAGTCCATTTAATCTAAATTATTAAATTTATAGGCAAAGAGTTGTTCACAATAGTCACTTATTATCCTTTTGATGGCCATGGGATGAGTAGTGATGTCTTTTCTTTAATTTCTTTTTTTTTTTAACATCTTTATTGGAGTATAATTGCTTTACAATGGTGTGTTAGTTTCTGCTTTATAACAAAGTGAATCAGTTATACATATACATATGTTCCCATATCTCTTCCCTCTTGCATCTCCCTCCCTCCCACCCTCCCTATCCCACCCCTCTAGGTGGTCACAAAGCACAGAGCCAATCTCCCTGTGCTATGCAGTTGCTTCCCACTAGCTATCTATTTTACGTTTGGTAGTGTATATATGTCCATGCCACTCTCTCACTTTGTCACATCTTACATTTCCCCTCCCCATATCCTCAAGTCCATTCACTAGTAGGTCTGTGCCTTTATTCCCATCTTGCCACTAGGTTCTTCATGACCTTTTTTTTTCTCCTTAGATTTCATATATATGTGTTAGCTTACTGTATTTGTTTTTCTCTTTCTGACTTACTTCATTCTGTATGACAGACTCTAACTCCATCCACCTCACTACAAATAACTCCATTTTGTTTCTTTTTATGGCTGAGTAATATTCCATTGTATATATCTGCCACATCTTCTTTATCCATTCATCCGATGATGGACATTTAGGTTGCTTCCATGTCCTGGGTATTGTAAATAGAGCTGCAATAAACATTTTGGTACATGACTCTTTTTGAATTATGGTTTTCTCAGGGTATATGCCCAGTAGTGGGATTGCTGGGTCGTATGATAGTTCTATTTTTAGTTTTTTAAGGAACCTCCATACTGTTCTCCATAGTGGCTGTATCAATTTACATTCCCACCAACAGTGCAAGAGTGTTCCCTTTTCTCCACACCCTCTCCTGCATTTATTGTTTCTAGATTTTTTGATGATAGCTATTCTGACCAGTGTGAGATGATATCTCATTGTAGTTTTGATTTGCATATCTCTAATGATTAATGATGTTGAGAATCCTTTCATGTGTTTGTTGGCAATCTGTATATCTTCCTTGGAGAAATGTCTATTTAGGTCTTCTGCCCATTTTTGGATTGGGTTGTTTGGTTTTTTGATATTGAGCTGCATGCGTTGCTTGTATGTTTTGGAGATTAATCCTTTGTCAGTTGCTTCATTTGCAAATATTTTCTCCCATTCTGAGGGTTGTCTTTTGGTCTTGTTTATGGTTTCCTTTGCTGTGCAAAAGCTTTTAAGTTTCATTAGGTCCCATTTGTTTATTTTTGTTTTTATTTCCATTTCTCTAGGAGGTGGGTCAAAAAGGATCTTGCTGTGATTTATGTCATAGAGTGTTCTGCCTATGTTTTCCTCTAAGAGTTTGATGGTGTCTGGCCTTACATTTAGGTCTTTAATCCATTTTGAGTTTATTTTTGTGTATGGTGTTAGGGAGTGTTCTAATTTCATACTTTTACATGTATCTGTCTAGTTTTCCCAGAACCACTTATTGAAGAGGCTGTCTTTTCTCCACTGTATATGCTTGCCTCCTTTATCAAAGATAAGGTGACCATATGTGCCTGGGTTTATCTCTGGGCTTTCTATCCTGTTCCATTGATATATGTTTCTTTTTTTGTGCCAGTACCATACTGTCTTGATTACTCTAGCTTTGTAGTATAGTCTGAAGTCTGGGAGCCTGATTCCTCCAGCTCCATTTTTCGTTCTCAAGATTGCTTTGGCTATTCGGGGTCTTTTGTGTTTCCATACAAATTGTGAATTTTTTTGTTCTAGTTCTGTGAAAAATGCCAGTGGTAGTTTGATAGGGATTGCATTGAATCTGTAGATTGCTTTGGGTAGTAGAGTCATTTTCACAATGTTGATTCTTCCAATCCAAGAACTTTGGATATCTCTCCATCTATTTGTATCATCTTTAATTTCTTTCATCAGTGTCTTATAATTTTCTGCATACAGGTCTTTTGTCTCCTTAGGTAGGTTTATTCCTAGATATTTTACTCTTTTTGTTGCAATGGTAAATGGGACTGTTTTCTTAATTTCTCTTCCAGATTTTTCATCATTAGTGTATAGGAATGCAAGAGGTTTCTGTGCATTAATTTTGTATCCTGCTACTTTACCAAATTCATTGATTAGCTCTAGTAGTTTTCTGGTAGCATCTTTAGGATTCTCTACGTATAGTATCATGTCATCTGCAAACAGTGACAGCTTTACTTCTTCTTTTCCGATTTGGATTCCTTTTATTTCTTTTTCTTCTCTGATTGCTGTGGCTAAAACTTCCAAAACTATGTTGAATAATAGTGGTGAGAGTGGGCAACCTTGTCTTCTTCCTGATCTTAGTGGAAATGGTTTCAGTTTTTCACCATTGAGGACGATGTTGGCTGTGTGTTTGTCATATATGGCCTTTATTATGTTGAGGAAAGTTCCCTCTATGCCTACTTTCTGCAGGGCTTTTATCATGAATGGGTGTTGAATTTTGTTGAAAGCTTTCTCTGCATCTATTGATATGATCATATGGTTTTTCTCCTTCACTTTGTTAATATGGTGTATCACATTGATTGATTTGCGTATATTGAAGAATCCTTCCTTCCCTGGAATAAACCCCACTTGATCATGGTGTATGATCCTTTTAATGTGTTGTTGGATTCTGTTTGCTAGTATTTTGTTGAGGATTTTGGCATCTATGTTCATCAGTGATATTGGCCTGTAGTTTTCTTTCTTTGTGACATCTTTGTCTGGTTTTGGTATCAGGGTGATGGTGGCCTCGTGGAATGAGTTGGGGCGTGTTCCTCCTGCTGCAATATTTTGGAAGAGTTTGAGAAGGATAGGTGTTAGCTCTTCTCTAAGTGTTTGATAGAATTCGCCTGTGGAGCCATCTGATCCTGGGCTTTTGTTTGTTGTAAGATTTTTAATCACAATTTCAATTTCAGTGCTTGTGATTGGTCTGTTCATATTTTGTGTTTCTTCCTGGTTCAGTCTCGGCAGGTTGTGCATTTCTAAGAATTTGTCCATTTCTTCCAGGTTGTCCATTTTATTGGCATAGAATTGCTTGTAGTAATCTCTCATGATCGTTTGTATTTCTGCAGTGTCAGTGGTTACTTCTCCTTTTTCATTTCTAATTCTATTGATCTGGGTCTTCTCCCTTTTTTTCTTGATGAGTCTGGCTAATGGTTTATCAAGTTTGTTTATCTTCCCAAAGAACCAGCTTTTAGTTTTATTGATGTTTGCTATTGTTTCCTTCATTTCTTTTTCATTTATTTCTGATCTGATCTTTATGATTTCTTTCCTTCTCTTAACTTTGGGGTTTTTTTTGTTCTTCTTTCTCTCATTGTGTTAGGTGTAAGGTTAGCTTGTTTATTCGAGATGTTTCCTGTTTCTTGAGGTACGCTTCTATTGCTATAAACTTCCCTCTTAGAACTGCTTTTGCTGCATCCTATAGGTTTTGGGTCATCGTGTCTCCATTGTCATTTGTTTCTAGGTAGTTTTTGATTTCCCCTTTGATTTCTTCCGTGATCACTTCGTTATTAAGTAGTGTATTGTGTAGCCTCCATGTGTTTGTCCTTTTTATAGATCTTTTCCTGAAATTGATATCTAGTCTCATAACGTTGTGGTCGGAAAAGATACTTGATACGATTTCAATTTTCTTAAATTTACCAAGGCCTAATTTGTGACCCAAGATATGATCTATCCTGGAGAATGTTCCATGAGCACTTGAGAAAAATGTGTATTCTGTTGTTTTTTGGTGGAATGTCTTATAAATATCAATTAAGTCCATCGTGTTTAATGTATCATTTAAAGCTTGTGTTTCCTTATTTATTTTCATTTTGGATGACCTGTCCATTGGTGAAAGTGGGGTGTTAACGTCCCCTACTATGATTGTGTTACTGTTAATTTCCCCTTTTATGGCTGTTAGTATTTGACTTATGTATTGAGGTGCTCCTATGTTAGGTGCATAAATATTTACAATTGTTATACCTTCTTTTTGAATCGATCCCTTGATCATTGTATAGCGTCCTTCTTTGTCTCTTGTAATAGTCTTTATTTTAATGTCTATTTTGTCTGATATGAGAATTGCTACTCCAGCTTTCTTTTGATTTCCATTTGCATGGAATATCTTTTTCCATCCCCTCACTTTCAGTCTGTATGTGTCCCTAGGTCTGAAATGGGTCTCTTGTAGACAGCATATATACAGGTTTTGTTTTTGTATCCATTCAGCCAGCCTGTGTCTTTTGGTGGGAGCATTTAATCCATTTACATTTAAGGTAATTATCGATATGTATGTTACTATTCCCATTTTCTTATATGTTTTTGCTTTGTTATTGTAGATGTTTTCCTTCTCTTGTGTTTCTTGCCTAGAGAAGTTCCTTTAGCATTTGTTGTAAAGCTGGTTTGGTGGTGCTGAACTCTCTCAGCTTTTGCTTGTCTGTAAAGGTTTTAATTTCTCCATCACATCTGAATGAGATCCTTTCTGGGTAGAGTAATGTTGGTTGTAAGTTTTTCTCCTTCATCACTTTAAATATGTCCTGCCACTCCCTTCTGGCTTGCAGAGTTTCTACTGAAAGATCAGCTGTTAACCTTATGGGGATTCCCTTGTGTGTTATTTGTTGTTTTTCCCTTGCTGCCTTTAATATGTTTTCTTTATATTTAATTTTTGATAGTTTGATTAATATGTGTCTTGGCGTGTTTCTCCTTGGGTTTATCCTGTATGGGACTCTCTGTGCTTCCAGGACTTGATTAACTATTTCCTTTCCCATATTAGGGAAGTTTTCAACTATAATCTCTTCAAATATTTTCTCAGTCCCTTTCTTTTTCTCTTGTTCTTCCTGGACCCCTATAATTCGAATGTTGGTGCGTTTAATGTTGTCCCAGAGGTTTCTGAGACTGTCCTCAGTTGTTTTCATTCTTTTTTCTTTATTCTGCTCTGCAGTAGTTATTTCCACCATTTTATCTTCCAGGTCACTTATCCGTTCTTCTGCCTCAGTTATTCTGCTATTGATCCCATCTAGAGTATTTCTAATTTCATATATTGTGTTTTTCATCATTGCTTCGTTCCTCTTTAGTTCTTCTAGGTCCTTATTAAATGTTTCTTGCATTTTGTGTATTCTATTTCCAAGATTTTGCATCATCTTTACTATCATTATTCTGAATTCTTTTTCAGGTAGAGTGCCTATTTCCTCTTCATTTAGTCTGATGTGTTTTTACCTTGCTCCTTCACCTGCTTTGTGTTTTTTTGTCTTCTCATTTTGCTTATCTTACTGTGTTTGGGGTCTCCTTTTTGCAGGCTGCAGGTTCGTAGTTCCTGTTGTTTTTGGTATCTGTCCCCAGTGGCTAAGGTTGGTTCAGTGGGTTGTGTAGGCTTCCTGGTGGAGGGTACTAGTGCCTGTGTTCTGGTGGATGAGGCTGGATCTTGTCTTTCTGGTGGGCAGGTCCACATCTGGTGGTGTGTTTTGGGGTGTCTGTGGCCTTATTATGATTTTAGGCAGCCTCTCTGCTAATGGATGGTGCTGTGTTCCTGTCTTGCTAGTTGTTTGGCATAGGGTGTCCAGCCCTGTAGCTTGCTGGTCATTGAGTGAAGCTGGGTGTTGGTGTTGAGATGGAGATCTCTGGGAGATTTTCGTCGTTTGGTATTATATGGAGCGGGGAGGTCTCTTGTGGACCAGTGTCCTGAATTTGGCTCTCCCACCTCAGAGGCACAGCCCTGATGCCTGGCTGGAGCACAAAGAGCCTTTCATCCACATGGCTCAGAATAAAAGGGAGAAAAAATAGAAAGAAAAAAAGAAAGAGGATAAAATAAAATAAAGTAAGATAAAATAAAATAAATTTATTACAATAAAAATAAAAAATAATTATTAAAGAATATTAAGAAAGAAAAAAATTTTTTTAAAGTAAAAAAAACGGATGGACAGAACCCTAGGACAAATGGTGAAAGCAAAGCTCTACAGACAAAATCTCACACAGAAGGATACACATACACACTCACAAAAAGAGGAAAAGGGGAAAAAATAATATATCCTGTTCCCAAAGTCCACCCCCTCAATTTGGGCTGATTCATTGTCTATTCAGGTATTCCACAGATGCAGGTACATCAAGTTGTTTGTGGAGCTTTAATCCACTGCTCCTGAGGCTGCTGGGGGAAAATTCCCTTTCTCTTCTTTGTTAGCACAGCTCCCGGGTTTCAGCTTTGGATTTGGACCCGCCTCTGTGTGTAGGTCTCCTGAGGGCGTCTGTTCTTCGCCCAGACAGGATGGGGTTAAAGGAGCAGCTGCTTCGGGGGCTCTGGCTCACTCAGGCCGGGGGGAGGGAGGGGTACGGAGGAGGCGGGGCGAGTCTGCGGCGGCAGAGGCCGGCGTGACGTTGCAGCAGCCTGAGGCGTGCTGTGCGTTCTCCCGGAGAAGTTGTCCCTGGATCACAGGACCCTGGCAGTGGCGGGCTGCACCGGCTCCTGGGAGGGGCGGTGTGGAGAGTGACCTGGGCTCGCACACAGGCTTCTTGGTGGCGGCAGCAGCAGCCTTAGCGTCTCATGCCCGTCTCTGGGGTCCGCGCTGATGGCCGCGGCTCGCGCCCGTCTCTGGAGCTCATTTATGCGGCGCTCTGAATCCCATCTCCTCGCGCGCCGGGAAACAAAAAGGCAAGAAAAAGTCTCTTGCCTCTTCGGCAGCTCCAGACCTTTTCCCGGACTCCCTCCCGGCTAGCTGTGGTGCACTAACCCCTTCAGGCTATGTCCACACCGCCAAACCCAGTCCTCTCCCTGCGATCCGACCGAAGCCCGAGCCTCAGCTGCCAGCCCTCGCCCACCCCGGCGGGTGAGCAGACAAGCCTCTCGGGCTGGTGAGTGCTGCTCGGCACCGATCCTCTGTGCGGGAATCTCTCCGCTTTGCCCTCCGCACCCCTATGGCTGTGCTCTCCTCCGTGGCTCCGAAGCTTCTCGCCTCCGCCACCCGAAGTTTCCGCCCACGAAGGGGCTTCCTAGTGTGTGGAAACCTTTCCTCCTTCACAGCTCCCTCCCACTGGTGCAGGTCCCGTCCCTATTCTTTTGTCTCTGTTTTTCTTTTTTCTTTTGCCCTACCCAGGTACGTGGGGAGTTTCTTGCCTTTTGGGAGGTCTGACGTCTTCTGCCAGCGTTCAGTGGGTGTTCTATAGGCTCAGTTCCACGTGTAGATGTATTTCTGATGTATCTGTGGGGAGGAAGGTGATCTCTGCGTCTTACTCTTCCGCCATCTTCTCCTCTCCCCTTTAATTTCTGATATGAGTAATTGGTGTCTTCTTTTTTCTCTTGGTTGTCTTGGCTAAAGTTTTATCAATTTTATTGATTTTTTTCAAAGAAGCTACTTTGAGTTTTGTTGATTTTCTTTGTTATTTCTGTAGTTTCAATTTCATTGATTTTTGCTCTAATTTTTATTGGTTATTTTCTTTTGCTTGTTTTAGAGTTATGTGGCTCTTCTATCTATAGTTTCTTAAGGTGGAAATGACTGATTTTAGAACTTTCTTCTTTTCTATTATATGCATTCAATGCTATACATTTCTCTTTAAACATTGCTTTCACTGCATCCCACACCCTTTAATAAATATATTTTCATTTTTGTTTTGTTAAAAATATTTTTAAAATTTTCTTGAGAGTTCTTTGGCCAGTATGTTATTTAGAAGTGTGTTGTCTAATCTCCAAATATATGGATTTTTTTTTAGGTATCTTTGTATTACTGATTTCTATTTTAATTCAGTTGTAGCTGAGAGCATACTTCCTGTGATTTCTATTTTTTAAAATTTGTACAGATGTATTTGATGGCCCAGAATGTGGTCTATCTTGGTGAATGTTCCACTTAAGCTTAAGAAGAATGTTGTTTTGTTATTGGATGAAGTATTTTACAACCTTTTGGGTTTCTAGCATTTCCTTTTGTTTTTTTCTTAGAGTTTCCATCTCTTGGCTTACATTACCTATAAGTTTTTGCTTGCTGTCCACTTTTCCTATGAGAGCTCTTAGCATACTAATCATAGTTATTTTAAATTCCTGGCCTGATAATTCTAAAATCATGTCCTATCTGAGTCTGGTTGTGAAGCTTGCTTTGTCTCTTCAGACAAACACAGACAAAATGTATTGGGAAATAGGAACTGAGGTAAATAGACCTTTTAAGTGTGAGATTTTGTTTATCTGGCTAGAAGTTAGGCTGTGTTTACTGTAGCTGTAGGTATCAGAAGCTTCAAGTTCTTCTAGTATCTTTGTTTTTGCACCTCTGATGTATTTGCATTTTCCTAGAAACTTCTTAAATTGTCTGTATCTTGCAGCTCTCTCAGTTGTAATCCTCTGTTATCATCCTGGAGCTCCACTGATAGGTGGTAATATATTGGGAAGGGAAAGTGTTCTATTATCTTATGATTAGATATCTTTTTTATTTTTTTTAATGGGTGAGAGTCCCTGGGCTGTAACTTTCAGAAGAATTTCTTAAGCTTTTCTCCCCCTCCCCTTATGTGATTGAAAGATTATCAGAGGCTGGCATTGGCTAATTGTCCTTCCACCCGGTCAGATAAGGCTTTTATAAAGTAGTTTCCCTTGAGAGCTGGCCTTTGTTACAAAGAGTAGAAAGAAGAATAGAATGCCATAGGCATATTGTAAAAGGGGTAATTTTTCCCTGTGTATATTTCAAAATGATTACTTTTCCTGCTCTCCTTGCTGGAAGCAGGAGGGGATTTTTCTCAGATCCTCACCATAACAACCTGATGGGTCTCTTGGAGGTGAAATTCATGAAAGTGTAGGGTCTCTCTAAAGCTGGGCCCCCAAGCATTTTTTTTTCATTTATTTAATTAATTCATTTATTTGGTTGCGCCGGGTCTTAGTTGCGGCAGGTGGGCTCCTTAGTCGCAGCTCACCTGCTCCTTATTTGTGGCATGTGTGCTCCTTAGTTGTGGCTCACACGTTCCTTAGTTGTGGCATGCGACCTCTTAGTTGTGGTATGCATGTGGGATCTAGTTCCCTGACCAGAGATCGAACCCAGGCCCCCTGCATTGGGAGCTTGGAGTCTTACCCACTGAGCCACCAGAGAAGTCCTACCCCTGGCATTTTTAACTTTCAGAGTTAGTTCACACTGAGTCTCCAGCAATTCATAAATTACACTTTAAGTGTTCCTGTGGGTGCTGGATCCAGACAGTAGATTCTGCTCCTGGCAAGGGGTGATTCCCTATGTTTGCCTGACTCCAGTTTTCAATGTAGTGGTTTGCTGTGGGACCACAATTTTCTGATGGATCTAAGAAGAGTTATTGATTTTCAGTTTGTTCAGATTTCTTCTTCTGGTGAGGAAGTAGTGACTTCAAAGCTAACATGTTGGAGTCGAAACCATACATATTCTACATGGATTTTAGACCTAAATATGAAAAGTAAAATAATAGAACTTCTATAATAATCACATACAAATATATCTAATAACTTGTGGTTGACAAATATTCTTAAACAGTTAAAAGAAAAGCACTAACTAGAAAGAAAAAGATGGATAAATTGGGCTTCATTAAAATTAAAAACTTCTGTCCATAAATATGCATCATTAAGATAGTGGAAATACAACCACAGATTAGGAAAAGATATGGCAGTACAAATAAAGATTAATATCCAGTATGCTTAAAGAAATCCAACATTAAAGACTTGTATTCAGAATGTGAGAAGAACTCTTACAAATCAAAAGGAAAAAGACAATTCAGTTTAAAAAAACGGCCTAAAGTCTTGACCAGGCACATCCCAAAGAGGACATCCAGATAGCCATTTAACCTGTGAAAACAACACTAGTCATTTGGGAATCACAAATTAGAAACACAATAATCTAACTCTGCGTACCTATCAGAATTGCAAATTTAGAAATAAAAACTAAAGCCTGTAGTATTACAGAGATGTTGAGCAATGGAAACTCATATGCTACTAATAGGAGTTTATTTGTACAACCACCTTGGAACATTGTTTGGCAAACTCTACTAAAGCTAACATATGCAATCTTTGACCCAGTAAATCCACTCCTAGCTATACACGCAACATAAATGCATCTACATGTGCACCAAAGATACAGACAAGAATGTTCATAGCAGGATTATTTGTAATAGCTGATAACAGAAAGACCTAGATTCCAATAAAAGTAGAATGGATAAATACATTTTGTTATATTTGTACATGGAATACTCTTATGAAAATGAACAAACTACTGCTATAATATTAAGTGAAAGAAGATAGTAAAGAAAGAAGACACACTGTATAATTCCATGTATTTAAACTGAAATGTGTGCACAAATAATAACGTTAGAATAGTGGTTACCAGAGGTAATGAGAGGGAGGGGACAAAAGAAGTGTTTCTAGTGAGTGAATAACCTATTTCTTGATCTGGGTAGTAGTTAAACAAATGTATTCACTTTGTAAAAATTAACCAAGATGTTAACTTATGATTTGTATGTGTGTTATACTTCAATATGAAATTTACTTAAAAAACAGGTTATATAATAATGTGTAAAGTGTTCTCCAAAACTATACACACACAAGCACAGACACACTGGAAAGATATACACCAAAGTGTTAACAATAAGTATTGATGCACGGTAGGATTTTCATTTTTGTGGGCTTTTTTGTTGGTGGTGGTGCATTTGACAAATTTACTTCAATGAACCAAAATTCCTTTTGTGATCAGAAAATATTATTAAATATTACTCAAAATAAAGATTGCTATAGAAACTGTGTGCAGGATGGGTTGGGGAGTGGTAAGACTGGAGGGTCAGGAGGCATTAGCAATAGCCATGTGAAAGGTGAAGTGGGCTTGAACTGAGGTAGGGTGGTGAACAGGAGTTCAAGAGGAACAGCAGGAGTTGGAACTGTAAGGAGGTTCAGTTTGAAACATGTTGGGATTGGGTTCGCTTTGGCACATCCAGATAGAGATACCTTGTAAACAGTTCAAGTTGTTACTGAAAATGTCCAATCATTCATCATTTGATAGTTTACTCCATCTAACTGAATAAAGTGAGTCAGCAAATGAAATAATTTTACCTGTAACACCTTCCTTCACTTCCTGGCCCTATGTATTCACAAATAAGTTTTTTTTGTATCATATAAATGAGAATCAAGTGCCTTAATGAGCATCATGCTCTCTACTGGTGCTTTATCCCCGTTAAGGTTAATTTTCATGGCATAAATTATCCCTCAGAAAAAAGGCACACATTCTTGCAAGAACTATAGAACTATAGAAGATGAAGATTAATTGGCTGATAGCTATAAGTGCATTATCATTAAAGAATCTGGAGTTCAAAAACAAAAGAATTGTACAGTTGGAGCTAAGAGGTAATTATATGACCAAGAAGTATTTTCCCTCCTTATCTATCTGTACATCCAGTGTGAATCAAGAAAAAAGATATTGAGATAGAAGAAAGAGGCCTTAACAACAATTCTGAGATTATGCAGTAAAAACTTCTCTTTATCAAGAGAAATAAACTTCTCTTTATTTAGTAAGATGATGATATATGAACTCCTTTAGGTGTATAAGTAGCTGGTTGCTACCCCAATTCCCAAGGAGTTCATGAGTGGCTCTTTAACACATACATTATTTTTTATATATTATTAGTCTTTAAATCACAATCATTTGCAGCATAAGAGGCAATCTGAGTATACCATTGTCTTTAGATGACACAGGAATAAAGAGTGTATTAATAATAGAAGTACAAATATCAACCCATTGCACAGTTGAGTCTGCTAAATCTTATTGCTAGATTTGCTTGATTGAAAATCTCTTCCTCTTTCTCAGTGTCCCACACAATTTCACAAAATAATCCCTAGACTTGCATGACCAGGATGATGGCCGTATCAGTTAGAGCTTGGTTGTTAAGTTTGAATGTATGACCAAATTGTTGGTGAAAGCATTTTGTATTCCTAGATAGACAATCCATAACAGATCACCTTGTACTTTTTTTGTTAGGATGTTATCACTGTCCCTGCTTTAGGCAAAAATGTTAATATAGAAGTTTTTTCTAAAACCATGTTGTGAGTTAATCAGTAATGGAATTTGGACTGGTACTGGGACCATCTAGGTGTTGGTTCAAGACCATGTCAGTTCTCTAAGAGAAATGTTTTTAAGCTTTCCAAAATTTCAATAAAGTAGAAATGATGGCAGGCTTTTTCTTTATGAAGAAAATTTTAACAGCCTTTATATAAATAGTTGCTTAAGAATTTAAAGATGAGACAAGGTTAAAACCTAGAGCAAGAGTGCATGTCCACAATTTGTTGTACAAATTGAGTGAAATACAAATTAAAAATAAGCATAAGTGGGGAGAAGTTAAAAGGGGATACTAAAGAATATGTCACACATCTTTCCTGCTCTTCTACTCAGCTTGCAGTTTTCAACTTCTTTTTCCCTTTTTCCCTATGGAATCCAGCCTCACCAGTGGACGGTGAAAGAAGCAATTTTGATACCCAGTAAAGAAAGAAAGGAAGAACAAACAAAGACATTAAGTAATTAAGAGAGAAATGAGGAAGGAAGGAAATGGGGGAGAGGGGGAGGGGAGGAAAAAAGGAAAGAAGGAAGGGAGAGAAGGTAGGAAGGAAAATCTGGGCACAGAATATAACAGAAGTGGACTAACTTCCAGAGCTCAAGGTCACATGGGCTGAAAATATATTTGGGCCCTGATTTTAGAGGAATTCTGTCCATACCTTGAGAGGATTTTGACTAAAAACTATAAAGGTTAACATTCTATTGTGACTGTTTAATGATATAAAAGAGTTTTAGCAATGTATTCAAGGTCAAAAAATGTTTTTTTTTTTTTAAATAAGGATATGAATCCTTTGTCAAGCTCATTAACAGAAAATATCTTTATTATTTGTCAGTGAATTTCCAATCAATTACCGTCTAATGCAAAAACAATCCCAGGAGCTAAGATTAAGTATTGTTTAAATCACGGAACCAAGCCTTATAGTCAGACATGACCTCAATAATGCAAATGTGTTTGTGAATAGCTGGGAAGACAAATTCATTTATAACAATAGGCAGTGTCAGGAGAAGATTAAAATATATATGCACCACATAGATGAAACAATTGTAATCAGGACAGTGGAATTACCACAATTGGAGAATTTCACTGAATAGCTGAATTTCATGTATAACACAATCAAATTTTCTGCCTCATTCAGTCTCACCAGTGCTCATTTCCTGGATGTTCTGATTAATTTAAACTATGGTTAATTGAACACGGAAATATTCGGGAAACTATAGACAGGAACAATTTACTCTGGACAATTTCCACCTGTACACTTAAGACTCAGAGACCGTATAGATAGAATGAGACAGGCGAGATGAATTGTGTTTTTACTAAATGTCTATCATGGAAGTAGAGATTTTATTTGCGAAGATGTAAAGGAAGGGACTAATAAAAAAAGGCACTAAGGTTAAAGCATTTGTTTGAAAAAGAGGAATGTAAGTAGTTATGGATGAATTTCAGTGTTCATTGGTAGAAAAGATTTCAAACAATTTCCAAGTTGCCATCCTGAACTAGGCTTTCATTCGTGTGTTATTTTCTTATAAAGGGAATTTGCCTGCTCGAGTGCACTTTAAAAACCAGTCATTCTTTTCATCATGTTAAATTAGAACATTTTCCAGTAAAAGGTTTCAAATTAAAAGTATTTTTATACAACAACTATCCGTACTTAGACATTTGTAGATTTATTGGTTCTCAGTTTTCAGATCGAGACAGATAATTAAAAAACACTGGTGACTACAATTTATATATTTCCCCACCGTACTCCCTGTCCCCACCCCTTTAACTAAATTGCTCAGTAGTTCTGCTTTGCTGCCAGAGACATCAGACAGTATTTTCACAACGTAAATAACTGGAAGGATGATATTCCCATCGTGTTGGTATTTAATGTTGATGAAGTTAGTGGCACAGGACAAGTTATTTCTTCAAGTAACATCATATCTTCCTTTGACCAAAATGTGGAAGCCAGTCCCGGCCAGCTCACTCTTGTCAGTGAATCACAACCCTTAAAGATTTATTAATTAAAGCTGTCTTAGATGAATTCACACAATTCTGAGACTACATAATGTTTACCAACCCTTTACTGCTATTATTGTTTTAATGGTGATGTAACTAATGTAAACATTTATCAGTAACATCAGTGTGTTATAACATGCTCACATATGTTATGCTTTCATCTTTGTGACCATAAGCCAGTGGCATGTTTTCCTGATTGGAGTCAATCATCCTTAGACACTCCAGAGCTTCTGAATTGTTGAGACAGGATTTGTGGGGACAGTCTGAGGTCTGCCAGTAGTTATCAGGGAGATCATCAGCAAGATAAGAAATAGGACACTAAACAGTGATAAGTCTTGCTGTTTAATGATTCTTCTACAAAAGCATGAAAATATCGAATGTTAGAGATGGAAGTAACCTTGGTCTATCCGGGCTAATATGTTTATTTTACAGGCAAGGAGTCAAAATTGTTCATTGACTACTCCACGATCACACAGCCAGGGAGGGAATGGTCTCTAGGATCCCAAGTCAAAAGCAGCGTGGCCGAAAGAGGGAGTGAGAAGTAGATGGAACAGTTCACAAGACTTTATTAAGACTGTGATGAAAGGGCATTAGAGGAAGCAGTGAAAAAGCGACAAGACGTGGCACTCAGAGGAGGTAGTCAGAGCGTGGACCTTTTTTCTGTCCGTGTCTCTGCCCCACCACATCGTGCCTGGCTATCCCTCCCCAGTATTAGCACCTGGCTACGCCTTCGTCCCAAGTCCTGCCGTCTTTCTAGCTCTAGGACCTCTCTGGTGACTTAAAGGCTGTGTGTGTGTGTGTGTGTGTGTGTGTGTTTACTTACATTTTGACCATTGCCCTCATTCACTTACCTCCAGCATAAGGGCAACAAATTGTTAAAAAAAAAAAAAAGAAATCCTGTAATATGCGACAACTTGGATGAACCTAGAGGACATGATGTTAAGTGAAATAAGGCAGGCACAGAAGGACAAATACTGCATGATTCCCCTTTTATGAGGTATCTAAAATAGTCAAACTCATAGAAGCAGAGTAGAATGGTGGTTTCTAGAAACCTGGGAGAGGGGAAAATGGGAAACTGCTAATCGATAGGTATAAAGTTCGTCATGCAAGATGAATAAATTCTAGAGCTCTGTGTAACATGCGCTCATAGTTTACAACACTGTATTGTACACTTAAAAGTCTCTGTAAGAAGGTAGGTCTCATGTTAAGTGTTCTTACCGCAAAAAAATTTTAAAACAAACAAACAAATAAATAAATTCCTTGCTTCTAATCTCAAAAGAAAGCATTCAGATTTAAGGATGGGTCAAAAAGAACGTTACCACCATTATTTAAAGAAAAGTTATCAGTAAAACATTTTAGGTATTTTACTGATTACCTTTCCATTAACTCAACCATGGTTTGAGCTGAGGGGGTTAATGAAACATTTAGACAAGTGTTCCCTGATCTATTTATTTCCTCCTTTGGTTTTTTGTAGGAACTGATGGAGTCTTTGAATAGCTGCTGCAGGAAGATAATGAAACTCTTGAATTGGGGCAGTAGGAGAACCCAGAAACTCTTGAATTGGGGCAGTACGAGAACCCATGGGAGGAAGTTTCACCTTTGGTGAGGCAAATACAATTTTTGTAGGACTTTCTGCTTTTGAAAACTCTTAAAAATTTGCTTAGTGGTTTTATGACTCATGGAGCATATCAAATATTGAAAAGTTACCAGTGAACAGGATGAGAAATTCTCTTTCAAAGGCAGTCAGAGGCCCTCTAAAAACTTGCTATTCTAAACCTACCGCAAAATCAGAATTGCTCAAAAGGACAGCTATCCCAAAATGTTTGTTTCTCTTGTCAGTCAGCCAAGATGAACGGTAAGTTCAAAAGGTCTTATTAGTGTTATTGCTTTGTCCATCCATTCTATTTATCCATCCATCCATCCAGCCACTGTCTATTGTCTGCATGATTTCATGCTCGGTGGGATACTAGAGTATTCTAGTCACTGTAAAGCAACAGCATGCTCACAAATTTCCTTTGACTTAAGACGGCACAAGTCCTTGATGCCTTTTCAATAAAATATGCTACAGAGACTATAATGACTAAACCTAGTACTGCCAAAGCAGAGCAAAATATGTATGAGTTATTAAGTCTCAACTGTGTCTGAATTTTCAGTGCCATATGTTAGAAGTTGTTTTTGTTTCAATGCAAGTAACTACATTAACTGTTGTTAAAAGTTTAAATATTCCCGACAAAGCAGAAGTACCCTTGCCAAGCCTGAGTGTTTGATGCCTGTTCTTCCAGATGGAAATATATACCTTTTCATAGTTTTTATGTCAATAGACTCATAATATGTGTGTTGTGCTGTATCCAGCTTTTTGCACTTAATACATCCACGAGATATTTCCTTGATCATTGCAGTCATTCCCCAAATCTCTCTGTGGTTACTAGGGAATGTACTTTTATCTTTGGTTTAATAGTCATATTCATGTGTTAGGCAGAGAGACTATATTAATATTCATCTTGTTTTAATAGTGAATATTGTGAGGCAATTGTGGAGGGATTGGCAATTTTCTGGTGGTTTTCTAAGTTTCTGCCCCTTTACTGAAGAGTGGAAGAGTTAACATAGACAAAAATGTCAAACTTGTTGTCTGCTCCGGAAAGTTAAAATGGCAGTTCTCCTGATAGAGTTGTCATGGGGGAAAACCCCCATCTGAACTTTATAATGACTGACAAATCCGGTTAGGACAGACAATTCAGACCCTCTTGTGGAATGACTTTCAGGGCTGATTAGCTCTGTGGCTGAGAGGGTTAACCTCATGTATGTCAGAACAAGTGCCTCAGTGAAAGAGACCGTTGGGAACTCAGCAGTGCTGAGTGCAGTTATTTCAATACTTTTCCTCCTCTTTTCAGGATGATTAATCCTATTACTATTTACCAATATATTTTATATTGAAATCTTAATAATTTTCTAATAAATTGCCAAGAATGAAAGAAACTAGCTGACCCATATCCTTCTGTTTTGTTAGTTCTCTTGCCTGCTTTGCACTCTGGTAAAAAGATGTTGATGCATAACCTTTCTAGATGGCCTGATTAATTATGTCATTATAAATGGCATATTATAACTGGGCCTCTGGAACCACAGGGAGATGAATTCCGTTTCATTCACAAAGAACACTGAAGCAATTTTAACTCTTGCATCGAATGCTCAGAGTTGGTTACTTCGCCAGTCATGTTCAGTCCTGGGTAGAATGTGGTCTCATTATGCAACTTCAACACCAAATCCTGGCTTCTCAGTGTTAGCCGAAGCTGCCTTCTTCCTCAGAGACCTAAGTCCCCTCCCACAGCCCAGGGGAGTGTAAACAAATCCCTCTCTCTCAGGGTTACATGAAAAGCCAAGTCATCATCTGACACAATAAAATAAGCTGGTGAAGGAAAGAACCAATCAAACCTCTTTGATTCTGAGACTTAGGGAAGGCACTTAGGAAACCTCATAGTCTGCCCATCAGAGGGGAAAAAAGGCCCCAATTAAATGGGAAGAGTACTCATTTTAAGCACTCTAAAATGTTAAGATTTAAAAAATGCAGTGCTTAACGTTCTGTAGAGCTACAACAAAGAATACACTAACCTTAGTATTTACATGCCAAGCTTCTGCCTAGCCATTTCATAATGTACCTTAAAACATGTCATGCTTTCTCACAAACAGACACCCCCTCCTGCCCTGCTGATGGCCCGCACATTCCCAGGCATGTGAATTGTATAAGTTTGAAGTTTCAGTGAGGCTGGGAACATGAAGGTAAAAGCTCATGCCAGTAATATTGTGGCACAATGCTCCGAACTATTACTTCTGAAAGGCTTATTTTCTATCAGGATATTTTCTCTGTACGGCTTTGGCATAATAGACCACTTTCTGTCAGGCCAGTTTCATCTATGTTGTCTATGTTCTGGAAAGTGGGACTAATCACCTGTTGGTCCCTTTTCTATTATTTTTACCCATACAACCTGATGCCTCCTCTTCTTTAATAAACCATCATGCCCTTACTTTCCTTCCATTGAAACCTATTGTTGGTAGTTTAATTAAGCTATTCATTCTGATATTTCACTATATTAATTTTTTCTACCTTTTACATGGCTGCAGAAATTCTTTGCTATTATCCTCATCATACGCTAGAGTTAGAACCCTTCCAAAACTTTGTAAATAGAATAACAAGAGCACTGTCCACTGGAATGAAATGTTAGCAGAAACCCAGAGATTTTTTTTTTAAAAAAGAAGGAAGAAGGTTTTAAGAATTGTTTAGGATAGCAGTAAGAAAAAAGTACAATTACCATAACCATATTAGAAATATAAAACTTCAGAGGTAAAACAGGGACCTGAGAGATCATCTATTATAGCTGACCCCTTGTTTTACACATTAAAAAACAGAGGCACAGAGAAATAAGAGGTCTGTCCCAAATCACATACCTGGATGAGTAGTAGAGGGAATGAACCTGTTGTTTGATTTAGTCAGATATCCTCCAATTTTACGTGTTGAATTTGGGATGCAGCGTTTTAAAACTCAGCTGTGGGCCTAACACAGTGTTTTAAATTTTTTTTGTTTTGAATTTTTAAATCTGTGGGTAATGTGTCCTAAATATATGATTGTAATATAAATTTAGAAAAGCACCCAAAGGTCTATTTATGTCGATTGAACAAATGGTACACTTTAAAAGACATTTTTGAATATGTATTACCATTATTAATGGTGTCTTAGGTCTCTAATGAGAATTGCTCTGTGTGTGTGTGTGTGTGTGTTTGTGTGTGTGTGTATGTAAATACACAAATTCCTTTGTGAGAGACGGTGGAGCAAATGGATTTAGATACAATCAGAATCTCCCAAATTCTTTTGTCTATTTCTGCCATTCGCTTTGACCAGAATAGCTTTTTGAAGTTTAGAAGTGTTTGCTCTCTTTCCCTAGTTGGTGATTATATATCCAATGAGCAATTTAAACTGAAGTAGGAATGTGAGACAGGTTAATTGGTCTATTTGTTCTAGTCATCTTTCTACCTACAGATCTGCTTGTATTTGGGGGAGCAATAAATAGCACCAGCACCTCTTTGTCCTTCCAGTTTCTGTACAAAATAAATAAACTAGAAGAGCCAGATGAGAGAGGAACAGTGTCCAGGAGCATTACAGCTGGTGGAGCTCTACACCCATGGCAGGAAACTTACAGAGTTTGGAAAAGCGTTGCCACTTCTCCACTTAATTGACCTCCTACTATGGTCCAGGCATTATGCAAGGCACTGAAGATACAACTATAAGTAAAACACGGTCCTTGTCCTTTGAGAGCTCATAGTCAAGTAGATGAACTAGATTTATAATAAATATTTATGGTATTATGCATTAACTGCTGTAAGAGAATTGTGCAAAATCTAGGACCATAATGTCTAGAATGTTGACTGTTCCTGGAAATAATGATGCGTATGCTGGGGAATAGGGAGTGTCTTTTGAGATGCTTAGCTTTATGTTTGTGTCTTCAAAATGCTAGAGATTTTCTGATGCTGGGGAAGGTATTATTTATGCTTATTCATTTTGGAAATGTGTTATCTTTTCTATTGTTGTTTGCAAATAGAAGGTTCTTAATACATATTGAATGACTGATGTTTTGAGTTCAAACCAAATTCTCAGCGGCAACAAGCAAAGAATGGCCTCAGTTCAGTGTTCTGAACAATAATTCCAATTAGTCTCACAAATGATTGAACCAATTCCTTTTAATTAGATTTTCATTTGTTCATTGGAGTTGATGAAACTAGACATTAGTTTTGATACCCTTTAAATACACCCTAATCCTACTATATTATGTACTATAATATATATATATATATATATATTTCACATGTTTTGCACTTAAATGATAAGTTGTTAGGTCTCAAAATTCATATTTTTAGTATTCTGTTCAGTACAGTGTTGCCTGTCATGTTATAAGCACCCAGTATATTTTTATAATAATTTTGAGTTTAATCAACTGGCAAGAGGCCATTGGAATCAGAAACCTGTCCCATGTTTGAAATGAGGAGGAAGAGAGCGTCCCCTGGGATCCTGGATTGAAGAATTTTTGATACCAAGATGCCTTTTCCCAGGCTGCCCAATGTCTATTTTGGCTTTGGGAAATAAAGAAAGGGGGAAATCGCCTATTTGATGGGTTGTCCGTCAGTTCCTTCTGAGGGGTCCTGTGCTTGTGAATTTGTAGGTTTGTGATTGTGAGTTTCCTAGATCTTGGAGTAGTTGCTACAGCATCGTTAAGTGTTAGCAGTGTCCAAAGTACTGAGATGGGGCTGTAAAGAGAGATTTGGCTAATAGGTTATTCTGTAAAAGTTTATTTACCCTTCTATGTAGTTAAAATACCGTATATTTCCAACTGAATAGTTTTCTGGTACTGTAATTTCTGTAGCACTTGTGTTTTCAACTACATAAATAAATAGGCTGTGATGGGCTAGACTAGGAACCTAACCATCAAAAATAATATTGTTTCTATGGAAATATAGATTTTTGTGTTCCACACAATAGCCTAATAAATGAACTTTTGGAACACAGACTTTTTGTAGGTTAGGAATTTCGTATATTGGCATTTTTATTATTTTTCTTTACCTTCATTCCTATCATCTCTCTCCACTGCTGAGGTCTAAAGGTGATTGAGTGTGATTATAAACTCACTACCTAGCTGCCCTTCTTTTCAGGTAGTGAATACTAAAATAGCATGATGTGATATAATACGAAACGGAGGTGGTAATAGCTACACATTTCCTACTTTTGAGCAATGATAGAAAAATAATTGAGACAATATTTGTGAATACTAGGAAGAAATGTGCTATATAGAAATCTGAATGTCGTTATTCTCTCACAGGCTGTATGAGGAAGAAAAATGTAAACATCATTATTATTCATCTCAATCCTCTTATCCCAGACTGAGTGACCTCTCAGAGTCCTTTATTCTGAAAAATCTAATGGGCATTTCTCAAATACCTATGGATGGCAGCTCCTGTAATCCCATTGCTTTCACACATGAAATATATAGTATCACAACCAACCCCCAATGTGATTTTTATTTGTAAATTTAACAGGCTGGAAAAATCAGTTTCCCCTCCCAGGGGAAATAACTTTCAAAGGCAAGAAAAATGCATTCTTGGACAAGAAGCTGGTAAAAGCAGAAAGTTCACTGTTCAAGGACTATTAACTATCACCAAGTGATATTTTAATAGGCAGCATTAAAAATGTGCTACTTTGCTGTGATTTCACTGAAAAAAACATATATTAGTAGAGAAAACTTGATCATATTTTAGAAGCTCTGTTAGGTCACTTTCTCATGAAATAAAATAGTAACAACATTTTAGGAAGAGAAACACTAACACGGATTTCCATCTCAGAAGCTATTCAATTCAATAAATATTTTAACAAGCTCTTGCTCTGTTCATGGCACTGTACTAGGTACCAAGGGGGTATAAAGAGGAATACAATGTAGCCCTTGACCTCAAAAAAAAAAAAAAAGAAAAGAAAAAGAAAAGTTTTGTCACATGAAGAGGCTGGCTAGGTAGTGGAGAGGGCAGGGTCAGAGAACTCCTGATTTTCTCTCCCACTAAACTCCTGACATGCATACCGAGGTAATATGAACAAGTGTGGGGTATTCATCGTGTTCCCTCTGCCTTGTTCTTCCCCTCCAACTAGAAGCAATAGCAAAGCTCTGGCAAAGGCTAGCAAGGAGAAAAATAAAAGCTGAAAGTTCTAATCAAAACTCTAATCAGAAGGATGACAACTGGTGAAGATTATTAAATTGTCTTTGCTCCCTTGATGAATTTAATAAAGAACTAATCAAAGATCATTAGAAGGCTTTTGTGCCTGGCTTGCAGTGTAACTGGATTGCAATCTGAATTTGTTTTAGTGGGTTTCCAGGGTTGAATTGGACGTGTAAATATATTTAAAAGTATAGGTGGTTAGACATTTTTTTAGTATTTTTTAGTTAAGATACAAACCCATGAAAATGTATAAGCTGTTTATTGTGCTCATCTACTCTGCCAATTAAAAATATAGAGGATTTTGATTTTGATCTTTAGTAATTAGAATTTTAAAAATTTGTATCAGTGTCTAGCTCAAAAAATTTCTAATGATCTTTGATTAGTTCTTTTCTTGAATTAACAGGAAAATTAAAAAAATGGTATCATTTAATTTCCAGAGCATAAAAATATGTAAATAAGTCTGTAACTACCAGGGCCACTAGAAATTTATAGAAAATTATGGTAATATCTGAAGCGGTTTCTCACTCCTCCCCCATTTCTGAACATTTGCTTAATGTTCCTTGTTTTCAAATGATCTCCCGATAGACTTCCAACTACATTTTAAGAACTGCATTGTAAGTACTGCATTTATAGTGTCTCATAAAGTATGTGTTTTGATTTCCTTATTTATGACATCTGTACCCCATTCATTTCTGGTGCTCATTTTTTTCATGCCTCAGAATCTGTTTGGTCTTATGCAGTCTCCTCCCCGGCCCGCAATATCACAGTAACTTAAGATTCCTGTCAATTCTTATATTCTCCCATCTCAGGGAGCCTCCTAGTTATCTGAATCTATGACATTTGGTTTTGCTTTGTCTTAGCTACAAAATACCTCTATGCTTATCATAAAATAATCAGCTCTCATTAATATAAAAAAGCATAATATGTGCTTTGAGCTTTTTTGTTCAGGTCTGGTTATATCCTTAATAAAGTAGTTCTTAGGCTTCTGCCAATCTTTTTGCCAGAACAGAAAAATTATTCTGAAATTACTAGGATGAATAAAGAAAACAAAAGAAATTGTAGGGGCTTTAAAAAATGAAATAAAAATATTAAACTCTTACAATGTGACCTTTTATTAGATTCTATTGATTCTATTAGATTCTGTTGCATTTATTAGATTCTACTGATTCTATTAAAATTTTGTTTAAATAGAAAACAAAATTCTGTGATGAATTTTGTTTTCTATTTAAGGTGAAATTAGGTATTTAAAGGGGGTAACTCAACTCTGAGTAAACATTGGAGAAAAATCTGTTTCTATACTAGTTCCTACATTTCTTTTTTTTTTTTAACATCTTTATTGGAGTATAATTGCTTTACATTGTTGTGTTAGTTTCTGCTGTATAACAAGGTGAATCAGCTATACATATATCCCCATATCTCCTCCCTCTTGCGTCTCCCTCCCACCTTCCCTATCCCACCCCTCTAGGTGGTCACAAAGCCCCACGCTGATCTCCCGGTGCTATGCGGCTGCTTCCCACTAGCTAGCTAGTTTACATTTGGTAGTGTATATATGTCCATGCCACTCTCTCACGTTGTCCCAGCTTACCCTTCCCCCTCCCCGTGTCCTCAAGTCCATTCTCTACATCTACGTCTTTATTCCTCTCCTGCCCTTAGGTTCTTCAGAGCCTTTTTTTTTTTTTTTTTAAGATTCCGTATATATGTGTTAGCATACGGTATCTGTTTTTCTCTTTCTGTCTTACGTCACTCTGTATGACAGGCTCTAGGTCCATCCACCTCACTACAAATAACTCAATTTCATTTCTTTTTATGGCTGAGTAATATTGCACTGTATATATGTGCCACATCTTCTTTATTCATTCATCTGTCGATAGACACTTAGGTTGCTTCCATGTCCTGGCTATTGTAAATAGAACTGCAATGAACATTTTGGTACATGACTCTTTTTGAATTATGGTTTTCTCAGGGTATATGTGCAGTAGTGGGATTGCTGGGTCACATGGTAGTTCTACTTTTAGTTTTTTAAGGAACCTCCATACTGTTCTCCATAGTGGCTGTGTCAATTTACATTCCCACCAACAGTGCAGGAGGATTCCGTTTTCTCCACACCTTCTCCAACACTTATTGTTTGTAGATTTTTGATGATGGTCATTCTGAATGGTGTGAGGGGATACCTCATTGGAGTTTTGATTTGCATTTCTCTAATGATTAATGATGTTGAGCATCCTTTCATGTGTTTGTTGGCAATCTGTATATCTTCTTTGGAGAAATGTCTATTTAGGTCTTCTGCCCATTTTCGGATTGGGTTGTTTGTTTTTTTGATATTGAGCCACATAAGCTATTTGTAAATTTTAGTGATTAATCCTTTGTCAGTTGCTTCATTTGCAAATATTTTCTCCCGTTCTGTGGGTTGTCTTTTCGTCTTGATTATGGTCTCCTTTGCTGTGCAAAAGCATTTAAGTTTCATTAGGGACCACTTGTTAATTTTTCTTTTAATTTCTATTTCTCTAGGAGGTGGGTCCAAAAGGATCTTGCTGTGATTTATGTCATAGAGTGTTCTGCCTATGTTTTCCTCTAAGAGTTTTAAAGTGTGTAGCCTTACATTTAGGTCTTTAATCCATTTTGAGTTTATTTTTGTGTATAGTGTTAGGAGTGTTCTAATTTCATTCTTTTACATGTACCTGTCCAGTTTTCCCTGCACCACTTATTGAAGAGGCTGTCTTTTCTCCATTGTATATTCTTGCCTCCTTTATCAAAGATAAGGTGACCATATGTGCATGGGTTTATCTCTGGGCTTTCTATCCTGTTCCATTGATCTATATTTCTGTTTTTGTGCCAGTGCCATACTGTCTTGATTACTGTAGCTTTGTAGTATAGTCTGAAGTCTGGGAGCCTGATTCCTCCAGCTCCGTTTTTCTTTCTCAAGACTGCTTTGGCTATTGGGGGTCTTTTGTGCCTCCATACAAATTTTAAGATTTTTTGTTCTAGGTCTGTAAAAAATGCCATTGGTAATTTGATAGGGATTGCATTGAATCTGTAGATTGCTTTGGGTAGTATAGTCATTTTCACAATGTTGATTCTTCCAATCCAAGAACATGGTATATCTCTCCACCTGTTTGTATCATCTTTAATTTCTTTCATCGGTGTCTTATAATTTTCTGCATACAGGTCTTTTGTCTCCTTAGGTAGGTTTATTCCTAGGTATTTTATTCTTTTTGTTGCAATGGTAGATGGGAGTGCTTCCTTAATTTCTCTTCCAGATTTTTCATCATTAGTGTATAGGAATGCAAGAGATTTCTGTGCATTAATTTTGTATCCTGCAACTTTACCTAATTCATTGATTAGCTCTAGTAGTTTCCTGGTAGCATCTTTAGGATTTTCTATATATAGTATCATGTCATCTGCAAACAGTGACAGTTTTACTTCTTCTATTCCAATTTGGATTCCTTTTATTTCTTTTTCTTCTCTGATTGCTGTGCCTAAAACTTCCAAAACTATGTTGAATAATAATGATGAGAGTGGACAACCTTGTCTTGTTCCTGATCTTGAAGGAAATGCTTTCAGTTGTTCACCATTGAGAATGATGTTTGCTGTGGGTTTGTCATATTTGGCCTTTATTATGTTGAGGTCGGTTCCCTCTATGCCCACGTTCTGGAGAATTTTTATCATAAATGGGTATTGAGTTGTGTCAAAAGGTTTTTCTGCATCTACTGAGATGATCATATGGTTTTTCTTCTTCAATTTACTAATATGGTATATCACATTGATTGATTTGCGTACATTGAAGAATCCTTGCATCCCTGGAATAAATCCCACTTGATCATGGTGTATGATCCTTTTAATGTGTTGTTGGATTCTGTTTGCTAGTTTTTATTGAGGATTTTGGCATCTATGTTCATCAGTGATATTGGCCTATAGTTTTCTTTCTTTGTGACATCTTTGTCTGGTTTTGGTATCAGGGTGATGGTGGCCTCGTAGAATGAGTTTGGGAGTGTTCCTCCCTCTGCTATATTTTGGAAGAGTTTGAGAAGGATAGGTGTTAGCTGTTCTCTAATTGTTTGGTAGAATTCGCCTGTGAAGCCATCTGGTCCTGGGCTTTTGTTTGTTGTAAGATTTTTAATCACAGTCTCAATTTCAGTGCTTGTGATTGGTCAGTTTATATTTCCTATTTCTTCCTGGTTCAGTCTCAGAAGGTTGTGCTTTTCTAAGAATTTGTCCATTTCTTCCAGGTTGTCCATTGTATTGGCATGTAGTTGCTTGTAGTAATCTCTCGTGTTCCTTTGTATTTCTGCAGTGTCAGTTGTTACTTCTCCTTTTTCATTTCTAATTCTATTGATTTGAATCTTATCCCTTTTTTCATGATGAGTCTAGCTAGTGGTTAATCAATTTTGTTTATCTTCTCAAAGAACCAGCTTTTAGTTTTATTGATCTTTGCTATTGTTTCCTTCATTTCTTTTTCATTTATTTCTGATCTGATATTTATGATTTCTTTCCTTCTGCTAACTTTGAGGTTTTTTTGTTCTTCTTCCTCTAATCGCTTTAGGTTTAAGGTTATGTTGTTTATTTGAGATGTTTCTTGTTTCTTGAGGTAGGATTGTATTGCTATAAACTTTTCTCTTAGAACTGCTTTTGCTGCATCCCATAGGTTTTGGGTTGTTGTGTTTCCATTGTCATTTGTTTCTAGGTATTTTTCGATTTCCTCTTTGATTTCTTCAGTGATCTCTTGGTTATTTAGTAGTGTATTGTTTAGCCTCCATGTGTTTGTATTTTTTACAGGTTTTTTTCCTGTAATTGATATCTACTTATAGTGTTGTGGTCAGAAAAGATGCTTGATATGATTTCAATTTTCTAGAATTTACCAAGGCTTGGTTTGTGACCCAAGGTATGATATGTTCTGGAAAATGTTCCATGAGCACTTGAGAAGAAAGTGTATTCTGTTGTTTTTGGATGGAATGTTCTATAAATATCAATTAAGTCCATCTTGTTTAATGTATCATTTAAAGCTTGTGTTTCCTTATTTATTTTCATTTTGGATGATCTGTCCATTGGTGAAAGTGGAGTGTTAAAGTCCCCTACTGTGATTGTGTTACTGTTGATTTTCCCTTTTATGGCTGTTAGAATTTGTCTTATGTATTGAGGTGCTCCTATGTTGGGTGCATAAATATTTACAATTGTTATATCTTCTTCTTGGACTCATCCCTTGATCATTATGTAGTTTCCTTCTTTGTCTTTTGTAATAATCTTTATTTTAAAGTCTATTTTGTCTGATATGAGAATTGCTACTCCAGCTTTCTTTTGCTTTCCATTTGTATGGAATATCTTTTTCCATCCCCTCACTTTCAGTCTGGATGTGTCCCTAGGTCAGAAGTGGGTCTCTTGTAGACAGCATATATACAGGTCTTGTTTTTGTATCCATTCAGCCAGTCTATGTCTTTTGGTGGGAGCATTTAATCCATTTACATTTAAGGTAATTATCGATATGTATGTTCCTATTCCCATTTTCTTGATTGTTTTGGGTTTGTTATTTTAGGTCTTTTCGTTCTCTTGTGTTTCCTGTTTAGAGAAGTTCCTTTAGTATTTGGTGTAAAGCTGGTTTGGTGGTGCTGAATTTTCTTAGTTTTTGCATGTCTGTAAAGGTTTCAATTTCTCCTTCAAATCTGAATGAGATCCTTGCTGGGTAGAGTAATCTTTGTTGTAGGTTTTTCCCTTTCATCACTTTGAATATGTCCTGCCACTCCCTTCTGGCTTGCAGAGTTTCTGCTGAAAGATCAGCTATTAACCTTTTAGGGATTCCCTTGTTTGTTATTTGTTGTTTTTTCCTTGCTGCTTTTAATGTTTTTTCTTTGTATTTAATTTTTGATAGTTTGATTAATATGTGTCTTAGTGTGTTTCTCCTGGGATTTATCTTGTATGGGACTCTCTGTACTTCCTGGACTTGATTTACTCTTTCCTTTCCCAATTTAGGGAAGTTTTCAACTATAATCTTTCAAATATTTTCTCAGTCTCTTTCTTTTTCTCTTCTTCTTCTGGGACCCCTATAATTCGAATGTTGGTGTGTTTAATGTTGTTCCAGAGGCCTCTGAGACTGTCCTCAATTCTTTTCATTCTTTTTTCTTTATTCTGCTCTGTAGTAGTTATTTCCACTATTTTATCTTCCAGGTAACTTATCCGTTCTTCTGTCTCAGTTATTCTGCTATTGATTACTTCTAGAGAATTTTAAATTTCATTTATTATGTTGTTCATCATTGTTTGTTTGCTCTTTAGCTCTTCTAGTTCCTTGTTAAATGTTTCTTGTATTTTCTCCATTCTATTTCCAAGATTTTGGATCATCTTTACCATCATTACTCTGAATTATTTTTCTGGTAGACTGCCTATTTCCTCTTCATTTGTTTAGTCTGGTGGGTTTTTACCTTGCTCCTTCATCTACTGCATATTTCTCTGTCTTCTCATTTTGCTTAACTTGCTGTGTTTGGGGTCTCCTTTTTGCAGGCTACAGGTTTGTAGTTCTCATTGTTTTTGGTTTCTGCCCCCCGTGGGTAAGGTTGATTCAGTGGGTTGTGTATGCTTCCTGGTGGAGGGGACTGGTGCCTTTGTTCTAGTGGATGAGGCTGTATCTTGTCTTTCTGGTGGGCAGGTCCGCGTCTGGTGGTGTCTTTTGAGGTGTCTGTGAACTTAGTATGATTTTAGGAAGCCTCTCTGCTAATGGGTGGAGTTGTGTTCCTGTCTTGCTATCTGTTTGGCATGGGGTGTCCAGCATTGGAGCTTGCTGGCCGTTGGGTGGAACTTGGTCTTAGCATTGAGATGGAGGTCTCTGGGAGAGCTCTCACTGATTGATATTATGTGGGATTGGGATGTCTCTGGTGGACCAACGTCCTGAACTTGCATCTCCCACCTCAGAAGCACAGGCCTGACACCGGGCCGGAGCACCAAGACCCTGTCAGCCACACGGCTCAGAAAAAAGGGAGAAAAGAAAGAAAGACAGAAAGAAAGAGAGAGAGAGAGAGAGAGAGAGAGGAGAGAGAGAGAGAATAAAATAGATTATTAAAGTAAAAAATAATAAAAAATTTAAAAAATTAAAAAGTAATTTAAAAAAAGGAAAGAGGAGAGCAACCAAACCAGAAAACAAATCCACCAATGATAACAAGCGATAAAAACTATACTAAAAAAAAACAAAAACAAAAAACCGCCAACCGTACCCTAGGACAAATGGTAAAAGCAAAGCTATGCAGACAAAATCACACAAAGAAGCATACACATACACACTCAGTAAAAGAGAAAAAGGAAAAAAAAAATATATCTATATATAAAGGAAAAAAAGGAAGAGAGCAACGAAATCAATAAACAAATCTACCAATGATAATAAACTCTAAATAATAAACTACAATAAACATAAAACCAGAAAAAAGTTAGATGCAGAATGCAAACCCCAAGTCTACAGTTGCTGCCAAAGTTCACCACCTCAGTTTTGGGGTGATTCATCATCTATTCAGGTATTCCACAGATGAAGGGTATGTGGAGATTTAATCCGCTGCTCCTTAGGCTGTGGGGAGAAATTTCCCTTTCTCTTCTTTGTTCTCACAGCTCCCGGGGTTCAGCTTTGGATTGGCCCTGCCTCTGCTTGTAGGTCGCCTGAGAGCGTTTGTTTCTGCCCAGACAGGACGGGGTTAAAGGAGCAGCTGATAGGGGGCTCTGGCTCACTCAGGCCGGGGGGAGGGAGGAGTACGGAGTGCAGAGCAAGCCTGCGGCGGCAGAGGCCAGCATGACGTTGCAACAGCCTGAGGTGCGCCGTGTGTTCTCCTGGGGAAGTTGTCCGTGGATCACGGGACCCTGACAGTGCTGGACTGCAGAGGCTTCCGGGAGGGGAGGTGTGGATAGTGACCTGTGTTTGTGCACAGGCTTCTTGGTGGCTGCAGCAGCAGCCTTAGCATCTCATGCCCGCCTCTGGGTTGCGCGCTTATAGCCGCAGGTCGCGCCCATCTCTGGAGCTCTTTTAGGTGGTGCTCTGAATCTCTTCTCCTTGTGCACCCAGAGACAATGGTCTCTTGCCTCTTAGGCAGGTCCAGACTTTTTCCCGGACTCCCTCCCACCTAGCTGTGGTGCACTAGCCCCATTCATGCTGTGTTCATGCAGCCAACCCCAGTCCTCTCCCTGGGGTCTGACCTCCAAAGCCCGAGCCTCAACTCCCAGCTCCCACCTGTCCCGGCGGGTGAGCAGACAAGCCTCTCGGGCTGGTGAGTGCTGGTCGGCACTGATCCTCTGTGCGGGAATCTCTCTGCTTTGCCCTCCGCACCCCTGTTGCTGCGCTCTCCTCTGTGGTCCCAAAGCTTCCCCCCTGCCACACACCATCTCCGCCAGTGAAGGGGCTTCCTAGTGTGTGGAAACTTTTCCTCCTTCACAGCTCCTTCCCGAAGGTGCAGGTCCCATCCCTCTTCTCTTTTTTTTTTTTTTTTTTTTTTAATGATGTTTGCTGTGGGTTTGTCATATATGGCCTTTATTATGTTGAGGTAGGTTCCCTCTATGCCCACTTTCTGGAGAGTTTTTATCATAAATGCCCATCCCTATTCTCTTGTCTCTGTTTTTTCTTTTTTCTTTTGCCCTATCCAGGTACGTGGGGAGTTTCTTGCCTTTTGGGAAGTTTGAGGTCTTCTGCCAGCGTTCAGTAGGTGTTCTGTAGGAGTTGTTCCACATGTGGATGTATTTCTGATGTATTTGTGGGGAGGAAGGTGATCTCCATGTCTTACTCCTCCGCCATCTTGAAGGTCTCCCCTCTACATTTCTTTTATAAGTTAAAATATCTCATGACTATTTCAAGCTTATAGAAGAATTTTCAAAACTGTACTGAGATGGATAATGCAAAACTGTACATGCATTACAAGAGTGAGACTCTTTTACTAAGTATTTGTGGAAGCAGTCAACAATTTAAATCTGAATTAGAACCCCTGTTCCAAAGGAAAATATATGGAAACTCTGAAACTGGACTCTGAACTCTTCATATTCAATGTTAAATGAAATTAAATTAAATGGTAAATTCCCAGACAACATTGGAATGGAAAAGAATGCTTTATAAAAAGAAAAATAGGGCTCCCCTGGCGGCGCAGTGGTTGAGAATCTGCCTGCTAATGCAGGGGACACGGGTTCAAGCCCTGGTCTGGGAGGATCCCACATGCCGCAGAGCAACTAGGCCTGTGAGCCACAACTACTGAGCCTGCGCGTCTGGAGCCTGTGCTCCGCAACAAGAGAGGCCACGATAGTGAGAGGCCCGTGCACCGCAATGAAGAGTGGCCCCCAACTGCTGCAACTGGAGAAAGCCCTCGCACAGAAACGAAGACCCAACACAGCCAAAAATAAATAAATTAATTAATTAATTTTAAAAAAAAAGAAAAATATTCCAGCTACCTTTTGGCATCATCCTGATTACAAGGGCCAGATATTAAGACAGTTAACTCTTAGGTAGAGGTAACATGAAATTTAAAATCTGTGGAAACTTCAATTACATAATTATCTCTTTCTTTAGCATGGTCCTGAGGAAATTTGTCCATCTCTTCGTACTTCAGCTGCCCATCTTCTCTTATTTACTCTTTCTGTTGTTCTTCATTTTTCTCTTATAAATCCAAGTTTCTCTTTGGTCTGAAAGCCATCCTTTAGATAGTAGAGGCAGGCTTTAAACAAATCCTCTCAGCTTTCAATCTTCAATAAGTGTTTTTATTTCATTCTTGTTTGTGAAGGCTATTTTTGCTGCATATAAAACTCTGGGTTGACATTTTTTTTTTCCTTTCACCACTTTAAAGAAGTCATTTCATTGTCTTCTGGCTTCTATTATTTCTGATAAGAAGGCAGTGATAATTTCTACTTTTGTTCCCCTGTACAGAAAGTGACTTTTTTTCTTTCTGGCTGCTTTCAAGATTTTCTCTTTATCTTTGGTTTTCAGTAGTTTGGCTGTGATGTGCCTTGGAGTGATTTTCTTTATATTTATCCTGTATGGATTCATTGAAATTCTTGTATCTGTAAGTGAATGTTTTTCTTTAAATGTGGGAAGTTCTGGGCCATTATTTTTTCAATTTTTTGTCCCTATATTATTCTCTTTTTCTGGGACTCAATTACTCTCTTTCTAGGCTGCTTTATATTGTCTCATGGGTCACTGAGGCTCTTTCTATTTATATTTTATTTTTTTCAACAGACTATTTTAAGAGCAATTTTAGGTTCATTCAAAATTGAGCAGAAGGTACAAACATTTCCCATATGCTCTCTGCTCCCATGCACTGTCTTCCAATTATCAATATCTGCCACCAAAGGGGTACATTTGTTGCAACTGATGAACCTCCACTGATACATCATAACCATCCAAGGTCCATAGTTTACATTATGGCTCACTCTTGGTGTTATACGTTTGATGGGTTTGGACAAAGGTATAATGACATGTATCCACCATTATAGTATCATACAGAGTAGTTTCACTGCCTAAAAAAATCCTCTGTGCTCTGCCTATTTATTCTTCATCCATCCTAACCCCTGGCAACAACTGATCTTTTTACTGTCTCCATAGTTCTGCCTTTTCCAGAACATTATGTAGTTGGAATCATACAGTATGGAGCCTTTTCTGATTGGTTTCTTTCATTTAGTAATATGAATTTACGTTTCCTCCATGTCTTTTCATGGCTTGATACCTAATTTTTTAGGTTGCTGAATAGTATTCCATTGTCTGGATGTATCACAGTTTATTTATCAATTCACGTAATAAAGGACAACTTGGTTGCTTCCAAGTTTTGGCAATTACGAATAAAGGTGCTATAAACATCCATGTGCAGGGTTTTTTGTGAAGATAAGTTTTCAACAACTTTGGGTATGATTGCTGGACCATATGGTAACAAGAGGTTTCATTTTGTAAGAAACCACCAAACTGTCGTCCAAAGTGGCTGTACCATTCTGCATACCTACCAGCAGTGAATGAGAACTCCTGTGGCTTCACATCCTTGCCAGTGTTTGGTGTTGTCTGTGTTCTGGATTTTGGCCATTCAAATAGGTGTAGTGATACCTCATTTTTTAAATGTTTATTTTTCTTTGATGTTTTTTCTCTCTAGTCTTCAGATTAGATAATTTCTGTTGATTTGTGTCTAATTTCACTGACTTTTTTTCTGCTGACTGTGACCAGCTGTTAATCCCGTCAGTTTTTATTGCAATTACTGTACTTTTCAGTTCTAGAATTTTCATTTGATTGTATTTAGAGTCTCCATTTCTCTGCTGAGACTTCCTATTTGATCACTCAATTGAAAACAAATTTTTCTTTGATTTTTTTAACATAACATTCCTTTAATTATTTGTATCCTTTGATTCTTTTAACATAACAATCCTTTAATTATTTGTATTCTGGTGATTTTTGACTAATTGTTAGACATTGTGAATAACACATTGTGGAGATTCTAGATTCTGTAACCTTCCTCTGAAGAGCCTTGATTCTTATTTAAGTGGGCAGTTCATTTACTGGCTGATCACTTTAATTTGAGTAATCTTAGTGTTTTGCATTGTTGGTGTAGATCTGTGGAAAGCCCAAGGTGTTTTCCAAGTACTCACTTTCCAAACTGTACCTTCCATACAAATACTTTTGAGGTTTGTTTTTACACTTTATTAGAGTGAGTCTGGAGTAGGTATCTCTCTAGGGCATATCCCTTTTTCCCAAGATGTGGACTTTGTGATGTGTCATCTGGATGTCAGGAGTTTTGATGAGGTGTTAATAAATCTCTCCTCTCTGGCAGGACCAGGGCTCTGACATCTCCTGCCATTGCTCTTCCCCAAGCACTGTTCAACTTCTAGTATCTTGGTTCTACTTTAAACTCCACTGCAGCTTATATCTAAAGGCTCAGGTTGCCTCACCCTGCACGTGTACAGTCCAGCTTTCAGGCATGGATTTTCAGGAGATCCCTACATAGGTTTCTGGGGTCCCTTCTCTGCACTGCTCTCTCCTCCACAGTTTCTAACTGCGTCTACTAATCTGAACACTGATATCTGCTTCCTTAGCTCAACAGGACACCATGCTCTGCTCAGACTCCAGGTGTCTGTACCATGGTCAGGAAGTTGTCTCCAGGTAGAAGGCTGGGGCCATTGTGCAGCTCACCTCATATGTTTCCCTTCTCTCACAGATCACAGTCTTAATTTTGCTTGTTAACCAATGCCTGAATTCAGCTGCCTCATGTATTTTGTCCAGTTTTAGAATTTTGAGGGGCTAGTCCAGTATCAGTCATCCCAAGAAGGTTGGAAATAGAAGTTCAAGAGTCATCTCTTAATTTTTATCCTACCTAAAAAATCACATTCCCACATTGGGCAGAAACACAGGCACTTGCTATGAGATGTCATTAAATAATCTCCACCCCATTTGTAAAAACTCAAGTAAAGATTCCTATTAAATCATTTCAAACTGAAAATCACATAGACCATGCCTAGCAGAGTACCTAGCACAAACGTGGTCTTTTATGAATTATTAAATTGTTTGCTGGATAGAGTAGAAAGAAAGTGGGAGGAAGAACTCACTCCTTAGAGTTATGACTTATCTACCAATTGATTCTATGATCTTGGGCCTACAACTATATTTAACATGTCTTTGTTTGGAATCACTGGAGAAACCTCATTAAAACTAAGTAAACCTAGGAGTAAATTTATATTTCTAATTTGTCTTGATTATATCCTCTGAAAGATACTTTCTGATATCAAGCAATATTGTTGTGGTTTTGTTACAGAATTAAACAGGTTTTAAATTTGGCAACTGGGATGATAACTTCGGAGGACTTTCCTAATTTCAGAAGAAGCTTTACTCTCCTAATTACATTGAATTCATCTAGAAAGGAAAAAACCAATGATAGACGAAAAATCTGGGTAGCAAATGGCAGTTTGGTAGTATCAAGGATGTGGGAAGAAGTCTTTCAATTAGGAAAATGATATAAATACATACCTATACACATAATGTCATGTGAGTGACATTTCTAGAGAACAATGTTAAGGTCTCAATGGACCAAAATGGTATACTGATGCAATATAATTATACCTTTGGATGAAACATCAAGGATGCAAAGTAGGTGGGAGGGAGACGCAAGAGGGAGGAGATATGGGGATATATGTATGTGTATAGCTGATTCACTTTGTTATAAAGCAGAAACTAACACACCATTGTAAAGCAATTATACTCCAATAAAGATGTTAAAAAAAAAACGGATGCAAAGTAGGCTACCACACAAGATGAAATGCCATTATCTAAAAGAGACCCAGCAGATTAAAAGGGAATGCTTACCAACCTGGTTGAGTGTTCCCTCAGTGCAAAGCCTTAAGCCTGACACCTGCTCTGCTCAGTCTTTGACCTGGTGCCTCCAGTTGACTTTTCCAGAATAATCTTCTCCCATAGACAGAGTAAAGTAGGAGGAAAATTAATACATCAGGTCCCAGATCACTTTTTTTTCTCTTTCCCCATTCCTTCTTTAGTTATGATTCCTGTTTTTATCTGGAAAAAATACAGTCCCCTTGTTTTGTTCCTCGGTCGTCACTACAAATCATCCTGCCCCCCAAGTATTTTATGCTTCAGTGCTCAAAATTTAAAGTATCTTGGGTACTGAGAAGCCTAAAGAGGACGTTTGTATTGGAGCCCTGACCGCTGTTATTTCTGCTGAATAAACTATTCCTTCATGCTTGAAGATGGATGTACATTATAGATTTCACCCGAGAAATTTCTGGAACTGGGCCTGGTACTGCCTGCATGGCTGTTCTAGACTAATGCAGAAATGGGATGTGGGGTGGCTATGCCTACAAATATCTTGCAAAGAAATAAAGGAGCAAATGATAATGTTAAAGTGGACCAACTCAATAAAGACTGGGCATTACATAAGTTCTGAATGTTACATAATTACTGTCTGTTGAGCATTTTCTCATCATTATTGTTGACTGGAAAAAAATACACAACCTAAAAGTTGAGAGTTATGTTTCATTCTGTGGACAAAACTGAGGACTTAAGCCTGGGACACACAGCATCTCAGATAACTCTGAAAGACTGTTCTGAAGAGGCCAAGGGAGAGCCAGGATATATAGAAATTTTTGCAACAAAGACAAGGTAGTTGGAACATCAAAAGATTACTGTTAATTAAAGAAAAACAGATGTCTCAAGTTAAGGAATTTAGTGCTTTTCTATTGTGGGCAGATACAAGAGTCTGGGCTCACCAAAATCATCCCTTTGATAGGCACCTCAGCTATATGGGGCAAGTATCCTGTGCTTTCTCATCCTGAGTCTCCTCAGGGTGCACTGTGGGGGATGGCTGTAGCAGTTGACTGCTAGATGGGGGGCATCCTGTTTCTATCCTGAGCTCCCTCAGGGCTCACCATTGGGGTGGCTGTAATGTGATGGCTTGATGCCTGCAACATCCTTTGTTTACTGATATGACAGGCAATATTTTTCATTTACATTATATACGTAAGGCTTCCTGCATTCACTGTCATAGTATAATGGGACAGGCTACAAGGATAAGGCCCTTCCTCACTTTCTGTGTCCATTTCTCTGGCATGGGTCATTGCCAGTAAATGTTCAAGCCTATTGTTTTTAAGCAGTGAGAAAATATGATGTTCAATATGAATTTCCCTGTAGCCCAAAGTCTTTAATTTCTCTATCCTTCTGAGGCTACCCTTTTATTTAATAACCATTCTATATATTGTGGGAAGTCCAACACATTCTCTGATTCCTCTGCAGATTCTGGAGTTGAGACTTAGTTTTTCCTAGTTTCCTTCCTCCAAACTCTTGCTTCTGACTTTTCCTGATTTCTTCTCTCCCTCGGCCATGGCTCCTACATGCTGCTCCAGGCCATTCTAGTTGCTTTGCTTCAAAATATGGACTCACCACTCTCTTCTTCATGATGATGCTTTTGTGAATAGCAGGGTTTCATTACATTTTATTGTTTTGTAAGCATAATACAGAGGAATTCTAGCACAAGACAGGGAGCCATTTAAAGTTGAACACCAGGGCAGCACTACTGCTAAAGTTACCTGAAATCTCTACCTGGAGGAATCCTTATCGGCAGCCCTCTCACTCTGCATTTCTGAGACCTGCTCTCTAGACTCTAAGAAAGCTTTTTATTTTCAATCCCTCTTTAATGGTCTGACACTCCTTGGCCCTGCAGTGGTGGGAGGAACCCACTCCAAAATTCCTGAAACTCTGTGATGCAGAGAAATTTGGCTCTCCCTTACCCTTAGGTTCACCCTCTCCATCCAGATTCTCCTGCGGTCCTTAAGAAAGCCCATTAGATGCTTTCCCAAACAAAAGAGGAGTTTTTCTCTTCCAGAGGAATTTTCTTGCTCTCCTAGAGCAACCAATGAAAATAGCTATCAGCTTAAAAGAATTTTTTTTAAGTTATAGTGATCATTTCTCTGAAAATAAATGTGCATAATATTTTGAATAAAGTGATTTGATGGGAGATTTAATAAAGTGATAGATAAGGATGGATGGCCCAGTTGTCGAGGAAGGTGATTCTAACTGAGGCAAGAAAAGTCATAGAAGAAGAGAAAGAGTTTGTGATTTCTTTCTTTCCTTCAGTGACCTCAGTAATGTGTGGAAGAGGATGGGTTAGACAGGCAGCAACAGTTGTCTGCCAGTGTGCAGCTTCTCAGCCCAGAAGATAAAGTGATCTCAAAGTTGTCACTGTGGAATCAGTGTCTACAAAGCAAAGATGAAGTTTCATCTGAGGCTAGGGAGAATAAGAAGGAATTTCTGGTGACTTTTCATATTCAGGAATGCAGTTGAGGCCTAGGGAGCTGAAAGGCTGCTCTCAGAGTTAAGCACACTCCCAGTGTCACCTTAGGACTCCACTCAGGACAATGATGGCCCTGGGTGGGGGCAGGGGCCTAGGTTTTGCAGGCTGAGGTTTGGCTGCAGGTCATCTGCATCTTCAATGTTATTTAGTAAAAATACTAAATTCAGTTTATTACATCGATTTAAATAACTGTGAAGAGTGCTCTGTACTTTAGGGATCCTGGGAATGTTGGGAAAGGGAAATATATACCACTGCAATATTCTATTAAATAAATTACCTTCAGAAACTTATGAAAATTTGCAATGATGCTTACACAAAACATATAACTGTTACAAATATAAAAAGAATGTATGTATACACTTTTAGGTATAGTCTCCTAATAAATTTCAACATTGCCTTAATAACGATGTATTTTGTATACACTGCCTGTTTTAAAAATAGATATGAAATAGAATGTAACAGTAAAAGGTTTGTAAAAAGCCTTTTGGAATCAGAGTAGAAAAACTTTTGTCTTAGTGAAGATACGCTGTTCAATAACAGTAAAGTCATATGCATGGTTCTTGTTTTGAGTTGACTTTCTCCCATTTCTCACATCACTGATAACAAAACTTTCTACTTACAGCTTCACTTTCATATATATTGTCAGCTGAGTTACTTTTCTGTGTATTTCTACAATGTGATAAATATTTTTTTAGATTAAAAAAAAGCCAAGCAAAGCTCAAACTTTTTAAAAAGTCCACTCATAACGCACATTTAGTCTAGTTGCCTTTTCTATAACATATCACAATGTAACCTGGTATTTGAATATTGTTTTTTCAGCTGGATGGTATTGCATAGTGGTAAAAAAAAAAAAATAGGCAAAGAGACATACACCAGATGTTTACAGTGATTATCTTTGGTGGTGCATTGCCAGTGATTTTTCTTTGTTCCATTGTCCTTTGTTTTTGTTTTCCAAGTTTTGCACATTGACCATTGACTAAGAAAATAAAGCCATAAAAATACTAGAAGAAAACACTAGTGAGTATTTTTATAACCTTTTGTTTGGGAAGGTCTTTCTAAGTATGACAGTGAAGTCAGAAACCATAAATGGAAAAACTCACACATTAAACTTCATGCATAATATTAATTCAGTATGCTAAGTGATCCCATAAAGTCAATATAACTAATAACTGTTGTGGAAATATTTGTAAGATATATGACAAAAATTGACATAATTCATAAATAGTTACTATACAGCAACAAATAAGATGAACACCGCAAAAGAAATGTAAATGACTTAAACCCTATGAAAAGATACATGCCCTCACTGATAAAAAAAATAAATGCAAAGTGAAACTCCAAGATAGTACTTTTCATCTTTCAAATTGACAAATACTTAAAATAATGAAAATGCTTTGTGTTGACAAAATGTGCAGCATGAGACACTCTTAACACCACTATTGTTAGAGTATAAATTGGTTCGATTTTAATAGGTAATAGTTTGACATAAAAATTAAAGTGTTATAACCTTTGACTCAGCAATTCCATGTTTATGAATTTATCCTATGGTGAAAGTTTAGTAAATGTGCCATGAGAGCTATTAGTGCTGGCAAATGCCTGTGCTCTTCTTTCCTTCCTGTTATGTGCCTGGACTTGCATATAGATAGAGCCATGTGGCTAGTTATTCCAATGGAATATAAATGGAAGTGATGTAGGTCACCTCCAGGCTGAAGTGATTGTGAGGGGATGTGTGAGCCTTCTCGATGGTCTCTTGATTTCTCCAACCATGGGCAGAATGCAGAGGAGGACAAGGATCAATAGAAGACTAGAGTCATAAGTTGAAGGAGCTTGAGTTCCTGAATGCCTGTGTGGAACAGAGACCATCACCACCATTGTTCACCAACCTGTATTATGCTGTGATGTGAACAAGCAATACATTATTTTGACTTAAAAAAGGTGATACATAATGATCAAGAGATCGATCCAACAAGAAGATATAACAATTGTAAATATTTATGCACCGAACATAGGAGCACCTCAATACATAAGGCAAATACTAACAGCCATAAAAGGGGAAATCGACAGTAAAACAATCATACTAGGGGACTTTAACACCCCACTTTCACCAATGGACAGATCATCGAAAATGAAAATAAATAAGGAAACACAAGCTTTAAATGATACATTAAACAAGATGGACTTAATTGATATTTATCGGACATTCCATCCAAAAAACAACAGAATACACATTCTTGTTAAGTGCTCATGGAACATTCTCCAGGATAGATCATATCTTGGGTCACAAATCGAGCCTTGGTAAATTTAAGAAAATTGAAATCGTATCAAGTATCTTTTCTGACCACAATGCTATGAGACTAGATATCAATTACAGGAAAAAACCTCTAAAAAATACAAACACATGGAGGCTAAACAATACACTACTTAATAACCAAGAGATCACTGAAGAAATCAAAGAGGAAATCAAAAAATACCTAGAAACAAATGACAGTGAAAACATGAAAACCCAAAACCTATGGGATGCAGCAAAAGCAGTACTAAGAGGGAAGTTTATAGCAATACAATCCTACCTTGAGACACAAGAAACATCTCAAATAAACAACCTAACCTTACACCTAAAGTAATTAGAGAAAGAAGAACCAAAAAACCCCAAAGTTAGCAGAAGGAAAGAAATCATAAACATCAGATCAGAAATAAATGAAAAAGAAATGAAGGAAACAATAGCAAAGATCAATAAAACTAAAAGCTGGTTCTTTGAGAAGATAAACAAAATTGATAAACCATTAGCCAGACTCATCAAGAAAAAAAGGGAGAAGACTCAAATCAATAGAATTAGAAATGAAAAAGGAGAAATAACAACTGACACTGCAGAAATACGAAGGATCATGAGAGATTACTACAAGCAACTCTATGCCAATAAAATGGACAACCTGGAAGAAATGGACAAATTCATAGAAAAGCACAACCTGCCGAGACTGAACCAGGAAGAAATAGAAAATATGAACAGACCAATCACAAGCACTGAAATTGAAACTGTGATGAAAAATCTTCCAACAAACAAAAGCCCAGGACCAGATGGCTTCACAGGCAAATTCTACCAAACATTTAGAGAAGAGCTAACACCTATCCTTCTCAAACTCTTCCAAAATATGGCAGAGGGAGGAACACTTGCAAACTCATTCTATGAGGCTACCATCACCCTGATACCAAAACCAGACAATGATGTCACGAAGAAAGAAAACTACAGACCAATATCACTGATGAACATAGATGCAAAACTCCTCAACAAAATACTAGCAAACAGAATCCAACAGCACATTAAAATGATCATACACCATGATCAAGTGGGGTTTTTCCCAGGAATGCAAGGATTCTTCAATATATGCAAATCAATCAATGTGATACACCATATTAACAAATTGAAGGAGAAAAACCATATGATCATCTCAATAGATGCAGAGAAAGCTTTCGACAAAATTCAACACCCACTTATGATAAAAACCCTCCAGAAAGTAGGCATAGAGGGAACTTTCCTCAACATAATAAAAGTCATATATGACAAACCCACAGCAAACATCATCCTCAAGGGTGAAAAACTGAAACCATTTCCACTAAGATCAGGAACAAGACAAGGTTGCCCACTCTCACCACTATTATTCAACATAGTTTTGGAAGTTTTAGCTACAGCAATCAGAGAAGAAAAAGAAATAAAAGGAATCCAAATCGGAATAGAAGAAGTAAAGCTGTCATTGTTTGCAGATGACATGATACTATACATAGAGAATCCTAAAGAGGCTACCGAAAAACTACTAGAGCTAATCAATAAATTTGGTAAAGTAGCAGGATACAAAATTAATGCACAGAAATCTCTTGCATTCCTATACACTAATGATGAAAAATCGGAAAGTGAAATTAAGAAAACACTCCCGTTTACCATTGCAACAAAAAGAATAAAATATCTAGGAATAAACCTACCTAAGGAGACAAAAGACCTGTATGCAGAAAATTATAAGACACTGATGAAAGAAATTAAAGATGATACAAATAGATGGAGAGATATACCATGTTCTTGGATTGGAAGAATCAACATTGTGAAAATGACTCTACTACCCAAAGCAATCTACAGATTCAATGCACTCCCTATTAAACTACCACTGGCATTTTTCACAGAACTAGAACAAAAAATTTCACAATTTGTATGGAAACACAAAAGACCCCGAATAGCCAAAGCAATCTTGAGAAAGAAAAACGGAGCTGCAGGAATCAGGCTCCCTGACTTCAGACTATACTACAAAGCTACAGTAATCAAGACAGTATGATACTGACACAAAAACAGAAATATAGATCAATGGAACAGGATAGAAAGCCCAGAGATAAACCCATGCACATATGGTCACCTTATTTTTGATAAAGGAGGCAAGAATATACAGTGGAGAAAAGACAGCCTCTTCAATAAGTGGTGCTGGGAAAACTGGACAGGTATATGTAAAAGTATGAAATTAGAACACTCCTAACACCATACAAAAAAATAAACTCAAAATGGATTAAAGACCTAAGTGTAAGGCCAGACACTATCAAACTCTTAGAGGAAAAAATAGGAAGAACACTCTATGACATAAATCACAGCAAGATCCTTTCTGACCCACCTAGAGAAATGGAAATAAAAACAAAAATAAACAAATGGGACCTAATGAAACTTAAAAGCTTTTGCACAGCAGAGGAAAACATACACAAGACAAAAAAACAACCCTCAGATTGGGAGAAAATATTTGCAAATGAAGCAACTGACAAAGGGTTACTCTCTGAAATTTACAAGCAGCTCATGCAGCTCAATATCAAAAAAACAAACAACCCAATCCAAAAATGAGCAGAAGACCTAAATAGACATTTCTCCAAAGAAGATATATAGATTGCCAACAAACACATGAAAGGATGCTCAACATCATTAATCATTAGAGAAATGCAAATCAAATCATAGTTCTATTTCTATGCAAAATAGAACTACCATATGACCCAGCAATCCCACTACTGGGCATATACCCTGAGAAAACCATAATTCAAAAAGAGACATGTACCAAAATGTTCTTTGCAGCTCTATTTACAATAGCCAGGACATGGAAGCAACCTAAGTGTCCATCAACAGATGCATGGATAAAGAAGATGTGGCAAATATATACAATGGAATATTACTCAGCCATAAAAAGAAATGAAATTGAGTTATTTGTAGTGAGGTGGATGGACCTAGAGTCTGTCATACAGAGTGAAGTAAGTCAGAAAGAGAAAAACAAATACCGTATGCTAACACATATATATGGAATCTAAGAAAAAAAAGAAATGGTCATGAAGAACCTAGGGGCAAGATGGGAATAAAGACACAGACCTACTAGCGAATGGACTTCAGGATATGGGGAGGGGGAAGAGTAAGCTGTGACAAAGTGAGAGAGTGGCATGGACATATATACACTACCAAACGTAAAATAGATAGCAAGTGGGAAGCAGCCTCTAGCACAGGGAGATCAGCTCGGTGCTTTGTGACCACCTAGAGGGGTGGGATAGGGAGGGTGGGAGGGAGGGAGATGCAAGAGGGAAGAGATATGGGAACATATGTATATGTATAACTGATTCACTTTGTTATAAAGCAGAAACTAACACACCATTGTAAAGCAATTTTACTCCAATAAAGATGTTAAAAAGAAAAAAAAAAGCTGAGATGTTGAGGTTGATTGTTATATTGCTATCCTACTCAGGTTGATATACATGCAATTTAATTCTGTTGAAATATAGCCATTGAAGCATTAAATGTAATAGCCAGGAATTAAAAATAATCTAAATGTCTACCAATAAGCTAATTATAGAACAACATGTATAGCATAATCTCATTTTTTATGGAAATTGTATACTTTTATCAGCAGAAGGAGATAGTTAAAAAGATATGTCAATCTGCTAATGATGATATTGCTGTAGAGTGGGACTGTAGGAGATATGTTTTCCTGCTAAGTATACTTTTAATTATTTGAATATTTTACAGAGCTTCTTATTATTTTATAATCAATGAGAAATAATATTCAGTAAAAAATTATGAATGTAGTTAGAGACTTAAGTTGCCTTGAATACTTCCTGGAATAGGAATATAACACAACACAGCATAGCATAACATAACATAACGTAACAATATAACATAACATAACATAACATAACAGTAATATAATAATATAATATATAAATATATAAAATAAATGCAAATAGTTAATAATTCTTATATGTAGAAATGGGTTTTAGATAGAAGTAGTTGAAACAAAACAAACAAAAACTGACATATGTCAAAAGGACAATAGTGCTTATCTCCACTGTTGGAGTGATACGTAAATTTTGTTATTTTTGTTCTATGTTTTTCTGTGTTTTCCAAATGTTCTGCACTGAGTATGTAATACTTTTGTAATTTGGTGGAAAGCTAAAGTGCAAATGTTGCAAATGTAAGCAGAAAATGAGAAACCTTTCAAATAAGACTACTCTTCCCTCTGTGCTAATCTGTCTTAAACCAGGGATGCATCTTCCAAAGATATAAAAGCATGAACTTGACCTTCAGGTGTCCTCGTTGTACAGTTACAGTCTTCTAGCTCCCACCCACTAGAATAATCTTTTAGCCCAGTATGATAGATCAGAATCTCAAGTAAACAACAGACCTAGCTGGGTCTCCATTCAGGAAGAAGTGATTCTTTTAGGAATTCAGTAACCCTCTTTGCTTAATGGATCACCATAGTGTGGCTACTACAGAGTAGAAGATAGCAGACCGTCTGACAATTGTTAGTATCTTGCTGGCAATTGCTCGCTAATTATTCCTGATCTGAAAGAGAGAAACCAGGTAAGGCAAATCACGAACAGAACTTAAAAAGCAAACTCTCATTCCTGTGTTTGTCAGAGTGTGACCAGTACAAAGGATGGTTCACCAAAGCCATTCCCTGAGAGAGCCGTGGAGCTACCTCCAAGAGTGTGATGCTATCTGAGAACCCAGAGTTAAGAGCCTTGGGAGCAGAAGCAGTGTGAGCTATTTCTTGTCTCTTCTGAAGCAAGCACCATTCAGATGTGTGCTAAACAAAAGCTGGTTACCATGCTCAAGGTGAAGATTCAAGTGTTTGAAGAACACCATGACTTAGACAAGTGAAAAAAAGCATTCCTTGGTAGAAAACAAAATGACGTGCAGGAAGTCCACGGCAACAAGGAAAAGGAGAATCAAAATCAGTGTTCAAGAGAGGGTGAAGGGAGAACTGTGACAACAAGGACAAGTTCTTCCCAGAGAGGGTGCGTCTGAGCATCCCTGATCTGTGTAGTCACCTTGAGGTGCTGAGGGTGATCAGAATGACTCCTTTCTCCTCAGCAGTATTGGTGAGAAGTGCCTAAAGACAGAGATAGAAGAAGCCTCTTCAAAACTGGTGTCCCCAGTCAGAAAACTGTGGTTCCTCTAGGTCAGTGACTTTTTTCTCCAATATTTAATTTTGAAAAATATCAAACGTAAAAAAGGTAAAAGAATTTTATAGTAAACTCTCTTACACCCGCCATCTAGGTCCTACCATTAACATTTTACTGTTTGTTTTATTGTGTGTGTGTGTGTTTGTGTGTGTGTGTGTGTCCAACCTTCTATTCACCTAAAATTTTTTGGATGCATTTCAAAGTAAGCTTCAAACATCAATATACTTTTTAAATACTTCAGCATATACATCATAAACTAGAATTGAATATTGTGTTATGTTTTTTCTTTTCAGGTAAAATTTACAAAGAATGAAATGCACAACTCTTAAGTATACTGTTCAACAAACTTTGACAACTGCATTCATCTCAGTAACTCAAATACTTAGCAAGATACAGAACATTACCATCACCCCAGAAACTTCTCTCATACCCACTGCCAGTCAAACCCCACCTCCTCTCTGCCAGAGGAAAGCATTGTTTTAATTTTTTCACCATAGAACAGTTCTGCTTGTTCCAGAACATCAAATAAATGAAATCATACAGTGTGTACACTTGTATATAAGTCTTCTTTCTCTGAGCATGTTTTTGAGGTTCATCCTGTTGTTGCATGTATCAGTACCTCATCCCCTTTTATTGCCAAGTTATATTGCCATAGAATAAGTATTTGACAGTTTGTTGGTCCCCATTCTGCTATTGACAAATACCTGGGCTGTTTGCAGTTTTGGCTATTATGAGTAAAGTTGCTGTAAACTTTCTTGTACAAGTCTTTATGTGATCATAATACTTTCATTTTTCTTGGTTGAGTACTTGACTGGAATTGCTGAGTGATAGACTAGGTACATGTTTAGTTTTATAAGACACTGTCAGACCTTTTTACAAAGCGCTTGCACCATTTATACTCTCACAACCAGTGTGTAAGAATTCCAGTTGCTCTATATCCTCAGCAGCATTTAGTGTTGTCAGTCCTTTTTTTTTTTTAATTTATTTATTTATTTTTTGGCTGTGTTGGCTCTTCGTTTCTGTGCGAGGACCTTCTCTAGTTGCGGCAAGCGGGGGCCACTCTTCATTGCGGTGCGCGGGCCTCTCACTATTGCGGCCTCTCTTGTTGCGGAGCACAGGCTCCAGACACGCAGGCTCAGTAGTTGTGGCTCACGGGCCTAGTTGCTCCGCGGCATGTGGGATCTTCCCAGACCAGGGCTCAAACCCGTGTCCCCTGCATTAGCAGGCAGATTCTCAACCACTGCACCACCAGGGAAGCCCCCTGTCAGTCCTTTTTAATTTTAGCTATCTTGGAGGGTGTGTAGCGATATTTCACTGTGAATTCTAATCTGCATTTCCTAGGTCAGTGGCTTTCAAACTTTGGTGTGCTTAAGACACATCTGGAATGCTTATTAAACTATGGACTCATGGGTGCCAACTAGGGCACTTTTACTTGTATATTTTGTACTTGTATTTTTATTTGTTAAATCTGTCAAGCCAAGCCCCAACACAGTTTCAAATTCAGTAGGTCTAGGGTAGAGCTGAGGTATCTGCCTCTTAACAAGCTCTCTGGAGATTCTGGTGAATGTGCTTCATTGACCATTTCTGAGGAACTGGCCCTCTGGGAGCTGCCAAACAGATGTTTGATATCTGATATCAGTGTGCATTCACTTCTCTATGGCAACTAGAACTGGTATAATTTCTTCCAATGGAAGTGTTTGGGCACTTTTCATGCTTAATAAAACATTTATTCTGTTTACTAAAGTTTTAGTCTTAAAAAATTGAGGATTCAGTGATGAATACATTGTTTCATGTAGAATAAGAAAATCTGGATGATCTGAACCAAATTCCAAAAGAAAGATTATTTGAGAAACTGCTCAAAAAGAGAAAAAATTCATATTTTCGGGTATCTATAATCAGGATATTATTCTCAAAAATTACCTTCTTGATCAGAGATGGAGAAAATAAGCAGTATAATTTTTATTTTCATTAGTGGATTAATGTAATCGCCAGTTCTATGTTATACTAATACTGTTGTATGTGATCTAGTGAACGAAATATAGACCTGAAATAGCCTAATGGTCTTTGGAAGGAAAAATGTTGAAAATACATAAGCGTTTTATCATTACTGCATTGGTTGCTAAGAGCGAGTGGGGAAAAAAAGGACAAAACTCCTATTAACCTAAAGAGACAATAATAATGTGTTATACATAGGTCTTGGCCAAAGGATAGATGTGAATAATGAAAATAATAACTGTAATATTGAATTTATCTAGTGCCTTTTTATCAAGAGCTGAAAGGCTTTCATGAACAATAGCTCTAATAATCTTGCAACATCTCTGTAGTTAGGCAGGGAAAGAAAATTATACCATATATATATATTTTTTTTTTTTCCAGTGAAGAAATTAAGGGATAGAGCCTTTTTTTTTTAATTGGGGTATAGTTGTTTCACAATATTGTGTTAGTTTCTACTGTACAGCGAAGTGGAGTTCCCTGTGTTACACAGCAGGTTCTCATTAGTTCTCTATTTTATGCATATTAGTGTATATATGTCAATCCTAATCTTCCAATTCATCCCACCCCACCCCCTTTCCCCCTTGGTGTCCATATGTTTGTTCTCTACACCCGTGTCTCTATTTCTGCCTTGTAAACCAGTTCATCTGTATCATTTTTCTAGATATCACATATATGTGTTAATATACGATATTTGTTTTTCTCTTCCTGACTTACTTCTTTATCGATTCGTCTGTTGATGGGCATTTAGGTTGCTTCCATGACCTGGCTATTGTAAATAGTGCTGCAGTGAACATTGTGGCACATGTCTCTTTTTGAATTATGGTTTTCTCTGGGTATATGCCCAGTAGTGGGTTTGCTGGGTCATACGATAATTCTATTTTTAGTTTTCTAAGGAACCTCCATACTGTTCTCCATAGTGGGTGTATCAATTTACATTCCCACCAACAGTGCAAGAGGGTTCCCTTTTCTCTGCACCCTCTCCAACATTTATTGTTTGTAGATTTTCTGATGATGCCCATTCTAAACTGTGTGAGGTCATACCTCATTGTAGTTTTGATTTGCATTTCTCTAATAATTAGTGATGTTGAGCAGCTTTTCATGTGCCCCTTGGCCATCTGTATATCTTTTTTGGAGAAATGTCTATTTAAGTCTTCTGCCCATTTTTTGATTGGGTTGTTTGTTATTTTGATATTGACCTTCATGAGCTGTTTGTATATTTTGGAGATTAATCCTTTGTCCATTGATTCATTTGCAAATGATGTCTTTTCGTTTTGTTTATAGTTTCCTTTGCTGCGTAAAAGCTTTTAAGTTTCATTAGGTCCCATTTGTTTATTTTTGTTTTTATTTCCATTACTCCAGGAGGTGGGTCAAAAAGATCTTGCTGTGATTTATGTCAAAGAGTGTTCTTCCTATGTTTTCCTCTAAGAGTTTTATAGTGTCTGGTCTTACATTTAGGTCTTTAATCCTTTTTGAGTTTATTTTTGTGTATGGTGTTAGGGAGTGTTCTAATTTCATTCTTTTACATGTAGCTGTCCAGTTTTCCCAGCACCACTTATTGAAGAGACTGTCTTTTCTCCATTGTATATCCTTGCCTCCTTTGTCATAGACTAGTTGACCATAGGTGCGTGGGTTTATCTTTGGGCTATCTATCCTGTTCCATTGATCTATATTTCTGTTTTTGTGCCAGTACCATATTGTCTTGATTACTGTAGCTTAGTAGTATAGTCTGAGGTCAGGGAGTCTGATTCCTCCAGCTCTGTTGTTTGGGTTTCTTTTTTTTTCCTCTCATGATTGCTTCGGCTCTTCAGGGTCTTTTTTATCTCCATACAAATTTTAAGATTTTTTGCTCTACTTCTGTGAAAAATGCCATTGATAATTTAATAGGGATTGCATTGAAACTGTAGATTGCTTTCAGTAGTATAGTCATTTTCACAATATTGATTCTTCCAATCCAAGAACATGGTATATCTCTCCATCTCTTTGTGTCATCTTTGATTTCTTTCATCAATGTCTTATAATTTTCTGCATACAGGTCTTTTACCTCCTTAGGTAGGTTTATTCCTAGGTATTTTATTCTTTTTGTTGCAATCGTGAATGGGATTGTTTCCTTAATTTCTCTTTCTGATCTTTCATTGTTAGTAGTGTATAGGAATGCAAGAGATTTCTGTGCACTAATTTTGTATCCTGCAACCAAATTACCAGATTCATTGATTAGCTCCAGTAGTTTTCTGGTGGCATCTTTAGGATTTTCTAATAGAGTATCATGTCATCTGCAGTGATAGTTTTACTTCTTTTCCAATTTTTATTCCTTTTATTTCTTTTTCTTCTCTGATTGCCATGGCTAGGACTTCCAAAACTATGCTGAATAATAGTGGTGAGAGTGGACATCCTTGTCTTGTTCCTGATCTTAGAGGAAATGCTTTCAGTTTTTCACCATTGAGAATGATGTTTGCTGTGGGTTTGTCATATATGGCCTTTATTATGATGAGGAAGTTTCCCTCTATGCCCACTTTCTGGAGAGTTTTTATCATAATTGGATGTTGAATTTTGTCAAAAACTTTTTCTGCACCTTTTGAGATGATCATATGGTTTTTATTCCTCAGTTTGTTAATATGGTGTATCACATTGATTGATTTGTGTATATTGAAGAATCCTTGGATCCCTCGGATAAATCCCACTTGATCATGGTGTATGATCCTTTTAATGTGTTGTTGGATTCTGTTTGCTAGTATTTTGTTGAGGATTTTTGCATCTATATTCATTCAGTGATATTGGTCTGTAATTTTCTTTTTTTTTTTTTTTTGTTATATCTTTGTCTGGTTTTGATATCAGGGTGATGGTGGCCTCGTAGAATGAGTTTGGGAGTGTTCTTTCCTCTGCAATTTTTTGGAAGAATTTGAGAATGATGGGTGTTAGCTCTTCTCTAAATGTTTGATAGAATTCACCTGTGAAGCCATTTGGTCCTGACTTTTGTTTGTTGGAAGATTATTAATCACAATTTCAATTTCATTACTTGCGATTTGTCTGTTCATATTTTCTATTTCTTCCTGGTTCAATCTTGGAAGGTTATACCTTTCTAAGAATTTGTCCATTTCTTCCAGGTTGTCCATTTTATTGGCATAGTGTTGCTTGTAGTAGTCTCTCATGATGCTTTGTATTTCTGCAGTGTCTGTTGTAATTCTCCTTTTTTAATTCTAATTTTATTGATTGGAGTCCTCTCCCTCTTTTTCTTGATGGGTCTGGCTAAACGTTTATCAATTTTGTTTATATTCTCAAAGAACCAGCTTTTAGTTTTATTGATCTTTGCTATTGTTTTCTCTGTTTCTGTTTCATTTATTTCTGCTCTGATCTTTGTGATTATTTTCCTTCTACTAACTTTGGGCTTTTTTTGTTGTTCTTCTTATTCTTTCTCTAGTTCCTTTAGATATAAGGTTAGATTGTTTATTTGAGATTTTTCTTGTTTCTTGAGGTAGGATTGTATTGCTATAACATTCCCTGTTAGAACTGCTTTTGCTGCATCCCATAGGTTTTGGGTTGTCATGTTTTCTTTGTCACTTGTCTCTAGGTATTTTTAAATTTTCTCTTTGATTTCTTCAGTGATCTCTTCATTATTTAGTAGCGTATTGTTTAGCCTCCATATGTTTGTGTTTTTTACAGTTTTTTTCCTGTAATTGATTTCTAATCTCATAGCGTTGTGGTCAGAAAAGATGCTTGATACGATTTCAATTTTCTTAAATTTACCAAGGCTTGATTTGTGACCCAAGATGTGATCTATCCTGGAGAATGTTCCATGTGCACTTGAGAAGAAAGTGTAATTTGCTGTTTTCAGATGGAATGTCCTATAAATATCAATTAAATCTATCTGCTCTGTTGTGTCATTTAAAGCTTGTGTTTCTTTATTGATTTTCTGTCTGGATGATCTGTCCATTGGCATAAGTGAGGTGTTAAAGTCCCCTAGTATTTTTGTGCTACTGTCAGTTGCCCCTTTTATAGCTGTTAGTATTTGCCTTATGTATTGAGGTGCTCCTATGTTGGGTGTATATATATTTTTAATTGTTATATCTTCTTCTTTGATTGATCCCTTGATCATTATGTAGTGTCCTTCCTTGTCTCTTATAACACTCTTTATGTTAAAGTCTATTTTATGTTAAAGTCTATGAGTATTGCTACTCCAGCTTTCTTTTCATTTCCATTTGCATGGAATATCTTTTTCCATCTCTTCACTTTCAGTCTGTATGTGTCCCTAGGTCTGAAGTGGGTCTCTTATAGACAACATATATACAGGTCTTTTTTTGGTAGCCATTCAGCCAGTCTGTGTCTTTTGGTTGGAGCATTTAATCCATTCACATTCAAGGTAATTAACCATATGTATGTTCCTGTTACCATTTTCTTAATTGTTTTGGGTTTGTTTTTGTAGGTCCTTTTCTTCTCTTGTATTTCCACTAGAGAAGTTCCTTTAGCATTTGTTGTAGAGCTGGTTTGGTGGTGCTGAATCCTCTTAGCTTTTGCTTGTCTGTAAAACTTTTGATTTCTCCATCGAATCTGAATGAGATCCTTGCTGGGTAGAGTAATCTTGGTTGTAGGTTTTTCCCTTTCATCACTTTAAATATATCCTGCCACTCCCTTCTGGCCTGCAGAGTTTCTGCTGAAAAATCCGCTGATAACCTTATGGGGATTCCCTTGTATACTATTTGTTGCTTTTCCCTTGCTGCTTTTAATATTTTTTCTTTGTATTTAATTTTTGATAGCTTGATTAATGTGTGTCTTGGTATGTTTCTTCTTGGGTTTATCTTGTATGGGACACCCTGTGCTTCCCGGACTTGATTGAGTATTTCCTTTCCCACGTTAGGGAAGTTTTTGACTATAATCTCTTCAAATACTTTCTCAGACCCTTTCTCTTTCTCTTCATCTGCTGATACCCCTATAATTGGAATGTTTATGTGTTTAATGCTGTCCCAGTGGTCTCTGAGACTATGTCAGTTCTTTTCATTCTTTTTCTTTATTCTGCTCTTTGGCAGTTATTTCCAGCATCGTGTCTTCCAGCTCACTTGTCCATTCTTCTGCCTCAGTTATTCTGCTATTGATTTCTTCTAGAGTATTTTTAATTTCAGTTACTGTGTTTTTCATCTCTGTTTGTTTGCTCTTTAGTTCTTCTAAGTCCTTGTTAAACATTTCTTGTATTTTCTCCATTCTGTTTCCGAGATTTTGGATAATCTTTACTATCATTACTCTGAATTCTTTTTCAGGTAGACTGCCTATTTCCTCTTCATTTGTTTTGTCTGGTGGGGTTTTACTTTGCTCCTTCATCTGCTGCATATTTCTCTGTCTTCTCATTTCGTTTAACTTACTCTGTTTGTTGTCTCCTTTCTGTAGGCTTCAGGTTTGTAGTTCCTCTTACTTCTCGTGTCTGCCCCCAGTGGGTGAGGTTGGTCCAGTGGCTTTTGTAGGCGTCCTGGTGGGGGGGGACTGGTGCCTTTGTCTGGTGGTGTGTTTTGGGGTGTCTGGGAGCTCAGTATGACTTTCAGCAGCCTGTCTGCTAATGGGTGGGGTTGTGTTCCTGTCTTGCTAGTTGTTTGGTGTGAGGCATCCAGCACTGCAGCTTGCTGGCTGTTGGGTGGGTCCAGGTCTTAGTGTTGAAATGGAGACTTTTGGGAGAGCTCTCCCCGATTAATATTCCATGCAGTTAGGAGTTCTCTGGTGGTCCAACATCCTGGACTCGGCTCTCCCACCTCAGAGGCTCAGGCCCAACCCCTGGCCAGAGCACCAAGACCCCACAAGGAGGAAAAGGAAGAAAAAAGAAAAAAACAAACAAACAAACAGATAAACAAAACCCCAAGACAAATGGTAAAAGCAAAACTAAACAGACAAAAACACACAAAGAAACACACACACACTCACAAAAAAGAAAATAATAAAGAAAGAGAGAAAACAAAAAAGAAGAGAGCAACCAAAGCAATAAACAAACACAAAAATGAAAACAGACACTAAAAACTCCAAAGTCCACAGTTGCCCCCAGTATCCATAGCCTCATTGTGGGAACATTCCTTATCTATTCAGATAGTCCACAGATGCAGGGTTCACCAAGCCGATTGCAGGGATTTAATCCACTGCTCCTGAAGCTGCACCAAGAGAATTCCCTTCCTCTTCTTTGGTTGCACTGCTCCTGGAGCTCAGCTTTGGTTTTGGCCCCACCTCTGCATGTAGGCCACCCTCTGGCGTCTTTTCCCTGCCCAGACAAGAGGGGGCAAAAGCCAGGGATAGAGCCTTTAATGCGAGGATAGGTATAAAGACAGAACCAAAGACAAGAATAGAACTAAGGATGGCCCCGGGCTCATAACTTTGTCTACTATGTTCCAGTTCCCAAGGCCTGCTTGGTAGATTCATTCATTCCCACAGTACATCTTGGGTTGCAAAACATGTACCATGTCGAACACACAGATGGGGCTTCTTTTTTTTTTAATTTTTATTTTATATTGGAGTATAGTTGATTTACAATGTTGTGTTAGTTTCAGGTGTACAGCATAGTGATTCAGTTATATATATACATATACCTATTCTTTTTCTAATTCTTTTCCCATTTAGGTTATTATAGAATATTGAGCAGAGTTCCCTGTGCTATACAGTAGATCCTTGTAGGTTATCTATTTTAAATATAGTAGTGTGTATATGTCAATCCCAAATTCCCAATTTATAGATGGGATTCTTAGATTTAACTGGACATAAGAAAACAATAGCACTGGTCTGCATTTGAAGAATGTTGACAGGCAGATTGCTTCTCTTGAATTATCTAGTTAATTTTCTTTTTCTTTAAATAAACTCTGACTAAAGAGTAAGGAGAGTAAAGCAAAAGCAATCTCATTTCAGTTCTCAGAGTTTACAGATAAGTATCTTAATTGAACACAAAGCTCAAACTCCCCATTTCTGCCGTGAGGGATTTCTTCCCCTTCCTCCAACAATGAACGTGTGTCTGTCTCCTTAAGGATTTGTCTGGCCTGGTGGGTAAGCAGGCCACTGAAGGATGCAAGTCATCACAGCTGCCTTTGCAAAGGCACTCAGCGTGCTTCTTGAAGCTTCCTCAAGTCTCAGACACCTGCGGCTCTGGATTGGTTATACTTAGACATTCCAAGAAGATACACCAAGAAGAATTCTCCCTAGATCTCTGAAAAGAGAAACCCCTTTAGGTGTTTGATTTGTCAAGACATCATTTTACAGATATGCTGTATTTACAGGCATCTGTGGAAATGTTTGTCATCATTATGAAAATTCCATTCGGCAGGTGGGGAAGTGTGTGCAGTTTAAAGATGAACATCTCTCCTGTTTGAAAACCTTGACAGCACCTCTTTTTCCAATAGGAATCTCTAGCTCTCTTTTTTCTACCTCACCTCCATAATTTTTGCTACCTTGACTATTCTTTCCTTTTCTTGCATCAGATTTAATTTAGCCAGTTTTCCAACCAAGTTTAAGAAGTACCATGTTAGCTCTGGGCCATGCAATTTCCTTTCCTAGGTAGAAACAGGAACATTGGATCTCCATCTTCATTATAAAGCCTTTTGGGGCTCTTCCTTTTTTTCTATGCTTAAATCATCTTTGTTGCTCAATATTGAACCTCTCCCAGGTCCCCTTGACCCCCTTAAGATAGAGACAAGAAAGACATTATGCCTCCCTTGTCAGGGTCTGTTTTCCAACATTAAATATTAATATTGATTTTGGTTCAGAGTTTACCAGTCACAAGTCAATTAATATTCCCCAAAATGGAAGCCATTTTTAAGGTACAGCCCAGCACCTCCTTCTCTTCCATCTCACCTACTTTAATTTCAACTTGCTGCCTATTGGTCATTAACCCTTTAAGAAAGAATACTGAGTCAGTGCTTTCTTGCTCAATCATATTTGACTTTCAATGTAAAATGAACCATTTAGTGAACAAATGGGGAGGGAAACATTCAAAGCAAAAGCTATTAAAGAATTATAGACTTAAGAAGCCTCACAGTACCTGTGCATTTTGCTCTGTAGTCGAGGAGCCTGTAAAATTGTACACACATAAGGAGAAAAGTTTTCACCCAGCATGCATTGATTTAACAGTGTAACTCACAGTAATTTAAAGTGTGGACCTTGATTGTTAGGGCACATTTTGTTGTTATCCTCTCTTTCTAAATAGGACAGGGTTTAAAAATATGCTACTGTGCATACACAATAGCTGCTTTTCACTTACGCTTTTATCTCTGCAGAAATTATTCTCTCAGGCAAGAGATTAAAATAAATGCATAACAACTTTTTAGAATTGCTAATCCAGGCAAACTCCTCAGAGAAAATTCAGCCTTTAAAAAGTCATCTCAAACCTTGATGTAAACAATAAACACTAATAAAATTTATTTCTTCCTACAATGGACAATGGTGAAAATTAGGCATATGAATTTTTCCTTAAGGAACCAGGTTGGTACTGGGAAAAGCCAATGTATGCATTTCTGTTTTATATGGTACCAAGAAGGTTGAATTTATGTGTGTGCATTTTGTTTCTATACAAAAACAGGGATCAGATACGGTTGATGTTTTGAGTCAAGTGGATAATGGGAAGGAAGGTAAGATGGGTGTAGGCTGGTGCTGTTGGAGAGGAGTTCTCTGAGTCCTGAGGCTGGCATTGGGTCCTGGTTCTGCCTATGGCTTTGGACAGGTCACTTTTTTATAGGGTTGGTTGGGAAGCAGGGAAAGGGGATACTTTGTGCCAAGAACCATGCTAGAAACTTCAGCTCTGTCATCTCCTTTTGACCTTGACTTCCCATTTTTTGACAGGAAGAAACAGGGGCTCAGGGAACATGTGACTTGTTCAGAGTTACTCAGCAGGAAGCCATTTGCTTTGCTAGGACTGAAATAGTTAATGCTTGATTTTTTGTGTTTTTTCCCTTAGCTCTGTTGCTCTTTCCACCTTCTGTTGGCGCCTTGAGCTTTGCTTGAGGGCATCTTCACCCAGGCTTTGTCACTAGTGAGTTGAAGCTCTAGATGTAAAGCCTAGACTGGGATTCCTTCTGTCTGCAATTTCCTTTTTGTCTCTTCTTTGGGCCCTGCCCAGACTTGCCTAATAACCCAGGTTATCCCCAGTGTTTCCTTTCCTAATACCACCTTGTCTTGTTTCCTAAAAATATTCCTTTCTGAGAGTCATGGCTTCACAAAAGTCATGGCTTCACACATGGCTTCACACAGTCCATGCCCTGATGTCCACGTGATGCGCTCCATCCCCTATTTAAAACCACAAAATCTCAAGGGTAGAGGAAACCATCAGGGTAGTTTTAGGTCCATTTCAAAGAGTATCATAGGATGATAGGGTATTTCTAGAACTGGATGTGACCATGGAGAAGACGTAATTACTACTCATTTTATAAATGAAGAAACTGAGGTCCTGACTTGCCCAAGGTCATAAAATAACCAACCAGAAAAGCTGAGACTTGAACCTCAGTCCTCTGTTCCCGATCTGGGCCTCTTTCTACCACACCAAGCAGTAGTTAAAGTGTTAAAGACAACTTCTATTGTCTCTTAAAAATCCCAGTACCATCTCCTTTTACAAATTTAAAAAATGGAACTCCACATTAACATTTTATTCTGAACTCTGTTCCCCTTTTTGCACTGCTACTGGCATTGGCTCTTGAATGTCAAAATCTTTTTTTCTTTTGTGGTGAGAAGAATGTGCTGAACCCGAAGTCCACAGAGACATATAGTTTGCTGCATGTTATTCTACTCTTTTAAGATGACTTCCCCTGGGCCCATTTCCCTAATCATATAATCCAAGCTAAATTATTCCCCCCTGAGATACTGTACCATGTGCACCTGTACAGTGCCACCCACCCCAATATCTTCTAGCCCAGTAGTTCTCAAACTTTGGTGTGCATAAGAATTACCTGGACGGCTTGTTAAAACACAGAGAGCTGGGCCACAACTAGCTTCTGATTCAGTGGATCTGCTGTGGGGCAGAGAATTTGCCTTTTTAACAAGTTCCCAGGTGCCACAGCTGCTGGTCCAGGGCCACACTTCGAGAACCACTGTTCTACCTGAACAGACTCCCCACAAGCTCTCAGCTCAGAAGCAGTGGTAGACCCTCCTTTGGGAAGGAGTGGCCTCTGATTGATCCAGAGGCAGATATATAAGAGAGGGGATTAGCCAATGATTAGTAAGAGGAGAATAGGGTCTGTACACCAAAAGAAAGGTGAGTGAGAGAGTGATCAAGCACACCTGAGGGGCTTTCATGAAACAAAATGAACCCACCCTACCTAGAAATGATAATTATCATTTTTCAGGATAATGGTGTTAGTTCTCTGCACTGCATATATTTGTTGCTATTGGAACCCACCCAGGGCTGGAGACGTGGGTTCTTTAAGGAATCTTTTTCACATCTCCTTTTTCACTCTTACTGTGAAAGGGGTAGAAGTGGTAACATGGGTTCCAAGAGCCCAGCTACAGAATTTATATATAGGAAGGGCTTCAGGGCGACAGTCTGGATAGAACTGGGACAACGAGGGATTTGCTGTGAAGTATTTGATTAGAAAGAGACTTTTTATTTCGATTGTTTGCCTAATAGGTGTGACTTACAAGTGCTGATGGAAATTACAGGTGGATTGATAAAGAAGAAGCCCCAGTTGACACCTGGGCACTGCCATTTGTTTCTAACAGGGAAACAGCTTCAAGTATCTACCCTTGCCTTTTACCTCAGCAGTTACCGTTCCTGCAGAGCGTCTGCTGCCATCCCACACTGGGGTCCTCCTACTTCAGAGGCCCTGCACAGGCTCTCTGTGATGTACCTCTCCTGAAGGCAAACAATATGAATAGCCCGTTACTGTGGAGGACTTCGTTTGTAATGGATCTTTAGAGATGGATATAATCTTATAAATCCCTTGGTCAGTCTAGGGATATTCTCAGTTTTTCTTACTAACACAGGGATGACCAGATTGTCATGAGGAGATTTCCACCACTGATGGTGATCTTGAAGATTTTAAAAAGAGACTCAATAGTCAATATTGGTAAAGGTACGGAGAGACAGGGGCCACTGTCACCTTCTGAGATGGTCCCCATTCTGTCTATGGAATGTGTATCTCTTTAAATAAACTCGCTTTCACTTAAAAAAAAAAAGGTATGGTGAGACAGGCACTTTCACATCTTGTATAGTGATAGGACTTTTCTGGAAATCAATTTGACAATATATATTATCAAGAGTCTAAAAAGTTTCTGTTCTTTGGCTTAGTCATTTCATTTCCAGGAATCTACCCTAAGGAGGCAAACTGTGATTCAGACAAAGGTTGATGTCAAAGATGTTCCTCACCACCTTATTGACACAAGTTGTGGTTGATGTGGTGGATTAAGGCTCAGCGTCCTCCCAAGCTTATTTTTGTTGGCCCCTCTGCTCTGCAGGGCCTGGAAAGCTCAAATCAACACAGCCTAGCATTCCTTACATATAGGATCCACATGCAAATCAGGTAGACACATTCACATGATATATAGAGAGTGAAAGTGAAGCAGAGTTCATTTTCCTGTTGACCCAGGGTTTTGTTGTTGTTGCTTGTTGTTTTGGTTTTTTGTTTTTGTTTTTGACAAACATGGTGATGGAAACACTGGGTTTTCCTGAAGAAGAACCCAGTGTCCATCACTCATTTGGGGAGTATCAAGAGAGGCTGTGGCAGTGGTGACAATAGTCCTGCTTCCTGGATCACAGCCAGGGCAGTGTGAAGTCAGCAGTCCCAGCAGGGGGTCTCCTGCTTTCGCACGTGCGTTGGTGGTGTTCTAGGAATCATTCCTGGGATCCAGGCTAGAGTCCACTCTTTCAAATCTATACAGTTTTACAGGCTCCTAATTCCTTGTATCAAATGCCTTTTTGCCTGACAGAGGCTTCTGTCTCCTGAGTCTTGATTAGGATTAGGACTGACTAAAATCTCCAGTAATAATGAAAGGTTAAATATCTTGCAGTGCATGCCTTGGATAAATCATCTTGCAGATATTAAAAATAATGTTTTGAAAGGAAATGTAATGATATGGATGTTTATCCCGTGGGAGAAAAAGAGGAATGAGATTTAAAAAGGAAAAAAACACCTGCTGATGAAACATGATCTCAAAGACTGGCAGGAAATTGACTCCAAAATGCTAACAGTAGTTACCTCTGGGTAATAGGAATATGGGTGATTTTTATTTTATTTGTTATACTTTCTTCTATTCTCCAAGTTTAACAATAAGCCTTATTACTTATGTAGCCAGAAGGAAATAAAAATAGTAAATGTCAGGGACTTTAAGATAAACTAGTTGCTAACTCATAATGATGTACATTTTTAAAGCGTCAGATGTACTTGTTGGCCAAGCTTATTCAGAAGCCGTTAGTTGGAACATTTTGTACACTAGTTTTATGGCAACCATCATTTCTTTCCTATACTGATTTACTCCTTATGTTTCATAAAATGTGCTTATTAAGACCATGTTACAATAAATTTCATTTTTATTTGAAAATGGTATTTGGTTGATGTCCAAAAGGACTTCACATCAATATATTTAAAGGCATTCTCCTTTGCTTTCTATCCTGTATAAAGAATAAAAATAGAGGTACTAGGTAACAGGTAATAGAAGGTACTAGTGTTCAACTTAATAAAGATAGAATCAGTTGACACTTCCATTTATGTCAAAGCCATAACTTTGATATACAGACTGACTTCATTTGTAAGGGAAGTAATTATGCTTTTATTCCTAGTCTCAGCTTTAGAATTAATGTTGTGAGCATGATATGTTGAACTAGATATTAAAGTTCTGATTAGTCTGTCATCAGAGAATCATAGATTTTAATCTCAAAATTTTGTCATGCACATTGCTCTATTTAAACTGTTTCCAGCAGATGAAAACTCACCCTGTTGAACACCAACAATGAAGGTTGTTCTACCTTCTTGGGTAATTTATTTCTATTCCAGTTATGAAAATTACTTCTTTAATTTCTTATTCCACTGTTTTAGCTTATTTCATTTTGATCTAGCTTTAATATTGATGGAGAATAAGGATCTAAATGTACTTTTTTAATATTTAAAATTTATGTTTCCATTACTCTTTGATCTTCCATACCCCAGGCTAGGAAACCTCAGTTTCTGTCACTCTTTTTGTTACTGACCCTCTTGGATTCAGTGGCCTCCAACTGGGTCCTTCCCTTGCCTGGTGCTGTGAAGGTCAATTGAATAAGACCAGGTTCAGCAAAGCAGAGGAGAAACTTTATTCGTTGATCAAGGAATGGAGAAGGGAGAGCTCATGCTCTAAAGACACCTTTTCCCCAAAGGGAGGAAAGTGGGGGACTCTTAAGGGGTAAGAGGCAGGTGCATCGTCAGAAACTGGGGAAAGGTATGGAGATTTCCAAGAACAGCTGGGGCATGCGCGGTCCCTCAGGCTCCTTTGCACATGGTACTAATTGTGCCTAGCAAGGTGCAAGTCCCCACTTTGGGTGGAGATCTTAGCATGGTAATGAAGCAAAGGCAACTTTTGGACACTTCTGGGTTTCCTCTGCCAGGCGCTGCTCTTGCAGTTAGGCTGGAACTAGTTCAGGGCAGTTGACTGTCGCATTTCCTTTGAGGTATAACTGAAAAACATCTTCAGCAAACATCAAGTGTTTTGGAAGAAGAATAGAAATAGGTTAAAGCAGAGATCTTACAGCTCCCTGGGGTACTTATGGGTGACGTTTTCACATTTTTTCCCCATTGTTTTCACAGTCTGTGGGGCATGCCCCTATTGTATCCAGTCCCCAACAGAAAAATACATGAAGGTATGAAGGACCAGGTTCCTTCTATCAGTCAGTGCTCTGCCAGGACATGACAAAATACCCTTGAACTCTTTGTGGATCAGGAGAGGAGGAATAGGTGCTGGAGCCCTTTCTTTGTTTCCTCCTTGGACGTGAAATGGGGGAGGGATATGATAAGGGAGAAAGTAAGATTTCCAAGTAGACCAGAAAAAGAGCTATCTTTGACAGGCTAGAGGAGAGGAAAAGAAACCAAGTCAGCTTTGTAGGTCCATAGCTAAACCATGGTTATTGTGGGTTCAGAAATGTGTGCCTTGTGAATATGCCCAGTACCACAGTTCTTTGTTCTCCATAGTGGAGGCTTGACTCCTAGGATTTAAAATGATGGCATATTTTGAGGCAGTTTTGCTGAGAGTGGGGACCTCTCTGCTGCCATCTTTCTTCCTGGAACGATTCCTCACAGATTCTTTGATGTTGGTCTCCTGTAGGCCTTTACCAAGTCTGGGAACACTTTGTTAATAGGTGCCAATAAAACTGACTACAAAGGAGGGAGAAGGCATGTTGCTTGGGATAATCAAGGGAGGTTTCATGGAAAAGAAGGGTTTGAGTTGGGCTCCAAGCAAATGGGTATGATGTGACCGTTGAATACTGGGGAAGATGGTGACTTGCATGAGCAAGTCAGTTATATCCTCCGCACTGGCAATGATCAGCTAATGATCAGCTAATAACGATAGAGACAGACTCTAGGTCATGTCTTCCTAGACAGGTGAAGGAAGACCCCTTCTATGTGACGATCCCACCAGTTTGTTGGTGAAGGATCTTAATCATATCTTTAATAGGTTAATTAAATTGTCAACTTCTTTTATTTTTCAAATATAAATTTTAGAAAATCTCATTTTGTTAATACAAAGAGAATAACACTTAAAATGTGGAAATTCAATTCTATAATTTTATTGGCTTATCTCTAAAATCCTACTGTTCTCCTATATTCTTTTCGCAAAACAAGATAGTCTGCTATGAATCGTGATCTGACTAAATGCCTTAGTGTTGTTAATAAAGAAATGAGCAAACTGAGATGGTGAAATGAAGGTGAAATCTATCCCTTAAAGAATAATGAGACAAGGGGAACAAGTACAGCTGAAGCTTCCATGTGTCAAGCAATGATTCTGCGACACACCACATGGTGATGAGAGTAAGCACTGGCTGCCAGTTTTTACAGAAGAAAGCATGAAATGGATGTCAGATAAAGACTAATCTATGAATTTGGGAGGGGTAAAACACCATGAGCTTAATTCAGAGCTCATGGTCTGGATTATAAATAGCCCCTGACGGAATTATTTGGTAACTAAATACGGAGACTGGCTTTTCTTACATAATCTTTAACCCTCTTATTTCCAACAAGAGTTACTGCAGCATACCCTTCTGGAATTTTGCTATTAATTCCAGAGCAAATTTGTCAGAAGAGTTCAGAAATTGAGACAGGAGGGAAATGTCACCTCTCCAATGTGTTTTCTGAAATTCATGAACCTTAAGTTATCTGGACTGTGGTTTCTGTTTTTTATGGGAAGGCACATCAGTGTTTTGGGCAACACTGGTGATTTGCGGTGACAGCTAAAAATACAGCTGAAAAAAGTGGATAGGAAAAGTACTTAATGTTTGTGGTAAATGGAATCTAAATCATCCTTTCAATGAAACCACCACAGCTTTGTGTTTTTGAAGGAACAAAGACAATGCACTCTAAGCTTAGACAAATGAGTTTACCTAGGGAAAATCACAAGCAAGCAGTCAAAGCCTGATATTGTTTGTTTCTTGTAGACTGAGCAAACTATTCTCTAAAAACAAGTTAAACTTGCCCTTAACAAGAACTTAGAGTACTTGGGGTCTATATCAGGTCAATATCAGGTGTCCCTCCAAACATCCCTTGGTGCCACTGTCAGAGTCAGAATTTGGGGCTGGATAGACTATTGTTTCTGACTAACAAGAATGGTCTCATGAGTCCTTGTTTGAATGAGGGAAATCCAGCAGGAGAATCCGGTCAAAATGTGGAAAGGACAGACATGATACACATCCCTGTTGGAGTTCTGTCCTCATTCCTGCCCGAGGATGCTAGCAGCAGAATCCCACTATATCCTCTCTGAAGTTGCAGGTGTGTACCCTCCATGTAGCACCAGGTATCTCTGTTCTCTTTCTTTCACAGTTAAGGAGAAAGGATGAGAACCCACCAGAGAGTACATGTTATTACAACAGATCTGGATTTCAGTTCTGCAAATGCTTTCTTTTATAATATTCTATCTACTGTTCTACTCACTGCCTCCCTACGCCCCCAAACTTCTCATATAGAACTGAAGTTGCATTTACAAACGTGGTGACAGAAGGGCTGGACCAAAAAATTTAGGAATCCACCATCTGTAAGGCTAGTACCTCACATATAGGTGATGCTCAAGAAACACTTATTCAATGAATGAACGAATGGACCCTATTTGCAGGATACATGAAATGTGCCCCCAAGGAGCCAGAGACCAGGCTTCTGGGTTTCTGTAGTTCATGTAACTCTGTTACTTTCTGGTGGGGACTGACAGCGTCACATTCCTTAGAGTAGCTTTGCTACTTTGCGGGCAGCACACAACTACTTTGAGGAGGAATTTCATTTTGGACAGTAAACACCAACTATTAATATAGCTCGGTGCAGAGCTCCACAGAAACAGATTTATCTGATTTTTTTTTTTAACCAGTCTACCATCTAAATATTGGCCAGCCAGGGCACCATTTTTTAGGTTGGGGTACACTACATATATTCTTTGGCAAGGATGGTTTATTTACATTTTGTCTTCTTATCATTATGCATTATGGTTTGTGAGGCAGTGAATTAAAATTATAAATGGGCAAAATAAGTGAAACATGTATAAGAGAATAACATTCTGGTTCTCCAGCTCCTGAGTGGAATGTTAAATGCAGTGTCCAGGGCCCTATATCTCCTTGCCCCTGAACCAAGATTCTTATTCAGCCGGGGGTTAAGGCCCAGGAATCTGCATTTTAACGAATGCAAGTGCTCGATGCAAAAGGTCCATTGATCTTACTTTAAGAAGCATTGGGTGAAGCTGGGTCTTGTAAAACATGTGAAAAAGAAAATTTTAATTGTTAGTAAACTTTGCATAGTAATAGCTGACAGTTATTGAGCAGCTTCTGCCCCAGACTCATGATTTAGGTCACCTTATTACCCCACTTTCCAGATGAGGAAACTGAGACATGGAGAGATGAGTTGATAGCAGAGCCAGGACTCAGCACAAAGTGGTCTGATCCACTGTCCACTCTCCTGATCGTATGTTATCCTGCCTCTCCCATTTCTACTCAGCTTTCAGTAGATACTCACGAAGTGATAACTTGATGCTTCCAGGAATTCTACCTAGCACTGTCATCTCTGTTATTATTCAGATTTAAATACAGATGGAAAGTCCTCAAAGAATGTGAAATGGAGTTGTGGTGTTAGAGCCCTGTGGGGCACCAACAGGCAGGTCCGCAACATAGCACACACTTCTAGATTATAAGCTGACCCCCAGCAGGTGAAACATGGGTATGATCCAGTCTACTGCTTTTCCATTTTTTGATTTATACATTGATTAAAGTTTTAGCCAATTCAGGAGGAAAAAAATCACTTGGCTGGGGTGTTATCGTTCAAATTGTTTGGAATTAGTTGGCTTTGAACATTAGTGCTGCTGAAACAAATATAGATGAAACTTTGGTTGATTGACAGAATTCTGACTACATTAATCAGACATTTGAGCATTATGAAAACAGTCATTTTCCTTTAACAGTTACTTATTGCCCTTCGAATGGATAAACTAATATGAAAGTAACAACTGAGACTTCACAAGAGGCTGTGATAGGTAACATAAATACATATGCTAATATGGTATAGACAAAAAGAATGACCGATTCACACATTAAAAAGGATTTTACCAATTTATTTATAATTCACTTTTTAATCTTTAAGTTTGTTAAAAATTAAAGCATGTGGATTACTTAAAAAAACTCTCAGACTTCTCCTTTATTTCCTGATGTGTTTTTTTTTCCCCCTCTTTCTTTCTCCCTTCTCTCTTTTCTTTCTGTGTAACTGCTGGCACTTTAATGTAGAAAATAGACTCATTCATCTTATCTTCTAACGAGCTTTGATTGTACAGTGTAAGAAAACCTATAGTCTGGAGAAGGGTGTTAATGTTGGATTCTAAGAGCCCCAGCATTTGTACTTTTGACTCTATCATCTTTTATCATGTAACAAAAGACATAAAAACCAACAGAATGCACTATCTACAGAAAATACCTATAATTGTTTTTTTAACCCAAGAGTTGACCCCTTACATGTAATTTCAGGCTTAAAATAAGATCAAAGGCCACAGTTTGGGTTGTGTCTGCACAGTGACCTCCCCCACCGTCTGAGCTCCCTAAGGAAAGCACCAGTTTTTTTCATTACCATCTCCTCATGCCCAGCAAGCTGCTGGCACAGAGTATCTGAGGATGAATTGTTTGTACTATGAGGAACTTGGGAGGTTTGGGCAGTAATGTCTTACATTGTTGAAATGGGACTTTTGCACCTGTGTTGTGTTATCTTTTTAGAGTCAGTGTGGTTTGCTGAAAGGATACTGGATGGTGAGTCAGGAGATAGGAGTTCTTTCATTGCTTCTGGGATCTTAAGTTCTCCTCAGCACTTTAGGCTACAATTTCCTAATAGATAAAGTAAAATGCTTGGGCTAAATGGTTTTCTTCAGTCTCTTCAGGCTTTAAAATTTATGTTTTAAAATGTATCTGCCATTATTTCTTTTTTTACTTTTTTATTTTGAAATAATTTAAAACTTACAGAAAAGTTGCAAGAATAGTACCAGATGACTCCTGTTTACCCTTCACTCAGATTCTCCAATTGTTAATATTTTGCCTCATTTGCTTCACCATTCATACATCTATATATATACATATAGATGTGTATATATATATATAATTGTTTTGAAACATTTGTGTTAGTTGAGAATTTCCTTCAGAAATAGTTTCCAAGTACAATGATGTTTTCTTACATAACCACAATAGAGTTATCAAATTCAAGAGAGTTAGCTTTTATTCAATACTATGATCTAATAAATAGCCCATATTTAAATTTTGCCGATTGTCCAATAATATTTTCTATGTCAATTTTTCCCCTCCTCCAGGACCTAATCCAGGATCACACATTGCACTTAGTTGTCATGTCCTTTAGTCTCTTTGAATCTAGAACAGTCCTTTCTTCGCCTTGTATGGCTTTGACATTTTCAAAAATTACAGGACAATTTTTTTGTACAAAGTCTTTTAATCTATTTTTTCTGATGTTTCTTCATGATTAGATTCAGGCTATGTCTCTTTGGGAGGAATACTACATTCAGTAATATTGTGTTCTTCTCAGTGCATCACATCAGGAGTTACATGATGCCATGAAGTTCAAAAAATTTTTAAGATGTAAATTTAATGGAGTGGAGTAGTTTTTCCATTCTCATTGGTTTTGGGATCTATCTACAAGACTATAAACAAATAGAAATATTTACTAAATTACCCAGATATTGGAATTCTCTAGATTAAATAAGTTGGTTGCCTATATATTTTAGTTTTCATCAAAATAATTTTATTTACATGTTAGAGAGCCTTAAAATAACTATTTCTATTCTCAAGTAAAGAAAGCTCAGTAAGTTTGAAAAGTATCTGGAAAGTGTTTTGAAGAAGATTCAGATGCCTTCATGCAGGAGCCCACATGATGTATTTATTTTCCTGAAGGAAAGGAATCCTCAAGATCACCTCGCTAACATTATGCCAGGCAGGATTGTGAAGGCTAACCAGAAAATGAAGTCATACAATGGTAGAACAAGAAGAAGAACAAGAACTGAGCTCTCCTGACCTTTACTGTAATATTTTTTCACTACATTGTTGTTCCCATTAATCACTATTTGGAAGCACATCTGGCTTTAAAAGAAGGAAAGAAAGAAAGAAAGTGGTTAGTCAATGACTATATAACATATTACATAGTGCACTCAGAATAGCACCACGGACCAGTTCCAATGATGATGTCCCAGATGAAAATTAAAATAACTACCTTGGATTCATTGGGTCACTTTGGGGCACTGTAGTGTTACTGCCAAGCAGTAGATGGCACTGTTAATATACATTGATTTCATTATAAAATCTGGAAAAGGGAAGTAGTATTCCAGAGACTTACTATGTGGTTGTTCCAACTAAAGTTAGTGACACTTCACTTACTTGGTAAAGTTCCAGCAATTCTATAATCTCTCTAATGTTTATTTTATTCTCCTCTCCTCTAACATGATCTAACTGTGGAGGTTTTGATGTTTTTTGTTTGTTTTTTGTTTCATTTTGTTTTGGCACCACAAATAATGTAATTTTTAAACTTTGCTCCAAGAGTTTAGTAATCCATTTGGCATTGGGGAGGCTTTTACTATTTACCTCACACTTGATACTGGCGACTTGGGAATATATATGATCTCTCTAGTAACCTTTATATATTTCTTAGCTAAAGAAATATACTTTAGAGCATTTCATACCTTTGACCTGTTTATATGATGCTTACATAGAAAAAAATTTTAATGTATTCAGTTTTCCTGATGTTTTATTTAGTTTAAATATTTGATTTTTAGTTTAACTAGATAGTTGGTAGTTTTCATTTAGGTAAAAAATATCATGAAGATATAAGTGTTTTATATTTCATGACACCATTTTTTGTTTTTGTAGAGTGAGTGGATAAGATAATTTATAAATCACACACCTAAGAAACCTCAAAAAAATCTGGAAATAGCATCATCTCTATAATCCTTGATGAATTCGGGCCTTGATTATTTGCATTGAATGCAAACTTTACTGGCTCATCATAATACCTTTTAAACACCTCACTTAAATTATGCAGATAAAAATTATATTCTCTCCCTTTATAAAAAAAGCCTTAAAGAAATAATTAAAACTATGTTTAACCAAATGCTTCAGATGAGAAAAATCATAAATAGGAAATGGAATTCATCTTTGCTTCTTTTAAAAAATAAAATAATTTAGCTTTCCATCTCGGGGCAGGAGAAGTTTATACCTTGTAGAACCATGACATCACATGAAATATTGACATCTGTTATCAACCTAATTAACTATTTGCTGTTCAAATTGTGGTGAAAGTACATTGAGACTTCTTTTGTACTCTTATCGCTTGTTTAATACCAAATTGCTTGGCATCTGTGTATCAGGGCTTTGATCTACTACTCTATCAGTTGTTGGCTCAGGCACAAGAGACTACAGAGTACACAAAGCTGTCGCTGCAGACTCCAGGGAAAAAAGAGGCTGTGGATATACAGCCCTGATTAGCTAAGTCAGTCAATATTTGCATGATGCAATGATAATGCCTTCTTTATGTTAGATTGTTATTTCACTAAAGCAAGTAGGAAACTTCCTTTTCAAGAACTTAGTGTAGTTTTTAGAAATTCTCCACTCCCCCCTTCAGGTACATATATGGCATATTTTCTTTCATCTCTCACCATTTTTCCTTCCTGCCTTCAATATTTCACCATACACAAATGCAACACGATGCATATTCTTGAGGAGTCCACATTATTTTCAAGATTTATATGTAAAGGAATTTTGATGAAGTTGGGATCTTGCCTGCAATATGTCAAAATCTTAGAATCAGATTTATTTTTATACCTTAAATACAGAAGCTGCTTGTTTTATTCCTATTTTCTGTTCTCTAATCTTCAATTAGTTGATTTATAAACTCAAAACACTGGTGTCTTGATTCTACTTTCTAGTATGGGCCTCAAGCTCATACATATTTTAACATTACTCAAAGGATATGAGAAATAAATATTATAAAATTAATATTTGAATGAAGGCAAGAGAAAGTTATGTTGAGCTCCCAGCAAAAGTTGAAAATTTCTCTATCATCTCCTTTGTTTCACATTATTTTAGAATTCTTGGCCTTTGCAGGGAGGTTTTGATATTATAAGATTCTGTTTATACTTAGCAAATTTTTCCAGTCACATTCTACTGATTTTATCTGAGGTGTTCTTTCTCTTTCCATCCCTCTTTCCTTTTTTTTTTTTTTTTTTTTTTTAATACATGAAAGGCAGTCAATGGTGATAAAACATCCACACTGGTATTCCCTTTAAAGTCATTCAATTAACAGTTATGGAGTAGCCTGAGGGGCCAAGCACTGTGCCATTTGCTGAAAGGGACCAAAACAAGATGCTGTCCCTGCCCTCAGAGAATACACAGTTCAGAATATGAGTTGACCTGTAAACCCAAATAAGTAGCATGAAGGAATATAGGGATTATGATAAAGTTCTGTATAATGTACTATGGGTGTTGTAGTAGAAGTGTTCAATTCTACCTGGGCTGGATGGTCTAATGGGCTTGGAGGCAAAGGGAACACAGGAAAGGCTTTGTGAAGAAGAGCATCCAGGCAAAGAAAGCAATATGAGCAAAGGTAAAGAAATAGGGCTTCCCTGGTGGTGCAGTGGTTGAGAATCTGCCTGCCAATGCAGCGGACACGGGTTCGAGCCCTGGTCTGGGAAGATCCCACATGCCGTGGAGCAACTAGGCCTGTGAGCCACAACTACTGAGCCTGCGCGTCTGGAGCCTGTGCTCCGCAACAAGAGAGGCCGCGATAGTGAGAGGCCCGCGCACCGCGATGAAGAGTGGCCCCCGCTTGCCGCAACTAGACAAAGCCCTCGCACAGAAACGAAGACCCAACACAGCTAAAAATAAATAAATAATAAAAATAATAAAAATAAAGGAATTCCTTTAAAAAAAAAAAGGTAAAGAAATAGAACAACAGGACATTAGGGACAATTTAAGTATTAAAATTTTATCATGAGTTGGAGTTGGGATGTAAGGAGGAAAGAAAATTGGTATACAAAAGGCTGCAGAAGTCAGCAGGAACCAGATCATGAAAGGTCTTGCAAATGAGTTTGTGTTTTATCTTAAAATGGTAAGATATTATAACATTTGTATAGCAGGGCCATGATTGGATTTATACACTGGAAAGACATTATGGAAGCAGGATGGAGGATAGGCCAGAAGGGTGAGACTAGAAGCAGGAAGAATAACTAGGAGACTATAACAGCAACTAGACTGAGCTCATTGTTCTTAACCTTTCTGGCGCCTGAGACCCCTTTTTAGAATCATATGTGTATACACACACCTACACTTTACATATAACATCAGTGGCTCACAGATCTCTTGAAATCCATCCATGGATTCATGTGAGTCCGTGAATTCCATATTAAGAACTTCTTGAGTAGATAATGAGGGAATAAACTAATGCAGTAGCATGAAGATAGAGGGAAGCAAGTGTATGGGAGAGGTATAACTATGAATTTATAGAACTTGTTTGACAGATTGAATATGAGAGTAAGGGATAGCAAAGAGTCTCAGATGACTCCCAGGATTCTAGCTATGGTGACTGGATGGACAGTAGAGCTTTGATGGAGACAAATAATATACAGCAGAGAGAAGAGTATGTTTTTGAGATTATTGGAATACTTGTGGAATATCCTGGTGCAGATGTTAGAAGGTGGGTATAAATAAGGAGCTAGAGTTTAGTAAGGGGTTTAGACTAAAGATACTGATTATTTTAGAATCTCAGATCCGTAAATAGAAATTAAACCCATAAGTTGAGCTCACCCAAGGAGATCATGTAGCATAAAGAAGAGGAGGCCAGGTAATAATCCTTGGGGAACACCAACTTTGAAGGATCAGTCAAAGAAAGAGGAGTGAGCAAAGGAGATTGAGAGGTAGAAGGAGAAGTGAAAGTGAAAAGTCTTAGAAGCCAAAGGAATAAATAATATAAAGGAAAGAATGGTCCACATCATCAAATATTTCAAGGACAAAGAGGACAAGTATTTAAAAGATTTCATTGTAGATGACAATTAGGTAGTTATTTATGACTCCCGCCAGAAGAGTTCCAATGGAACTGGGGGTGGGTGAAGGTAATAAGCCACACTACTGAAAGCCAGAGTGGGTGGGAGATGAGAAAGTGGCTGTGGACTGTTCCTCCAAGGACATTGACTGTGCCGGTAAGATGAGTGATAGAGAACTTATGGTTTAGCTGGGTCAAGATGCATGTCTATTTTTGGTATAGAGAGATATAGCTGATTGCCTCCCCCCAAAAGGTTATATCATTCACTTCTACAATTGTGTATGAGAGTAAGCAATTTTCTAACCCTTCACAACTGTATATTAGCATGCTTTCTAACTTTTGCTCATCTGCTGGCAAAAACTAACTCTTTTAATTTGCAATTTCCTGTTTATTAATGAAGTTAAACATCTCTCCATATATAAATTTTAGCCATTTGTATTTCTTCATTCTTGTTTATAATCTTTGTCTATTCTCCTATTGAGTTTGTCACTTCATTAATTTGTAAGAATTCTTTATGCTTATTCATATTGATCCTTTTTCTGCCATATATGTTGAAAACACTTTCTTCCTGGCTGTAGTTTGTGTTTTAACTTTGTTTATGGTGCCTTTATGACTATAGTATATGTCAATCTGTTTTTAAAAAAATGTTTATTTATTTAGGTTGCGCTGGGTCTTAGTGGCGGCACACGGGATCTTTGTTGTGGCATGAGGGATCTTTAGTTGTGGCGTGTGGACTTCTTAGTTGCAGCATGTGAACTCTTAGTTGCGGCATGCATGCGGGATCTAGTTCCCCCACCAAGGATCGAACCCAGGCCCCCTGCATTGGGAGCACAGAGTCTTACCCACTGTTCCACCAAGGAAGTCCCTCAATCTTTACCTTTATAGAATTTTTTAAATGTTCTCATTTATTTTGATCCAATATTTTAAAGATTTTGTTTATTACATATGGTCTTTATTCCATCTGGAATTTATTTATATATGTGACATAATATAGTGCACAAGCTTTATTCTTGTAAAATGGATACTAAAGTATCCAGTATCATTATTAAATATTCCTTCTTTTTCTAATGGTTTGAAACGCCAACTTTTTTATATGCCAAATTACATATATACAAGAGTCTGTTTTCAGATTTTTTGTTTCGTTACTATATTTGCCTGTTCCTGCACTAAGTTTACACTTTTAAATAATAGAACATCATAGTATGCTTGATATCTGATAGAATAAATATTCTTCATTTTTACTCTTCTTTTCAAAAGTGTTAAAGGTCTATTTTTGCTCATTTTCTCCTTCACGTGAGTTTTAGAATCAGCTGGTCAAGTTCCATTAAAGATCCTACTGGAATTTCAACTGATAGTACATTAGCACATAGATTAAAATCTTTATCCTAGGAAGTCTTCCCAATCAGAAACTGTTCTATCCATTTTCTTGAAGCCTTTTAAAAAATAGTTTTCTTCATATGGGTCTTGGAAATTTCTTGTTGTATTTATTTCTGATGTTATAGTTTTTGCTTCTTTTGTGTATGAAAATCTTTTTCCATTGCACTGATTGTTATGAATGCACCAGTTAGGAATATGTTTGGCCACAAACAACAGAAAACCAGCTGCGGCTTAAAGAAACAGGAGTTTATTTTAGTCACATAACAAAAAGGCCAAAGGTAAGCAGTTGCCAGTGTTGGTTTAGCAGCTTGATGATAGCAGGGGATCTGTCTCTTTTGCATCTTGTGCCCTTATCTTCAAAAGATGCCCACTGCAGTACTAGCCCCCTGTCAGCATTCTGACAAGAAGGAGAAGGGAGGAGAAAGTTGTGAAGTCTGTATCAGGAATGCATAAGCTCCTCTAGAGACATGGCTCACCTCTCACTAGCCAGGTGTATCACTCTACCACCTCCAGGTGGCAAGGGAGGCTATAGGGGCCAAGGGGGGTAAGAATGAGGGTTAGGTGGCCAAACAACAGTGTCTCCACACCTGGCTTGTACTATAGCTATTGATTTGTGTTTGTTGATCTTATATCAGCTGCTGTACTAAACATTATTGTTAATTTTAGGAACATTTTAATTGACTCCCTTGCATTGTCCAGGTAGAAGGCTGTATGTCTAATGACAGTCTGTCTCTTCCTTTCAGGAGCTGTACCTCATTTTTAAAAATATTTTTCTTTTTTTTGTATTAAAAAAAATTTTTTTTATTGAAGTATAGTTGATTTACAATGTTGTGTTAAAAATATTTTTCTTTTTGCTCTAATTGTACTGGGTAGTATCCGATTTTCGTCTTATGGGTGCAATCGCCTTGTAAGTCTTTTTGAAGATTTTCATCAGAATGATTTTTTTCTGTTTTCTTTCATTCTTTTAATTATCTTTAATCCTCAGGGAAGCTCTTCATCATTGTTTCTGTTGTTAAATGCTATTAGTTTTCCTTCAGTATCTGGTAAATCTCAGTTGTTTATGTAACATAAATAATGATGGAAAGTCTAGGTTCCTTAATATAGGCAGCTAATACAGGTCTCCTCTGAAGAAGTATCCACCTGTTTCCCCTGCCTGGGGGGCTGACCAAGACTGGCAAGCTTTGTTTGAGGTGCACAGGCTTGGAGCAGCAGGCTATGGGCGGCCCCTTCAACCACTCCCCATGGCCCAAATGAGGAGGGCCAAGTTCTGATGCTAAGGCAAGCGATGCATTTACTTCCCCATCACACCTTCCCCTTCCCCGCCTGTTCTAAAGGTCTGGAGTTACTTACATTCCACCTTCCTCCTTTTTCAGTGCCTTGCACCCACACAGGAAGCCCACAGTCAGGATATTTCTTAAGAGAGATGTTCAGAGGGTTTAGCCAGGGGTTAAAAGCAGCTCCTGCCAACAGCTCTGCATAAACAAGGAGAAAAGGGACACCTGCCAGCCTCTGCTGTTCCAAGGGCAGTTCTTTAGTGAACCCTCAAGTCCCCTCCAGGGCCTCCTCTTAAGAGTGAGACTTCTCTGAATTTGTACTTCTCTCCTACTCCTGGTTTGGGCTGTGGTTCTTTCCCTCAGATCCTGTTCTTAGTCAATACCATCCATCTCCTTTGCTTTTCTATTTTCTAGGATTCTTCAGAATTTCTTGTCTGCTGACAAAAATTTCTTTTATATTTTAGTATGCTAATGAATGTATTCTGTTAAAATATCTGTTTTTTAGATATTTCAGGGGTTGTGGCCAGGAGTAGATGCATATGTTTGGTCTGCCATCTTGATCCACGCTTCTCTGGAGAGATACTTAGGAAATCATTTACATGTGGCCAATTGGCTCTCCTTCACAAAGCAAACAAAATACAGCTGTGTGGTGATTAATTGTTAAGTAACCGTTCTGTACTTTGTAAATCTTTCAATAATAAAACAATGTCATTTGGGATTAACATATACACACTACTACATATAAAATAGATAACCAACAAGGACCTACTGTATAGCACAAGGAACTATACTCAGTATTTTGTAATAACCTATAAGGGAAGAGAATCTGAAAAAATAGATATACATGTATATATAACTGAATTGTTTTGCTGTACAGCTGAAACTAACACAGCATTGTAAATCAACTGTACTTCAATTAAAAAAAATAATCTAACTTCATCTTCAATATTCTATATCTAGATCTCACACACCTCTAAAATTCAGCTTTTAGCCAATTTTCTTAAAAACAAACACAAAGAGACAAAAACAATCCCCAAACCACTGTCAGCTTGATGTATAATGATGCATTTTTAAGCTTTATTTCGAAGAAATAAATGTTGATACTTTAAAGCACCAATTCAATATTTCTCAGTGTTTTCCCCCACCCCAAATTGGTGTTTGTCTGCATTCTGTGTGCTTGTCCCCCCTTGGGGACAATTTCTTTAAAAAAAATTTTTTTAAGTAGGCATTTTCTGACAATACAAAATTTCCTAAATGTGATGTTTAAATAACATTGACGCCTGGGAATCATCAAAAGGAGTTCAATTTACTGTATTTTGTTGTTCTTTCTTTTCCTTTCTTTTGGATGGGAGTAGAAGAATTTTTTCTGTTTTCTTCAGCAATGAAATTGTCCGTTAAAGGAAGCTATTATCATGGCAATATATATATATATATATATATATATTTTTTTTTTTAAACAAGTAGTGTTTTATATATATATATATATTTTTTTTTTTAAAGAGCTCCTGACATTTATTTATTTATTTATTTGATTTTTTTTTTTTGGCTGTGTTGGGTCTTCATTTCTGTGCGAGGACCTTCTCCAGTTGCGGCGAGCAGAGGCCACTCTTCATCGCGGTGCGCGGGCCTTTCACTGTCGCGGACTCTCTTGTTGCGGGGCACAGGCTCCAGATGCGCAGGCTCAGTAGTTGTGGCTCACGGGCCTAGTTGCTTCGCGGCATGTGGGATCTTCCCAGACCAGGGCTCAAACCAGTGTCCCCTGCACTGGCAGGCAGATTCTCAACCACTGTGCCACCAGGGAAGCCCCCGGCAATATATTTTATTTTATGTTCAGCTTACTTCCAGAGGTGACTGCCTGTCCAGCAAGAAAGCCCTGGAAGCTCATCTAATCACTAGATTGATAAATTTCACTGCAAAATGAGGACTAACTTCCTTGTTGACTATGGAATGTTGGATCAAGTTGTCATCACCATAAATTCATGGCAGAATGTGTAGAGTTATATTTGAAAATATAAAGGGATGAAACATGCTTGTTTCAATGGCAGGCTCTGGTTTCTCATCCTCAAAAACTTGATGCTTATCATATTAAAATGTTAAAAAATTGTGCCACATGAAACAAGCATCCAAAGGTTCTAAGCAAAACACCATGCCCTGAAATTAGTAAAGTTAAATGGCATCTATAATTCAAAGCTTTTCTAATATAGTATTGCCAAAGATTCCACAAATGAGAACACCTTCTTAATTCTCTCTACTTATTTTATTCATCTACTTATTTTATTTGGAAGGGACAGTAGTATTATAACCTATGGTGCAGATGAGACTGAGAAAATAGGCTAGAAATGATTGAATAGCTCAGTACAACAGACTTAAAAATAATTGCAAATATCCCTTAGCTTTTAGTTCCAGGACCTATTAGTTTACTATTACTGACTTAAAAATATATTTCTAGCACTTTCCTCAGAGGAAAGGAAGTTATTAAATACATGAATATGACTCAGTCCACATTGGCCTAGCTTGTAAGATAGAGTTTGGAGGGAGAATAAGTTGAATTATTTGCTAAATGGGGTTTTAGGATTATGCTTGAGGAGATAACACTTTCACATATGGATTTCACTCTGGTTAGTTTTTGATTATGGTTTCTACATTTATTACCGAGTGTTCAGTATACTTAGAACTGGGCATCCCAATGGCCAAGAGAAAATGTAAGAGTCTTTGGACAAACACTCTTGTTGGGCCAGGAATGCTGTCAGAATTTCCTCAAAAAAGCGATCTGAATGTTTGTCTTTATTCTGATTTAAATCACATGGTGATTTGCTAAGGCTTTAAAAATGCAGTTTAATCCCGTTCAGTTTCCAAAGAGGGGTGAACATACAATGAAATGAATTAACTAGGCCAATCATAATCAAACACTGCAGAAAGCCAGGCAGACTCACCATATGCCAAGGGTTTTGCAAACAGATCTCATCCTGCCTGACACTGTGTGTGTGTGTGGTAACTGGGGGAGGTAAGATATCCCTTAAGGAAGGAGCATTACTCCTTTCAGAAGATCTGTTCATATGACTTTCAACAAAGCATCACCAAAGTTGTCATTGTATTGTGTGAGTAGCTAAATTCTTCTGGGAGCTGAGGACAAAGTTTGAAGCCAAAATGAAGACAGCCTCTTCTCATCTCATACTTGACTAAAGGTGACACTCTTATTCTCTCTGAGGAGAATTTGTTCATCTGAAAAAAATGGCCTTGTATCTGGAACAATCACTGAGTATTCTCTAAACTCAAGCTAAGAAATGCTGCTTTGAAGCGGGGCAGTAGGATAGCAACAAGAAGAGAAGATCCGGAGTAAGACAATGTAGGCCTGAAGCCTGGCTTTGCTACTGATTACCTGTATGACCTTGGGCTTAAGTGAAGTTATGAGTGACTCAATTTTAATGAGCTTTGCTTTTTCTCATCTGTAAAATGGGGATAATAACCTCATGATGTTGATGTTAGGATTAAGTGACATCATATAAGTGCTTAGCACACTGCATGACACATTGTAAATGCTCGATGAACATTAACTAATCGTTAGTACTATTATTATTAAAACAGTCAGAAACACTAAAACTTTTCTTCGTGCAAGAAATACTAATGGTGCGTTTACTAAATGTGAAACCTTACTAGAGACTGGGAATCAAGACTGCATCTCTGTTGGCCACAGATGTCAATTTCTGCTTCCTGATCTTACTTTAAAGACAACACTTTATGGTGCACCATCCACTTTTACAGATCAACCCATTGCCACATTAAAAAATGTTGAGACTCATATATTTTAGTTATGCTCAATGAACAGCTACAGCAATGACAAAGAAATTCAAGTACACTTCAACTGACTTGTCTCAAATAAAACATGGGTAGTAGTGTTGCAATCGGGATTGTAGAAGAAAGAAAGGGGCCAGTATCACACGCCTCTGTGATGCTTTTGCACAGATTATGATTTTTATTTTTTCTTCTCCTCTGTCTTTTAAAGCTGACACACGCTAAGATTTTCACGTCCGTAGCTACCACCTTCTAAGATGCGGGCTTGCGTCTGTATAAGCGTGGAATCCCCTTGACAGTTATGTTTGCTTATGCATCTCTAGCAAGTGGAGAAAGAATCACATCAGGCTATGGGGTGTGAGCCGTGTCTCACTCATGCACCCCCCCGAGTGAGTGCACTTTGAGGTCCACCTTCCCGGAGAATGTGCTTTGGAGCACGGTGACTGTGGGCTGGGGACTTGTCTGGGCTTCCCATTAATCTCTGAAGATGGAAGGGTAATCCCTTCACAAATATGGGAATGGGGGCTGCTCTGAGGCTGGCAAATAATAAACAATGAGGGTTTTTTTTTTGTCCTGGATTCCTCCAGCCCTCCTCTCTGCAGTCCTCAGCAATAACTTAGCCCTTGTCTTCCTCTCTGAAGGATTTAAATGGAATGACCTTAATTCTCGCTTTGTTTGCACTCTATCTTTTAAGGAGCTGCAATGAAGACCAAGACAAACAGTAGATTAACAGTGGTACCTTTTATAAAGCTGATTAGTTCCTGAAATATGCTGAAAGGAAACAAAACCAAAAAGAAAAAAAAAAAAAAGAGTGGAATGGGGGCTGAGACAGAAGCCTTTGTCGGTGAGTTTGAAATAGCTCCGTTCCTTTCAGTGGTTGCAGGTATTGACCTTCCAGTGAAATATTTCCTTTGTGTGTGAAGGCTTTGACAGGATAGCATTTATAGTATTAAGCAGGTGCCTGGTAAGTGTTTCTAAACAAATATTACTTCACTGCCTAATTTTGGTTTAAGGGGAGAGTGGTACTAGGGATGAATTCAGAAAACATTTGATGATGGCTCATCTGCAGCACCTTGTAGCGGGGCCTATCAAGTGGCTGACGGTGTCAAAATCAGAATTCCAAAGATGCTGTTCCGTGTGGAGTCATTAAGAGGAGTACAGCCTCCTAAAATCTCCTTGAGCTTCTCCGGATTTGAAGGAATTTACAGAGAAACTTCCAGACACCTCAGCTATATCCAAATGAAAGCCAGAGCATTAGAGTGTGGCGCTGTAAGTGTGTCTCTGGAAAGAAAAGATATATAAAGCTACACAGAAAATATTTGGGGGCATCAGCTTCTGTTTCCTTTAAGGGATGGGAGAATGTTACTGAAATCATTCAGTTTAATTTAAAGTTAAATAAAACTGTGAAAGGCTAGGGTGCATTAATAAGATGCTCTGTCTGCTAATAGTAATAGGATAATTCACACCTTCACTGTCAGAGCAGAAAGCCTCTGATAAGGTCAATCATTAAACTCAATATGTTTCATTCTTTGGTGCCGTCTCACTTAGATTCTCAGCACCAATTGTCTGCCCTTTTTTTCCAGTATGCACCTATATTGCAAATTTAGTTCCATTAGGTAGTTGCTTGCACCATTATGAAGCCTGATTCCATCATTTTCAAAGTGCCAAGCCATTTAAATACAGTTCAGTCTTTGGTCATATTTAATCCAAACATTTACACACATCCAGCTCCTTCTTATCTTTTTAAATAGAATGCAGGGCTTATTTTTAAATTACATCCTCATTCATGCTCTATGAAAGCATCAAGAGAAACCATCCGTGGGATTTAAATTCTGGTCCACAGGTGCTGCTTCCAATTCCTGGCATGGACACTAAATCCTGGCCCCAGCATAACTCTCGGCATGACTCTCTTGTGATGAGGCAGAAAAGATACAATAGAAACAGCTGTTTATTTTTTCTCTGCCAGAAATTATACTGCACTTAAGTATAATGTTGCTTTTGTTTTCTTCTGTATTTATACCTAATTTAAAGAGTGTTTTAAAATAAGGGTCCCCAGAAAAAAGATATTATTGGGAAGTTAAGATGCTTGAAATGGGGCAAGCGCTTACCCAAAACTGAGGTGTGCCTGATTTCTTTCGCCACGTGGGGTTAATGAGATGTGCGTCTATCTGCGGGAGGTTTCTGTTGTTACAGTGAGTCTTTCCATGACTTGGGTGCTGTGACTAATACCAGCCTGTCCAACAGTCCTGAATCATCCAGGGTTCTCTTAAACCCTTGAGATTATCTTTTCCACCAATTTCCTCTCCTGTTGGTTTCCAGTATCCGCTATTCAATTCAGCCCTGTAACCAATGCACAGATGCCCTGAAGGTCTAGACACTCTAGCTTTTTTCATCTATTGCTCTGCAGCTACTGGTTCAGTAGGAAATCTCTCTTGCCAATTTGGAAAACAGTTGGACCGAACAACTTTTTGCTTAAACGAACAAACAAATAACTGGGCCTCAACCTACTCTCTCGTTCTGTACTTAAAAAAAAAAAAAAAAAAAATTCCTGACAGGGCAGTGAGATCCTGAAATGATCAAAATGGTGTGATTGTCCTGGGTGCATGTCTTGGATAGGCTGCCGTTTGTTCCCACTCACCTAGAGAGCTCCTGGATAGCCTGAGAGGTTGGTGTGCGTGTGTGCGTTTTAACAAATTTTCAAAAGTTGCCGTGGGGAGAGAATAGAAAGAAAGCCCTTCAAAAAGAAGATTATTTTCACAGCATCATCACCAGAAAAACACCCCCACAAATGGATATCTTTGAAGGTCATTCGCCATCTGAACTAATTGGGGAGGAGACGGGGAGCACTTTGAGATTTGCTCGCCTTTCATAGTGGGCCTCGGAGAAGTGATCAGTAGCCAAGCGCTTCCTGCCATGAGTGGTTTGGGCACCTTCTAAGCAAAGGGAAAGGCCCCTCCGGTTTCTTCTTGTTCATGTCACTGAGAGAGGTCACCACCTTCCCTCTTTGACTTGCCACTTCTGATTACTGGGTAGGTTCTGCTCCAAAAGTCATCTTTTGTTGTGAAGACATTAATCTTCTCCCCAGTGTTGAAATGCTCGGTTAGAAGGAGGGGTGGAAGCAGGAAAACTGATCTCGAAAGCCTCAAGATCACAGCCAAAGAGCATTATTTATAGACCTTCACTGAAAATCAACTTCAGTCTGCTGTGTGACTGCACTACATTAAACCAATAACAGACAACAAGCTTGTGAATATTTGGCACGATGATGAAATTGGCTGCAGCCCTCGTGCTGTGGCGGGCAGAGAAGCACAGTCTGGGAAGGGCTGGTACTCCTCCTTGGAGTGTGTCTGTTGTGATTGCTAGCTGGTTTCCACAGATCCTTGCTGAATGTTATATCATTAAACAGTATGAAAGAAAATCAAAATATATGTTTACGGGGTGCTGAATAGTAAGTGCCCTTTCAAATGTTCTTTAATGGCTAGGCTTTAAAGTTGTCATGAAGCACCCTTAGAAAGCAAGAGCAGCATGTTTTGCAGATTTCTGTGGCTATAAACCACCATGAGGGGCTGAATGAAAGTGCGCTGAGATTTATGAACACCCCGCACTCTGTACCCTTAAAGGCATAGTCACAAAGGGAAAACAGCCCTCTGCCACATCTATTCTTTTTTTTATTATTATTATTGAAATATAGTTGATTTACAATGTTGTGTTAGTTTCAGGTGTACAGCAAACTGATTCAGTTATACACAAACATATTTTTTTCCAGATTCTTTGCCCTTATAGGTTATTACAAATATTGAGTAGACTTCCCTGTGTTCTACAGTAGGTCCTTGTTGGTTATCCATTCTATATACAGTAGTGTGTTTGCCACACATCTATTCTTGAATTTTAGTTTTTGTTGAAAAACTGATGATGTTTCAGCTGTATTTTCCCAGAACTTGAGTGACAATCAAAGTTTGGTACAACCTAGTAATGGATTTACTTCCTGGGGCAATCAAGGAAGGAATTTATGTTTAGATAGTGAGTTTGAGCAGTTTCTAAATACAGAGATACATTTTGCAGTGTAAAAATACACATATAATTAAGAGCATTTACAGACTAAGTACAGTTCTTGTAGTATATTGTTGACTGTATATTTGTTATGTTAAATGTGCTAGAACTCCGTGTATGAACAGACACATAAAGCAAGGTAACAGAAAAGGAAGTCCAGAAATAAACCAAAAACCTAATATACTTAAACATCTGGTAAAGGAAGCATCTCAAATCAGTGTGTGTTGACGGGCGGGGGGAGGAGATTTATTGTTGATAACTGGACAGCCATCTGAAAAAATCTAAAGTTGGATCTGTCCCTCATACCCTGCTCAAGGATAAAGTTAGAAAGGGTGAAGATTAAAAAAAAAAAAAAAAAAAAAAGAAAAGAAAAGAAAAAAGGAAAGAGACCAGACAAGTACTACAAAAATGCATGGGAGGGTTTCTTTACAGCCTTGACGCGGGGATGGGAGAGAAAAGACCAGCAGATGCCATAAAAGATTTGTATGACCACATATAAACCAGAACTTCTGCATGGAAGAAACACCATATGCAGAGTCAAAAGACAACAAGTTGGGGAAAATATTTGTAATTCATAACACAATAGAGCATAAACTTCACAAAAACATAAAGAGCTCCTAGAAATCAATAAGAAAAATATCAATACCCTAATATAAATATAAGCAAAGTATCTCAAGAGAGGATTAACAGGAAAATAAATACAATTGGTTCTGAAACATATGAAAAGATATTTGACCTCACTAATAACAAATTTAAATTAAAACTGTAGAGTGGCACTATTTTTTGCCTATCAGATTGGCAGAATTTCAAAAGTTTAACATTACCTTTTGTTGGGAAGGTATGAGTAAACAGGTACGTTTGTACGCTGTTGATGGGAGTGTACATTGGAACAACTCCTACAGAGGCAATTTGACAATATTCATCAAAGTTACAAGTGCAAATATACTTTTTAACCTAGAAATTTCACTTCTGGGATTCTATCTTTCACATATATTTGCATACATAAAATGACAAATACACAAGGTTATTTATTATACAAGCAAAATATTGAGAATAACGTAAATGTCCATCAATAGAGACTGATTAAATGAATTATAGAATACCCATACAATGGAAAACTATGCTATTGTAAAAAGAAGAAAAAGAAGGAGGAGGAAGATCACTTATGTTCTGATACAGAAAGACAATCAGATATAGTGTTAAGTGAAAAGTGCAGAACAGTGTGAATAACAAACTACCATTTGTGTATGCAAGAGGTAAAATAATCTCTGTCAGTATTTTCTAATATTTGCATGAAGAAATTCTGGAAAACTACAAAAGAATCTAGCAACAATAGCTGTGGAGGATTAAGAGAGAACTAGATAGATTTCAGGGGTGGAAGGGATGGAAGGGAGATTTGTCATACTAAACCTTTTAATCTTTTTTAAATTATATTTTACAAAATATTACCTACTTAAAACTTTGTATCATTAAAAATTAAATGAAATAGTTAAATAAAAATTAAATTAGATCATTTCAAAATCAAATAAAACAAATGAAAAAGTTCACAGTGAAAAAAATTATACCAATACTAATGAAAATAATTGCTGATTAGGGCAGATATACGTCTACCAACGCAATGATGAAAGAAGATTAAGAGCAGTTTTTTATAGGAACTATTATTAAGTTGGTCATTGTCTATGATATATCCTTTCATTTATCATATATCTATGCTATCTCTCTCCATTTTCTGGTTGAAAAATCTGAAAAATTAAAAATTAAATTGAGGAACGTTTATATTCATTTTGGTTAGTTTCAAAAACATTTTTTACCATTTGAATTAAAAGTTCTCCTTTGTAGTCAGCTCTAATCTTTAAAAAATTATTTCCACATTCCCAAAGTAGAAATTGACCCTAACACTATCTTACCACCAAAAGACAATTTGCCCAACTCTTCATTTGGCTTCAGTCCTAACTTCCAACATGCTATCTTTGGGTTAAACAGAACGTAAGGTTAAAGTAGCAGAGGCTTGAGAATCAAAGAGTTGATGCTACAATTGTATAGTTAAAAACTATATTTACTCTAAATTGCAAAATGGTAAGTATTGTATGTGATGTTTAAGTTGCAGTGATTGTTCTAGTAATAAATGTAATATTCAGCAGCATTTTTCACAGATTACTCAGTTCATCATTAGTGCCATTTTGCCTCTTTATAATGATGTGCACTTTCCTTTAGAAGGAGCCTGGTTATTTCTTTGGTTGGACCTATTTGCTCCTTTTTTATGTGAGATTTTTCAATACTGTGAAATGATGCAGAGCAAAAAAGGTCCATCCACTTCACTTGTGTTGCCTCCTGCGTTACCTAAACCACAACAGAACAATGACAGACAACAGAGCCTTTCTCCTCGCTAACAATTCAGTCACCATGACAACCAGCAGAAGAACATTGGGCCAGAAAAAAGCATTGAGCTTGAGGGACTAGACTAATCAAAAAATGGAATAACATGGCAACAATTACACTGATGAGCGAGAGGGAAGCTACAGATGCATTCAGACACCTATGGCACTGCAGACTCAACGCATTCAGCATTTTGTGTTTAGTGTCTTGTGTTTCTGAGAGCAGGTAAATAGACAAGATCGAATTGTGTAACAGAATGTCAGTGCTCTAGTTAAATAGAAAATTCCTTTCCTTTGGCTGTGCTACTTCAAGCGCATTGAAGAGGGTTTAGGGGAGATGAGGTTTTGAAGTGAAATGTGTAATGGATACAATATGAGTGCAACAAGGCAATGTTATTTAGTTTTAAAAAAGTAAACTGGGGTATGTCCCCCCCACCCCTTTTTTCAAATATGTAAGCACAAATAAAGGGAGAATGCTGCTGGGTTGGTGGCCGACACTGCCTTAAACCCTGCTCTACGTCAGGAACATACATGGTTCACCTCCCCTAACGTGGTTCTGGGCTAAATTGATTCCTATTGACAAAATCAAGCACCATGACTTTTAAAAATTGTTTTATTGAAGTATCATTGATTTACAATGTTGTGTTAATTTCTGCTGTACAGCAAAGTGATTCAGTTATACATATATATACATTCTTTTTCATGTTCTTTTCCATTATGGTTTATCACAGGAAATTGAACATAGTTCCCTGTGCTATACAGTAGACCCATATTGTTTATCCATTCTATATATAATCGTTTGCACCTGCTAATCCCAAACTCCCAGTTCATCCCTCCCCCACACCTTGGCAATCACAAGTCTGTTCTCCCTGTCTGTGAGTTCAAGCACCTTGATTTTAGCTGTGTCAGTTCTAATGTCTGGAGGAAGTTAAGCTGAAAGGGGCAGGATAGTTCTGTGGGTCAGATAACAGGAGTAGAGGAGTGTATCCTACTCATCTACTGCCTCCAAAACTGCCTCAGTTTACCTACTTCAGAATTCCCCCCATCCCTAAGAGGTTAGTATAATGTATATGTGTATTTCTTTTAAATGGCATTTACACTGGCAACACTTATGGATTGCAGATGCCATCATTGGGTTGTAAATCGATTTTGCATATGCTGACCTCTGCCTTGATTTCTCTGATTAAACTTTTTCACACTGTTTGTACTTCTTTATGTGTTGAACTTAATTAATTTGGTGGATATTTTTAGTGAATCACATTATCTGGTTTTGATTTATCAAAAGCAAATTTTCTTCCCCTCCCCTAAGCAGAAAAGTTCTAATTAGGATTATTTTATTAAATCATAAACAAGAACAGATATTCTCCTCTCCGAAAAAATGTAAAAGATTTGAGATATTGTCATTTTTGTAGAGAAATCCCTATAGAGGAGGAATGAGACCTAACTTTGTAAGTTGCCCAGTTTAAATTATTTGTGTTGGGTGTGGTTGTAAGGCTCCAGGCTGCAGACTTTGAGCTAGTTTTGACTCCACAGATTTCATAGACTATAGCATCTCCGGTTGTTACCTGTCCTATAACTTAGTATATTTTCTTAGTCTGATTATTTTGACTTCTGTGACTCAGTTTACCCATCTAAAATGGGCTGCTTTTTTTTACTCTCCACTATTTTTTTAAGTGGGGGGGGGCAGGGAAGGAGAGGAGGCAGCCTAATGAATTTGTTTTGAGCCTATAAATAAATGGGTATTAATGATGAGAACTTTTCTATATGAATGAATGAGTTATCCTCTTTATTTTGGTCTTGGTGAGGCCAAAAGCTTCTAGGTAGAAGTCGCTCATTGGGAAGATGATTCTAAATTATTTTTCCTGGGTTACATTTCCTGTTGCTCAGGTGAGAGGACCAGCATGATTAGAATGATGACAGCCACTTTTAAAATGTTCATTTATTCATAGTTCATCTGCTTCTCGAAAAGAAATTGAGGCAAGTTACCCTAGAAATGGAGTTCTAATAAAACAGAGACCCATTAATAGAAGCTAGAAGACAACAAACAAACATGAAGTGGTAGTTGAAGAAAAATTTATATCAAGAAATCCTGGCCAAAAACAAGTATAATTTCCAGCTCTGAGCTTTCCAGCAGCCAGACCAAGAGAGAAACCCTATGAAGTACACAGCCCTCCTTGGCTCATCATAAACATTGTTTTGGTTCTTTAAGAGAAATAACCTTTATGTCCCTAAGTCCTCCAGGTGGAATTTGTCCTGCGGAGTGGCGTGTGGAAACAGCCAATGAATTGCCACAAGAAGTGGGCTCTCAGCAGAGTTGGGGACAGCCCCTCTGGAGGAGGATTTGGCCTTCTGACTTTGGCTGATGCGCATTCTGAGTGTGAGGAGTAGAGGAGGGCCGTTCTTTTCCTCTATGTGATCAGGCAGGGATGAGGAAAGAGGAAGGAGAGAAGAACAAACTCCCCTGGGCATAAAGAAGAGATTCAGGTCCCCTGAAAGTGACTTAACAGCAGCTTACTTGGAAACCACTATGTAGAGGAGGACTTGAATTTGGCTACAGTGGTAGTTGTTTATACCGATGACCTTGTTTTAAAGGTAAAGCAGCCGATGACTGGATATCAGAAGGGGCTCATAGGCCAGGGAGGGCCTCCGCCCTGAAGTCCAGTTGAGCTGCTGCCGGATTTCATGCCAAATTCGAATGAAAAATGAGGGTTTTCTATGAGATTATTGTGAAAAGGTGAGAAAACAACTAAATCAGCCTTGTAGGAGATAAACAGTGATATCTTGAGTAGACCACACTTTACAAAAGCCAGATCTTATTTTAGACAACGTAAGTGTGCTCGTTCTTTCTATACAGTCTCTGATATTTTACTGAACTGCAAAGAAATCTGTTTATCAGTGTTAACACCCTTCTCTGAGTTGCCAGATAAAAGACCACAGCAATCAGAAGAAATTTATCTTTAAAATGTTTCTATTATGCTTGGTGAAAATGCGGTTTCCACTGAGGACTTCTCTAGCATGTAGTTTTTTTCCTTTCCTATGGATGAAGCAAGAATCAAAAAGGTCTTTCTCTCTGCCTCAGGAGAACAAAACGGGCAAGCGAACACTGAGCCTGGCATTGCATTAAGCTCTGAAAATGCTTTAGGGAACTAGTGACACCGTGCACGTGCATCAAAGCAAGAGTCTTTATAGTCTGGGAAAGTCATCACAGTACGATAATTTATGCCAGGCTCCCAAATGGAGTTTGTTCCTGTCTAGTTCTCTCTCTTTTATTTCTCTCAGTGGCTCACACATTCGGGAATATGTCTTAAGGGGAGGAATTCACTGGGGTTTCAGATTCAGGGGAGAAGCAGCCCACTGGTTCCGTTCACCCTCCCCCAAGCCAAGCCTTCATTGTAGGATGCGGCCGACACTTACAGGGTATTTACACTGAGCAGGCGCCAGGTGAGTTCCTTCATTCGCATCATGCACTCCTCACTGCAGCCCTATGCAAATAAGTATTCTTGTCCTGCCTGAGTTCCTGTGTTAATCTGGCATTCATTCAACACAGTTTTGGAGGACATATGCTACAGGGCAGCTAACATAGTGCTAGATATTGAGGTCCCATGATAAATAAGATATGGCTCCCTGCACAGAAATGGGAAAACTAACCTGCAAAGAGGCTAGGGGATCACCCCAAGGAAAGAGTAGAATCTGAATGTGAAGTCGTTTGTATAATTCTGAAGCTCCTGCTGTTTCCTCCACACTACGCTGCTTCTCTTGACTGGCTTCCGGCTTCAGATTTGTGAGTTTCCTGAGGTTAAGAGCACTGACTTGGGACTCAGGGCAAAGTTTGCCACATCTTAGCTGGATGATCTTGGGAAAATTATTTAACCTCTCTAGCCTCAACAGTTTTATCTAAGCAAGAATTCTAATAACAACCCCATCCTAACCTTCTGAAGCTTAGATGAGATTTTGTGTTGAAAGCCTTTAGCACTGCACCCAGCACATAGTAAATGCTCAGTAGGTGTAAAATTTGATTATCATCTTCTCTAAGGCTTTCTTTTACACTGAAGGACCTCTGGGGCTGTTTGCTTTCACCTAAAATTAAAGTCTCTTCCCCTCCTTCCCTGGCTGGCGTTGCCCCATGGCTCGTCAGGGTTTTTGCTCTGACTTAAGGTAACATTTGTCATAATTTAGCTGTTCACACTAGGGGTCTGCAGGAACGGAGATGGAGTAATGTCCTGTGCTCAGGAGCACATGTATGACCTCATAGAATGTTATCAGGAAAAGAGGCCCCTGGAAAAGGACTCTGAAGACTTGAGTTTTAGCATCTCTGATTCCTGAGACTCACATAGGAGTCCATCACCCTCTGTCCATGTCCGTCTTTCTCTTTATTTTTTTTTATATTTATTTTATTTATTTATTTTTGGCTGCGTTGGGTCTCCGTTGCTGCACGCGGGCTTTCTCTAGTTGCGGCGAGCGGGAGCTACTCCTCGTTGCGGTGCGTGGGATTCTCATCGCGGTGGCTTCTCTTGTTGCAGAGCATGGGCTCTAGGCATGTGGGCTTCAGTAGTTGTAGCACACGGGCTTAGTTGCTCTGCGGCATGGGGGATCTTCCCGGACCAGGGGTCGAACCCGTGTCCCTTGCTTATGAAGACTGGCAGGCGGATTCTTAACCACTGCACCACCAGGGAAGCCCCCGTCTTTCTCTTTAGACTGGGGAATACATCAAGGAAATGACACGGTTTTACTCATCTGTGTCGTCGTAGTGTCTTTCATGGTTAGCATACAGTAAGTGCTCATTAAGCATCGTGGAATGAATGAAAGAATGAAAAGTGACCCCAAATTTCCATTTATTTGTTTGTTGCTTTGAAATGGATACATTTCTGCTTTTCAAAAGGAGCAGAAAAACATCTGCCAAAATGTAATGTGGAACAATGGTTTTCTCTGGGTGCTGGGATTTGGAGGGATATTTTTTTCTTTGTGCTTTTAGAATTTTGTGGATTCATAACATTAACAGCAATTAATGGAAGAGCTTGGTATTCCTTGACCAAAGAGTGACATGATGAGAGCTGGAGCCCCCGGAAGCTCGACACGATAGTGGAGTGCAGCATCGTCCCTGCCCTCCACTCTCCAGGCACTGAGCAGACCACAGTTAATATGCCTTTGTAGTTCAAATTATGTCAGTCTTTCATGGAGCTCTCAGCTCATTGAAGCCATTATTGCATTCAGCCTTCCATTTAGGGGGATGGCATGGCCAGTCCCATTGGACTGGGATCAAAAAGATTATGCTCTTGACCCACGTTTAAGGTCCCACACTCGGCTCTCCTGTAATCTAACCTTCTGTACCATCGCTCAGAGCGGTGACTTATTTCCCTCGCCCCCCACCCCTGGTGCAAATGCTTACCGATATGCGCAATCTACAGGAGCCAAGACACCTAATTATACTTAGTTTGCAAGCAATGTCATTCATAATGGCTTGAAAGTTTCATTCTTTCTCCTTTCCTCTGTGGCAACTAACTGTCCCATAACTGGTGTTTTCAGCAATGATCTGCATACTCTTATCTCTTCTTCACAATTAGATGGGGCATGGAGGTGTGTTTTGTAGACCTGAACTTTGTTGCTTCCAAACTGGGCTGTAACGTTGCCATAAAGGTTATGAGTCACTGAAGAACAAGTTCAGGCCAATTCTTCCCCCTCTGACCCCACAGGTTATTTTGAAAGCTGCCTGCTAAATCATCATGCTGTCAGTTGGGTCTACACAGGATGACAGGTGTCCCCCGAGTGCAGGTTCAATGGCAGGCCAGTAGGTAATATGGCTTCTCAGGGATCACAGGCATAGGCTCACCCTACGAGCCTATGCTCGTAGGGGGGATCATAGGCTCACCCCTTCAGGCCACCACAAGGCTCTTTCTCTGGGCAGAACTAATTGTTGGGGAGACAGCACTGTAGGAAGAAGTGAGTGGGTCTCAAAGGCATGAGAAATTTATAAATGGAGTTAGTCTTGACTAGATTTTACATCTCATTAAAAAATTATTAGTGATAGCATGAACTAGATTGTCCCAAATGTATAGTTTATTATTTGGTAGTAAGTTAACTGATTTGGGGAGATAAATTAATCAATTAAATTAATCTCCACTAATGCGTTAGCCAACTAAAGTATCATCTTTCACAAGCACGTATTTTCGCAGGCTTAGTTAGTCTGTGCCTGTTTCTAAGGAGGCCCTCAAAGAGTGACGCTCATGGTGGGCTTCCAAGTCCCTGAATATATCTTTGATCAGAAGGCCCCTTGGGAGGCACCAAATCCCACTCTTGAAGGGACTTCCTACGATAGCTCCTTACCTGACATCAGAAAATTATCTTTTCAGGTAGGTCTTTCAGAAAGTCCAGAGTCAAGCTCCCTGTTACTTTAGATAATTTTTTTCTTTTCCATTATGGTTTATTACAGGATATTGAATATAGTTCCCTGTGCTATATAGTAGGACCTTGTTGTTTATCCATTCTATATATAATAGTTTGCATCTGCTAATCCCAAACTCCCATTCCATCCCTCTCCCACTCCCCCTCCCTCTTAGCAACCACAAGTCTGTTCTCTATGTCTGTGAGTCTGTTTCTGTTTCATAGATAAGTTCATTTATGTCGTATTTTAGATTCCACATTTAAGTGATATCATATGGTATTTGTCTCTCTCTTTCTGACTTACTTCACTTAGTATGATAATCTCTAGGTCCATCCATGTTGCTGCAAATGGCATTATTTCATTCTTTTTTAAGGGCTGAATAGTATTCTATTGTATATCTATACCACATCTTCTTTATCCATTCATCTGTTGTTGGACATTTAGGTTGTTTCCATGTCTTGTCTTGGCTATTGCAAACAGTACTTCTATGAACATTTGGGTGCATGTATCTTTTCAAATTATAGTTTTGTCCGGATATGTGCCCAGGAGTGGGATTGCTGGATTATTACTCTAGATAATTTTAAACTACATTCTGGAAAGCCTGTTTTTTTTCCTTCAATATGGGAATAACTGAGCTTGCTTACTTCATGGCCTCTTAGGAAGTTTTAGTGGTGTAGTGAGTTGAATGGTAAACCCTCCCCCCCAGAACCTCAGAATGTGACCTTACTTGGAATAAAGGTCTTCACAGATGGGATCTCCAGATGAGATCATCCTGGATTATCCGGGCGGGCCCTAAACCCAGTGACAAGTGACCTTATAAAAGACAGAAGAGAAGACACAGAGACACAGAGGAGAATGCCATGTGAAGACAGAGACAGAGATCAGAATTTTGCTGCCACAAGCCAAAGAACACCTGGAGCCACTAGAAGCTGGAAGAGGCAGGGAAGGATTCTCCCCTAGATCCTTTAGAGGAAGCTCAGTCCTGCTCATATTCATCAAACTCAGTCCTTGATTTAAGACTTCTGGACTCCGCAATTGTTGAGTAAATAAACTTCTGTTGTATTAAGCCACACAATGTGTGGTAATTGATTACAGCAGCCCTAGGAAACTAATGTAAGCAAATTCTTTGAGGTTCATGACCACAAGTGCTCTAAAGGGTGGCATCATGATTTGGGAGTGTGTGTTACCTAGGGTTGTTTTCTGAGGTGTCTGGATTTAGTTGGTTTGTTAAAATTATATCATTCAGTTGGCATCTGATGAGGCATCAGTATGTTTTAACCCAACATCCAGTAGCAGCTGGTAGTTTTTGGTAAAGAACCGATTAGGAATGCAGTAAGTTCTTTATGCATTTTTTGAATAAGTAAACAAATAGTCCCTGACATCTTTTCCACTGGGAGTTCACCTTTTGAAAAACCTGAGGCTAGGAATACCAAAGCCATGGACAATAATTAACTCCTGATTGCAACGTACTGCCAAAAACTCCCGTTTTGTTATCGGTTCTCAAATCTCCAAGAGATTAAACATTTGATTAAACATATTTCAGCAACAGAAACTACTGAAATGGCTTTTGAACTATTTTAGTCACGTAGCTGTATGTTTACCTTCTAAGAAATGAAACAGTATCCTGTACTCTGCTCATTTGTTTATGTGTTTGAAGGAACTGGGTTCATATATTCATTCCACCCTTTCTTGAACAACAAGGTAATAATTCAATTCAGGAAATATTTGGCCAGTGCCTACTATGTGCCCTGGACATTATTAGAAGTGGGTGGGTTACAACAAAAGTGAAAGACGAAGAGTACAAGTGCTTCCAGGTTAATCAAGGAGGGAGAATGGATAAGTAGTCTTCTTGGTTTATTTACCAGGTCTCTCCATCAGTTTGTTAACTGGAGGAGTCCCTCCAGGTTTGAGTAGAGGCCCCTTTTCTTCTTCCTTTATCTCTCTCCCTGGGCAAGAAAGTTCATATCCACTAATGCTTTAGTTACTAAGGCGATCCCCAGTATATCTCTTCTGGCCAGATCTTTTCTCTGAGCTCTGAACTACTACATACAACCACTTGATATCTTTTTTATGTCTCAGACTCAATGTACCCAAACAAAAATCATGACCTTTGACCCCAAATTTCAGATCTGACCATCTTTCAATGTTACCCATGCTCAAGAATGACCAACACAAAAACCAAAGAATTATTTTTGCTACTTCCCTCTTCCATACCCTCCTCTCTAAACCTTCACAGAGTCCTATCAGTTTTGCCTTCTGAATGTTTCTCAGATTCATGTTTCTCTTTATTTTCATTGCTACCTCTCTAATATATGCTACAACTTAATCACAGGACTAACTTCCCATCACCTTTGCCATATTCTATTGGTTATAAGCGAGTCATAGGTTCTGCCCACACTGAAGGGGAGGAGTTTATGAAAGCACAACACCAGAGAGCCAAGGTCATGGACCCCTCTTTGAATCCTGACTATCCTAGATCTCAATTCTAACTCACTTCCTCAGGAAAACCTTCCCCATCCCAAGAATTGGGTCTAATCCCAATTACAGGCTCTCATAATACCATACATCTCTTCTTCACAGAATTTATCACAGTTCTAATTTTAACCTAGTTATATGACTATTTGATTAATATCTCTCTCCCCCACTTGTCAGTCTCATGAGGGGCTGTTTTGTTCGCCATAGCACCAGGCCTGGAACATTGTAGAAGCTCAAAACCATTTGCTGAATAAATGGACCAAGAAGCCACAGAAGCTGTCTATACTTTGTTGCCTTGATCCCTCATGCAGAAACCAGAGAAACCAGGGTTGCCTTCGACCCTTCCTGCAGGAACGCTGTCCACAATGGACTAAAGGAAGTTTTACTGAAAAAAAAAAAAGAGAGAGAGAGAAGCCTTAGCTTACGTTTATCCACCATCATGGAAACAGGCAAATCAAGGTTTCTCAAAGTCCTAACCAAAATAAGCATCCCAAATTGACAATAGATGTTAGAGGAGGTCAAGGATAGAGTGGTGACCTGGGATCACCAGTGAAAGTCAGTGTAACTGATTTATTTTTATTTTGTTTTCTGGAGTTTCGAATTAGCTTGTGTTCAGAGAACATGCTAAACCATCAACAGACATAAGTTGATATGACTGTGTCTCATACAGAAGTTATGACCAGATTCATGTTTGAGTAATTTTAGAAAACAATCAAGCATTTGCTTGGTTACCTGTGAGGTGCCTGGGTAAGTGTTCCCTTTTCCGAGAACAGTGTTCCCACTGGTGGCCCAGCGTCCAAGGACCTTCTTAACCTGCATCGTGAAGGTGGTTACCACTACCACCTCCGTGATCATCTCTGGCAATGATGGAGCACTTCATCTATGCCAAGCCTGCACCAAACACTTTAGGTGTGTTACCATGTTTACTTATTACCACCACTATAAGTATGTAATGAGTACCATATCATAGTTGTTCTCAAATTTTCACTAGCAGCAGAATCACCTGGAGGGCTATTAAAACACAGATTGCTGGACCCTGCCTGCAGAGGTTCTGATTCAGTAAATTTGGTGTGTGGCCTGAGAATCTGCATTTCTAACAAGTTCCCAGGTGTAGATATACTGCTGCTGGCCTGGGGACCACACTTGAAGAACTACCGCCCCATTAGGTGAGTAGTATTATTCTCCATTTTACTGACAAAGAAACTGAGGCTTAGAGAGGTGAGTAAGGTCACATGGCCAGTAGGTGGTGCAGCCAGGATTCAAGTCCAAGTTGGTTGACCCCAGACTACTAAGTAACACTGCCAGAATCAAACATTATTACAAGCCCATAATCAAAGATAACTTCAAACATTTCTGATCACACTGGTTTGATTTAAGTAACTACTCATACAGTCTTGTTCTAAATGGTTATTTCAGTAAGTTTCAGTATGTTAAAATCTAAAATTATCTGAGTTTATTAAAATGACAGTTTGAAAATCTTGATCAAGAAACAGAAAGAAAAAAAGAAACATAAGGGATTCCAGAAAGAATTTGTATAGGTTGACTCCAAAAGGAAACTTCTCATGCAAGATGAAAGTGGATTGGTTAAAATCAGACACAAGTCTACGCAAGTCCTTTTCTTGGCGGGTTGAGAAAGGTCTGGCAAGCAGAGAGAAAAACTCCACATCACCATGTCTATTCTCCTGGAAGCTTCAAGTTTTAAAGTGATAGAAACCGGAGGTCAGAGGTAATTTTCAGGTCTGGTTTAAATAAACCCCAGCCCGTGCTATGTGTCTTCAGTGACTAGAAGCGGTACCTCCTTTCCATTCCCAGCTCCATTTCTTTCATCTGGACCTCGCCCCTGCTGCTCACCTTATCCCAGAGGCTGCCAGCTGGTTTTCCAGCCCTAGGCTTGCCTCCTTACTGATAACCAACACAATAGCAACTTTTTCTTTCCTCAGACAATATTTTCACAAGATTCTCCCCAACTTATGAGCTGTCAGAGGCATATTCAAGATTTTTCAAGACTTACATCATTTTTCTTTCTGTCACTCATCTTGCCACCCTCACTTTTCATTTTTCCTTAATGAAATTTTTGCTCCGGTAAGCAAATCTGTTCTTCCTAAGCCTTTGAACATGTTACTCCTGCTTGCTTTTATTCCTCTCTTTCTGCTCACCAATTATTATAACTCTCCAACTTCAAACCCAACTCAAAATCCCCTTCCCCTAGGCCATCTTTCATGATTGACTTCATCTAACTCTGGTATTGCTCACTGGCCTTACTGGACCAAGTTGGTACTAAGTTAGTTTATATGTGTTGGAAAGAAAGTTATTCTGTATAAGTATTCTTCAGCCATTCAGTTAGTGTTTTCTATCTCCCCAAACAGACCATAAGCCCTTTGATAGCAGAGATTGTCTGTGTTTCTTTTTTAAGTGCCCAGTGGATCGCATTTATTCATTCATTCATTCCTCATATTCTCATCGAGCTCTTCATCTATTCCAGGCAGTGAGCCCACCCTGCTGCTTTCAGTAGAAGCTTGGTTGCTTTCATAAGCCCTACACTGCCCAGGAGCCTTCTAGAGCTTTGGACTTGGGTGTGGGGAGGTGTGAGTTCCTTCCGCTGACTTGTCCGGAAGTCTGAAATAGAGGGCAGGAAAGGAGATAGGAGAAGGCTTGCTGGGAAGGCAAAGTGTTTTTGCGGCGGGGACCGGGTTGGAGATGGTGAGCTAAGGCGAGCCTTGTTGAGCTCTGTATAACATTTCCTATAATGGATCATTTTGGCAAATATCAAAGGGAAGGGTTCATTTTCAATGGTTGTGCCTCAGGCAGGAGCAGATCCATTGTATTTTCAATAGGCAGAGGCTGAGTAAGTAGTGGAAATCCAAGAGAGTGGGTTTCTGAATTTGTCTGCCTTGGGAGTTTCATGACTTCGAGTAACATCTCTGTTCCTGAGTCGCTCTCATCTTTGAAAAAGTAGAAATTAGAATTGGCACATGAATGAGCCTAAGCAATTTATAAATAAAGAATAAGTTCCTTGAAGAGTTATACCATTGTATATTCAGATGTTGACATTTTCTATGAGTGTCTGTATTCATGGTGTCGTCTATACAGAATGGTTACAAAGGCAAACAATTCAAAGCTCAGTTAGAAATTGCTTATCTACATTAGAACTGGTATACGTTACAGCTAAGATATAGAAAATGGGGGTATAAGAGAATTCTATATTTTTGCTCATTCTAAGCAACTTTTCCTGCAACCATAAAGGCAAACCATTCCAGTATTAGAGTGCCAAGCACTGCTAGGAAGTTTCAGCTCCTTTGTTTATCTGTCCTGCTCTGTGTCTCAGTCAGTCAGGTCACCCCATCTCCCTGAGGGTGGCAGGAGGAGCCAGAGTTCGCGGGCTTCAGTGGGTTTGTCCTGCACGAAGGGGACTAACACAGAGATCACTGGGAGGCATCTTAGGAGTCAGAGGCAAACAGTTAGCAGCCCTCAGGGCTGAACATCATCTACTGAAAGATAACTTTGTAAAGAGAGAACTAGGAATTCTCACCAAACGTTTTCTCAGCGTTCATCTTTTTCTTTCCCTTTTCTTTTCTGCTCCTTTGCTGTGGCCAACTTCACCTTCCTCACCTTTGTTTCACCTGCCCCAAATCACGCCAAGGCACACACTCACCTCTCCTTCCCTCATTCCATTTCAGCTAGAGAAGCTTTCTTGATGTTAGCCCTTCCCTTTCCTAGAACCCTTCATATAACCCAACCGAGAGGCAGTTCTCCTTGGGTTGTCCTCTCCTTCCCTTCCAAGAATGAGGGAAGAAGGCAAAAATCCTGGTGCTGACTGAGGCGCCATGGGCCATCCCAAGGAAGAATGGGATAAGGGATATGACAGCTTCATTTTCCCCTCATGGCCCCCAAGCAACGGGGAGGTAACTATGGGGGGCCCCCAAACAGCTACACCACAAAGATCCAAGGTCAAACTTTTTTTTTTTTTTTTTTTTTTTTTGGCTGCGCTATGCGACTTGTGGGATCTTAAATCCCGGACCAGGGATCGAACCCAGGCCCTCAGCATTGAAAGCACGAAGTCCTAACCACTGGACCACCAGGGAATTCCCTCAATCATTTTTACAAATAAAGTCAATAGACATGGTGCAGTATGGGGACAGTATATTTTACTTGGTAGATAATCTTGCAAAGAATATGACATAAACCACTAAGCTAATCTTGTTCTTCCTTGACAAACACCACCAAAAATACCAAGTGAAACTTTAAAGTCTCTTACTTTAATAAATTCCAAGCAAGACCCATCATGTTTGATGTAAATATTTTAGAGGAGAGGCATATATTGCTATTAAAATTACATTGAATTTCCTTTTAAACTTCATGTTGAAAACTAATCTTTAGGGATGGAGGCAGAGGTTATTAAGGATGAAGGAACATGAGGGAACTTTCTGCAGGAAGGGTCAGTATTTTATATCTTGATAGGGGTTTGTGTTACACAGGTGTCTGCATTTGTCAAAATTCAGTGCATGTACATTTAAGATTTGTGCATTTGATCATGCATAAATTTTAATTCAAAAGAAAAAAACATAAATATTGAACTTCAGTTAATGATATGCATGCTGAAGTATTTAGAGGCAAGTGTACTAATGCCTGCAGTTTACTTTGAAATGCTTCAAAAAAGTAAAATGGATTGAGGAATGGGTAATAAATTGATACGTGATAAGGAAAGTATAGAAATATGTTAACGGTAAAATCCGGATGGTGGGTAAATGGCTGTTCACTGTAAAAATGTTAAAACTTTGTTTTATGTTTGAAAATTTTAGTAATCAAATGTTGGAAAAATTATTGTTGAGGTGAACTTACACCGTCTATCAGCCAACTGCTGTCATTTTGGAATATCCCACTTATTCTGGCTAATGAACAAAACCAATGTTATTATACAGCTCATTACTGTTTTATTTAAGAAACATTTTAAATGTTATATTTAAGAAACATCACCTGGCCCTGTAGCCTCTGGATAAAATAATTCTTTATGGAGATAATGCCTTTCTTCCACTGTACAGACGTTGATAGAGAACACTAGTTTTGAGGTGGGATCGGGGCGGGGGGAAGCAACATTTAATCATCCACAGTACTAATTATTTTCCTATAATCACTGTGATATTAATCATATATTAATTTTATCCTTTTAAGATATTTCTGTAATTTTCTCCTGTGTAGTATGAAAAAACTGAAAGGAGGTGACATTTGAACTGAGTCTCAAAGGATGAATAGCAGTTCACCCAGCATCAAAAAGAAGGAAGGAGAATGGCCACTTTCATTTGTATGTCTCTCATAATACCTGGCAGAGTAAATGCTAGATGAATGTTCAGTTCAAGTTGCAAAAGTTCAAAGGTCAAGTTCCTGAACAAATTAAAAAATGAACCAACCTGATTAGAAATAAACTTCCATTTTACTTGGTGATCAAATTTCAGTGTAAGGAATTCTGGGACAATGAAAAAACTGGGAGGTTTTTCCAAGATGTGTGACACTCCTTGGAGAAAAGAGACCCTCTACCAGGAAACCAAATATTGCGGTTTGCTTGATTTTCTTAAAATAAATATTCCAGACTTAACCCAGCCAAATGATTTAAAGCGGTATCCCTGGAGACCTAGGTGCTGTAAATGTCGGCAAACTTTTGGAAGCCCTTTCTTGGAATTGTATTCAAAGCCTATAGCACTTCCTTTTGAATATCTTCAGAGAAATTAGAATTTATTTATGAAATAAGAAATTCATGCAGAGGCCAGTTCAGTTGAGTAAGACTAGCTTTGAAAAGGGGTACAGCTGTAAACTGATCATGATTTTCTTGATATAAATTCGTTCTCCAAATTACCAAAGAAGAATTTCAAAAATATGCTTAGCATCATGAGAATACATGTATAATCTTCTGGAGTGACTACTTTGAAGGGCGAAGCTCAGAGAAGAATATACAGACACACCTAGAAACATAAAAAGCATAAGCACACCTTCCCACTGGCCAGCGTGGGCTCAGAGAGAAGTAGGGCAACTACACCAAGACCGCACTGGCCCCTGAGAAGCGAGCTTCTGAGGCAGTTTGCAGTGGGCTTCATGCCTTCCTCAGTGCTAGTTTCTAAAAAAGCAGTTCCTGAAATATGTCTGCTTCACATTTTACCCTGTGGCAAAACACTGAGAGGAGGCAAGCTGAGCCCTGTGGGAACATTAGAAATGTCCCAGAACTGAGTAAGAAAGAGAAGCAATCATTCACGCCGTGGCCCTGGTATTCACCCCGAGCCAGCGGCTGCCAAGGAGCAGGCAGGCGAGGGTCCTCAGGTGGTGAAAGATAAACGTGGAAAATGGAAGCAGCCTGATTTATATGTGTTAAACTGAAGCCTGAAAGAGTGCCAAGAGTGCATCGTGCAGGGAGGCTTGAGAGCAAAATGAGGTGTAGGATGAGTCCGGGCCAGTGCATTGAAATCACAAGAGGGTGTGAGGGAGAGCGTGGGTGGGGAGACACGAAACTCATGTTCTGTGGGGAATAAGTTGGGCAACAAAAGAATAGGAGGAAATTGGGGCCTTGAGCCTTCGTGAATTCTCCCCTGCTATCTAAGACACTCCACTGTTACGAAATAACATTCTTCAAGGTCTAATCGCTTTGTGTTTGGACACTTAACCTTTATTCTAACTTTTGGTTTATCCAGGTTTATTCTTCTTTAGTGACTGTTCCCGTCTGACTCCTAGGCACAGCAATTTACTTAATGCCTCATGTTTAAGGGACATTTTATCGCCTTCTATTTTCCAGACAAATATCATAGTGTCCTAGATACCTTGAAACAGCACCATCACCTTCGGCCACACTCTCTTGTAACCAAAAATTTGCAGGAAAAAAAATAGTATACTGTAATTCATTGTCAGCATTGCGGGAAGTGAGTTGGGGGAAGAAGGGATGGCCTGTGTAAATGGGGGTGTGTGTGCACGTGCGCACGTGCACTATGCATCCCACCATTCACACATAAATATAACCATTCCTTACATTACTGTGATATTTGACGTAAATTCTTTAATAATCAGTGCTCATTACATAGCTCTAAAGCATTCACATTTCATGTGGAATTGAATGCTTTTTCATTCATAAGTGTAATTGCAACTCATGGACAAGATGACGTCATAGACTGTTTTGTATAGGAAGTAGGGTGATTTGTAGTAGGGCCCCAAGTTACGGATAAGGAAACTCAGGCCTAGAAGAGTTCCACAGGCTCCCAAATCCACACAGGAGGCCAATGGCAAAGGAGAAACCAGTCTCCCAGGTTCCTGCATCCCAGTGCAGTCATCTTTGAGCGGCTCACCCCTTATGGGGGGTTGTCACAGTGCTGACGGCGGGTCAAGGTCTTGGGATGAGCTCCAAGAAACAAACACCTTGTGGATTATTTCCTTCCCACACTAGAGGCTTAGTGACTTAAAGGGCTGAGAAAAAGATTAATAGAGAGATAAAAAGACAATTATCAGAAATATTCATTCTTTTAAATTGTAAATGAAGAACATTTGCCATGAGCAATGTCTGTAAAGACTACACATATCTAAACTGTTAGGTGGGGCTTGCTTTGGTGTTTAGATTAATTAATTAATTAATTCGGTATACTTTGGGGTTAATTAAGGCTTCCCTTTTACTTTTTTTTAATTTTATTTTTTTTAACATCTTTATTGGAGTATAATTGCTCTACAGTGGCGTGTTAGTTTCTGCTGTATAACAAAGTGAATCAGCTATACATATACATATATCCCCATATCTCCTCCCTCTTGCGTCTCCCTCCCACCCTCCCTATCCCACACCTCTAGGTGGTCACAAAGCACGGAGCTGATCTCCCTGTGCTCTGTGGCTGCTTCCCACTAGCTATCTATTTTACATTTGGTAGTGTATATATGTCCATGCCACTCTCTCACGTTGTCCCAGCTTACCCTTACCCCTCCCCATGTCCTCAGGTCCATTCTCTACGTCTGCGGTCTTTATTCCTGGCCTGCCCTTAGGTTCTTCAGAACCATTCCCTTTTAATATTAAATAAGCTTGGGAAATGTCCCTCAGTCACTAGCTCACACAAGGAACAAGAATGTGGATTTAATAAACATCGGAATTTGGAATATAACTTGCAAAGGAAAATAAGTTTTAAAAAATATATTCATCAGCATGAAGAAAAAAAGCAATTGATTTCACAATTATGGGTTTCAAAGAATAACTTACTTTTAAAAACCTGCTCCTATTTTTAGGTGTAGTTACTTTTTAATAAATTCTCCCATAGGTAAACAACATTATTTTCATTTCTATTGCTGTCATAAAATATTATAGCTGACCAGTTGGTGGAGCAATTACATTTCCATAGCTCTTAATGGCTATTTTGCTTAGGTACTAGTCACTCAATTAGAATCAAGAAAGAGACTATTAATATTCTCAGGACTAACTAAACTGATCACAAACTTTCAGGAGAAACGACAGACAGATTCACTTTAGCAACATCCGGCCCCTTGAAGACAACCTGTAATTCCACTCATGACAGCTGGAGAGTCCCCTCTTAACTCACCTTCAAGAGGCAGGCCCCCGTCCCTGCAAAGTCACAGTTACAGGTAGTTATGGGTAAGGAGTGGGAAACCGTCAGCCTTAGTGCTCCAATCCCGGAAACATGAAGTTGATGCAATTATAATATTTAATGGCAAACCAGATACCCTTTTACAAGACCATCCACTATGGATTTCAATGTAATTATTAGCCTCTTTGGCTTAAGCAGCTGTCCTAGAGAGACAGCTTCTGGGAAAACACTTTGCTCAATCCAGATTTCCTCCAAAAGAATGGTTAGCTGAATGTTTGCCAATCTAGTGTTTAAGTCCCTCAAAATTGTTGTAGTTACTTCATGGTACTTAGAAAACGTAACCTTCACCTGTGATATATTCAAGTGAAAAATGTAGACATTAGTTATAGGTATGATTACGTGAAAAAGAAAAATGCTTTGGGTAGATAAACGACTATAAGGAAATATGTTGTACTATAAGGAAGTACAACAATGGTTGTACTTGCATAGCGAGATTGAGTGATTTTTTTTCTTATATTTTCTTTGATTTCCAAAATTTTCTAAAATAAATGTTTATTAGTTTACCTTTTTAAAAAATATTTTAAGGTGTTATTTGAAAAGTAGGAAATTAGTGCCAGTGAACTTAAAAAAATGATTATGTGTATAGATGTATATAAATACAAGCAAAATAGTGTATCTTAAAGCTATCTAAATACATCCTCATAGCAGGGACCAGGCAGTACAAAGCCTGGGCACATGCTTTTTGCTAAAATCAAAGACTAACCTGTACACGTTAAATAAGTTATGTTGCCTGGCAGGCTGAAGAGAAAGGGGGCTGACTGACATGGGTTAGGGTGAGGTAGGAGGTGGTTTTATTTTCTAAAATCCAACTTTCTTACAGATATGTGCTTTTAAAGTCAGTTTTAAAACAGTTATTTATTAAGTACCTGTGATATTTACATGGGACTCTTCTAGACAGTAAAGCTAGAGCAATAAACAAAATAGAGATCCTTGCTGTCTTGGAGCTTAAATTTTAGATTGGGGAGACTGAAAATAAACACAAAAATCTGTAGTATTTTAGATGGTGATAAGAACAACAAAGGAAAATAAAGAGGAGAAGAAGGATGTAGAGCACCTGGAAAGGGAAGAAGAAGGTCACTTTCTCAAAAGATGGCCAGGGAAAGCCTCACTGATAAGTTAATATAAAGCTAAGGTCGGAAGTAGCCATTACAGTATCGAGGGCAACGGTTCCAGGCAGAGGAAACAGCAAGTTCAAGTCTGCCTGGGGTGTCCCGGGATCATCCAGGAGGTAGGTGTGGCTGGAGCAGAGTGTGAAAAGGGGGATTTGGGAAATGAGGTTAGCAGTGTAATGGAATACTAGACTATGTAGACCTTGCAGATCATTCAAAGAATTTTGGCTTTTACTGAGAAGGATGGAAAACCATTGAGAGGTTTGGGACAGAGGAGTGCCTTGATATGATTTTTAAAGGGTTGCTCTGGCTGTTTTATTGAGAATAGATTTTGGAGGGAGAAAGCATGGGCAGAGCCAGGGAGATTAGGTAGGAGGCTGCTGAAATAGTCAAGACAAAAGATAGTGGTGGCCTGGACCAGGGAAGTAGCAATGGAGGTAGTGAAAACTGACAGGATTCTGAATAAATCCTGAAGGTCAGGGTCAACTGATAGTTCACATATTGACTATGATACAAGAGGAAGAGAGGAGCCGAGGATGATGTCAAATTTTTGGTCTGAGTAACTGGAAGAATAGAGTTGACATTCCTGAAATGGGGAAGCCTGGGTGAGAGGAGGGGAGAAGGGAGAGAGTTTGGTGTGAGTTGCTTATTAGTTACCCAGGTGGACATGTCAAGTCAGCAATTGGATATACAAATGTCAAATGGAGGGGAGGAGTCTAGGCTGGAGATGTAAGTTGGGAAGTTGTCAGCATGGAGGTGATATGTGAAGCCATAAAAGTCGATATCACTAACACAGTGAGTATGGATAGAGAAGAAGTCCAAGGACTGAGCCCTCCCACCCTGCGGTATATAGAGGTTGGAGAGATGAAAAATAATCACCAAAAGAGACAGGAGTGGGAAAGTAGAAGAAAAAACACAATAATGAACAACAATAACAACCCAGAAGAATGTAAATAAAGCAAAAGCTGTAGATTTGTTTTTTCCAGACCCTTAAGGAAATCTCTGTCCAGTCATTAGCTTGACCACTAAGCAACTGAGCAGAGACTTCAGTGGTCACACGTGATAAAGAATACAGACTTTACAAAATTAGTTCAGAAAAATCACTAAAAAATGTTACATAATTAGCCAAAGATGGTCTCTGTATATTGGCCCCTAGGTTGTTTATTTCAAAATTTTGACCTGTTAGCTCAAAAGCCTGCTGGCACCAAGCTCAGATTTTTACACATCCAGTTATTTTATTTTATTTTATTTTTATTTTTTAAATGAAGTATAGTAGATGTACAGTAATATTATACAAATTACAGGTGTACAGTACAGCAATTCATAACTTTTAATGGTTACACGCCATTTTTCTTATTACAAAAGATTGGCCATACTCCCTGTGCTGTACAATACCTCCTTGTAGCTTATTTTATATGTAGTGGTTTGTACCTTTTAACTCCCTACTCCTGTGGCTTTGCCCCTCCCTCCTTCCCTTTCCCCATTGGCAACCACTAGTCTGTTCTCTATATCTGTGACTCTGCTTCTTTTTTGTTATATTTGCTAGTTTTTTGTATTTTTTAGATTCTCTATATAAGTGATAACATACAGTATTTGTCTTTCTCTGTCTGACTTATTTCATTTAGCATAATGCTCTCCAGTTATTTTAAAAATTGCCCAAACAAGCAAAAGTTAAACCATTTAGAACCTTCCTGCATACCCTACAAAGCCTCACTTGACAGTTGTTACCCATTGATAAGATAAAGCCTTGTGTTATGGGTCCCAAGCTGTTATGGCCCTTCAGAGCTCACTGACCCAGAGACTCCACACCGTACTGCCAAGCAATGTCTAGACATGAATCATCCTTTTCGAAAAGTTTGCTTGAAAATGAACTACAACTAACAAAATGTGAATCAAAAATAGCTTAAAAATAGAGAAATTGTGCTATGAAATGACAAGCGGTAAACATCTGGACCGTTTAAACAGTTAAGTTTAAATGATCAATGAAAATGTGATTTTTGAAATGAACAAAATACAGAAAATAGGGAAGAAAAATATTTCAAAAAATAACTTTTAACATAAATCTGGGCCTAAAGCCACAGAAAATATTAATAACTAAAGCATATATTGTACTGACAATGTGACAAATATCAAATTTTAATTACATGCTGCTTAAAAGATATGTATGTAAAACAAAATAGGTGACCCTCCATATGGATTCACATATCAATGTCAAAACAAAAATCCTGACTGAAATGCCAGCAAATCAAAGCCAGCAGTATGTTTAAGAATTGTTTAATCTGGTGCTGTTTATTTTGAAAATACATGAATGGTCTCACATTAAGAAACTGATCAGTGCTACTTGTCACATGCACAGGTTAAAGAAGAAAACAGCATGATTGTGTCAAAAAAGAACCTGATAAAATTATCCATTCAAAAAAGGAAAATATTAGAAATATAGGAATGGAAGATTTTGTATTTAACATGATAGAAAATGTCTCTGTCAAACTATGGGATGTGACAAAAATTCTAGAAGTACTTTTATAAAAGATAGGAGTCAGAAAGAATGCTTACTATTAACACTATCTACCATTTTTAATGGTCTTAAATATGTCCATAAATTCTTTGAGACTCATCTTGGAAGCAGATTCTCCAGTCCAGTCAAGCCTTTGGATGACTTGCAGCCCTAGCTGACATCCCAACTGCAAGCTCATGAGACAGCCGGGTCACAACTACCCAATTATCTGCTCCTGGATTCCTGACCCTCAGAAACTGAGATAATAAATGTTTGTTTCTTTAAGTTGCTAAGTTCTGGGGTAATTTGTTACACAGCAGTGCTTGACTAATATGCCATTGTTCAGATAGTACTAGGCAATCAGTATCAAATTAAATAATTCATAAAATGATCTGTGACTATGGAAATGCAGAAGACAAAAACAATAATTTTTGAAGATTGTATGAAGTGGGTTGATGAATTAAAATTTTTTAAGAAGCCAAAACTAGAAGAAGATATAAGTGAATATTTTCATTGATCTTGGAATTGGTAAAACAAACAAAACAAAAATGCTAAAAACTACAAAAGCAACAGTAGAAATCATCATAAAGATATCTAACATTTATTAAGCACATACTGTATTCTAGACATTATGTCAAGCACTATAATTCTATAACTCATTTTATCTTTACAACAATCCCATGAAGAGGAGGAAATCAAGGTTCAGAGAAGTTATTTTGCTCAAGTCTGTAGCTAATTTATTGGGTTTAGACTTGTCTAAATGGAAAGCCTCTGCTCACAGCATTTTTAGAGTTCAAAACTCTAAAATTATGGAAATACAGTTGGCAAATGACAGGAAAAGACTTTTAACAAATGTGACAAAGTGTTAATGTTTGAAATATATAAGGATGTACAAAAATGTTTATCATAATATTATTTAAAAACAAAATGGGAAAAAAATTTTAAGTATACAACAGTAGAGAAATGGTGAAATGAATTATACAAATTCATAGAATTGAATTTTTTGCAACTATTAAACAATTGTGTTTTCAACTCCATTAAGGAAATGAAGTCAGACACCAGGAAAAAATATTCACAAAACATATATCTGACAAAAGACTGCTAGCCAGGATATACAAAGAACTCCTACTAAACTCAACAATAAAAAGATAATTCAATTAAAAATGGGTAAAAGATTTCAGAAGACACTTCACAAAAGGAAAAATATGAACAGCCAATAAGCATGTGAAAAAATGCTCATTATCATAAGTGATCAGAGCAATACAAATTAAAATTAAAAGCATGAGGAAACACCTTAAATGCTGACAGGATGTAGAACAATTGGAACTCTCATACGTCGCTACTAGAAACATAAAATGGTACAACCAGCTGGGACAAAGTTTGGCAGTTTCTTAAAAACTAAATATATCCCCACCCTAGATGGAGAACTTCCACTCTTAGGTATTTACTCCTGAGAAATAAAAACTTTTTGCAAAATGAGTTGTATAAGAATGTTTATAGCAGATTTATTCATAGTGGTCAAAAACTGGTCTCAGCCCAGGTGTCCCGCAATAGGAAAATGGATAAGTGGGTATATTTGTACAATGGAACAGTGACTAACAGTAAAAAAGTACAAACAACTGATTGTTTATTTGTGTGTGTATACTTGTAGAAAAACGGGTAAATTTCAAAAGCATTATGCTGAAAGAAATGAACCTTACACAGAAGAGCACATACTGTATGATTCCAACGATATGAAGTTCAAGACAAGGCAATAAGACTCAGCAAAACAGGGTCGGGGTGGGGGTGAGGGTAGGGGTTGATTGAAAGGAATATCAAAGAACTTTCTGGGGTATGGATGACGTTCTATACCTTGATAAGAGCTTGGGTTACACAGGTGTTGCTTTTGTCAAAACTCAATGCATGTGCACTTAAGGTTTGTGTATGTCATTGTATGTAAATTTTGCCTTGAAATAAAGTGTTAACTAATATTGAACTTTAGTTTAAAATATGAATGTTGAAGTATTTTGAAGGAAGTGTATTGATACCTGCAATGTTTGAAATGCATCAAAAAGGTAAAATGGATTAATGGATGGATAGAGGGGTGAATAGGTGACTAAATATGTGATAAAGCAAACATAGTAAAGTGTTAATGGTGGAATCTTAGTGCTGGGTATATGGCTGTCCACCATAAAATTCTTTCAACTTTCAAATTTCCAGTGAAAATTTTTGTAGTAACATGTGGAAAAAAATCATGTTTTCAAAGAAATTACTTCAGATACCTTGTCAAATTTTTTGAAAAGCAGGATCGAACGTTGCATCTGTAAGATGATGTCATTCAGAGAGGGTGTGAAAGAGAGCACTAAGACAGAGAAAAGAATAGTGGTTATCTTGGAGTGTTGGGATAATGGGTAGTTTTTATTTTCTTTTTTATATTTTCTTTACACTTTCTAAACTTTTAAGAAGTGTGAATGACTATTATCAGAAAAAATACATTTTATCACCTAACATTCTTTTTATTTTTTTAATAAATTTTATTTATTTATTTTTGGCTGCGTTGGTTCTTCGTTGCTGCGTGAGGGCTTCTCATAGTGGTGGCTTCTCTTGTTGCGGAGCATGGGCTCTAGGCGCGTGGGCTTCAGTAGTTGTGGCTCGCGGGCTTCAGTAGTTGTGGCTCGCAGGCTCTAGAGCGCGGGCTCAGTAGTTGTGGTGCACGGGCTTAGCTGCTCCGTAGCATGTGGGATCTTCCTGGACCAGGGCTCAAACCCATGTCCCCTGCATTGGCAGGCAGATTCTTAACCACTACACCACCAGGGAAGCCCCACCTAACATTATTAAAAATAGTTTCAAGGAGGCAGGCTTTAACTTAGAGCACAGAGGAACACTTTTTGACAGTCAGAACTACATTTAGATGGAATGGACCTCTCAGACAGTATGATTTCCCATCTTCCAAGGACCACTGTCCAGGCTGGAAGACCACAACTAAGAATATTTTAGAAAGGGTGTAAACAAGGTATGGGGGATTATAGGGCATCCTCAAATTCTGAGACCTATATGTGATATTGAAAGTACTAGAGAAATGAAAAGATTTCTTGAGTTTTCCTAATCTATTGTAAACTCAGTACTACTCCATGAAAATAAAAGTGCTAATTCAAGACTTCATGTACCAGCACACATACATCTGGTTCAATATATAACAGGAAAGTCATTCTAGGCACCAAATCAGAGTTGTTTTAAGATCTTAGCTGTGCTATAGGTTATGGTGGAGTCATAACAATGCTTTGTATTTGCAAAGTAAGAATGAGCAGACTGCTTCAGCATATATTATTTCATCCAAGTCCATGATAACCCTGAGACACGTTAGGGGGAGATGGACTTTCCAGAGCTTAAGGCAGCCAGATGGCTCAGGGGCACCTGGGCACGAACTCTGCTTTCTTTCCTCTTTTGTAGATGTGCTGCATTTGGTTTAAGAACTAAGAGAGCCTGGTATTTCTAAACATTTCCTTAAAGAGATGCACCAAGTTAGTTCAAGTATATTTTTCCAGTTAAGTAGTGTAATCACAATGTGGTTTCTTCCTTAATCCCTTTGCATACTATCTGGAAGTGTTGATGCCTGCTAAATGCCCCGGGAGGAATCCAGAAAAAGAGGAAAAGCTGAGCCGAGGTGCGCTGCCTTCACCCCTGTCTGGGTGAGTCTCTCCTCCGTGTCTGCATGAGAGCAGCTGGGCGTGTTGGTGTGGAGAGGCTTTTCCTGTCGATTAGGAGTTTATCTTCAGTGATGCACATTATTACTATGGTCTCTGTTTTTCTGTCTTTATTTTTTTGTAGACAGAAAAACTGAAGTTCAGAGAGATTAGGTAGAAGAATTAGAATGTGTGACACCAGTGCTGTTGGGGGAGCCTAGATGAGATCTCCATTTTCTGAGCATTACTCAAATGCGTTCCCACTCAAACCTATAAAAGCCTTTAGGTTTACCAGCATATATAAAAAATAAACCAAAAGATTACTAATTATCACCTTGAATTTATTTAAAACTTAAAAAATTTCTGGGACTTCCCTGGTGGCGCAGTGGTTAAGAATCTGCCTGCCAATGCAGGGGACACATGTTCGAGCCCTGGTCTGGGAAGATCCCACATGCCACGGAGCAACTGAGCCCGTGCACCACAACTACTGAGCCTGCGCACCACAGCTACTGAAGCCCACATGCCTAGAGCCCATGCTCCGCAACAAGAGACGCCACCGTGATGAGAAGCCCACGCACCACAATGAAGAGCAGCCCCCACTCGCCGCAACTAGAGAAAGCCCACACGCAGCAATGAAGACCCAACGCAGCCAAAAATAAATAAATAAATAAATTTATTAAAAAAAAAATTTTTTTCTGAATGCTGTAAATGCTGCCCTGAGCGTTCTGAAAGCTTTTCCCCGTGAGGGCAAGACCACATGCGTCCAAGGTGATACATTAGGTGTTCTCTTTCTCCCAAATGACAGTGGAGGACTGGAAGAAAGAGCTTTGGCTGTTGCACTTTTGATTGACGCTCTGTTTAAACTGGGACTTTTTTTGTCTGAGACACTCTGACTACCTGTCCTGTTCATGAAGAGGGGCAATTACGTCCGAGATAGACCAAGCAAGAGAGCTTAGAGTGAGTGTGCAAATCCATTACCACAGATTGAATAACAATATAATAACCTATATAACATTTTTGGAAACATTTTCCCAATGAAGGACCAGAATGGGATGGAGGCAACAACATATTTCAGGAGTCTAAAATCTCTACTTTGAAAAGATATTCTACACCAAATCTTGGAGAACCTTCGACAAAATATTTTAGAGCCAGGACTAGCAGACATGACTTTTTCCAATTCATACCTTCCAAGTTGAAATGAGAAAAATGAATTGAAATGAGAAAAAGAAAACATCTGAGAGCTCTTTCTTGTTACTACCAAGCCTGTATTTTCCATGAGGAAAGGACCATGTTTGTTTCGTTTACCTCTGTATGTTGAACATGAAGGATGATTTTCAAACTATGTCACCGCTGGGATGGCACAGCAAGTCCCTGCCAGTCAGAGCCCATGATTGTCAGGATGCTGTACCAGTGGGTTCCAGCTGACGATCAGCCCTGCCCAAAGCCAAGAACAGTGCATGATGTAGGCTAAATGCTCTATCAGCAATTCTTGAATGAATAAACTAATGTAGTATGTTTTTCATAAACAAACAAAAAAGTCCAATATAGAATACTTCTGTGTTTGACTAAGTTCTATTAAGTGAAGTAAATCCTGTCTTTACTGAGCCAACAGTCCCTTGTGTTTCAGCCTTGGAACTAAGAGGCCAAGCCCACTGCCTGTTCTGGTGTCAACAGTGATTTAAGTAAGTGCTTTTCCAACTTTTCAGGTTGCCACAGCCTTCACTAAATACTGACAAGAAAAAACTCCAGAGGAGCAATGTCATCCCATTTTTCCAAATATTGAAGCCCATCAGGTCACCCCCAAATCTGCATTTCCAGATTATCTTGAAAACTCTGCATGCAACCCTTGGCTGACTTGAGGGAAAGCCTGACGGCTGAGGGCACAGGTGACTGAGAGGAGGATGCCCATTCCAGAGTCTCAGGGCCCTCAGAAGCCGCCCTGCCTCTTTGCATTCACTTGCCCTAAATACTTCTCCAGCTCCAGGGTTGCCTGAAATCATTCAATTAGAGGTTTATTTCTTGAACTTGGCTTCTGTTAAAATGCAATACCCCTAGGGGAGTTAATAGCAACTTTCAACTCAGTGTGAAGATGTTTATCAGATTCCCTTAGGAAGAAGGTTGTGATTGAGCAGAACAACCCTCGGTGCCCCCCTGGGAAGGCAGGGAAGCAACGAGGAAGAAAAAACATTTCCCCAGGGGGAGGCTGGGAATATGGGCACCCTTAGATTACACCGTTTTCTCCAGCCAGCCTTGGTCTTAAGAGGTAAAATGCTCTCCATCCCTATCATGAAATCTTACCTACTTATCCGAAAAAATATTCCAATCAAAAACCACATCAAATTTGTGTGTGCCCAATTTTTCTCTATCTTGACCAAATACAGGAAATGAATCACTTTGCAAAGCACATGGAGACCAGCCAAAGCAATCTGCAAATTGTGTAACTCTGTCCCAGCTCTTGGCACTATGTATTCAGCAAGAACTTCAAGAGAAACCTCATTCCTGTTCACCCTCTCAAATGCACACGCCCAGATTTTTTTGGGTGGACTTGCGGGCTTTGATTTTGCAACCTTCAGTTTGGGGAACAAGTAGAAAATAGTAACACTCCATCTGTTTTGTGCTTTTTCACAGTGTTTTGTCCTCTACTGAGATACATTGGAATAGTATTTTAACTAGGAAAATATAAAGGGTACCTCCTTTCCTTGTGTACACACACACACACACACACACACACACGCAGGCTTATAAAAACCATGTGACCATGAATTGGTGGCCCATGTAACCCGATTTTAGCATAGGATGAAAAACCTTGAAGGACAGGAGAGAGAACTAATTTTCCTGAATCACTTGGCCGAGCTGTAGGCAAAGCTTGGAACTAGACTCCGCTTTCAGATATTCTGTTTTATTCTTGTTTACTGAGTTGTACTAACTGCAGAGACTCACCATACTTTCTATTTCTGAAGCTGTTTCAAAAGCCACCAAAGCAAGCAGGGATATTATCTTTGCTAAGAGATGGTATGATGTTCTCTCTAACTATACTTATCGCTGAATTCAAGTACAGGCTCTTTATAAAGTCTCTGTGCCATTATTAAACTTTTAACTTCAAAAGCATATGAGGTAGACATGATAGTAAACTGTAAATGGAATTTAAAGGCAAATTCAATTTTCTTCTTAGAGCTGTCATGAACTTCAATTCTACTGGCCATATTTCATTTATCACAGGATCTGAAATGAGTACATATTGTGTGCAATTGCATAATATAGTTGTCCTAAACTTTAATACATTTACTTTTGAGTACCATTTACAGATTGTTTCTCTAACACGCACAACCTGAGTTATTAAAGTTTAAAAGTGCACAAGGCCCTTATGAAGACCCTGCTTATAGTTCAAGTACAGAGCACAGGAATTCTGGCTAAATTACCTCTTTTTGCTGTCAGTCTGTTCTCCTTCATTTCAGACAGGCTACAATATCCAGAGAACTGAATGTTCCTTTTCAATGAAAAGGAGATATTCTTAAACTCTAGTATTTAGTGAATAACTGGTGGTGAAAGACTTCATTTTTAAAGTGCCTTTCTTCTTAGAATACATAGATACATAGATAATGTCATAGGTAATGTCAAGATCCAACGTAGGAAGACTAGGTATTGACAAAGGAAGATGAATAAGAGCAATAAACCAGATAATTAGAAGGCTGACCATCCCGTAGATCAGGGGTCCCCAACTCTCAGGCCTCTGAGCCTGTTAGGAATCTGGCCACGCAGCAGGAGGTGAGTGGCAGGCAAGCGAGCGAAGCTTCATCTGTATTTACAGCTGCTCCCCATCGCTCCCATTACTGCCTGAACCTTTCCCTATCCTCCCACCCCCAGTCCGTGAAAAAACTGTCTTCCACAAAACCGGTCCCTGGTGCCAAAAAAGTTGGGGACCGCTGCCATAGATGAATAGCTGCTATTCAGCAGCTACCAACTTGGATGTTTACCATTTCTTCAAGGTCCATGCAAGTGTTCATGTTTCCTGAACACTCCTAGTTCACAAGGATGCAGCCCTCCCTTCTCTGCATTCCTAAAGCATCTTTAAAGTGAGCTTGAAGTCAGTGAGACCTCAGAGTTCACTGGCTAGTTCATTGAAGATTTGGACCTAGAACCCATGACTGTTCTCTTTCCTCCAGATCCTGCCCTAGTCCTGGGGTACGGGGTGGTCAAATTTGTAGCTTGGAGGAAAAAACAGATCTGGGGAGTGAAAAAGGAAGATTCAAAGAGGTCTAAGGCTTTGAACCTGGGTTTCTTAGAAAATATGGGGAGCTCAGTTTGAAGAAAAGGTAATGGGTTTCATTTTTAAACATGTTGAGTTTGAAGTGATAGAACATCACATCAGTTTGGTCTGGTTGGTTCAGGATTCTTAGAATGATAAAGGCCAGAAGCTTTGTGTAAAGGCCAGGAATCTCTGTAGAATGATGGATAAAAGTTTTAACCTTGGTAATGAAGAGAGCATAAAGCTTAATTCAGTGGCCTAGGCAGGTTTGGATGACATTCCAAAGCCCTGTTAGAGTGATGGACAGGGCAGCTCCAATGACTGTTTCCTCAGTAGCAACTATGGCCTTTTCATTTGGAGCAAGTCTTTCATGGTCAGCCATGTTCTATTGGTCAGGTCAGAGGTCCACAAGCTACAGCCTCTGGGCCAGTCTTAGCCCACTGCCTCTTTTTGTGTGGCCTGTTAGCTAAGAATGGTCCTTCTATCTTTAAATAGTTGAAAAAAATCAAAAGAGTAATATTTCGTGACAAGTGAAAATTATATGAAATTCAGATTTCAGCGTTCAGTGGAATAGTCACACCATTCATTTACATATTGTCTATGGTTGCTTTCATGCTATAGCAGCAGAGTTACATGGTTGCAACAGAGACCATAGAGAAAACAAAGCCTAAAATATTTACTATGTGATTCAGGAAATTTTTGCTAACCCCTGTCTTAAGTCTTTAAGAGTTCAGGCCTCTGAAGATGGCTTCTGATCCTATCACTCCCATCCATCCATCCATCCATCCATCCATCCATCCATCCACCCATCCATCCACCCATCCATCCACCCATCCATCCACCCACCCATCAATCCATCCATCCATCCATCCATCCACCCATCCACCCACCCACCCATCCACCCACCCACCCATCCACCCACCCATCCAGCCAGCCACCCATCCACCCACCCACCCACCCACCCACCCATCCACCCATCCACCCATCCACCCACCCACCCATCCACCCATCCACCCATCCACCCATCCATCCATCCATCCACCCACCCATCCACCCATCCAACCATCCATCCATCCATCCATCCATCCATCCATCCATCCATCCATCCATCCATATATCCAGCCAGTGAGCCAGACTGCCAGCCATCTAATATTTATCAAGTCTATGCTATATGCAGTTCTGAAGAATCCCAAGACCTAATACTTGCCCTCAATACCAGTGTTATATAGCAGTGCCACTACCTGTTGAAGGACTTGGCTTTCACTTGGAACATTAAAGTACTTCACAGGGTAGCTGAGGTCTGAGTTTTCAGTATCCTTACGTTCTTCCTTATTAGGGTCCTCTTCTCAGGGCCCAGCCTTTCCTGTGGCTGAAAGAGGAATTGGTCTTTGAAATAGGAGTGGGACGGACACTGCAGCTGTCAACTCAGGGAAGAGGAGGATTGCTGAGGTTGGGAGCTAGGCTGAGCCCTAGGAGCTGCAACTTTTGCCTGGCTGACCAGGGCTTATTTCTCTAGCTTTGCAATGACTGTCTTGGGCTTTATACACTTGCACTTTTGTGAGTAGCTTTTCTCCATTAAAAAAAGTAAAAATTAAAAATGTTATGACTCCATGGGTATAAATATGAATACAAACCAATTTGGGTTTATTTATTTTTTTCTAATTTTAAAAGAAATTAGTATTTTTGCAGGTCCCTAAAGTACGGTGGGCCCAAGGCCCTACTACTGTGTGGCCTACTGTGCTGACCGGGTAAATCAGCCTTGGCTAGGAGCTATACAATCTTCTGGTGGACAGGGACCCCTGCCAACCAGGCGAGAGCTCAGAAGCACGGATCTAGTGTCTTGGGGCTCAGCCTAAACCCCTCCCATGAAGCTTTGATTTATAAAGAGAATTAGACTGAGCCTCCAAAGAATCCAGCTCCAGCTCCTCCAGTGGCCCCCAGCACTGGTGAACTACAGTAATGTCTCTTGCTTTCAGGTATCATGTCTAGCTTGGTTCCTCAATAGACTTTTTTAAATTAGAATTTTATAATTTTATTGGTTTTTTAAAAAATCTGTTTAACTGTTTGGTAGGAATCATGATAGAGTTCATATAGGAAGTTCTCATTGATAAAGATGATTCTAGGCATGTATTATAAAGTATAATGCATGCTCATAGAATTTGGGATGTATTACTACTAGGGCAGCACTGCATTATACCACATCATACTCTCTTTCTATCAGTTTCACATCTGAACTGATAGAAACTTGGTTCTATCTTGGTTCACAAGATAAACAAGATAAACTTGGTTCACAACTTGGTTCTCACTGAGTATAACTTACTTGGACCATAACCTTGTCCCCTCTCACTATGTATAATTTTGGCATTTACTTTGAAGAGCAGAAATCTGAGGTTGCTCTTATTTTTTCATCTCTGTAGAATATCCTGTCTTTTTTTAAATTTGAGGATGCAGAGGGTAGGAAGAGTGTTTTGGATATCATTCTTCATTCAAAGTAGTGGTCCTATTTTGGCCATGATACACTTACATGGCATCTTCCACCACCCTGTAGCCTGATTTGCTGACACTTCAAACCTGTGAAACCTGCAGAAACCTACACTCTGCAGCAAGTTCTGATACACCCACTTCCCCAGCTCTGCCGTAGCCTAACTGCTTATAGGTAGGGAGTGCCCTTACCAGGACCCTGTGTACCACTGCTCATCCTTTTCAAAACCCTCACTTTGTTTCTTTCTTATTGGTTTCTTGCGAAGGCACTTTCTAAATGTAAATAGTTGAGGAAATACGGAATCAATGCGGGACAATATTTTGGCTTCTTCCAAATGCATTCTAGTTTCAGGGAAATGAATACTCTCTTATGCTGTTAGCAAGAGTACAAATTATTCCAATGGTTTTGGAAGACCATTTCAAAATACACATTAAAAGCTTAAAAATGTAAATGGTCTTTTTTGATCGCAGTAATTCTACTTTCAGAAATGTACCTTAAGAAAATAATCTTGGACAAATAATTTTGTTTTGAGTTGATGATTGTTTCATAACAAAATTTGGAAATAGTCCACATGACTAATAGTAGGATGCTGATTAAATAAATGCTAATATCCCTAGATAGTAAAATATCATATAGCCATTAAAATAATGTAATAGGTAAATATTTAAATAAATAGGAATAATTAATTATATATAGAAAAGTAGAGAAAGATATCAAACCTACATGTACATCATTATCCCAAATTTGTTTAAAAATTTAAAAAGATATATGTGTATTTATGCATAGAAAGGAACATATATTTATGTTTTTGTCCCAAGGAATACATATATAAGCAAATGTATATATTTTTTTTTTTTTTTAAGCAAATGTATATTTATAACATACATATATAATCAAATGTTAAAAGCTATTTTTTAATATCTGAAATTTTAAATGATAAAATAAATTTTGGTATCAGCATACAATGAAACTCTATACAGCCAGATATATATCCATGCAGATAGATGTTTATTAGCATGGAAATACATTCAACATATATTAAAAGAAAAAATACAGTTGCATGGATTATATTCTAATGATTCCATTTTGTAAAATAACCTGTGTACATATTTGTGTATGGTTTACAGACCTGTAAGTTCATAGAGGCAAGCTAGAAATATATGCTTCTAATTTTTAACAATTAAAAAAATATATATATACTAAAATATTAAAATAATTATATATTTAAAAAATTATAAATATTACTTTTAAAATAATATTATTTATAAAAATTAAAATATTATCTCTAGGTGGTGAGATTTTAGATGATTTCATCTTTCCTTTGTGTATTTCTGGACTTTATATATTTTCTACAATACACACTAATTACTTTTGTCATCAGAGAATAAAAATGATTTATTTTAAAATGCAGAATCTAGACAGTAGTGGAAAGCTGCCCAGTTACGTCTTTGTCCCAAGCCAGAGAGGAGTGAGCCATGATGAGACCATGTACTTCCTCATCATTTTCTGTTTGGTATTTGAGTTAGGAATGCTTTCAGCTGCAAGTAACAGAAAATCTAACAGCTGAATAGACTATAACAACATGTATTTACCCATCATGTTCAGAGGTAGGCAGTTTCAGGATTGTCCTGGCAGTTCAACTGTTAACAACTTTCTAACTTTCTGCTCTGCCATCCTTTGAGTGTTGGCTTTTTAGCCACATGAATGTCCCCACGTGGTCTTAAGTTGGCAGCTCTCTCACCTACCTGTTCAAGGCATGAGACAGGAGGAGGGGGCTGCATTGGTGTGTCTGGAAAACAAGTCTTTCTGGGGCAAGGGAGAAGGAACTTGGAAATATAGCTGTCATACAAGCCAGTCAGAAATGTTAGCCATAGGTAGGAAGGGGCTGTTCTCTTTGTTGAGACATATCATATGCTGATTTTTTTCTATTATTATTACAACTTTCTCAGTCTTCTAGTTAGTAAAAAATTTCTCCAAGATGCTGGCAATGAGTTGTTAGTTTTTCAGTCAAGTGTGAGTTTTTCTTTCTCTGTCTTTCAGGGTGCTGGGAGTGAATACATCAGAGTGTACTATGCAGAAGACAATTGAAATGGGGTTTCTTGAGTCTTCAAACACTCACATCCTTTATTTCATATAAGCATGGGAGGTAAGTATGTATGGTTAAAAAGTAAGTATGAAACTATTCTGAAAATTTTACATATGATGATATGTAAAGAGAGCTAGAGACTAAATGATAAAAAAGACAGATGGTCCTAAGTGAGAACATATTTATGATGCTCAAGGATAACTAAAGTTGAGTTAGACACAGCACAGCGGGACCTTAGTCCAGGTCAGACAAATTCATATTTATTCAGTTTGATTCTACTATGTAGTCTAATGGTAAAAGAGCATTTCAGAAATAAAAGACACATCATCCAGAACACATTTTGGGAATTGAAGAATTTCTTTCATCTTACTGTGACTATAACCACCTGAACCCTCACCTTTCTTTTGAGTGAATATTGCCTTGAGTTAAGTAATTGTATCTTGTTCTCCTATCTGTAAAATGGAAATTGTTTTATATAGAACCTGCCTTGCTAAATGTTACTTGAACTAATTTAACGTGCATAAAAGACTTTGTAAGGTGAAAAGTGCTGGGCATCAATATTAGTTCTTCTGATGCTATATTTAGTGCACGATGGTTAAATCTCAAAGACAAAAACAAAAACCAAACAAAAAAAAAAAAACCCAAAACCAATGAAATTAAAAAACCCTGATAAAAGGTTGCAATTCTCTGTAATAGGTAGCACTTAGCTGTTGATGTTGCTAGCTGAGTGGTTGTGAGTCTATTTTAGTATTCTCCTAAATGAAATGAATCCAGAAAATAAAAGTTAAATGAGTTTCACTTAGAAGTGAACTGAATTTAGTGATAGAGTTTAATTGATCTGCAGGCTTTGAATATTCAAGCAGCAAGATTTTGTGCTGTGTCAGTAACACTTTTGTCACACTATTTAATTCATTCTAGCTTAATACTCCTTGTTACTGTTTTCCCATTATTTCCTACAAATAACCATTATTGAATGAATGAATTATACTCCATCATAGGTATTGCTTGAATTTTCAACTAAAATGCATCCTGAGCATTTATGAGCATCCTCTCTGCACAATATAAATTCCTTGTATTCTGCATTGAAAATTTCCCCAGTGGTTTCATATATGTGTATGTTTCCTTCCTAACTACAAGAACAGAAGTTATCACCTTAACTCTCTTTAGAAATCCTAGTGAAAATGTTATTAATATAACAAACTTAATACAACCCTTCATGTTTATGTTTATATAATACTACTTAATATCATTTTCAAGGCATTTTTCATATCTCTTGGTTCATTTGATCTTCATTGGGAGGTGTGTGTGAGTGTGTGTGTGTGTATTTTTTTGTATTAAAAATATCTGCATTACACATATTTATATCACTTTTCCTTGCCAAATGAAAAAGAAATCCTAGAATCAATTCATGATTTATGAAGTCTTTAGAAAAACATAAAATTAATCTTTTTGTAATAGCATTCTTATTTTTCTCCATGCTCAAAACTTCAAGATAGGAATATTAAGAGAATTCAGGCCAGAGAGGTTAAAGGATATGCCCAAAGCTATTTGGTCAACGGCATGAGATGAGAACTTTGGGAAAATCATTCTGAATTGGTAGAAATGGTCTGAGGTGGACATTTTTCTTCAGTAGAGAAGCCAGGAGGAGCTGGAAAATCACTTTTTTAAGCACAAGAGATCATTCTACCAGCAACTATTGAGCACCTCCCCAGTCAATCACTCTCTATAAAAATAACCCAGGCCTACTCCCTACCCTTTAGCTGCCCCCCAAATCCATGGAGAATGGCCTTTGGGAAATCAGATCAAACCACATTTCATTGTGCCTGGCTCAGCCTGGAGGAAGGCAGGGGCTGGTGGAAAGCTGATGGTGGGAAGAAGTAAGGAATACTTTCTAATAGAGTAAACCCTTATCAGTGAATGGAAATTAAAAGATACCAATAACTTTACATAAAATGGATTAGCACTCATTTCACTGTCTCACAATAATTTATTTGTGTGTTTATCACTGCCACTGAACTTTGAGCTCCTCATTGCCAGAGACCATTTTGTGACAGAGGCTGCTAGTTGAACACTAAAATTCATTCTCCCCTTCTTTCTTAGCATCAAAATCCTGACTGCTAAAGAACAAGATTCAACTGAGTAAATTCTAAAGGTCTTAATGGCTTTATTCAGTGATTCATGAATTGGGCAGTGTGCAATCTAGCTCATGGAAAGGAGCTTGGAGGAGCTGTACAAAATGAAAGGCTTTTATAGGCAGAAGGGAGCAGGAACAGGGAAGTCATAGGAGGCAAAGCGGATTGGTTATTGCAAGGTTGGCGCCTTACATGGAGCAAAGGGAAGTCTTGGAGCTGAGCCTGGTGACTTGTGCTGAGAGGTGAGCACTGATTAGTTGACCTGAGCCCTCCTTTTCTGGGAGAGCTGAGCAAAGAAACTTAGTTAAGTTTTGGTTTGCTGACGTGGGGCTTAGCACGAGTGACTTCATCTTGGGCCTAATCCGGTTACTTTAACATGAATTTTTGGCTGAACGAGTGACACCAGAATAAAGTCTACATCTCCCAGCCTCCATGCAGTTAGCTATGTGACTAGATTCTGGCAAAAAGATGTGAGGAGGATTGTTAAGTGGGAGTTCTGGGAAGACTCCTTAAGGGGAAGGAGTCTTTGCTTCCATTTTTCATCCTGCTGCCTGGGATACAGATGTAGTAGCTAATGTTTCAGCAACTATCTTGAACCATGAGATGACCTTGAGGGTGAAAACCAAAATAGGAGAGAAAGAAAGATTCTGGGTCCCTGATGATTTTTTGGAATTCCCATTGTCTGGGCTGCCTAACTCCCACCTTATTTTACACAAGAGAATACATTGGAGTGCTGAGCCACATAGTCAAGTTTCCGTTAATAGCAGCTGAAATAAATCCTAACCAATACTCGTCATATTTCTGTATTCACAACAGAGAGCCTGGTGCCTAAATTGATAGGTGCTCAAGACATATGCACTTTAAATTGTATTTAATTACTTACACTTGCCTTATTCCAAAAACAAAGATGTGGTGCTAAATAAATGGCTGTAAAAATTGGAAATTATACCAGTTTACCAAGGAAGAGCATAACAGCCAAATCAGAAAGACAAATACAAGAATGTGGAGTCAGTCCTCAAATAATAAACTCATAGAAGTTATCCAGAGAAATATGAAGGCAAATGTCACTCCTTTGCCGCGAAGAAAAGCTGGCAACATAATTTTTAAATTATTTTAAAACACGGATAATAGAATAAAAATTAGGAGTAAATAACTGGCTCTAAAGATGAGTTGATAATATATTAAAAGACCAAAATCAAATTCAAAGTGATAGTGGAGATTTGATCCATGTCAAAGTAGAGAAGGATTGAATTGCATACCTGGTGAGGAGTATTTGAGACAATAAAATGGACAAGCAAAATTGCAAAATTATGATAAAAATAAGCTTGGTCAGAGAATCATGTGCTAAAGTGCTGGTAACTGACTTATTTAACGATCACTAATTTATCAATTCTTCTGTGCCAGGCACTATCCTAGTCACTTTACAATTATTAGTTCATTAAATCTCCAAAACAATCTTATGAGATAGTTATTGACTTATACCCACGTTTCAGATGGGGAAACTGAAACCCAAAGAATTCATGTGTCTTGCCCAAGATCACACGGTAAATGGAAGAGCAAGATTTTACCCAGAGACCAACATTTTAAAGATGAAAAGTGGTAGGCATTATTACTAGTTCTTCTCAAGCATACTTTACTCTACAGCGTACTGATGGGCAGACCAGCTCCTTGATGCCTTTAAAGCGAGTTCACATTTTGAAATTGTGGAGAAAGGGAGTCTGGAAAGGACTCAGAGAAAGGTTAAAAGGAAAAGTCATAGGATGAAAAACTGGAGCCCTGAGGAAAAGCCAAAGGGGTTAAGTGCTTTAGAGAAGAGAAGATACCAATGAATTTCCCAACCTCCACTGAGGGAGTATGGTCAGATGAAAGAAAAAAAAGAACTAATAGGTTGTGATAGCTTTAAAGGATGGTGTTGGAATCTCTGATTCTGATAGTTCTTAAAATGGGGAGAGCCAATGTAAAATACAAAGATTAATTATGAAGATTTTATAAGACATTTGTATCACTGCTTCTATATATATTCTTCCAAACTAATCCTCACAATTCACATAAGTATACATAATTCTGAATGCCTTCCCTGCCTTTCATTTTCCCTTGTCTGCCTGGAAATTCTTCCTCATCCTCCAAGATTCTGCTCCAGTGTCACTCCCCGCTGAAGCTCCCAAACCCTCACTCTGCCCCTTCCTGAGCTCAGTTGACAGGAGAGAGTTTCAAAATTCTTAGCTCTTGTTGACCCTTCTATTCGAACTCTTTTTCCGATGAGTTTGCAATTATTTGTTCACAAGCACACATCCCTCAGATAGGCAATGAGCTTTGTAGGTCAAGAACCATCTCTTATTTGTCTTTGGAACCTTGACACCCTGCACAGTAGTGGGTACGTGCTTGGCACTGATAAAAACTTGAATGAATAAATAAATGACCGATTGACAAACTGTATTATTCACTGATATTCGTGTGAGGATTTCCGTCATCTAGAGAGAGCAATATGGTTTCGCAAGTGCTTCTCAAAATTTGCCCGTGATGTGAAGACGCAGATCCTGCTGTCCAGGAACAATATCCGAAATAGAAGGCAAAGCAAGGGGCCAAGAAAATAGTAGGTGGGGTGTTACTAATGTTTTTTTCTTTAGAGAAGTCACCTGCTGACCTTGCCATCTATGGCCAAGAGACATCATTGTTGATTCTTTGACCTTTGTCCTTCAAAAGGTAAACATCCCTAGCACAGAACTCAAAACAATAGGAAGACAAAAAGAAGGGGGAAATTTGACCCTGCCCTTCACAATTTCCTTGAGGATTTTTAGTCGTTTTATTGTACCACCTTAGTACTTTGGCTGTGACCTCTGTATATCCCAAGGTCAGGTCAGCTTTGCTCATAGCTTATGGATTAAACACTTCGAACCATCCTAGAGCCCGAGCTTTAGCTGCTCTCAAGGACATATAACCACACCTGCATATTCTTTTCTTTTGCTTCTTTTGCTTTTGCTTTACAGGGGATGGGGCTCCTTTTTAAACCTAAGGTTCAAAAGACAGTAGCTAGAATTTATGCTGAAGTGAGGTAACAGGCTTTGAAGCTGAGCAGTGTCCTAATACAGGTGAAAAGCGTGTATTGATTACTTAAAGAAAGTTAAAATAAAAGCAATTTTTCTCCCCATTTCGGCACATTGCAGCTTTTGGCCTATCCACTCAGAGCTAAAAAAGCATTCTTTCCTGATAATCAAGCTTCAGCTGTCTGAATTTCAGGCCGAGCCTCTCCTTCTGAGCTCTGCTGAAGAGCTGCTTTAATTAACCATTATACCACAGATGTTATTGATTTTTTTTTCAAATCTGGTTGAAACATCATTGTGCTGGATCATGGCCAAGACTAAGGCCTGAATCTGTGTGTGTGTGTGTGTGTGTGTGTGTGCTACTTTTACTCCTTCTGCATACCTTATTAGTCTCCGTGTCTGTTAAGTGCAATCCTTCGCATTAACTCAGAAAATATAGAATTGATTGTTAGCCTAGCAGCCGTGATCTAAGGGCTCCTAATTTGAAATCTGAAAACCTCAGTTGCTGAGGAAGTCTTTCTGCTGTTACTCTATACTTCCTTGAAGGAAGCTTTTTATTCTTTAATTTGAATGAGAAATCTCCCCCTGCCTTTTACTCGCCTCTCTCTCTCTTTCACACACACAATTGGAGGTTTCAGAGGAACGTGACCCATTCTTTGCATTTTGAACATGTTCATCATGAAAGGTCCCCAGAGGCTTATTCTTATCTGTCTAGAATGTGTGACCTGCAATGTGGACCATAGGAAAATCTGAAATTGAATGGTCTCCACATTTTCCATATTTTGAGGGAAATGGGGAAGAACTTGAGCCACATTCACTTTGTGCAAATGGCAGGATATTAGAAACAATTGGGGCATCTGCATTCTTTTTACAATCCGCTTTCCAGTAATGATAAAACTCAAGGACCAAACAATCACAGTGGGTTCCCAAATTCTGATAAGTTTTCTGTGAGTTTAGTGATACGTTCTTTAAACATCATTTGAAGCTTTTAAAATACTGTAATGGCATCTCTTGACCTTTAAAAAAAAATCACATGGAGCAAGAGGTGGTGAAAAATGTTTATTTACTCTGCATTAGTGGCTAAACTCCTGCTCCTTTCTAGAACCGGTAGTTCCTTTCTACTTGGGAACTCACGCATGTCACCCCCATTCTTCCAACAAGAATCAGGCAGGCCCACTTGAGCTGGAGAAACAATGGCCCGCAGTCGGTCCTATGCCTCAGTGAGAAACAACAATGCAGGCCTCTTGACAAATTCTGGCGTCAGGAGTGGAATCTTGCAGTTCAACATGTCTGCTGAACAGAAGTTGGAAAAAGAAAAGATCATCTTGTAAACAATTAATTAATGTTTGTCATGAATTATCATTTTTACTTCCTTCTCAAGAGGCTCAAAGGGAATCAAAAGGCATTTTTGCAGGTGGTGGCATTCGAAGTAAGGGCAATCAAAGGTTTGAGAGCCGAGGCACAGCACTCTGCGTCTCTAAGGGTGAATGGTGCTAGGATTAGAGCACAGCGGGGGGTTGAGGGCTTCAGGTGTGAAGCTTAATGTTTGTGATCAGCAAAAAAAGTCTTGAATTTATCTAAACTGCTCTTCTGCTAACAGTACTTCTAGCACATAAATGTTCTGAAACTGACAAGTGTTCTCACTGCTCTTCTAATGCAAACATGATCTGCATTTGAAAGATGCATCTCTTTTGCCTAATTTAGAATGTGCATCACAAAGAGCGTTAGATGATGACCCCACAAAGAGATAACACACACACACACACACACACACACACGTGCACGCACACACACACACATTCCAGACGTGCACGCTGCATGCATATACACACATGCAAACCGCGTCTTTCTTGCCCGGATCTTCTATGGAGCTCCCAGCAAGGATCCTGCAGGACTGTTTTTCTCTAGATTACTAAACCAGAGGTCAAAAACTAGGAGACTCAATAGCCATCTGACCAGTGAGTCCCTCTGAATTCTCTACGTGAGTAATTCCTTTTCATTTGGTTTGGATAACAGCCTAGAATGTATCATGCTGCATTTTAATTTGCAGTCCTTCTCCTGCCTCCCCCTACCCCTCTAGACATAGAAAGGTATCAACACATAAAAATTTAAAATATACACATATATACAACCAATGACATTAAAATTTACTGAAGAATTGTTAAGTAATGTTTGCAACCCCTAGAACCAAAGACCAAGGCAGGCATTGTTGATGGTGAGAAGGTTTCTAAAGTCCGTACAAATGCATCTGATGACTTAATGAATCCTCTCCATAATCTACTGCTGAACTCTAAATACTCATTTTCTCACTGTGTCATCGATACGTGTCACCGGCTAGAAGAGCTCTAAAAAGAAAGGCTAACTGGAAGTTTGGTAAGACAGGACTGGGTGAAAATCAGTCATAGGCAAAATCTGGAAGGACTAAGATGAACCTAAGATTCTTGAGTTAATTTTAAATCTAACCTTCCAAAATTCTCCATTATCCCATGGAAACCACCCATTTTCTTGTATGCATTTAGAGTTTGTATTCCCTTTAGCATTCATTTACCATAGTCTAATAAACACAGGTTCTTGGGACATCAAGCCCCCTCTTTCCCGCTGGAGGCTGAGGGGCTGAGACGATCAAGGGAAATAAGGCTCACATTTGCCTTCTTTTGCCTTGGCTCCCCTGGAGCTAACAAAGCTCTGAGCTTTGTGGTTACCACCCTTGATGGTGTCTAACGGGGTTTTCCCTTGAATACAAGTTTGGAACACAAACCTGTGGGCTTAAACTTACGACCCCCAGAAACTAGAGAAGAGCTCGGGTAGAAAGGGCCAAATTGGAATATCATTGGATAAGGGGCATAAAAGGAGTTTCAGAAGGTTTAGAAGACAAAGGGACCCAGAAGGAAAGAAAACCAGCACAACCTTTGAGACACAGTGGAGGTTAAGGAGCCCCTTTCCTGAAATTTCTGGGAACTCTGGTTTATGTTAACTTTGAAGAGTGGATAAAATGGCTTACCAGGAAAAGTAAATTAATTTTTCATAATTATCAGAGTTCTTCAAACTCAGAAGTCTCCCAAAGTATTTAGTTTGGTTCCCCACTTTTTGTAAAGATGTTAAAATCCCATTCAAAACCTAATGCCAACTGCTTTAGAATCACAGACGAAAACAGTGAAAATCAAGTAGCAATGGTTGTGATTAAACTGAAAAGGAAGAGTTCCTGACACCCAGGACCCAGTACAGAAAGGAATATTTTAGACCAGTGTCAGGTACATTAGGGTTGCTTCTAGGTCCTAGGACCCTGGACCTTCGTCAGTCTGTGGCTCTGTCTGGTGGCCTGCCCCATGTCCACACTGCCTTCTGAACCTACCTAATGTCCCCCCAGCACCTTGCTGAACCATGTTTTCCACGTGGTGCTGTCTCCAGGACAGGTCATTGGTTTGGGGGAAAGGAAACCCACCTTTGTTCCATGCCTGCCCCATACCAGGCTGGAAGCCATGTGCTGCCGTTTCTTCCCACTGCTTTGGGTGACTGAGATGGCACACACTAGTGGGTGTGGAGGTGCGGTTGTGCTGAAAAGTCTTCAAAAGAGTAAAACATGGAAAGTCTGGGTGGCTTTTATTGGTATTGGTTCAACTGACCTAGCTCTAACTGGAAAATGTTTTACCGGAGGAGGAATATTTGCAAAGTCAAGAGCATTTAGCTTCAAAATAAACAACATTGACTAATCCAACCGTTTAAAAAATGTACAAAAATGTATCAGCCTGCTGTCTCTCCCTACCAGGAATGACATAGATTGAAAAATAGATGGCAATGATTTTTTCATATTCTTTTTTTGTCCAGTGTAAACAAATACATTCCCCCAAGTAATTAGCTGCAAGTTGCATTAACCCAAAGTGACCAAGAATAGTTTAAGGGGTGTTACTAGGAATATACCTACTTCCTCCATAGCAGAAAAACAGTGTTTTTGAAATAAAGTCCTCCTATAAATTACTAATAAACGCCCTCGCTCCCCCCAAAACCACCCAAGAATGAGTTGATAATGAACAAATTAAAAATTGTCACCACCTGAACGGTTCTCCTGGTTGGATCTGTCTTTCCCAGATGGATTGATATTGACCTTCCTAGGACTTCTGTCTGCCTGAGAGGTCCCACCCACCCTGTTACTATTTTAAGGAGATCTGTAAAAGTCTCCTTCTTTGGCTTCCCTCCCCCCACCCCCATAATGCCAGCGCTGTGTGCTAGTGCTTGAAATTAATCAAGGGTCCCTTCTGCGAAAGGGATTCCTCTTCGAGAGAAACGGACCTGGAAACTTCTCTGCCTTCCCACGTCCCTTCCAGGACCTGCTCCCCAGATCTCCCCAGACAAAGCCCCAGGACTCTCGGGGAAGCTGCTAGAAGCCGCAGACCTGTCTTTGCCAGACAGCTGCTGGTTGAACCCAGCTCTGACCGTAAAATCAAAAGTGGGTCCGAGGGAAGCGGTAAACACTGTGCAATGAGCCTTTTGAAGGCAGCTGAGGCCTCATTTGGGGTGACATGTTGTGGCTGATGCGCGGGGATGATGTGGGGTTTTCGATAAGTGCCTCATCAGTATCCTCATCATGCTCGTGTTGCTCCGCCGCGGCGTGTGCCCTGACTTGATTGTAATTGCCTGAATCTGCGCCCGCTGCTCAGGCGCTCACAGTAATATGCAATAAAACAGCAAGAAGTGAATGTTAACCATCTGAGTTCTGACACGGCGGCTCTGCAGTTCAAGATCTCCATTAAGGACCAAGAAAAAAAAAAAAAAAAAAAGCCTGTAAGAAAAGAAGGAATAATTCCCAGTGTCTGCTTCCCTTTTCAAAGGGAAAGTCCAGAAATGAAGGCGCTGTTTAGCCTTCCTAAGGTCCTCCCAGGTAGAGACGAACAGGTAGTTTGCTGGTATTTATTTATTTATAATTTAATTTTTTTTCATCCCAGGTGTTCCTGCTTTTGCTCATTAGCTCTAACTGTGCTGCTGTTGCCTCTTCCCAGGTGTTGGATGGTGGTCCAGTTTCGGCAGGGTAGGCGAGCCTCCAGTCTGTCCGTACCCTGGCTACGCAGCAGCTTGTTTCAGATACTGAATTTCTAAGATCCAATTTTTAGCAACTCAAAGAGGCAGACACCTGAAGCAGGGCTTAAGCAAGTCACAGATGGCTGCCTGGCTTGGTTGTCAAACTTCACTAACATGCAGAGTGACAGAAGTTGTCTCTTCTGTTCTTTTTTACCATCGCTACACACATATGGAAGCCTCATTCAGTACTTTGAAATTAAACCTGATAGTATCCGGGACACCTGGAAACCGCCTTCCGGAGGCGAGATGGTCCCCAGAACTAGGTACCATCTTCAGTTGTAAGGAAGCCTCTGTCTGGGTAAGGAGACCTCAGTCAAGTGTGCGTGGAGTGAGCGCTTTTCCTTTCTAAGGTGAAATATTCTGAACAACGGGGAACGGGAGGGATTGTGGTTTATTTTTAAAGAATTTTCTTAACTTTGGACTTCGTACGAACGTATCATTTTCAGCCTGAATTTCAGTATAGGTCTAGTGATAAATATGCACCCTTGAAAATCTAATTTCACATTACAAACCTACTTTTCTTAGCATTACTCCCTTTTCTTCTACCCTGGAAGGAACCATAATTGCTTATCATTTGGAGGTAAAAGCTACTATCCAACCTATTGTCTTCCTGGTAGTATTTCTTAAAGCATCTCAAAGAAATACCATATTCTTTGCAGTTTCCTGTTAATTGAGTCCTTTGGGAGCCAGTGGCAGTGGTAACTTCAGAATGAGGTTTTAATTACATGTGGAAACCTTTACCATTGTTTTTCATTTTAAAGAAAGTAGGCTTTGCTCCAAAGCATTTATTCCTTTTTCTCCCTCCTCATTTCCAGTAGCAGTGTCTTTTCAGAACTTTACAAATGCTGTTTGTTTGGACTGTGGGTTTTCTCCTGGCTTTACAAAAAAAAAAAAGAAAGCCTCACATCTGAAACTAATGAATTCAGCCTGCACTCCCACTTAGAAGCCCCTATACAGATGGAGTTTCATTAACTGTTTGAATATCTGTATCAGTAACTGCTCAAGAGAAACAATTCCTGCCCACATGGATAATTAATAGAGCAGTTCGCGGGAGAAGAGCATCTCTTACTGTAACTACCTGGCCGTTGCTTCACAAACCTGTCAAGGTTCACTCTTCCTGCCTGTGCCGGTCCTTCCTGAAAGCAGCCAGAAAGCTTTTCTCCCTATGGGGTGACTCACCGCTTCCCCACAACTGCTGCAGCCCACGGGGTCTTGCCTATATTCCTGTAGGTTCAGCTTGGGTCTGCACAGATGAGAATGAAATTATCCTGTGCTTGGGACCCTCAGTAATGCTATAGGAAGAAGCCTTTCTCTCCAGCCCAAAGACATGCCCTAGCCTGGTGCTCGGCAGACCCTCTTTTTGATTATAATGACCTTATCCATCTTTTATTATGAGGCAAGATTTAACCCTGAGTTTGGACTCAAGTTCCCATGAGGGGTCATTACACTTCAGCTTTTAAAATTCTCCCCTTCACCCCTGCAAATTCAGGTAGAAAGTCTTTCCAGTTCTTGCCTGACTTAACCAGGTGTGCAATGTTAGCAAGGCTATGCTCTCTCACAGCTGTTGCTTTTTATCCAAGAAGTGGCTGAATTTCAGAGGTGGGTGATTCCAGGATGGAGTTCTGGCTCTTCCCATTAACTTGGCATTCTATTGCAGTTTATAAAAGATGTTTCCTTAACAGGTGATATACACATGAAGCAGTAATAGGATTTTTAATCTCTTAAAGGCAGACACATTAAATGAATACGATTTTAAAGCGGGATTTTTAAAAAGCTAAAAGAATAATGATAATTGTATCAGAGAAGCAAAAATGGATAAACTGAGTAAATGCACAGTTTCCGGTGGAAGTGAGAGTACCCTAAGTCAGGAGAATACTCTGTGAAAGAGGAAGTTAAACCAGGAAATGGTATCACATGTTACCTGGACGCTAGCAAACTTCTACGCAGAAACTGATATTTGTGTCATTTCTTTTCAAAAACCGATTTTAAAGAATTTGCAAATAAGCAAATTATAAGCAATTTTAAAAATATATGGCTGCAAAAGAAGTTTTTAGGGTTCTGTCTTTAACTAATATCAATCCGGTTAGTATGATAGCTCAGAGAACTAGTAAATTGAAGTTACATAGAACTTTCTAGATGTAGAATATGTATGAGCTTTTAAATGCTATTCCTTCATGTATCGCATGTACACACACACTCACACACACGCTTACTATGTGTGTGTGTGTTGACTTAAATTTCAAGTAAGGGTTTGCAAGAGAGTTTCCTCTCAAAAGTAGTTCTCTGCTATAGCAATCAAGAGGAAATAGTGAAAGGAGGAAAATGAGTTCTGAAATGCAAAAGGCTTTTGTTAAATGGCAGGTTTTAGATAGTATGTCTTAGTGAACCTGATTGGACTCAGGCTGGTAAGTTCCGGCTGTGAATTCTGCGCAAGTTGAAGGATGTGCAAAAACTGCAGCATCAACAGTTCATTTCAAAAAGGTTCCAGAAAAAAAAAAAAAAAAAAAAAACCGACCCTGCAGTCACATTTCAGCATTAATAGATGGGGTTGCCATGGGCACCAGAGAGAAGCTGGGGATAAGGACTGCTGCCTGAAGTTCCTTGTCGGGGATGGACAAAAGCGGGAGGCGAATATGTAGGGCTGGGCATCAGCAGCTGAAGGGGAGCGTCGTCATTCCATGGGGCCTCAACAGATGTCACGTACTGTTGGTCAGTGGAAGAGAATGGGTCTGTATCATTGTGACACGCCTGTTAAGCGAGAACTAACTGATACCCTGGAATTTATAGACAGAGAAACTAAAGTTTCTTGCCCAGGGAATATGACCAGGGTTAGAGAAACAGTTGGTGACTTGATGCAGTTGCCCAGGTGCTAGTCCTGCTCCCGTGTGCTGTAGTTTAGGCAAGTGACTGGCCAGGTATCCTTCTGGATAACTGATTAGCTCAGGTCGGCATTAACCCCAAGCTGCAAATACAGACAAGTTTGGTAAGCTCGTGTGGCCCTGGAACGAAACCAGCAAAAAGCGTCAGGGAAGGACTTAGTTCCTTCCAGTCAAATATAGAATTTGTATTTATTCAAGGAGAAGTTTAGGGTAGTCCAAATAAGCCACCTCTCCTGATGGAGGTCCCAACCTCCTGCAGCAGCCTAGACAGACCCCAAAGGGCCAGAAATAAAATGTATCCTCAGCTGAGAACCACAATCCTGGAGTTGAAGAGTTCAACTTATTATATTCCATTCCATGAACATACAGAAGGAGCTTTATTGATTAACGGTAAATTCATAGTGTAGAGTCTGTTAGTATTAGCATCGTAAGGAGACCCTCTTAAAGAAAATGAAAACAGTAGCTGTTATGGTACAGGAGAGAAAATGAGCAAATACCCAAACATCGATGAATAACACATTCCCATCTTTCCTAAACTTGGGACAAAGAGACTAGGCAGGCATCTGATTTTTATTCCTCTCTTTTAGCCAATAAGGAGAACTTTAAAAAAAAAAAAGAAAAGAAAAGAAAGAAATCCATGGAATAAACTAGAAATGTGGCTCAAGACAGACAAAGGGAATGTAAAATTAAAGTCTTGATGTGAAAAGGAAGGCACAATGAAGGCTTCTAGATGAGATACCTTTGGAGAAAATTTCAATTTCACTGTTTCTTTTCTTGCTTGCTTGCTTTATTTTTTTTTCACAGATATGCTCTGTGGAACGCCTGACAGCCTTTGTATTATTTCTTATTTTCTTTCTCTTTTTACTATGTGGTATACATTCATTATTTTTTTTATCTTCCTTCCGAAGTGGTTCCCATTTTTCTAGTTTTGTTTCTGACACATAGCTGTGCCCAACAATACCGTCCATTGAATTCTTTCTTTCATCTGCTCCATTTCTCTTATTTCCTCATCTCTCCTGTCCCTTCACTTTCCCTTTACCTCTTATTAACCCTTGACGTTCCAGGTATATGGTGACTCTCACAATGATACACTTCTCTCTTTTTTTTTTTTTCCAAGCCTAACCTATTTGTCTACATAAACTCTAGTTTCTAGCCATGATTCTGTCTAACTAGGTCCATGAACTCAGTCTTAGCAGACAGGGAACTCATATTAATTTATTATATATTATATAATTTTGCCTACTTTTTGAGGTGTTTATAAGATGCTATTCTCCTTAGGAAAATAAAGTATATTTTAGTCTTTATTATTTAAATAAAGTATATTTAAAATATAAATAAATTTATATTTTAGTAGAACAGCTCCACAAACAGCTTTATATTGCATTAACTTGCTAAGTCACTGACTTCCAAGGGTCTCTGACACTAGATTTTGACATGTCTTGGACATGACATGATGTCTTTTGTCAGTTTTTCATATCATTTTTCTTATGGGAGGGTGGTGAGTATTCCATTGAATGACACTCATGTCAGGAAAACAGATCTTTAGGAAGCTAAACTTATGAGAGATCAACTAAAATTTTAAATTGCCATATTACTTCAGTATCTTGAGCTCTTCCAGACACATAAATGCCCATGACATTTGGGTGCATTCATAATTTTTCACCATGAAAATCCCAAATTTATGAATAAGAGTTATCTCATTACAGTACCCTCCCTATTCATGAATATTTGCATTTTGCTATATTCTTCCACATGTTTATTTTTTGCTGTTATATTCCCCTATATAATGCTCTGAAACATAACAGAAAAAATAATACTTTCGAAAAACGGGGATTTTGTTTGCCTGTGAATGTGGCTTTTCTTTAAATACCATCATCTAATATAAAGTCAGAGAAGATATAAAATCCAAATGTGCTTATTTATCAGACATAAGTCTTCCTTTAAATCTACTCAGAGAGGGATTTTTTTAAACTCACACTTTGATTAAATATTCTGAGTTTACACCTCACAGGAGTCTCTGTAAGTTAAGGAAGTTATTGGAAAATTGATTAATGTGACAATATATTTTGCATGAATCAACAATGAAATTTTTACAGACTTAATCAACTTGGAAATTTCTTTTTTCGTGGTCTTTTCTACTTTGGAAGTAAGGCTTAAGGAAAGTACTTTTATTTTTCTTCCTTTAGAAGGAAAAGTTCTTTTTTAATACAACATAGAAATAAATTTTCACTTTTTAAAACATTTTATAGAAGTCAAGCCTTGAGCAAATAGAAACTTTGAAAAACTTAGGGAAAGACTTTTTGGCTGTACCTCAATGGTAAAGACGTGTTATTTTTGTGACAATACACTCGTGCATTCCATGGAACTTACTCTAGGTCATTAAGTAGAGCAAATTTAAAATAAATGAAATAAATCATCTCAAGGAAAAGACTATAATCAGAATTAACCTGAAATATGAAATATTTAGGAAATCTTAGAAACTTTTTAAAGTAGTATTTTTTTTTTAATTTTGTAAATACTATGCTTTCCAAATTCAGAAAATCCATTAACTCTAACAGGCTCCTGTACCATTAAAACTCACGGAACACAGAATTGCTCCTCGCCACACTATTCTAAAGTAGCCACAAAACTGAAACTAGAGTCATGTGTCCAAAATATTTGTTCACGCGACACAGATGTCTTTCAATACAAACAGTCATGTTCAATGGCAAAACGTGTATTTCAAAAAGGTTATTAGAAAGTTTTACAGGAAATGGTCTTTCTGTCTTAGGAAGAGGTTCTCTTTTCACTTTCGTATTCTCTTCCTGTATTTTCTTAGTTGTCACTTGCATCGTAAACTTTCATTTTCATCAGTTGGACTTAGTAATATTTTTATTTCCGTGGTGTTCTAGGAGGGATTTTTAGTAGAAGTGAATTGCAAAGCCAGTGAGCTTGGGGCATGGCTTTTCTTCTGTCTTTTATTTATTTATTTATCTATTAATTTTTATTGGAGTATAGTTGCTTTACAATGTTGTGTTAGTTTCTGCTGTACAGCAAAGTGAATCAGCTATATGTATACATACATGGTTTTTCTTTTATTCATGAATTTGGAGTATTGTTCTAGTTAAATATGCTTACAGGATTGCTCGGGATATCATATTCTTTTAATAGGCAACAGTAATTTTCTCCAACTACGTTATGCCTCTCTGTGTCAGTCTAATAATTATATGCTATCAGTTTTGTGTCATTTCCTTGGGGATTCCCTGTCTGTCATCCACCACTTTTGACTGTTTCACTTCATTCAACATACTCTCTAATTGCCATATCAAAGGTTTCCTTGAACTCATTTTTAAGGATAATGCATTTGACCATAAAATCAAGCATTTGCAGTTGAGTATGCATTTATGTCAAACTTATAGCTTTAAATTTCACTTAGGGGAAAAGCCTCATGTTTTAATGCAGGTTTTGAATGCAGATTTACTATAAAATAAGTGAATAATAATGCCGGGTTATTTTGGAAAGTGTTCTTTTATGCAATTGCTGCATTTAATACAGTCACAAAATGGCAGCCCAACAGGTGGTCTTTTCAGAGTGTTAAGCCACAACAATCAGAACAAAAAGGACACCAGAATCTAATGTTCTTCAGAATTTAAAAAGCTGTTCACTTTCTTTTGTTAATTTTCAGATTTAGCCATGTTCATTATTGTTGAGTCCCAAATGCGGGACATTCTTTTTTGACATTTTGCCCTAAATAGACACTGACCGAGGCTGACTCTCCAACTAGCTGTTTTGTCACATGCAAGCGGAAACTAGTCGTGAACAATGAGTGGGCATTCTTGGTACTTAAATGGCTAAGGAAAGGACCAGTTTTGACACGCTGCAAATCTGGCAAAGTCTGGGTTAACAAAAGTGTGTTTGACAAAAGATGAAGTTTCTTTTCCTCTATTTTCCCCAAAAGTATTTAATTATGTCCTAACACATTTTCTTCTTCTTCGCCTGGAGGATTATATGCCCTAGTGACAGGCTTATTCACTCTCTGAGGTTATCGGGTAGAATTATGGACCGACCATGCCATTCAAAAGCCTTCTGTAGGAAGAAACTATTCTTTAACTATTAATTATTCACTTAAGGGAGAAGGGTTACAAAAATATATAATTTCATTGTAGCATTATTGTTACACTGTAATAGTAGCATTTTATAAGGTAAAGTTGAGAAACTTCTCAGAAAATTGATAAATGTGGCAATATATCTTTCTAAGCAAAAGAACGGGCTACATTAAATACAAGAAGGAAAACATTTCAAAGGATTTGAGTTTATAAATGTTCAAGTAAAGAAGGTAACTTCTATACTTAAATGCAAGACGTAAAGTACACTTTAGAGTAAGCTGTTGAATATCTTACCCTTCATTGTAAAATCTGTAGCCTTTTAAATTGAGGCTTTAAATATTAATGTATACAAAACATGGCATTATTTACATTTCCATAAAGCTAAATAATCCTCTACTTAGAGAAAGAGGCTAGTGATAGGTGCTTGTGAGAAGAACATATAGATCTTATGAAATGAATAAGTTAATGTATATGTAATAAATTGCCATTTATTTGCAATGAATAAATAGGGAGGTTAAAATAACTGAAACTGTTTTGTCTGGATAGTGTCATAGAAAGAAAGAAGCAATAAAAACATCTTACATTTTAGGGTTTTATTTAAAAAATACAACCTAGGGAATATTGTGGGCTGTTCCAGATTCAGCCAAGTCACCCTTACCTTCTACATCAACCATACTATTCAAAGAACACTGATGTTCAGAAGGGTGAAACTGAAGCATTTGGACTTCTGACTTGTCTGCACGATCATCTTTCATTACATCTGGTAGAGTTTTTTAAAACCTCTTTGCATTATTGTATCTTAATTCTTGGCACTCAGTACTGTGTGTATTATAAGTGGGACTTTCAGCTTTAGAGACAGAGTCTTTAAAAAATGGAGTTTATTGTGATGCCCATAGCTTTTGTTAGACTGGCCTAAACAGCTCTCATTCTTCAAGGATTCCAAGGCTTTCTGGTTTAGAGAATTTCAGCCTAAAATTCTATCTGATTTTTAAGGTAGACCTAAGTTTTTCCATGTAAAAGTGGACTGACCTCAAAGAAGATCTGGCGAGAAGAGACCAGGTGGGTTAGGGCCAGGCCAGAAAATGGCTTACATCATGTCTTTGGCTTATAACACTTCCACCCACATTCCGTTGGCCAGAATCGGTTGCATGGTCCCTATCTAACTGCAGAGGAGTCTGAGAAATTTAGTGTTCCCTTACATCCAGAGAAAGAAAATGGTATTGGTGAATCTCTAATAGATCTCAGCCACAGTGATCTTTACCCCGGGTTAGAGATCATTTGCTTTTTCTCCCAGTCACTCAGGTATCCAGATTTCCCAAGCTTGGCCTTCTTGTGCACACATCTGAAGTGTCTTGACCTCTCTGGTCTGCACTGTAGACTGAGTTATCATTAGCACTTAGGAGAAAAACTAAAACGCCCTTCCAGTCCTTCCAAAGCATTTTTTTTTTATTATTATTTTTATTTTTGGCTGTGTTGGCTCTTCGTTTCTGTGCGAGGGCTTTCTCCAGTTGCGGCAAGCGGGGGCCACTCTTCATCGCGGTGCGCTGGCCTCTCACTGTCGCAGCCTCTCCCATTGCGGAGCACAGGCTCCAGACGCGCAGGCTCAGTAATTGTGGCTCACGGGCTTAGTTGCTCCGCGGCATGTGGGATCTTCCTAGACCAGGGCTCGAACCCGTGTCTCCTGCATTAGCAGGCAGATTCTCAACCACTGCGCCACCAGGGAAGCCCCCAAAGCATTTTTAACTGATCCGGATTTTAGGAAAACAACTTTAATTAGCTTCTGGTGGCATAAAGAAAAAAAGTGTTTTGGTATTTACCTACTAAACTCTGGCCCTTACACTTGTTTAGGTTTATCCAAATGTCAAATCTAAATACAGAAATAACTCTCTCTATATATATATATACACACACACACATATTTGCATAGTAAAGTTCTAGAAAAGAAAACTGAAAGGTTCTGAATAGACATATTCAGTGGTATTTCAGTGGTACTAATTATAATTCAAAGCAAGACAATAAAGGTGTGAGGTTCAACATAGTATATTACTAAAGTGGAAAAAAATCTATTCATTGAAAAAAATTAGAATCAGTCTGTCCATGAACTATTTGAGTGGACTATGGCACTCTGGGTTATCAAACATATATCTATTTACTTATTTTTAACAGATGATTATAATTTTTTATCCTCTGACTCAAAGTGTGAGAAGTCTTCAGTGTGAAATTTAACATCAAGTAGCATTGAAGATGACTGTCCTTTTATTATGCTCTTGGAGAGTGTGCAGTATATTGTGAAACTAGAACACTGTGCCATAATTAATTTGGGTAGCTAGTCCAGCCACATGGACAGAAGCAATTCACTTGCACTTATGAAACTGATTGGTAGGGAGACTCTATTTTACTGCTGAGACCAAATAGATTTTTCATGATATTGTTATGCTAAGTTGAACATCACACCTTTTATGTTCTCTCCATTTGGCCTTGAATAAACATCAGTACAATAATAATCTCAATGGTTCGCAAGTGGTCATGAGCAGTTGCCTATGTGCTTTGGACAGAATTATATAAATCAATTACATGGACATAAAAGCCAAACAAATGTGGGTGAATCAACAACAGAAATGAAATGGATGAACTCTTCAGTTTTGTTCATCATATATAACCCCTTTAGTAACCAAAGATGGGTAAATTACACTCATTGACCTTGAAAAATTAGATGATTTGTACATAATAGGTTTGAAACAATACCTTTCCACTCCTGGCTGTGATGAGTATTTTGTCCCGCACAGGCATAGTTTAATTGGAGGTCTACAAAGGGGATTGTTTTGATATGGTTTGTTCCTTCCTAGAGAGATTATTCCATAAAATTAGCATGTATTTGTTTTGCACTCTCGAACTCAAACTAAAAAATCCAATTGCTCAGTTATGCTTAGATAAAAGTGAACATTGACTATCCTAGGAGCAAAGTAAGTATGTGTTTAGCTTAAAGAAATCAGTACTGAACCTGTGGGCAGGGCTTACCTTGAGAGAGGCCAAAGGAAACACTGTTTAAGCTTTCTAATGGGTGTTTGTCAAGAGAGTCTTAAACTAGGCATCACTGCCATGAAAAACCTATCAATGAAGAAAACGTGCATGTTGGGATAAAGTTAAGGCAATATCTGAAACATTTAGTTTCTCTGAGACTGTCCTTCTCCCATAAAAGGAAGACTCATTGAGATTACTTTTCCAGCCATGAGGCTGTTGGGGAGATCATTACTGGTAAGCCTTGAGAGATGGGTTTCGGGTCCTGGTTCTGTTTCTTATAAGACACTTCAACATCACTACGTGTGGGTTGTCCCCTCCCCTGTCAGGGAAGCCTCCGATTTACAGGATTGGGGTTGAAAATCCCAGTGGCATCCTCTCAGAATAGCTTTGGAGAAAGCCATTGGCCATGAATTCTCCAAAATGAGAAAAGCCTATGCATGAATAAACAGGCTTGTGTTACAGAAAGGGAGCATTATCTTACCGTAGGAATGATTTGATGGCTTGATTAAAATGAAATGGGCTGTGTAAGTGGAGAGTTATAATATGATGGTTAATTTTATGTGTCAGCTTGACGGGGCTAAAGGTATCTGGTGAAACATTATTTCTGGGTGTGTCTGTAAGGATGTTTCTGGAAGAGATTACCATTTGAATCATTGGACTGAGTAAAGAAGTTTGCCTTCACCATTGCACGTGGGCATCATTTGATCTGTTGAGGACCTGAATAGAACAAAAAGCTGTAGGAAGGGCAAATCTGTTCTCTGTTGAACTGGAACATTCATTTTCTCCTGCCCTTGGACATGAGACTCCTGGTTTTCAGTCCTTTGGGTTTGGACTGAAGCTCTACCACCAGCTGTCCTAGGCCTCTAACTTGCAGATGGCAGATCACTGGACTTCGGTCTACATAATCATGTGAGCCAATCTCTCATATCTATCTGCCTGCCTCTTTGCCTGCCTATCTCTCTGTCTGTCCTATTGGCTCTGTTTCTCTGGAGAACGCTGACTAGTACGTATACCTAAGACACCTCATCAGATGTTACCAGCCTGGACAAAAGATACCTTGAATCTCCTTTCTGTGCTGCAAAACTACTTAAAATGACTGCAGAAAAAATATTTTCTTTCCATCCCTATCTTTTGTCAATGTTTTTCATTTATTTCAGTCAACCATTTTTTTTTTTTTTTTTGAGGACTTACTCTGTGCTAGGCCGTCTGCTAAAAGCTCTGCATCTTTCATGTCCTTCATACCTCCCTCCTTCCCACAGTGTCTTCTGAAGTGTGATGTGATATAAATCTGACATATTTGAAGCCATAAATTTTTAGCTTGTTCTGACAGTATGTCTGGGCTATCTTTCTAATTTCCATTTGCTATCTTTTGGCGTATTTTTTTTTTTTTTTTACCAGCACCTACACACATCTTGATTTCTTAATCACTCTGGGTTGCTGCTTACCATTGCTGTTTTCAAAGCTCTTCCTGCATCAGGATTAATCCAGAGGACTTAAGCCTGGCACTGGAGGAGTTAAAACACTTGAGGAGTAGTGTACATTCTTAATTAATACAGAAAGAAGAATCACTTATACTTTACTAAAAAGAAAAAAAAAAAAATCCAGTGCTGATCCAAATAACATTTTGGAGTAAATGGGTATGTAGTGAACAGTCTTCTATGGTTCCTCATTCACTGATTCTTCCTGCTGGTGTGAGGGCTGTTCAGAATAGCACTTCACTTTTTGGTTTATTTATTAAGATCCTGCACTCAACTATAAGAAATTAGCCTCCTAGAGGTGAATCACTTTCTACAGTGCAAAGAAGAAATCTGTTCCTATAGCAAAGAAGAAAACCCTGCATACATTCCTGAGGCAGACAATAAAGAAAAGATCAGATAGGTTTATTGCATAGCCTATTCCCTGTGTAAAATAGGGCAGGTGGATGTTTAAGTAATGTGGACTGTAGTGTCTGAAAGAGTGATTTCCTTACTACCCATTAGACAAGGGGGACGCCTGAGATGGGAACATGATGGGTTTGGGGGTGAACTTTTAAACTCAAAGCTCTTTAATCATTGAAAAATGGAATAGCTCGAAGAAAAGTGTTTCTGCCCACGTAGGATATTCTGAAAGCTAATAGCATAACTGCACAGGAAGAGACGTTGAGAGAGCTCTAGTCAAGCACCGGGCCAGGTATGTTCACACACCCCTGCTGCGAGCCACGGTCCTCGCTTTAATTATCTGCAAAACGCTCTGACAGTTGGAATGTTTCTCTTCCCTCCAGTGTACTGGCGGCTGCTTTACTGCATCGGAATTTTCAAAGACTCCCCACTTCCATTTCCAGGGAGAGAACGCCAGTTAGACTTTAAGTGTCTCAACAAAAATAAACTCAATAAAGGCCACCTCAAGGACACAGGTGTACTGATTTATGGTTGGCCTGCCTGCCTAAGTGATGCTGTCTGCAAGCCCCAAGAGGCCAGATAGGGGCGAAGAGAATTACTAAGCTTGGCCTTGCCTCTCTCCCCGCCCACTCCTTTTTTCATCTTTTTTCTTTGCTGCTTTACTAATAAGTAGAAAGGCACAAAAACATCCACCCATATTTAGAAAAGCTCACACGCAGCTCACACTATGCCCCGTGGAAAGGGTGTGCATATATATGTGTGTGTGTGTATATATTATGTATATGTATGTGTGTGTGTATATATATATACACTATATCAATATATACAGAGGATATATAAATAGATATATAAAAATAATCACTTTGTTCAACTGAGCAGTTTTTAGCCTGTTCAGATATAGCCAGTGGAAAACTTGTTCAATAAGCATTAGTTTGGGGCCTGACTCCTAATCCCTACTTTTCATAACACCTCAACAATTCTTCAAGAAACACTGAGCAGTGACTGTGGTCACAAGAGTCCATGGTCTGTTGGATATGCAGCCCTAGCCTCTTTACCTAAATAGACTCACCTGCTTCCTGGCGAGCTGGCCTTCTCTTTGAGGCAGGTTACCCTGGGCCAGCATTTTCCCCTCGCACCCACCCTGTCGAAGTTCACCAAATCTGTGGGCCACTCCTTGGAGTTTTGGTAGCTGACTGGCCAGTTCATGAGGTGAGTGGGTCATGACGCAACCATGCAAATTAACCAAGACCTCCACAAGGTAGTTGGGAGGCTGGTTTCAGGAAGGAGACATTTCCTGTGCTCCTGGAATCTCAATATGTATGTAACCGCTGGTGGCCCCCTGGCCCTGGGTTAACCTGTGTCTTTGAAAAGGCATGAAGTGATTTTTTCAGAGTGACGGGATCTCCCTCCAAAGAGAGTCTGTATTCTAGAATTTTTGTCACAAACCTGGATGAAAGCTCCTTTTGGAGACGGGAGACACTGTTCCTTGTAGCAAGGCATGTTACCTTGCCAGGCAGCCAAATACACTAAAGCAGCTGGCTTTCAGAGGATATGAATGCTGATCAAACCTCTTTGGCCAATGACAAATGACAGTCTATATGAGAGGGGTTGTGTTAAATGATTTAATAAGTGGATTTCTTCTCTGTAGCATTTTATCTTTAATATTAGTACCTCAGCAAGAAGACCATCTCTTGAATTCTGTAATTCAATAGAAACTATACTTATGATTGTACTTGTCATATTCCCCAAAATTCAAAGTTGCTACTCTCCATTACTCCATATCTCTTCATTTGAGAAGAAAATTTGCCTTTCTTTGCTCTTATCAAAAGGATAATTCCTCATATCTTATTTTTCCAATTAAATGTTTGCCTTTGCTTTAGCTGACCATTTTCCCCCTTTTATTCTGTTGTTATTCAAGGTTACCTCAGCCTTTCCCCAATCTACCTGCTGCCTAACTTAGCTGTACCATAAATGTATTTGCAGCTTTTTGTAGAGAAAAAACATGGGCTTCGAGAGGGTGAGGGCAGGTTAGCCAACCCTGCCCCTTGCAGAGGGCCGTACTCACCTTCCTGAATCTCAGAGCCATTATCTGCAAAGGAGGATAATAATACAAGAACCTCTCAGCCGACTGTAAGGATTAAACGAGATAATGCATGAGGTCTTCATCCTCTGTCTGGCTTGAGTAAATCCTCCCCATTGTTAGTTCGCGTCAGGTCTTTCTTCCTTTTTCTCCATTTTAAACTCTTCTCCATTAGTCAAAATTCACAGAATCCAATACAATTGCAGATGTTTCCTATTTATATAATAACTTAAAAAACTACTTTTATACAGACCGTAATAAGATATTTAAAATAGATCTACTGTGGTTTCTTCAAAGGGGCCCTTTTCTGAAATTTTTACTTGAAGGCCCAGAGGTTTAAGGTTAAAACCCTGTTTATAATAATAACTTCTTAAGTGTAATGTAGCGAACAATAGTAATCTATTCCCCACGCTCTAGCCAGAAGCCAGAGTAATTTTTCTAAGGAGCAAGTCTGACAGGGCCATTCCCCTGCTCCTTCCATCGGCTCCTTAAGCTGATTTACTGGGCCCTTTGGACTTGGGTCCTTCTTCCCTCTCAAGGGTCTTTCTCCCACTCCCCCCATCCTCCCCGCCTGACACAGTACTCCACATACAGCAGCTGAACAACGGCTGTAAGTTGAATGAATAAGTACATGAAGCAATCAACAAAGAACAAGGTGGTCGCATATTTTATAGCTTTTATTAAGCTATAGAATTCAACAGATGGCCGTCTAGCTGCAGAAAAAAAGTTCATTAATTTAAAATATATATCTGTAATTGGTGGCTATCAAAGAAAGGCATAATTGGGAAATTCAATAACAGTGTTTGGATTTCTTTTTTAAGCTAATTTTCCCCCATTGGAATTTTCTATTTTGTCAGCTGTGTGTCTGGTGTATTTTTTGGAAGACAAACCTCTTTTCTACAGTTTACAGCAGCCGGTTAGCTTTAAGTGGAAATCAATTATATTAACATACGTGCATACGTATTAAATTGTGCAAATAGCAAGGATGGAGAGATAGCAGTGCCCATGTTTTTCCAAGTGTTTTCATAAAAAAAAAGCTTTCAACCCTTCAAAACAGTGGAAAAGAAATATGCTGAAAAATAAAATTCTTCGATCACAAATTAAGTTTGCTTTTACGCTGGAACAGCTCACATGGAGATGACTTTCCAGAAGAGGGAGCAGACAATAAATGTGATATTTAAGTAATTATGTAGCTTGTTAGAAGAAACTGTTAGGAGGAAAGGAACAAAAATAGGGCAGGAGAGAGGAATCTGGAATGTGAGGGTAGAGGGAAGGCAGGATGTACTTGGGTGGGGATGGAATCCACTGCAGGGTGGCCAGATTTAGAAGAAAACAAAAGCAAAACAAAAGGGCACCCAGTTAAATGTGAATTTCAGATAAACACTGAATAATTTTTTTTTTAGTATCCATGTGTTCCATGCAGTATTTGTGGGATGTAGGTGACTATTTATTGCTTACCTGAAATGAAACTTTAAATGGTGCCCGGTGTTTTTTTCTGGCACGTCGATGTCATCGAGAGTGAGGTTTGAGCAAAGGAGGTGCAGGGCATGCGGGACAATCTGAAGAAGGCATTCCCGGCCGAGAGGTGGGCATATGGTGAGCACACTGGGGCACCAAGGCAGCCAGTACGTCTGAGGCCGAGGAGTGGAGAGGAGACCGTCACAGAAGGACGGGGGCAGGCGGGTTCTGCGGGGCCCTGTAGGCTTCTGGAAGCATTTTGTTTTCTCTCTTGAGTGAACTAAGGATCCATTGTAGGGCTCTCAGCAAAGAAGTGATGTGAACTGACTCCCGATTTTAAGGGATCACTCTGGCCGCTGGGTTGAAAACAGAGATGGAGGAGCCAGGGCAGAGGGAGGGAGACCCACAGGGGATTTCGCGGTTACCCAGGGGACTGGTGTGATGGTGACTCAGACTGGGGTGGTAGCGGTGAAGTGAACAGAAATGGTTGGATCTTGAATATATTTCGAAGAGACAACAGAATTTTCTGACAGATTAAATGCGGGGGATAAAAGAAAGGTAAGGATTAAAGGTGGGTTTTGATCTGAGGGCCTAGAAAGAAGGGAGTGGACATCTCTGAGATGGGAAAGATGTGACGGGAAGGGGTCAGGGGAAAAGATCAGGAGTCTAGTTTCGGAAGTGCTGAGTTTGCTGGGACTCAGGACGACTCAGGGGTGATCCGGGTGCGCCCTGGGGAGAGGAGTCTGGTCTGAGCAGGAGATGTCAGTTTTGTGCTCTCTGTAATCTCCATGGAAATCAGCATTCCCAAGGAGAAACGGCTTGTCACCATCCTCTTAAGGAAATTGTTGCTTCTTCCTTCTAGTTTTACTTAGAAAATATCTCTGTCTTTGAACCTGTTGCTGTGTTTCGTTTCCTGTCACCTATCCTTCACTTTTGAAAAAGAGAAGTGAAGTGTGACAGATTTAAAACATCTTCACTTTTAACCCTCCTGAAGTCCAGGAAGGTGGGAAGAGTCATTTTTCCTATACAATGCTCCTTTCAGTGAGATTTTTCTCAAATTTGTCCTTGAGGATCCCATTCTAGGTAATCTTGTTCTTTTTTTAAATTTGACTTTTGGCTCTTTCTGAATCAAGATGTAAATAGGATTTAAATTCACACAAGTGTCTAGGCCAAGGCTTGCCACATTCTGAGTTCCTGTGGAATATGTCACAGTTTCTAATAAGTGGAAGGTGATAGCAACATTTGAAACAGAAATATTTTGGACCTAATATATCTAAAGTTCCTAGATTTCAGGGACCTAAAAGCTGGGGCTACACTGGAAAGGACAAGGTCTAAAAGAAGACGTTATATTTGAATTTATTCAGAAGAGAGATTCTGAATTATTGTTTTACTCTTTTAAAAGGTTTTACAGTGTCAGATAATTTTAAGTTACATGAAACTTTGTTAAACTGATCCAAAAGCTTTGGATTAGGAGAAGTAATTAGGTTTTAATCCTGATTCTGTAACTACTTAGCCATGAAGCCCTTGGGCAAAGCTTTCACCTTTCAACACATCCCAGTTCTCACATCTAAAAAAATGAGGAATCAGTGCAGCAGGTTACCCCTTCCTAGAGTAAGAACGTGATACAATTCAGATTACTGTATGAGAAGGTAACTTGAAAACATAAACCAAAGGAATTACTTCCCTATTGTCAGTAGTATTATTTAATACAAGAAGAATTCCTTCTACTCTGTCACTGACATAAAACATAAAATCTGGCTTGTTGGCACAATATAAAACAGAGTCAGAGACGTATTTTTATTTCTTGAGGGAAGAAAATGTTCGTTCAGTAATAGTGTTTCATTGATGAAATGAACAAGAGTTTAAATATTGAGCGATGCCTAATTTCTATTATTTCCCACTTGACGTTTCAGGTTTGTAATTATTTTTCTGAGACCAAGAAATTATGAGAAAGACTTAATGGGGAAATAGGCATCTCCCAACATTGACCTTCTTTCCCTGTTGCGAAACATAGTCACATGGAAACATTAAAAACAAATTAGTTGATCAATTTATTTAATACAGGGATTTTAATTTCCCATTTACATCACTGTCTGTATATCCCTGAGCTTTACACAATACCTGTCCTCTATTTGGTTTGTTCATTTACTTATTTTTTTCAGTTAAAAGTAGAGGACATTTGGCATGTAGATGCTCAATAATTTAAACTGAACTAAATTAGTCTAAGGCAGTCATGGAAATGTAATTCCTCTGGACAGTCATTGGTTTGGGAAGGCACATGGGATGCAGTTCTGGCCAATGAGATGTAAAAAGAGGAAGTCTCATAAAAAAAGAGACACTTGAGAAGAAGTATCAGAAGACAGCTTCTTCTGCTGTCCTACCTACATTGTTTTATCTGGATGTGATGCCTGGAAGTGTGGCAGCCATCTTGCCACCATGAAGGCTTATAGGTGACAGAGCAGAAAGATGGGAAGAACCTGGGTCTTTAATGAAACTAGTGGATTAACCTATCTTGGACTTCTCTTTATGTGTAATAACAAACCTCTCACTGTTTAAGCCAGTTGAGTAAGAGTTTTCTGTAATTTTCATACAAAAGCAGCATAATATTACAGATATACAAATCCTAATGGTGAGCTTTTCCAGTTATTTTCATTCATACATTCTCTTGGTCATGTTAGTTTTGCTTCTTGGCATTTCCAGATCCCCCTAGTTTTCTTGAAAAGAAGTAACTAGGGCTGTTGTCAGTGCTGTGGATAAGGACATATACTGCTTAAGGCTTCTGAGGGCAGCAATTGCATCTGTTTTGCGTATCATTGTATACCCAGCCCCTTTATTGTGCTTGTTATTTAATATAAGTTGAGTGAATAAATGAATTTTCCATAATTCCTTTTTTACCATAGTGTTACATTAGGATGATAGCCTTAGGCAGCAGACTAAGGTTAACAGAATGCCTTTTCAATTCCATTCTTTTTTTTCCCCAATTTTGTTTATAAAGGTCAAAGGCCATGACTTTTCAAGCATCAGTCACATTTTTTTCTCCAGATTTGTTAACTGGCATGAGAGGTCATCTATGCTTGTCTATCTATTGAGACAGAAAAATGAGATCACAGTTCCAAGAACAAGGGGGAATAAAGGGTGGTGAATAGCAGCTATTTAATAGGCTGCCGCATGAAGGCTGAAGTTCTTTAGCAACAGTGAATTTTAAAGCATACTTCCCATGCTATTAAGCCTTAAATGTTTAAGTCAACTGAGATGATACAGGAAAGAAACAGAATTTTCACAGTTAAAAATTGAGCATACATTTTATGCTTGGTTAAACTTTCCTGTCTACCGTTTGAAATATCTGGTTCTATCTGTATTAAACGACTGGTTAATTTGCATCCTGTTTTAAAATTACATTCCAGAAAATCTCTAGGGTAGCTTGTTTTCCAAGGTTGGAAGCTATGTGTTTTGGAAATCTACCCGCTCCAGAGGCGACCACCCGCACTTCAGGGTACCAGCCAAGAAGTAAAAAGAGTGGAAACAACTTAGATGTCCCTCATTTGGGAAATGAACATAGAAACTCTAGTTTATTCATACATTTGAAATATTAAGTAACAGTTAAAACAGGTAAAGTAGATATACATAAATCAATATGGTTAAAACTCAAAAACTGTGTTCAGTGAAAAGTAGCAAGTTTTAAGTAGGATACAATTAAAACAACATGTTCAAAACAAAACAGTACTAAAAAAATGCATGAAAATGATGCATACCAACTTCAGGATTGTGGTTCCCTCTGAGAGAGGGAGATTGACTGATTTTCACTGTATCTCCACTTGGCCTATTTCTTTAAAAGTATAAACTTGAAGTAAGAATGGCAAATGTTCACACCTGTTAATGCGGGATGATGGGAAATGATTGTTTGATATATTATTGTCTGTACTTTTCTGTATGTTTGAAATAGTTCATACTTTTTAAAAAGGGGGCTAATTTCACATTTCTGGAATGGCAAAGATCTATTATTAACCTAACTCCTGTATGATAGTCTAAACTTATATCAATATTCAAACTTTTAATTTTAATATAACTTGGAAAATTTTTCTATTCCCTAGTGATTTATAGCAGTGTAGATTAAGGTCATCCCAGGAAGGCCATTTAAAGACAAGAAAATAGTACTTATAATAAAATAAATTTCTCAGACAGTTCTGTGTTTACCAAGAACCACAAGTTATAAAAAATGAGTAAAGAACATTTGAAGTATTTTGTCCTACAAGGATGGGTTGTTTTTGAAAGTATACCAACTTTTTACATAGAGAAAGCAACTTAAATGTTTACTTTCTTAAAAAGCATAAGCATGTGAATATTTTGCAACCCAAGGATCTTCTCACAATTTTATTCATTCCTCTTGACTAAAGTTTCCTAGAGAAACTGCATGGGGAAGTGACCAAATGTCTTTAAATTTCTTGAAACCATTAAAAAAAAATCTTGGAAAGTTATTTTATCTTGCCTAAATACATGATAATTTTTTTACTTTGCTACTATTATAAAATTAATATTGGCATATGAATTTTATAAAGCTCTTCATATTTTAAAAATATATCTTAATTCTCAATATACCAGGAAAAATACCATTATCATCTGTGTCCATTAATCTTAAAATTTAAAACTATATATTTTAAGTCATATTATGAATAATTTACAGAAGTATAAAGGGATAGCCTAATTTAAAACTTTAAAAAGAATTTAAACATAGTAAACACAATTTTTATTTCATTTTTTTTTTGGCTTTGAAGTTATATATACTTGAAATGGGTAATGTCAGTTGAAGGTAGCTAACGGCTCATTACCTGCCATGCATGAACCTGGAATATATCCATCTTGTTAATTGTGACTCCAGATTTCAGATATGTTTCTATTAGGTTCTGGCTTATCATTACTCTGGTTCTTCTTGCATGTGCATTACCAAAATGCAATACTTTAAAAAACTTTGACATAATTTTTTGAAGAAGGATAGCAATGATTGGAAAACATTTTAATTTTTTGATTTAAAAGTACAAATTAGAATAAGTCCAGTAATTTTTTCATTTCTACATCATTTATTTACTTTCAATCACATTTGTGTACATACCTGTCTTCAGCATATTTCATTTAGGAACTATATCAAGTAAATTTTGGTGGCTAAACATCATAAAAGGTGAAAGAATACTGCCAAACTATCTACTTAGCAAAATTAGATGGTCCAGGTCCTTGTCGTAAAATATTGCATGATGAAGCGCTTCCTTGAGTTGAGTAAGTGGATGAGAATACCATATTTGCTTGTTGTCCTTAGAAATGTATGGTTCACTCATCTATTCTTGAGTTTGAGAAAACTCATTTAGAATATGCACCTGAAGACTCATGGTCTGAGGTTCTGCCTACATGATCAGTTTCATCAACATCATTAGGATCTAGACTGTCCTCTCTTTGCATTAACCTTCTGATTCTCTTAATAATTGTGAAAATTCCTCTGTTAATGTTCTCCTACTTGCCATTATGGTCAAAATGAAAAATTCTAAACTCTCAACTGTACTACTCATTGAAAGCCTTTAAAAAAAAAAGAAAGACTCAAAAGCTGGTGTCTTTCCAGAATTTTATACCTTCTCAAAAGATGATGTTAATACTGGGGGCAATGCGATATGAAAACTAAGGATGAAGTAATAGTGATTATTTATTGTAAAATAATTACATGGGTATAATTAATTAGTAATGATTAAATAATTCCTGAGCTAATGAAATAGTAAAATATCTCAAAAGATGTAGGAAAAATTAAATAAAATTAAGTCACTGAGATCCCATAATGTATCTTAGAGTTATAAAAGGGTCCTATGGACACGCATAGGGATTGAAAGATATAATGAATTTTATTATATTTTTAAAAAGTAGATTTTCTCTTTATCCCTGGGAGAATATTAAGAAAAACTAAAAGTCATGAAATAGCAATCCTTATAAATAGTTAGTTGCTCAAAAAAAACCAAAAAACAAAAAACTAATGTTTTGTCCAGTGGACCCAGATGGTATCTCTAGGGTTAACAATCATAAAACGTTTTCAGTTAAAGTAACAGGCAAAAAAGTACTTCTTAAAGAACTAAAAACTTTATAAAGCGGCAGAGATCACAGGGGCAGAGTTCCCAGCCCATGCTTTCTTTCCCCGTAGGGCTGGGCAAGTGTGGCTATTTTTGTTCTTCTAGATCCTAACACTCAGGCCAAAGATAACTGGCCCAAGTGTGGACAGCTGACCCAAGTTGAGAATATGAGTTCCTCTTTTTCCAGATTTTGAATCATAAGAAACAAACACGGGACACCAGAACCAAAGGGCTACATCTAAGCTAACAGCGCCATGGAGCCCAAAGTCTCGAGCAAAATCAAACTGCAAAGAGGCAGGAAAGAAGACATCTTTCAGAGAAGCCAAGCTACAAACAGAGTGAAGCAGGTATGCAGAATCCAGACAACATGCCCCAGCGCGGGCAAGAGGGTAACCAATCCTGGCTGAACTTCGTGCAATTTGAATTATTCACGTTCTTTATAACAACACCCCTTTACTTAAGTCAGAATTGGTTTTCTGTTTCTTGGAAACAAGAAATCCCTAAAACAGAAATCAGTGCCAGGAATAGGATTGTAATAGGCTCTATGTAGAACTAGCTGTGGAGTCAAGGCAGAGGGATGGGGTAAAGGCAGGAGTGAGAGAGAGAATTCCCAATTCCATAGAAAACGGGTGGCATAGAGGTAAGAGGTGGTAAAATACCTAAACAACTGCCCAAAATCTCTTGGGCCCAAGCCACATGTCACTAAAGCCAAAGCTTCAGATTTAAGTAATCAAATGTTGAAATGTAGGAATGTGTTAATTCCCTTTGGACGTAATTAAAAGTCAGTGGCAACGAGTTTTCTGTACCAGGTTGTCTGACTAAAAGTAGATAGGAAAAAGCAGGAAATTACATATTTATGTTTCATAAAGGGAATTCTTTTCTGCTGAGATTGTTGAAGGTTAAGATCCAGATATTACTCATGAATTTGGAAAAGCTCAGGGCTCAGGAGCCTAGCAGTTGAAAGGATGATAGCTAGACTAGTTGGGGAAGCTCAGCCCTTTTCCACAGGATGAACATGCCTATCACCCCCAACCCCCAATTTCCAAACCCTAGTAAAACACGTCCCTAGATTGGAATGTAACCTGTGGAGGGGAGGGATTTTTAAGGGCAGACTAGGGAAAAAGTGCTTCCTGTCCTACAATCCTCTTTCAAGTCACTTTTCCTCCTTTATTCTCTTGAGGACAGAGCCATTAAGAATAATGGGGTCTAAGAAGAGCTGAATAACAAAAATCCTGAAGGAATGGTCATTAGGTGCCCTGGTGATTAAGGGAGCAAGCTTACTCGCTCCCCCCGCCCACCCCAGAAATTCTTGGCATCACCTTTTAGTCAGTGATGCACTCAAGAAAGACAATGATTGAAAGCCCACTGAAATACTGGGTAGTTATCACCAGAAGAACCTGTCTTAAACAAGCAACTATACCAACTCATGCCAACGGCCTCTTCTGGAGGCTCCGACTCAAGCAGAGGATGCTGGCACCAGACATTACTTACTGTAGAGAGGAGGACTCTCTAATGTCCTTCAGAAGAGTAAGTCCGAAGGATAACAGAAAAAGGAAATCCTTCTAATGGCCAGATCCTAGGACTGTCAGACATGACTTAGGAACATATTCTACTGCTAAGAGCCAAGAAACAGATTTGTGGTATTTATTTAGGGGCAGACTAGTGACCAGTATATGATCCTGTTTTCTAGGTTTCTTCCCCACCTCTAAGTCATCCTCCTTTTCTAATCGATAATTTTTGTTGGTTTTTCCTACTGTATTGCTGATGTGATCGTAGTACAATGTGCCAATAAATCCAGAGGAGGTCATTCTGTCAGGATGGTGATTACAAGCACTGGATAGAGACTGAAGGGCAGACATTTGTTGCTGTACCTATAATACTGGATGACATTAGGCAAGATTATCTTGAAGGATAAGTTTGTTGTGCAGAGAAGAAATATAGTGGTAAGACATTAGTGGAAACAACTTGTCCACATGCAGTTCTTGGGAATGATTTTAAAGCCCCATCTTTTTTTTACCAGGTGACCCCATTTTCAAGGCTTCCACAAACATGGTACAAGACTGTGTGTACAGTGCATATTCCTATGAAGAGGTCCTGCCCCATCATCCTGGCCACAACTGACTGAGACCCCTGATCATGCTGAGATTCAGTCTCTGAAGGACTTGAACTAAGATACAAAGACAGGTAAGCAAGCAGTGGTCAATGGAGTTGCGAGGCTCTATAGAGCTGGGTTCAGAGTGTGCACCATGGAAGTCATTAACAAGCCAAGGTGATGGAGACAGGGCTAACATGTCACCCATGTGAGGAAGCAGAAATGATGAGGCCTTCAGAGAAACCAGTTCACAGAGAGAATAAAGCAGATGCATAGATGTTTATGTGTAAGAGAAAAAGAATGAGGAAGACAGAGGGAAAGAGACACAGAGGGAGAGGGAGAGCAGAAAACAAGGAGGGTAGGGGACAGAGACAGAAATAGACAGAGCCAGAGGCAGCTAGAGACACAGAGAAAGAGATGAACCGAACCACTGGTAACTTTTTGGATGCCACACTGTCAAGCTATACTTCCTGCAATTAAATTCCAGATTTCTGATGCTTTTTAACAATTCTGCTTTACAAGCTATTTTAGGTAGATTTCTGATTCTTGCAACCAAACAATTATTGAGCTAAACATCTGCTCCTTGATTATACCTGCTTTAAAAAAAACATTTTTTTTACTGCAGTATAGTGGATTTACAATATTGTGTTCCAGATGTACAGAATAGTGATTATTTTTGCAGATTATATTCCAATATAGATTATTACAAGATAATGGGTATAATTCCCTGTGCTATATAGTAAATCCTTGTTGCTTATGTATTTTACACATAGTTCCTGTTAATGCCATACCCCTAATTTGTCCCTCCTCACTTCCCCCTCACCTTTGATGATGGCAGGTTTGTTTTCTAGGTCTGTGAGTCTGTTTCTGTTTTGCATATTACATTCATTTGTATTTTTTTAGATTCCACATGTAAGCGATGTCATAAGTATTGTCTTTCTCTGTTTGACTTCACTAAGCATGATATTCTCTAGGTCCACCCATGTTGCCGCAAATGGCAGTTATTTCATTTTTATGGCCAGGTAATATTCCACTGTGTATATATACCACATCTTCTTAAGCCAATCATCTGTTGATGGGCACTTAGGTTGGTTCCATTTCTTGGCTATTGTAAATAGTGCTGCTATAAACATTAGGGTGCATGAATCTTTTTAAATTAGTGTTTTTGTTTTCTCTGGATATATACCCAGGAGAGGAATTACTGGATCATATGGTAGTCCTATTTTTAATTTTTTAAGGAACCTCCCCAGTGCTGCACCAATTTACATCCCAACCAACGGTGTATGAGGGTTCCCTTTTCTCCACACCCTCTCCATCATTTATTGTTTGTAGATTTTTTGATGATGGCCATTCTGACTGGTGTGAGGTGATACCTCATTGTAGTTTTGATTTGCATTTCTCTGGTGGTTAGTTGAGAAATGATGTTGAGTATCTTTTCATGTGCCTGTTAGCCATCTCTGTCTTCGGAAAAATGTCTTTTCAAGTCTTCTGCCCATTTTTTGATTGGATTGTTTTTTTTTTGATAGAGTTCTATGAGCTGTTTAAATAGTTTGAGTATTAACCCCTTGTCAGTTGCATCGTTTGCAAGTATCTTCTCCCATTCCATATGTTGTCTTTTTGTCAATGGCTTTCTTTGCTATGCAAAACTTACATGTTTAATTAGGTCCCATGTGTTTATTTTCACTTTTATGTCTTCTGTATTGGCAGACTGATCCAAGAAAATATTGCTACAATTTATGTCAAAGACTGTTTCACCTATGTTCTCTTCTCAGAGTTTTATGGTTTCATGTCTTATATTTAGGCCTTTTAATCATTTTGAGTTTACTTTTGTATATTGTGTGAGAGAATGTTCTAATTTCATTCTTTTCCATGTAGCTGTCCAGTTTTCCCAGCACCACTTGTTGAAGAGACTGTCTTTTCTCCGTTGTATATTCTTGCCTCCTATGTCATAGATTAATTGATCATAAGTGTGTGGGTAGTAGCTGCATCTTTTAAATGTTTAGTTTGCAACTATGGAAATAATATATGTACTGCCTAATATAAAACTGGGGCACTCCAAAAAGGTGAGGCTCTCAAGGGAGAGGGACTATATAAGTTGTAACATCTTAACTACTTTCCAAAGACACACTTGGTTTTAGTCAATAGTAATAGCTAACGTCTACTAAGCACTTTTTTTAGGCCAGACAGTTTCAAAAGCTGTACATGCATGATTTCAACTACTGTTCATAACAAATGTAGGATATATTATCCTACATTTTACAGATAAGGAAATTAAGGCACAAAGAAAGAGATTAAGTAACTTGTTAAGGTCACACAGTCAATAAGGGGATAAAAGGTATGATCTACTATTTAGATTAAATTGACACTTGGAAAAGAATATATGCATTCATTTAAAACTCACTTCAAATTTTTATTGAATGCCTATTATGTACAAAGTACTGGTTTAAACTAAAACTGGTTAATATCAATGTTACAAATATAAAGTCTTCTTAAATATCACTATTCAAAATAAATCTTCCTTTCTGTGGTTAAACACACACATACACATGAAGATGTACTTTCAAATTAAGTTTTTCAATTTCCAAAATACCTCCTTTAAAACAGAAGGGAATAAATTCCAACAATGCTATTTTCAATGCATTAACTATTTTAAAGTACACTGGAATATTTGAAGATTGCTTGCTGCAAAGTGGACTCACTCACATGAAAATAAACCTTGATTTCAGAGGGAAGTAAGTCTACATTAATAAATACACTGCAATTAATTAAATGGATATGTAAGTAAGTTACACACACATATCTAAAAAAGTAAAATGACAATGAGAGGAGTTTTTCATGGAAGGTGATGAGTCACCATGGATTCTGCTTCTCTTGATTTTCTGAGCAGAGCTTGCTTGAGGGCACTAATTTTCTCATCAAGTTCAGCCAGTGAATAGTTCTGCTGTAAACAATAACACAAATTGCTGAAGTATCTTAATGCAGATAAAGTTCTAAATGTACTATAAATATATAAAATATCCAAAAGCATGGTAAATACCCTTTTCTCATGAGAATTTTAAAACTGAACTATATATTAATGTTGACTATACTATAAATTTAAAGGCATAAAATAACAAGGCTTAAATATTTCTTACTTTTGCTTTTCTAATGACTAAGCTCTCCTGGAACTTTTATACTTTTTGAAAGGATTGTAAAAACATTTTTTCAACTGACTATTCTTATAATCAATAGTAAAAAAAAAAAAAAGTATTTAGGACTAGTTTAACTGCTTAAAATAACTGGAAATTCTCTTTTGATAGATTAACTTCAATCAACTACCTCTCCTGGCAAAAATGGATACTCTCAAATTTACTCAAAATTTTACAATCAAAAAAATAAGTAGAGGGGGATCAAGATGGCAGAGTAGGAGGATGTGGAGCTCACCTCCCCACACAAACACATCAAAAATATTATCTACATGTGGAACAATTCTCATGGAAAACTAACTGGAACCTGGCAGAAGAACTGTACAACCAAAGCTGCAAGGAAGATCTCTACGAAACCAGGTAGGACAGAAAAAAAAACACATCAGGTCAGGACCTGTGCCCCTGGGAGGAATATGTAAGGAAGAGAAGGTTTGCATGGGTGGACCCTGGCATTGGGGAGCAAGCAGGTTAGGCCACAATCCTGAATTCCAGTCCTGGGGTCCTGCACAGGGGTGAGAAGCACCCTTGCCTGCTGGGAAATCCACTGGGACAGAGAGAAGGGCTGGAGAAGCCTAGACTCTACCCAGGAGGAGTACATGTGCTGGCTTCCCAATCATCAGGGTGGAGAGAGCCTTGCACTGGTGGATGCTGCCTCATTACACTTCTCAATCCGAAGGGGTGAACACCCCTGGCCCTGTTCACTCCACACCACAGCCTGCGAGATCTGGGCCAACTGAACACTGGGAAAAGACTCGGTCTAGCAATGCAGAGACAGAACAGGGTGCCTAGAGTATGATCCAGGTGGGGCAGGGGCAGCCATTGTCAGAGCACTCAGGAACCCAGTGGTTCGTCTCCCAGCGAGAGTGCCCTGGAATGTCCAGTCCACACTGCAGCTTAGTGCTAGATTCTAAGAGAAGACTGCCACAGAGGCAGCCCAGATCTCAGGCAACAGTGCAGCCACCTCAATTCCTGCAGTCACAACACTCCTCCATGCCATACCTTTGCACTAGATCTGGGACAAATATAGTAGAGGAAAACATGCATCCTTGGGCTGCTTCTAAGCAGAACCACAAACACCTACACAGGCAGTGCATAGGTTCTCTCTGGCTGCACGGGCCTCACTTGCTTCAGCAATCACCTCCTTGGGGCAGGGCACACACTCAAGGACAAAGGAGCCTGATCTAACCCAACCCTCTGGTCTTCTACAACAACTGTGAAATAGACCCCACCCTTGACAGGGCAGTGACAGCAACAGCAGAGAGAAAGCCCTGCCTCACACCCTGCACAGGCTTTAGATACTCCAACACCAACCACATCCCCTATAAAGGGGATAATGGCCAGCACACCCAGAGGAAAGACGTGGCTGTCATCCATACTAAAACCATCCCTTGCACCAAAGACACTGGATACAGTTTACACAGGAACGTCCCCACGTAGAAACAATCCTTCAAGAAGACTACAGTAGATAACTTTCTGCCTCTATGAATTTCGGAGAAACAGTTAAGTAAAATATATAAAACAAATACTAACAGACATAAAAGGAGAAGTTGACTATAATGCTAGGAGACTAACAGCCCACTGACATCAATGGACAGCTCATCCAGACCAGAAATCAGTAAGGCAACAGAGGTACTAAATGATACAATATACCAGTTGGACTTAATTGATTTCTACAGGATGCTACATCCAAAAAACCCAGAATACACATTCTTTACAAGCACGCATGGAATGTTCTCTAGGATAGACCGTATACTAGGTCACAAAACAAGCCTCAACAAATTTAAGAGGACAGAAATTATTTCAAGTATCTTTTCTACTGAAAATGGTATGAAACTAGAAATCAACCACAGAGAAAACAGGAAAAGGAGAGTAAATAACATGCACTAAAAAACCCAATGGGTGAATGATGAAATCAAAGAAGAAATCAGGAAATACCAAGACAAATGGAAATGAAAAACACAACTTTACAAGATCTATGGGATGCAACAAAAGCATTTCTGAGAGGGAAGTTCATAGGGATATAGGCCTTCCTCAAGAAAGAAGAAAAATACTAAACAACCTAACCTACCAGCTAAAATAATTAGGAAAAGAACAAACAAAACCCAAAGTCAACAGAAGGAAGGAAATAATCAAGATGAGAGGAAATAAATAAAAGAGGTCAAACAAAAATACAAAAGATCAATAAAACCAAGATGTGGTTTTTTGAAAAGACAAACAAAATCAACAAACCTTAAGCCAGGTTCCCCAAGAAAAAAAGAGAGGACCCAAACAAAATAAGAAATGAAGAGACATAACAACTGATACCACAGAAATACAAAAAATAATAAAAGAATATGAACAGTTATATGCCAACAAATTGGACAAACTAGAAGAAACGGACAAGATTCTAGAAACACAGCCTGCCAAAACTGAGTCAAGAAGAAACAGATAATTTGAACAGACCAATCACTAAAAGTGAAATAGAATCTCAGATTTAAAAAAAAAAAAAAAAACTCCCTGCAAACAGAAGTCCAGGAGGATGTGGAGCTCACCTCCACAGAAAGAAGAACTCATACCTATCCTTCTCAAAGAGGAGGGAACTCTCCCAAATTCATTGTATGAGGCCACCATCACCCTGGTACCAAAACCAGAAAAAGACACTATAAAATAAGAAAATTACTGGCCAATATTTCTAACAAATATAGATGCAAAATCCTCAACAAAATATTAGCAAACCTAATCCAACAATACCTTCAAAGGATCACGCACCATGATCAAGTGGGATTCATTCCACGGTCACAAGGATGGTTCAATGTATGCAAATCAATGTGATACACCACATTAACAAAAGGAAAGACAAAACAACCACATGATCACCTCAATAGATGCAGAAAAAGCATTTGAAAAAATTCAACATCTATTCATGATAAAAACAAAGTGAAAATATCTCACCATAATAAAGGCCATTTATGACAAACCCACAGGCAACAGAATATTCAAGGGTGAAAAGCTCAAAGCCTTCCAGCTAAATTCAGGAACAAGCCAAGGACTACTCTTACCACTTCCATTCAACATAGTATTAGAAGTCCTACCACAGCAATCAGACAAGAAAAAGAAATAAAAGGTATCCAAATTGGAAGCAAAGAGTTAGAATTGTCACTATTTGCAGATGACATGGTACTCTATATAGAGAACCCTGAAGTCTCCACACAAAAACTATTAGAACTGATAATGAATTCAGTAAGGTAGCAGGATACGAGATTAATATAAAGAAATCTATTGCATGTCTTTACACTAATAATGAAATATCAGAAAGAGAAAAATTTTTAAAAGGCCCATATAAAACCATGTCAAAAACAAAAAAAACAAAAAAAAACCTAGGAATAACTTAACCAAGGAGGTGAAAGACCTATATGCTGATAAAATGGCCATACTTCCCAAAGCAATCTACAGATTTAATGCAATCTCTATCAAAATACCTATGACATTTTGCACAGACCTAAAACAAATAAACCTAAAAGTTACATGGAAACACAAAAGACCCAGAATTGCCAAAGCTATCCTGAAGGAAAAGAACAAAGCTGGAGGTATAACACTTATAGACTTCAAACTAAACTAAAAAGCTACAATAACCAAAACAGCACTGTACTGGCAAAAAAACAGACATATAGATCGATGGAACAGAACAGAGAACTCAGAAACCAATGCACCTATGGTCAATTGATCTACAGACCAGGAAGGCAAGAATACACAATGGAAAAAAGACAGTTTTTTCTGGTGGGGCTAATGGCAAACTCCAGGAGGGCTAAAGCCAAGGACTACTTCCCAGTACTTCTGCTGCCAGTGTCCGTGTCCAGTGTGGTGAGCCACAGCTGCCCCCCACCTATGCAGGAGACCCTCCAACACTAGCAGCCATGAGGCTGACAGGGTCTTGGCGCTCTGAGGGGGTGTCAGGCCTGTGCCTCTGAGGTGGGAGAGCCGAGTTCAGGACATTGGTCCACCACAGACATCCCGGTCCCATATAATATCAATCAGCGAGAGCTCTCCCAGAGATCTCCGTCTCAACACTAAGACCCAGCTCCACTCAACGACCAGCAAGCTCCAGTCCTGGACAACCCATGCCAAACGACTAGCAAGACAGGAACACAACCACACCCATTAGCAGAAAGGCTGCCTAAAATCATAATAAGTTCACAGACACCCCAGAACACATCACCGGAGAAAGTTCTGCCCACCAGAAAGACAAGATCCAGCCTCATCCAACAGAACACAGGCACCAGTCCCTTCCACCAGGAAACCTACACAACCCACTGAGCCAACCTTACCCACTGGGGGCAGACACCAAAAACAACAGAAACTACAAACCTGCAGCCTGTGAAAAGGAGACCCCAAACACAGTAAATTAAGCAAAATGAGAAGACAGAGAAACACACAGCAGATGAAGGAGCAAGGTAAAAACCCACCAGACCAAACAAATGCAGAGGAAATAGGCAGTCTACCTGAAAAAGAATTCAGCATAATGATAGTAAAGGTGATCCAAAATCTTGGAAATAGAATGGAGAAAATACAAGACACATTTAACGAGGACCTAGAAGAACTAAAGAGCAAACAAACAATGATGAACAGCACAATAAATGAAATTAAAAATTCTCCAGAAGGAATCAATAGCAGATTAACTGAGGCAGAAGAACGGATAAGTGACCTGGAAGATAAAATAGTGGAAATAACTACCACAGAGCAGAATAAAGAAAAAAGAATGAAAAGAACTGAGGACAGTCTCAGAGACCTCTGGGACAACATTAAACACACCAACATTTGAATTATAGGGGTCCCAGAAGAAGAAAAGAAAAAGAAAGGGACTGAGAAAATATTTGAAGAGATTATAGTTGAAAACTTCCCTAATATGGGAAAGGAAATAGCCACTCAAGTAGAGGAAGCACAGAGAGTCCCATACAGGATAAATCCAAGAAGAAAGATGCCAAGACACATATTAATCAAACTATCAAAAATTAAATACAAAGAAAATATATTAAAAGCAGCCAGGAAAAAACAACAAATAACATACAAGGGAATCCCCATAAGGTTAACAACTGATCTTTCAGCAGAAACTTTGCAAGCTAAAAGGGTGTGGCAGGACATATTTAAACTGATGAAAGGGAAAAACCTACAACCAAGATTACACAGCAAGGATCTCATTCAGATTCGAAGGAGAAATTGAAAGCTTTACAGACAAGAAAAAGTTAAGAGAATTCAGCACCACCAAACCACCTCTACAACAAATGCTAAAGGAACTTCTCTAGGCAGGAAACACAAGAGAAGGAAAAGACCTACAATAATAAACCGAAAAAAATTAGGAAAATGGTAATAGGAACATATATATCGATAATTACCTTAAATGTAAATGGATTAAATACTCCAACCAAAAGACAGAGGCTGGCTAAATGGATACAAAAACAAGACCCATACATTTACTGTCTACAAGAGACCCACTTCAGACCTAGGGACACATACAGACTGAAAGTGAGGGGATGGAAAAAGATATTCCATGCAAATGGAAATCAAAAACAGCTGGAGTAGCAATTCTCATATCAGACAAAATAAACTTTAAAATAAAGACTATTACAAGAGACAAAGAAGGACACTACATAATGATCAAGGGATCAATCCAAGAAGAAGATATAACAATTGTACATATTTATGCACCCAACATAGGAGCACCTCAATACATAAGACAAATGCTAACAACCATAAAGGGAAATAGACGGTAACAAAATAATAGTAGGGGACTTTAACACCCCACTTTACCAATGGACAGATCATCCAAAATGAAAATAAATAAGGAAACACAAGCTTTAAATGATACATTAAACAAGATGGACTTAATTGATATTTATAGGACATTCCACCCAAAAACAACAGAATACACTTTCTTCTCAAGTGCTCATGGAACATTCTCCAGGATAGATCATATCTTGGGTCACAAATCAAGCCTTGGTAAATTTAAGAAAATTGAAATCGTATCAAGTATCTTTTCTGACCACAACGCTGTAAGACTAGATATCAATTACAGGAAAAAATCTGTAAAAAATACAAACACGTGGAGGCTGAACAATACGATACTAAATAACCAAGAGATCACTGAAGAAATCAAAGATGAAACCAAAAAATACCTAGAAACAAATGACAATGAAAACACAACCCAAAACCTATGGGATGCAGCAAAAGCAGTTCTAAGAGGGAAGTTTATAGCAATACAATCCTACCTCAAGAAACAAGAAACAACTCAAATAAACAACCTAACCTTACACCTAAAGCAATTAGAGAAAGAAGAACAAAAAAAACCCCAAAGTTAGCAAAACGAAAGAAATCATAGAGATCAGATCACAAATGAATGAAAAAGAAATGAAGGTAACGATAGCAAAGATCAATAAAACTAAAAGCTGGTTCTTTGAGACGATAAACAAAATTGATAAACCGTTAGCCAGACTCATCAAGAAAAAAAGGGAGAAGACTCAAATCAATAGAATAAGAAATGAAAAAGAAGTAACAACTGACACTGCAGACATACAAAGGATCATGAGTGATTACTACAGGCAACTATATGCCAATAAAATGGACAACCTGAAAGAAATGGACAAATTCTCAGAAAAGCACAACATTCCGAGACTGAACCAGGAAGAAATAGAAAATATAAACAGACCAATCACAAGCACTGAAATTGAGACTGTGATTAAAAATCTTCCAACAAACAAAAGCCCAAGACAAGATGGCTTCACAGGCAAATTCTATCAAACATTTAGAGAAGAGCTAACACCTATCCTTCTCAAACTCTTCCAAAATATACCAAAGGGAGGAACACTCCAAAACTCATTCTATGAAGCCACCATCACCCTGATACCAAAACCAGACAAAGATGTCACAAAAAAAGACAACTAAAGGCCAATATCATTGATGAACATAGATGCAAAAATCCTCAACAAAATACTAGCACACAGAATCCAACAGCACATTAAAAGGATCATAGGGCTTCCCTGGTGGTGCAGTGGTTAATCTGCCTGCCAATGCAGGGGACACGGGTTCGAGCCCTGGTCTGGGAAGATCCCACATGCCGTGGAGCAGCTGGGCCCGTGAGCCACAATTACTGAACCTGCGCGTCTGGAGCCTGTGCTCCGAAACAAGAGAGGCCGCGATAGTGAGAGGCCCACGCACTGCGATGAAGAGTGGCCCCCACTTGCCACAACTGGAGAAAGCCCTCACACAGAAACGAAGACCCAACACAGCCATAAATGAATAAATAAATAAAATTTAAAAAAAAAAACAAAACTTAGGTTAAAAAAAAAAAAGGATCATAGACCATGATCAAGTGGGGTTTATCCCAGGAATGCAAGGATTCTTCAATATATGCAAATCAATCAATGTGATAAACCATATTAACCGACTGAAGGATAAAAACCATATGATCATCTCAGTAGACACAGAAAAAGCTTTTGACAAAATTCAACACTCATTTATGATAAAAAACCCTCCAGAAAGTAGGCCTAGAGGGAACTTACCTCAACATAATAAAGGCCATATGTTACAAACCCACAGCCAACATTGTTCTCAATGGTAAAAAACTGAAACCATTTCTACTAAGATCAGGAACAAGACAAGGTTGCCCACTCTCACCACTATTAATTATTCAACATAGTTTTGGAAGTTTTAGCCACAGCAATCAGAGAAGAAAAAGAAATAGAAGGAATCCGAATCGGAAAAGAAGTAAAGCTGTTACTGTTTGCAGATGACATGATACTATACATAGAGAATCCTAAAGATGTTACCAGAAAACTACTAGAGCTGATCAATGAATTCGGTAAAGTAGCAGGATACAAAACTAATGCACAGAAATCTCTTGCATTCCTATACACTAATGATGAAAAATCTGAAAGAGAAATTAAGGAAACACTCCCATTTACCACTGCAACAAAAAGAATAAAACACCTAGGAATAAACCTACCTAAGGAGACAAAAGACCTGTATGCAGAAAACTGTAAGACACTGATGAAAGAAATTACAGATGATACCAACAGATGGAGCAATATACCATGTTCTTGGATTGGAAGAATAAACATTGTGAAAATGACTATACTACCCAAAGCAGTCTACAGGTTCAATGCAATCCCTATCAAACTACCAATGGCATTTTTCACAGAACTAGAACAAAAAATTTCACAATTTGTATGGAAACACAAAAGACCTCAAATGGCCAAAGCAATCTTGAGAAAGAAAAACGGAGCCAGAGGAATCAGGCTCCCTGACTTCAGACTATACTACAAAGCTACAGTAATCAAGACAGTATGGTACTGGCAAAAAAACAGAAATACAGATCAATGGAACAGGATAGAAAGCCCAGAGATAAACCCACACACGTATGGTCACCTTATTTTTGAAAAAGGAGGCAAGAATATACAATGGAGAAAAGACAGCCTCTTCAATAAGTGGTGCTGGGAAAACTGGACAGCTACTTGTAAAAGAATGAAATTAGAACACTGCCTAACACCATACAAAAAAATAAACTCAAAATGGATTAAAGACCTAAATGTAAGGCCAGACACTATCAAACTCTTAGAGGAAAACTCTATGATATAAATCACAGCAAGATCCTTTTAAACCCACCTCCTAGAGAAATGGAAATAAAAACAAAAATAAACAAATGGGACCTAATGAAACTTAAAAGCTTTTGCACAGCAAAAGAAACCATAAACAAGAGGAAAAGTCAACTCTCAGAATGGGAGAAAATATTTGCAAATGAAGCAACTGACAAAGGATTAATCTCCAAAATTTACAAGCAGCTCATGCAGCTCAATATCAAAAGAACAAACAACCCAATCCAAAAATGGGTGGAAGACCTAAACAGACATTTCTCCAAAGAAGATATACAGATTGCCAACAAATACATGAAAGAATGCTCAACATCATTAATCATTAGAGAAATGCAAATCAAAGCTACAATGAGGTATCACCTCACACCAGTCAGAATGGCCATCATCAAAAAATCTACAAACAATAAATGCTGGAGTGGGTGTGGAGAAAAGGGAACCCTCTTGCACTGTTGGTGGGAACGTAAATTGATACAGCTACTATGGAGAACAGTATGGAGGTTCCTTAGAAAACTAAAAATAGAACTACCATACGACCCAGCAATCCCACTCCTGGGCATATACCCTGATAATACCATAATTCAAAAGGAGTCATGTACCACAATGCTCATGGCAGCTCTATTTACAATAGCCAGGACGTGGAAGCAACCTAAGTGTCCATCGACAGATGAATGGATAAAGAAGATGTGGCACATATATACAATGGAATATTACTCAGCCATAAAAAGAAATGAAATTGAGTTATTTGTAGTGAGGTGGATGGACCTAGTCTGTCATACAGAGTGAATTAAGTCAGAGAAAAACAAATACCGTATGCTAACACATATATATGGAATCAAAAAAAAATGGTTATGAAGAACCTAGGGGCAGGACAGGAATAAAGATGCAGATATAGAGAATGGACTTGAGGACACAGGGAGGGGGAAGGTTAAGCTGAGACGAAGTGAGAGAGTGGCATGGACTTATATACACTATCAAATGTGAAATAGATAGCTAGTGGGAAGCAGTCACATAGCATAGGGAGATCAGTTCGGTGCTTTGTGACCACCTAGAGAGGTGGGATAGGGAGGGTGGGAGGGAGACACAAGAGGGAGGAGATATGGGGATATATGTTTATGTATAGCTGATTCACTTCGTTATAAAGCAGGGAGGAGATATGGGGATATATGTATATGTATAGCTGATTCACTTTGTTATAAAGCAGAAACTAACACACCATTGTAAAGCACTTATACTCCAATAATGATGTTAAAATAAAAGAAAAAGAAAAAAGACAGTCTCTTCAGCATGTGGTGCTGGGAAAGCTGGACAAGCTACATGTATATCAAGTCACTCCCCCACACCATATAGAAAAGTAAACCGAAATGGTTTAAAGACCTAATACAGGACATGACACCAATAAAACTCCTGGAAGAAAAACATAGGCAAAACATTTTTCAGCCATAAATCACAGCAATTTCTTAGATCAGTCTCCGAAAACAAAAGAATAGTAAAAATAAACACACAAGACCTAATCAAACTTAAAAGCTTTTGCATAGCAAAGGAAATCATCAACAAATTAAAAGACAACCAATATATAGTGCAGAGAGAAGACCAGCTCAGAGCATTTGGCTTTGAAGGCCAGCCAGCAGGGATGGCTTTTGGGAATCCCACAGGGTTGGGGAAATAAAGACTTCACTCTTAAAGGGCACACACAAAATTTCACACGCTCTAGGACCCAGAGCAGAATCAGTAATTTGACAGGAGCCTGGGTCAGACCAACCTTCTGATCTTGCAGAGTCGTCCAGAGAGACAGAAAGTAGTTGCAGCTCACCCTGGTTACACAGCCACTGGCTGGTGGGCCAGCCATTTTTAGAAGCCCGTTCTAACATGTGCTAGCAAGTGGCATTGTGGAATCCTCCCTCTAGATTATTAGCCCCAGGACCCAGTCCCATCCTGGCTCAGCAGCCTGTAGGCACCAGTGCTGGGATGCCTCAGGCCAAAGCAACTAACTGGGCCGGGACACAGCCCCACTCACCAGCAGACAGGCTGCCTTAAGACCTCCTAAGGCCATGGCTACCTCTGGACACAGCCCTGGCAACCAGAGGACCCAGGACCCAGCTCCACCCACAAGTGGGCAGGCACCAGTCCCAGAATCCCCTGGGTCCCAGCCCTGCCCTGGGAGCCCGCTGTAACCTCTGAACCAGTCTCACCCACCAAGGGACAGACACCAACCACAAGAAAACCACGGCTCCACAGCCTGCATACCGGGACTGCCTACCAGTAAGCCACACCTTAAACTGGGACCAGCTTGGCCCTGCTCACTAGCAGGCCAACACAAGCTTCAGGATGTCCTGGACGCCACACTCAATTGTGTCAGGAACCAGCCCCACCCACCAGTGATCCGACACTAGCTCTGGGCCGCCTTGGCCACAGAATTAAGACTCCAGGACTTGGCTCTGCCTGCCAGTAGGCCAGCAGTAGCTGCAGGACCTGGATTCACCTACCATGTGCGGGCAACAGCCCTGAAGTGTCCTGGACCTTGACTCCAGCCACCAGTGGGCCAAAATTAGCTCCAGGGCTACCTGGGGTTCTGCAGTCAGCCACCTTGTGACCCAGTCCCACCAACCTGTGGTTGGCAGCCTCCACACAAAGCAGGGCCTGGCAGCCAACCAGACTAGGGGCCAACCAAACCTACTAGACCACCCACATAGCCAGCCGCAACAGAAGGACCCATGCAGCCCTCATAGGGGGAACCCCTAGAGCATATAGCTCAGGTAACAAAAGGCCAATTCTCCATTGTTGGGAAACATAACCAACCACCAGATACATAAAAGTAAAAACAGCAACTTAGGCAACATGAGACCTGAAGGAACATGTTCCAGACAAAAGAACAAGATAAAACCCTGGAAGAAGAACTAAGTGAAGTGGAGACAGGAAATCTACCTGAGAAAGAGTTCAGGGTAGTGATCGTAAATATGACCAAAGAGCTCAGGAGAAGAATGGATGCACAGAGAGAGAAGTTAGAAGTTATTAACAAAGAGTTAGAAAATATAAAGAACAACCAAACAGAGATGAATACAATATCTGAAATGAAAAATACACTAGAAGGAATTAACAGTAGACTAAATGAAAGAGAGGAATGGATCAGTGAGCTGGAATACAGAGTAGTGGAAATCATTGATGCTGAACAAACAAAAGAAAAACGAATGAAGAAATGAAGACAGCTCAGGAGACCTCTGGGACAACACTGAGCACACTAATGTTTGCATTATAGGGGTCCTAGAAGAAAAAAGAGAAAAGGGCTGAGAACATATTTGAAGACATAATAGCTGAAAACTTCCCTAATCTGGGAAAGGAAACAGACATCCAAGTCTAGGAAGCACAGAGAATCCCACTCAGGACTCAGGATTAACCCAAAGAGGAACACACCAAAACACACTGTAATTAAAATGGCAAAAATTAAAGTTAAAAGTAGCAAGGAAAAAGCAACAAGTTACATACAAGGGAACTCCCATACGGCTATCAGCTGATTTTTCAGCAGAAAGTCTGCAGATCAGAAAGGAGTTGCATGATATATTTAAAGAGATAAAAGGGAAAAACCTACAACCAAGAATACTCTACACAGAAACGCTCTTGTTCAGATTTGATGGAGAGATCAAAAGCTTTACAGACAAGCAAAAGCTAAGAGTTCAGCAGCAGCAAATAATCTTTACAAGAAATGTTAAAGGAGTGTCTAGAAGCAAAAACAAAAGGCCACAGCTAGAAATGTGAAAATTACAAAAGGAAAAGGCTCATCAATAAAGGGAAACATACAGTAAAGGTAGTAAATCATCCATGCACAAAGATAGTAAGAAGGTTAAAAGACAAAAGTAGTAAAATCATCTAACATCCACATAAACAATTAAGGGATACACAAAAAAATGAGATGTAACAATATGACATCAAAAACAGTAATCATGAGGGAAAGAGAGGACAAATGCAGGGTTGTTAAAATGCATTTGATATTGCAGAGGGAGGAACACTCCCAAACTCATTCTACGAGGCCACCATCACCCTGATACCAAAACCAGACAAAGATGTCACAAAGAGAGAAAACTACAGGCCAATATCACTGATGAACATAGATGCAAAAATCCTCAACAAAATACTAGCAAACAGAATCCAACAGCACATTAAAAGGATCATACACCATGATCAAGTGGGGTTTATCCCAGGAATGCAAGGATTCTTCAATATACGCAAATCAGTCAATGTGATACATCATATTAACAAACTGAAGGAGAAAAACCATATGATCATCTCAATAGATGCAGAGAAAGCTTTCGACAAAATTCAACACCCATTTATGATAAAAGCCCTGCAGAAAGTAGGCATAGAGGGAACTTTCCTCAACATAATAAAGGCCATATATGACAAACCCACGGCCAACATTGTCCTCAATGGTGAAAAACTGAAACCATTTCCACTAAGATCAGGAACAAGACAAGGTTGCCCACTCTCACCACTATTATTCAACATAGTTTTGGAAGTGTTAGCCACAGCAATCAGAGAAGACAAAGAAATAAAAGGAATCCAAATCGGAAAAGAAGAAGTAAAGCTGTCACTATTTGCAGATGACATGATACTATACATAGAGAATCCTAAAGATGCTACCAGAAAACTCCTAGAGCTAATCAATGAATTTGGTAAAGTAGCAGGATACAAAATTAATGCACAGAAATCTCTTGCATTTCTATACACTAATGACGAAAAATCTGAAAGTGAAATTAAGAAAACACTCCCATTTACCATTGCAACAAAAAGAATAAAATACCTAGGAATAAACCTACCTAAGGAGACAAAAGACCTGTATGCAGAAAATTATAAGACACTGATGAAAGAAATTAAAGATGATACAAATAGATGGAGAGATATACCATGTTCCTGGATTGGAAGAATCAACATTGTGAAAATGACTCTACTACCCAAAGCAATCTACAGATTCAATGCAATCCCTATCAAACTACCACTGGCATTCTTCACAGAACTAGAACAAAAAATTTCACAATTTGTATGGAAACACAAAAGACCCCGAATAGCCAAAGCAATCTTGAGAACGAAAAATGGAGCTGGGGGAATCAGGCTCCCTGACTTCAGACTATATTACAAAGCTTCAGTAATCAAGACAGTTTGGTACTGGCACAAAAACAGAAATATAGATCAATGGAACAGGATAGAAAGCCCAGAGATAAACCCACACACATATGGTCACCTTATCTTTGATAAAGGAGGCAAGCATATACAGTGGAGAAAAGACAGCCTCTTCAATAAGTGGTGCTGGGAAAATTGGACAGGTACATGTAAAAGTATGAAATTAGAACACTCCCTGACACCATGCACAAAAATAAACTCAAAATGGATTAAAGACCTAAGTGTAAGGGCAGACACTATCAAACTCTTAGAGGAAAACATAGGCAGAACACTCTATGACATACATCACAGCAAGATTCTTTTTGACCCAGCTCCCAGAGAAATGGAAATAAGAACACAAATAAACAAATGGGACCTAATGAAACTTAAAAGCTTTTGCACAGCAAAGGAAACCATAAACAAGACCAAAAGACAACCCTCAGAATGGGAGAAAATATTTGCAAATGAAGCAACTGACAAAGGATTAATCTCCAAGATTTACAAGCAGCTCATGCAGCTCAATAACAAAAAAACGAACAACGCAATCCAAAAATGGGCCGAAGACCTAAATAGACATTTCTCCAAAGAAGATATACAGATGGCCTACAGACGCATGAAAGAATGCTCAACATCATTAATCATTAGAGAAATGCAAATCAAAACTACAATGAGATATCATCTCACACCGGTCAGAATGGCCGTCATCAAAAAATCTAGAAACAATAAATGCTGGAGAGGGTGTGGAGGAAAGGGAACACTCTTGCACTGTTGGTGGGAATGTAAATTGATACAGCCACTATGGAGAACAGTATGGAGGTTCCTTAAAAAACTACAAATAGAACTACCATACGACCCAGCAATCCCACTACTGGGCATATACCCTGAGAAAACCATAGGTCAAAAAGAGTCATGTACCAAAATGTTCCTTGCAGCTCTATTTACAATAGCCAGGACATGGAAGCAACCTAAATGTCCATCGACAGATGAATGGATAAAGAAGATGTGGCACATATATACAATGGAATATTACTCAGCCATAAAAAGAAATGAAATGGAGGTATTTGTAATGAGGTGGATGGAGTTAGAGTCTGTCATACAGAGTGAAGTAAGTCAGAAAGAGAAAAACAAATACAGTATGCTAACACATATATACGGAATCTAAGGGGAAAAAAAAAAGGCCATGAAGAACCTAGTGGCAAGACGGGAATAAAGACACAGACCTACTAGAGAATGGACTTGAGGATATGGGGAGGGGGTGGGGTGAGATGTGACAGGGTAAGAGAGTGTCATGGACATATATACACTACCAAATGTAAAATAGATAACTAGTGGGAAGCAGCCGCATAGCACAGGGAGATCAGCTCGGTGCTTTGTGACCACCTAGAGGGATGGGATGGGGAGGGTGGGAGGGAGGGAGATGCAAGAGGGAAGAGAAATGGGAACATATTGTATATGTATAACTGATTCACTTTGTTATAAAGCAGAAGCTAACACACCATTGTAAGGCAATTATACTTCAATAAAGATGTTAAAAAAAAAAAAAGAAAACAGAATAAACACATCTCCTTTCTTATACCAAAAAAAAAAAAAAAAAATGCATTTGAAATAAGAGATCAACAACTTAAAACAATCATGTGTATATATATATATATGTATATATATATATAGCCTGCTATATAAAAACCTCATGGTAACCACAAACCAAAAATCTGTAATAGATATATACACAGAGAAGAAAGACAAATCCAAATATAACATTAAAGATAGTCATCAAGTCACAAGAAAAAAAAAAAGCAAACAAAAATTACCTACAAAAAACAACCCCGAAACAATTAACAAAATGTCAACAAGAACATACATATCAATAATTACTTTAAATGTAAATGGACTAAATGCTACAATCAAAAGACAGTGGCTAAATGGATAAAAAGCAAGACCTCTATATATGCTGCCTACAAGAGACTCACTTCAGATCTAAAGACTCACACAGACTGAAAGTGAAAGGATGGGAAAAGGTAGTCCATGCACATGGAAATCAAAAGAAAGCTGGAGTAGCAATATTTATATCATACAAAATAGACTTTAAAATAAAGACTGTTCCAAGAGACAAAGAAGGACATTACATAATGATCAAGGGATCGATCCAAGAAAAAGATGTAACGATTGTAAATACATATGCACCCCAACATAGGAGCACCTAAATACATAAAGCAAATATTAACAGACAGAAAGGGAGAAATTGACAGTAACACAATAATACTAGGGGACTTTAACACCCCACTTACATCAATGGACAGATCACCCAGACAGAATATCAATAAGGAATCACTGGCCTTAAATGACACATTGGACCAGAAGAACTTATTCATATACAGAGAACATTCCTTCTGAAAGCAGCAGAACACACATTCTTTTTAAGTGCATATGAACAGTCTCCAGGATAGATCACAGCTAAGCTACAAAACAAGCCTTGGTAAATTTAAGAAAATTGAAATCATATCAAGTATCTTTTCCAACCACAACACTATGAGACTAGAAATCAACAAACAAACAAACAAAAAAAATCACCTGCAAAAGACACAAACACATGGAGGCTACTAAAAAACCAATATGCTACTAAATAACCAATGGATCACTGAAGAAATCAAAGAGGAAATAAAAAAAATACCTGCCGACAAATGATAACGAAAATACAACATTCCAAAATCTGTGGAATGCAGCAAAATCAGTTCTAAGGGGGAAATCTATAGCAATACAAGGTTATCTCAGGAAACAACAAAAATCTCAAATAAACAACCTAAACCTTACACCTAAAGCAAATAGAAAAAGAACAAACAAAACCCCAAGTTAGTAGAAGGAAATAAGTCATAAAGATCAGAGCAGAAATAAATAAAATAGAAACAAACAAACAAAAAATCAATAAAATAGTCATTTCCTTTAAAAAAATCAACAAAATAGGTAAACCTTTAGCTAGACTCATCAGGAGAAAAGAGGGCCCAATTAATAAAATCAGAAATGAAAAAGGAGAAGTTACAGCAAACACCACAGAAATACAAAGACTCATAAGAGACTACTATGAAAAACTATATGCCACAATGGACAAATTCCTAGAAATGTACAATTTCCCAATACTGAACCCAAAAGAAGTAGAAAATACCAATATGAACAGACTAATTACCAGCAATGAAATTGAATCAGTAATTTTAAAAATCCCCAACAACAAAAATCCAGGACCAGATGGCCTCAGAGGTGAATTTTACTAAACATTTAGAGAATTAACACCTATCCTTCTTAAACTATTCCAAAAAACTGCAGAGCTTCCGAACTCATTCTACAAGGCCATCATCACCCTGATACCAAAACGAGACAAAGACACTACAAAAAAAAAAAAAGTACAGGCTAATATCACTGATGAACATAGATACAAAAACCCTGAACAAAATACTGGCAAACCAAATTCAACAATACATTAAAAGGATCATATACCATGATCAAGTGGGATTTATCCCAGAGATGCAAGGATTTGTCAATATCTGCAAATCAATCAATGTGATACACATTAACAAACTGAATAAAAACCATATGAACATCTCAATAGATGCAGAAAAACCTTTTGACAAAATTCAACATCTATTTATGATAAAAACTCTCCAGAAAGTGGGCATAAAGGGAACATACCTCAACATAATAAAGGTCATATATGACAAACCTGCAACTAACATCATACTCGATGGTGAAAAGCTGAAAGCATTTCTTCTAAGATAAAAGGATGTCCACTCTCACCACTTTTATTCAACATAGTATTGTAACTCCTAGTCACAGCAATCAAAAAAAACAAAAAGAAAGAAAGAAAAGGAGTCCAAAGTGGAAAGGAAGAAGTAAAATTGTCACTGTTTGCAGATGACATGACACTATACACAGAAAATCCTATGGATGCCACCAAAAAACACTAGAGCTTATCAATGAATTCGGTAAAGTTGCAGGATACAAAACTAATATACATAAATCTGTTGAATTCTACACATTAACAATGAATTATTAGAAAGAAATTAAGGAAACAATTCCATCAAAAAGAATAAAATACCTAGGAATAAACCTACCTAAGGAGGTAAAAGACTTGTACTTAGAAAACTATAAGACACTGATGAAAGAAACTGAAGACAACAAAGATGGAAAGATATACCGTGTTCATGGATTGAAAGAATTAATATTGTTAAAAAGACCATATTACAAGGCAATCTACAGATTCAATGCAATCCCTATCAAAATACCAATGGCATTTTTCACAGAACTAAAACAAATAATCTTAAAATTTGTATGAAACCACGAAAGACTGAACAGCCAAACAACAGAGCTGGAGAAATCAGGCTCTATGACTTCAGACTGTACTACAAAGCTACAGTAATCAAAACAGTATAGTACTGGCTCAAAAACCAGACACGTAGATCAATGGAACAGAATAGAAAGCCCAGAAATAAACCCACACACCTATGGTCAATTAATCTACAACAAAGGAGGCAAGATTATACAATGGAGAAAAGACAGCCTCTTCGATAAGTAGTGCTGGGAAAATTGGACAGATACATGTAAAAGAATGAAATTAGGACATTCTCTAACACCATATACAAAAATAAACTCAAAATGTATTAAAGACCTAAATGTAAGACTGGAAACCATACAACTTTTCGAGGAAAACAAAGGCGGAACATTTTGATATAAATCATAGCAATAATTTTTTGGATCTGTCTCCTAAAACAAAGGAAATAAAAGCAACAATAAACAAATAAGGCCTTATTAAACTTAAAAGCTTTTGTACAGCAAGGGAAACCATCAACTAAACGAAAAGACCTACTGAATGGGAGAAAATATTTGCAAATGATATGACTGATAAGGGGTTAATATTCAAAATACATAAACAGATCTCACAACTCAACAGCAAAAAACAAACATCCCAATCAAAAAATGGGGCAGAAGGGAAGGGATGAGATTTAAATTACTTGAGCATTTATTATTTTTCAGCATTTTGTAACTGATACTTTCTTCTACAGTTAACATCTGGATAGATTTTAATACTTATTTGGCCCATCTGAGTCATTCCACACCCTTAAAATAAAATTATTTCTCTAATTCAACACATTAATTTATGTTGCTCTTTTTTCTTTCAGCCCTTGAATCCCAAGATATGATAAAAGCAACCACAGTAGAAACTTTTATTAATAAGAAAGGTATAAAACCAATCAAACTATTTCAGAAACAAAATAAAAATGTAGTAACTTACTTGAGGTGGTTGAACTTTTCTTCTTTTTCCAGAAAAGTTCTAGATTAAAAGTAAAAAAATAATAAGTAATCAATGCTTAGAAAATCTAAACAATTTTCCTTTATAGAGTAGTGAACAAAATAAGGAGAACCCTGGCAGAAATAAAGCCCACAAACTCACCTAGCACTATCTGTAACTAATATCTGCCTTTTTCTCCTTTGGAAGTTACCCTCCAGAGATGATATTAAAAGTATATAATAGTAACATCACAGCAACATGCTTGTCCCTGACTATACACACTTTCCCATTAATTCCCAGCTTCTAATGAGGCTGAGTGACTGTGGAAAGAGGTGCTCTGTGGATTTCCTACTTAGTTTCCTTTCTTTAACACATTTCTTTCCCAGGATATTGAACAAGTGAAGCAGCAATAGAGAGAGGGAAACAGAATTCGGAATACCAGGCAAGGGGGTGAAAACACACACATACACACACACACCCTTGATTGACTATAATGGACACAGTGGTTGTCTAACTGAGCAGCTGTCTACTGCTCCTCTATATGACTCAGAGGAATACTGATTCCACCCCACTGGTCTTGTCAGTGACCAAAATGGTCATGGGCCCAATTCTGGCCAATAATTAAGGACAGTCAGCTGGGGATTAGGGGGAGAACTTCTGGAAAAAACTTCCTCACTTCTAAGAGAAAGCCCTCAAAGGAGGCAGTTCTTCTGGACACTGCTGTTATCTGGCTAGGACACCAGAAAGCACTGTAGCTATCTTGCCATCTGCCTGGGGAAAGAGCCAACACCAAGCAGAGCTGAGAGGGGAAAGAGCTCAGTTCTTTGACAATCATGATTTAGCGCAGTAAATCAATTTACCCTGAAGATTGCATTACTGCTGAACTTCACATTTTATAAGATTATTTCCATACTGTTAGAACCAGTTTGAGTATAAACTTCTATTATTTGAAGCTGATAACATTCTCACCAACACACTGCTGTGTGTTTTTTAAACCCTGACCTAATGAATTATTTCTAGACTTTGTTCTTAGTTTCACAGAACCACAAGCTCTTGAATGGCAAATTAGTATATTAGTACCTCTGACAAAGAAACTATCAACATAGGTGGCAAAATTTTCTCTTGAACATTTTTGAACACTGAGATTTAGAAGAGAAGGTAAAAATTCTGATTTTCCTTTGTGTCCAAAGCTATTTTCAAAGAATACTGAGGTATGCCTCTTATCAGTAGTTTATAATAAGTGGGAAATCAGTTAAGTGTTGGAATTATTAAATATGGGGAAGAAAGTGCCTATATAAACATGCTCCTTCCTGTGCCAAACTGAGCTGGATACCTGTGGTGGGGCCTATGGGCAGGTAAGGGCTTAATGTTTAATTTGGTCACTACTCAGTCACCTACCTTCCCACAAGGTGGTTTTTTACACCCTGATGAAAATATACTTCCCCTTGTTTTCCTAACAGCTCAATCTGTAAAATATGGACAGTTTCCATGTCATTGAGCAATCAGATTATTAATATATCATGAAACCAAAGTGAGAAGTATCAGAACAAGGACATTAGTGGTTCAATGACTTAAAAACAGTAAAATGCAGCCTTTGGGGGCTTATTTTAGGTCTGAGCAGAATATTTCAACAAGCTGAACACTTAGAAACATATCTGTTGTGGATACACTGGACCAGCTTTAACATTTACTCTGGGTACAAGGAAATCTCAATGTAAAAGGCAGAAATTTTAACAAGTCTCAGGTAAATATTTGAGAGCACAACACACTAAACAGCTGAACAGAGATAATTAAAAATTGTCTCTACTCTCCCACTATTTTAAGTTAGCAGGTAATTTATAGCTACATTTATAATGCCTGTGTCCCAAAGAGAAGGTGATTAAACACATACATGAGGTTCAGAAAACCCATGCTCTAAGAAAACTCAGTGGTAAGGAGGCCTTTTTCATGACCAACCCCCTTTCTTACTTCTAATCAGTTTTAAAGGGTAACCGATTGCTAAGGGTTACAGGTGGAGTGCCTTAAATGTTTCTTCCCTTCTAGTCCCACTGTCCTGATTCAGACCTTCATTTCTCCCTGGTATGGACAATGACATGTTTCCTAAACTACTTTCTTTGACTTCAAACTCTCTCCAACTCACAACTTCACAATGTCACCAGACAGAAAGCCATTCTAGGTTTCTTTCGCAAAGACTTAACTGTGCCCCAATGACACTGGAATTACAAACAGGTTAATGTGACCTTCAAGGCCCTCCAAAACGTGTTTGCAATTTAATTTTCCAGCCAGACCCACTTGTTCACCTCATGCTACAGGCCCACCATGACCTTCCCGTGTAAACGGCCTGCATGCATGAAGCTGACGTGGCCTTCAGGGCTCCTTTCTCCCCACGCTTCCCTTTAGAACCGGGACTTAACCATTACAGACTAGAGTTAAGATTCCACCTAGTCAGTGCTTTGGAACAAAGTTAACATACTTTAAAAGTCCAATAATTAACTATCAGCCAGGTCCTATCCATTCATTCGCACATTTATTCCATGCCTACTACACTCTGCGTTCAAAGATGAACAAGACACAGTTCCTGCCCTTCAGAGGCTGAAAATATAGTGTGAAAAATAGATGTGTAAACATATAATTGTAAGTGATAAGTGCTATAAAATGAACAAAGTGCTGTGGAAATATACCTGTGAAGAACATTACACTTACTGTTTTCAAGGGTCATAATTTAAAATCAGTAAGTAATTCTCTGGAAAGACTCATAAAATTGTATCTTTTAAATGGTCTGTTAAGCAATGCCCTTAAAATTTTTAAAACATTACCACATTCAAATTTTTCCATGTTGAATGTGATGGGTAAAGATCTTTAGAACTACTACATTAAAACGTGCAACAAATACTAACTTTGTTGTAATTCGTGCTTTACATATATAAACTTTTTTTTGGAGTTTTATGTCTGTTTCATAAATGAAAAGAACTTTACATAATCTAGTTTTGTTTTTAGGAACCAAATACAATTTATATCTTTTTTCTGTTAATGTTTCCCTCTTCATATGCTGTGCTTCAAGGTTACCCAAGATAATCTCTATCCCACTATGTTCAGAATTCATCTACATGTGAACCTGGATTAGACACATTTCAGTTAAAAACTTTTCATAAATTCAATTTCTAACAAAAGTTCAATCCTTAGGAAATTTAATGGGCTCAATTTTCCCTTACTTTCTAACCTTAGAAACTACATATCTAGTCTTTTCCATAGACTTCTGAGGAATAGATACATAAAACTATGCAATTGCCATACGTGTACTCCCAGCAAGAGGAAGGTAAGAGCGGTGAATAATGTGCTATGTCGCCTGCAGGGTGTGTGTTCATCTCCTCTCACGCGCAAGGACAACCCTAGAGCTGGCTCCATTCTGAGCGAGAAGCGCAGCTCCTAGAGATGGCACATTCATCTGTTACGGAAGGGTGGGTATGAAATCTTTGCCTTTGGGTCTGTACCATACGTATTCATAGGCCTTAAGGACAGAGTCAATCTGAATGTTTAAACCATGTCAGTGTTTCGTGCTTGTTGCTCAGTATTAATTTGGGTATGTCATTTCCGATACTAATCCAGAAGTGATCCTTCTAATCAAATATAGATTGTTTAATATATTTGGAAATATTCTTTTAAAGCACTAGTTTTGTTACAGATATGACAACCCAACACATCCATGCCAATCCTGTTTACATTTATCACACTTCCTGCCCCTGAAGTTAGTTTCAGACCTTAGGCCTCTTGACAGTCTCAGTGTTCTTACCAATTCTATGTTCTCACCTCTACACTGTCTCTCCCAATTATCTCAAGTGTAAGTCCTACATCTTGAAAAGCTTATCTGATATTTCTATCTGCATATCCTGCTATGACTCTAAGTTCACATTTCACCCAAAAATCTCTCTCTCCAGATTTTATTTCTACCAATGATGGTATCATTTCTCCAACCAGAAACTGGACTCATTCTTGCTCCATGTCTCTTTCCATATCCAATCAATTATCAATATTTGCCAACTTTTCTTTCCTACTGTCTATGGCACTAATCCTTTCTATTCTCACTCTTATGTCCTTGTTTCAGGATCTCAGTTCACATCTAAACTAGTATAATACTGTCTCCTTATTTTCAGTCTCTCCCTTTTCATATATTTCCCAGAACAGTAATAGATAAATCTTCTAGATATCACTTGCACAAGTCACTTCCCTGCTCAAATGATTTCAATAGCATTTAAACTTTAAACTTCTGGGGACAGCATTTAAGGTCCTCTACAATCTATTTCTACCTCCTTAATCAAACATTCTAAACATTCTATCCTGTGTAAAATGGATCCCCCAAAATAAGATTATGATTTAAAGGGCTTGTTCTTTTGTTAACTAAATTTAGTAATAGGTGTATGTTAAGCTTTTAAAATCAGAATCAGAGAGAAAAGATAAATGATGGGGCAAGATCTCACCTGAGGCATCTAATACTACGATACTCTCCTGTAAGATCAGTTCTATCATTAACAAGAATTATATTAACAAGGTATGAAATTGAACTAGAAAAAATAACCTGCCTAGGGATTTCTTAATGAAGGCAGCTTGAATGGGAAAAACTTATGGTATATTGTTGTAGGAAAAGGCATACAATCTCTATGAAGTTTTCTAGGAAGATACAAAGAATAATCCTAAAAGTGGAAGGACCTTTGTAATTATGTAAAACAACCAACAAATCTTCTAAAATTAAAGAAGATATATTGTAATTGTATGACTTATCCATGTTTATACAGCTACTTCATAGATGGTTTCTGAAATTAAATAAATGCTAATATTTACTGAGGTTTTACCATGTGCTAGACAGCAGGCTAGGTGCTTGACTGGTATTATCTCATTTAATCCTTGCTTCAGCCCTCAGTACTTTAATAGACATCATTTTATATTTGAGGGAAGTAAATCACTAAAAGTCTCTAAATTATTGAGCTTTAAGATTCACTGCTCACTTTGGTTATTCAACTTGCCTTCTTCATCTGGAAATATTCCTTCTTTTGTACCTTACTCTAATACCAATTTGAAACTGGAAAGATTGCTGTTATTCCTAAAATAACTCTAAGTGCATTTTCACCAGTGACTTATAATGATCCATGCTAACTGAGCTATCTTACGTAGTATTTCAGAAACAGGAGTTTCAGTAAATTTTATTAAAAATTTAGTAAATTTAAAAATTTTGTTCACTTTTACTTTAGTTCTTTCTAATATGGCATTGTTTTAAAACAAATAAACACTAAGCCCCAGAAAAGGCAGGTGTTATGTATAATCACCCCAGAAGACTGAGGAAATTAACACAAGGAGCTCAGGATGGCTTGTCTGAAACATGCTGATATAACAAAGAAGATGCTTATCAGCACAAATTGTTTTTTACTGTCCTTGGTAAAAGGGATAAGAATGAATGAATAAATAAATGCTAGAATTGAGAAATTAAACAAATATAGACTAGTCTTTCAGAAAGTCTAGTGGTTAGGGTAAAGAAAAAGGTAGGGTGGTAGATTGAGGTGTGTGTTTGTTTCGTATGGGGGGAAATGTAAATGTGTATGAGCTGAGGGAAGGAGGCTGTGGAGAGTGAGAGATTAAAGAGACAGAAAGGACAACAGAGAACAAGGTCCCAGAGGGAGTCTTTGTTTTACAAGATAGCAAGTTCAGAATGACAGGACTCACCACTATTCAGGCTGATGTATTATGCCATAAAAATGGCTTAAGTTTGAGAATTTGGGTAATGTACCATAAAAGTAACCCTTTAAAAAAAATTGAGTCCATAATACAATATTCAGAATCACAATCTTTAAAGAACTAGGTAACTCTTTACTCAGAACTATGTTCATTCATCACTGAACTATTAAAACAGTGTTTTGCACACAGCAGATCGATGAGTGAATTATGTGATAATGAATCCTAAAATAACATTTATTTCTTACAGACACTTATACTTACTACAGATTGAAAATATTCAGGAGAGATGCCTTCCAATTCAAGGATTCTGTCCTCAAGTTTTTTAATTCTCTGATAAATGTCTCTTGGCACCGGACCACCTAAATACATTAAAAAAATTCTGAGGTACTATGGATAATTCTTTCTTCTTACAATTTTTATTCATAAAATACCATGCAAAGACACTTATGCAAAAGAATGGGAATTATTTAAACTTCAGAAAATAAGTTAACAAGAGTAAGACAGAATGAAATCTTTAGCAAACATTTTCATAATATACTCTATGGGATATATTATTATACTACACTTCTCCCCAAGCCCCATTTATGCTTCCTATGTTGATAGGCATTTTGTTTTATGTTAAATTCATTTTACAAGACATTGAATAGTTCCTGTATAGAACAACTTGTATCTCTGATAGACTCTGACAGTTATTTAGGAGGAGGAAAATGCATAGTGACAACTGACAATTCAATTCAGTGGTTGTAACATGTCATATCATTTTCTTCAATTTATACTTCTCCTTACATGCCATATTTTCTCCTTTAACCCAGAAGAACATTTAAAAGGAGCTTTACCATAATTTTTTTTAACATCTTTATTGGAGTATAATTGCTTTACAATGTTGTGTTGGTTTCTGCTGTATAACAAAATGAATCAGCTATACGTATACATATATCCCCATATCCCCTCCCTCTTGCGTCTCCCTCCCACCCTCCTTATCCCACTCCTCCAGGTGGACACAAAGCACCGAGCTGATCTCCCCGTGCTATGTGGCTGCTTCCCACTAGCTATCTATTTCACATTTGGTAGTGTATATAAGTCCATGCCACTCTCTCACTTCGTCCCAGCTTACCCTTCCCCCTCCCCATGTCCTCAAGTCCATTCTCTATGTCTGCGTCTTTATTCCTGTCCTGCCCCTAGGTTCATCAGAACCTTTTTTTTTTTTTTTTAGATTCCGTATATATGTGTTAGCATACGGTATTTGTTTTTCTCTTTCTGACTTACTTCACTCTGTATGACAGACTCTAGGTCCATCCACCTCACTACAAATAACTCAATTTCATTTCTTTTTATGGCTAATATTCCACTGTATATATGTGCCACATCTTCTTTATCCATTCATCTGTCGATGGACACTTAGGTTGCTTCCATGTCCTGGCTATTGTAAATAGTGCTGCCATGAACATTGTGGTACATGTCTCTTTTTGAATTATGGTATTCTCAGGGTATATGCCCAGTAGTGGGATTGCTGGGTCATATGGTAGAGAGGATGCTCAACGTCACTAATCATTAGAGAAATGCAAATCAAAACTGCAATGAGGTATCACCTCACACCAGTCAGAATGGCCATCATCAAAAAATCTACAAACAATAAATGCTGGAGAGGGTGTGGAGAAAAGGGAACCCTCTTGCACTGTTGGTGGGAATGTAAATTGATACAGCCACTATGGAAAAGAGTATGGGGGTTCCTTTAAAATACCATAATTCTTAACTAACAAACTGTCTAGGCAGGGGTATGGTAAAATTAAGGTTACTCAAATTTCAAGAGTATGATTATATCCCAAATCCTTCCATTTCTTAGCACCTCCAATGCAAACATTCTGGTCTAGACCACCATCATCTCTCCCTGGATTATCACAACCTCCAAACTGGTCTTCTTGTTTCTGCCTTGCACACATAAAGTCTGTTCGCAACACAACTGCCAGCAATACTTTTAAAATGTAATTCAGATAGTGTTAGTTCTCTGCTCAAAACCTTCCAACACCTTCGCATTTCACTCAGATTAAAACTCAAAGCCTTTACAATAGTCTACAAGATCCTATACAATTTGGACATTCTCCCCACATTCATACCATTTCAGCCATTTTTCTGTTATTCAACTAGGCCAAGTACTCTTACAACTTTAGCACTTGTGATTCTCTCTACCTCTGTATTCACAAGGCTTGCACTTGCCAACTTCAGGTCTTGGCTCAAAAGTTACCATATCAGTAAGGCCTTCTCTGACCACACTTTAAAAAATACCAGTACTACCACCTCCCCCTACGTAGCACTCCCTCCCTATCTTTTTTCCCTTATTTTTCTCCAAACCATTACTACCCCCTGACATTCTGTATATTTTGCTTATTTACTGCCTGTTTCTCCACTCTAATGTAAGTTCTTAGAGGGCAGAATTTTATGTTTTGTTCATTGGGTATGGCTGTGCAGGTTGTACACTGCACAAACCTAGGAAGCATCAGTTCATAGACTGAACAGGTGCTCAATATTTACTGAATGAACAAATACATGATTAAAGAATCATTATGCAATTAAAGAATATGGGTAAATTTTCATATCGAAAGTATCAACTTGTTAAATATAAAAACTCTAGAAATATGGGGGGGTTTTTTTGAGAATTTTTAAATTTTAGGATTTTGGTTGTTCTTGCTTTTGAATAAAGTAAAATGAATAACTTACTCATCTGACTTTGCTCTTGCTGCTCCCTTTACCTACAACATCCTCTGCCTCACCTCCCTACCTTTCAAGAACCATTTCAAGCTTCACTGGGTCAACAAAGCACTGCCTGAATCTCTTCACATGGAGGCTCCTTGTGCCCCACCATACCCTTCCCTCACAGCCCCTTTAACATCCCCCTTTGCTATTAATCTTTCTCCCAAACAGATTATAAAGTCCTTGACGCCAGGAACTGTGACTACATCTCAGTATCCCTCCTGTCTAAAACAGTGCTTGGTGTATAGTAGGCATTCAACAGATACTTTTCAAAATTAACTACTTGATACCATTAGATTTAATCAACCAGTCAATCCTGTTATACCATTTGTATGGTAAATGCATCTAGTTCTGAGAAAGGGAATTAATTTTAATGCTAATCTCTTACTATCCTCAAAGATTTACTCATTCTCTTATCATCTTCTCCCTCCATCCACAAATACACCAGATAGACTGGACTCAGAAATTCCCTGAACCATATTTTATGCCTCTGTGCTTTTTGCAGATATTTAGAAGATAGAATCAACAGGATCTGGTGACTAAATCGGGAGGGAGACTGAGGCTTTGCAGCCAGTTAAGATCTAAGTTTGATTTCTAGTTGCCACTTACTACCTTGGGCATGCTGCTTGAGCTCTCAAAACTTCAGTTCGTGTATCTGACAATGATTACAGCACCAACATCTCACAAGGGTACTGTTAAATAGTGAGTTGATAGATGTATAATATTTTCAGAGTGACTGGCACTTAGTATTTAGTCAGTCACTTAATAAATGTTAGTCCCCAATGGCACTCATTTATTTATGTGCTTATCCTCACTGGAAGATCTTAAAGGGCTAGGGTTACACTTATTAATACTTTTTACCAGCACAGTGGGGGATACGAATGAGAGATGATCATGGTTAAGTTATGAAATTGATGGCAGGAAAAAAACTACACTAGTTTTCAGCTATGACTTTAATAAACTGAGAGCGTCAGGATATTGTTGAGAAGTGTAAGAGGAGGAAGAAGAGCGTAAACACATGAACTGTAAATTCCTTGAGAGCAGGGACTATGCTTTCTTCATTTTCGTACCAATCACAACAATGTTTTTTGTACATGACAGCAGCTCAGTGAAAACTTGGTGACTAAGTGAATCGGAATTTCTTTAACCACTTGCAAAGATACATTACAGGACACTGCCCAGCACTCTGCTTACCTGTCTGCAATCGCAAGTGAGCCTCAATGTTTTGTAGTCGTTCTTCTACAGCCTGATTACCACAGTCGCGGAGCATGCTGTTAGGTTTATGACCTGACCCTTGAATTCCTTCAGGTCTAGTCTGTGGTCCATATGTATTCACAACTCTAGAAACTAAATTAAGAAACTTTTGAGCCTATTAAATTTACATTTCAAAAATCAGGAAGTCTCTCTCCTTAACAGTACTTTACGTTCTTTTCATAACCACAAACCCAAGTACAAAGAAAGGCAAGAGTTTTTTATTTGTTTTAAAATAAATAAAATTTAGATAGGAAAGTGATTTCTATTCCATTTTGCTTATAATCTAGAATAAGCTTCTGCCAGTGATGAAGATATTATATAATGGATACTTACCTTTTACATGACTTTTAAACCCAGGGTAAGGAGTAAAAACAGCATCGGTTCTTGCACAACTATTTTCTAAGGAGAATTTAGATGAGTATAAGTTTAAATATATTCTTAACTTCAAATGTATGATATTTTGATAACCCTTCAGTAATGCATATTAACATATTACTCATAATCAGAGAATATCATTTTAAATAACAGTAATTAAATTACTATCATGCACAGGATAAAATTTAGTGATCTTTACTCTCTAAAACGTATATCTAATGTTCTCTAATTTCCAGATTTATATATAGAAAAGTCCTCAACATTTGGTGGGATAATCTAATTTTTAATGAATACCAATATCCCTAAAAACCATCTGGGCCTTCGGAGAAAATAATTTATATATTATAGAGAGTTAAAATTTCTAAGCTAAAGAGACATTATTCACTTTATTTCAACATAGAAATAAACAAAACTCAGTATTTTTACTAAAATATCTTTTTAAAAAATACAGCATTTTTGATATTACTTACTGATCAAATTAGTGAACATCTAATATAAAGTATTATGCATTTAACACATTTTTATTTCAGAACGCCACACAAAAATGACCTTGAAACCTACAACACACACTTTTATACTTTTCCTAGATTTCCAGTGCTCATCTCAAAAAAAAAATCCCTAATCACAAAAGCTATCTATCTCTTTCCAGACTGCCCCTTTCAAAAAACGCAATTTTAAGAATGATACCATGTGAAATTTTGTTCCAAATTTTTTCTAAGCTGAAAAGTATAGTTTCTTTCAAGTTATACATCAACAAATAAATCATAAACCAAGGGAGAAAGTTGGAATGATATTAACGTAATATATAAACATTTCAAATATTATAAAATAATCTTTAAAATGACATTAAGTAAAACCATGCATTGCAGTAAATTTCCTAAAAAAACTCCCCTTATTTTATAATAAAAATGGATGGTAAAAGAGATACTGAAGGAAAAATTCTTTTTTTCCCTAGGGAATTTGATTTTTTAAAAAAACCCATTGTTTATATTTTGGTCAATTGAGAGGTATTAAAAGGAACACACTAACACGTTACAATACATCTGAATTTTTTCAGTCTAAGTTTCCTTAAGATAGTTCTGCTGACACATCAAACTGTGTGAATAAAATTCCAAACCCACTTATCTTTTAAATATAGACACTAGACGGAGTCATTTTCTTTTTCTTTTCTTTTTGAAACACCTGAAAATATGTTTAAAGGGCCATCACCTCTCCATTCTCCTTCTACCATTTCATGGGGCTAAGGGTTAAAAAAAAGAAGCTATCATCCATTCCAGAGCTATATTCCAAATATATAGATTAACCGACCCATCAGAGAAAAACTCAGCATGGCGTGAAGACAGTGAACGTGTGAGTGCTAGTCACTCTCCACAGCAATTCTTCCCAACACTGTTTAGAGCCAGCAAGGGACTGAATGGGCTAAGGAATCCTGCTGAGCATTTCAATTCTTGTCAATTTCTATCCCCTGGTGGTTTATAATAATAGAGTTAGCAGGGAGAACAGAGGAATAACATTAGTGATACATGTGCTTGCTCCTTCAACAAACGCTTTCTCATGGGTAGCTTGCAGTTGGATTGTAGTACCTGAGATTTTGCCACTGCTGCACCTGTTCTGAAAAGCTAACAGTAAAATATACCAAATCTAGAGATACGTATGTATAATGTTAATAGTAGAAAAGGCTGCATTTAGGACCCACCTTGAGCATGTATTATTTCATTATTAAGAGAATCAGTGTACGAATGTGATATGAGTCAATTCTAGGTTCATCTGACAATTGTGTTCATAATAATTAGCCACGAGATATTAGAGACAACAAGAAAAATGTTCATTCCAATTAGGAACTCTTCTCCATAATTTTTTCTAAGAACTACTTGTTCTGATTATTACTATGATGCCTGACTATGATCCACACTAGTGCTTTGCAATTTTGTATTCTGCAGCATACCTGCAGATCTGTAAATATACTATAACATCATGTGGAGAGGAAAGGAGAATCTGATGAAAAACAGCAAATGTATGCACTATGAGAGAAAGGAAAAAAGCATAAGACACCATAGTCTTGATGACAAATTGGTTTTATCGTGACATAAAACATTTCAAACAGCTAAGGAGTAGTGAGAAAACTGCTCCCTCCTGAGGAGTATTAACATTACTAAGTTCACTTCATGTATTAATATCATAATTTCATAAATACCTTTAGAGACTTGAAATTTATATAGCTTAGACCTTCTTACTACTGAGACTGAGACACCCTGCCACCCACACTTTATTTTCATTTCCTGAAGGAACTTTAAAACAATCTTTACACGTGTGGTAAACATTTGACTTTTTACGTTAGCATTTATTTGACTTTTGGATAACCAAGATGAAAACCATTTTGTATTATTAAACAGAAGGAAATACTGCTGTCTTAGTTTCCAAATAAACCTGTGAAATAATTAAACTGTGTTCTTAATGTTATTCATTTTAAAAAACAAATGAAAGATCATTAAAATCCTACAAAAATTAACTTCTTCTAGGTAGTTACCTTGATTACAATCAATAACATTGCAAAATTCCCTGACGTTGTTTTCATTGATTTCAGCTTGCTTTCTTTCAATAAATGCAGATATTCGTCTGTCAATCTACAAACAATAAGCATGTGTGTCTTAATTCAAACATAGTAAGATTTAAAAAAATATTCCACCCACCCCCCAAAACCCAACTTCTTACTTCTGCTTTTCCAGCCTTTATTTGAACTACTTCTGGATCAAAATGGATCTGTGTCTTTTTCACATCTCCCAAATCACAATCTTTGTGCTTTTCTTCCTCCTGTAGGTCGCCAATGGGAAATTTGGCATTTACTTCATTCTTGTTCCCTGTTTCTGTTTTTCCTATTTCTTCAACAACAGTTGTATTCTCCTCTTTAATCAGAGGCTGAAGTTTTGCTAAAAAAGGCTGAGAACACAATTCCATCTGCTGAGGTTCAAACTGATCAAAATTAATCACATATTTACCATATTTATATAAATTTCTGCTAAGTAAAGGCAATATTCAATATCAATTAACTAAATTTAAAAGGTTGGCACATCATACATAGATCCGAGCACATGTAAGTGTTTGTGCTGTTCTCTGCTATTGTGACCAATATCATTTGCTATCAATCTGTTTAAAAAAAAAAAAAAAGGAAAGAAAAGAAGAAAAAGAAAACCTGAGGAAATTTAAAATTTTCTTTGAGGGAATCATTCTGTCACTCATCTTTTATTTTGTGCCAAATCAAAGCCTCAGCCTCTGGCACCAATGCCACTTAATTAACATGTCATTCAAATGTCTCCTCAGAATACTAAGGCTTAGTATTTTTCCTCCTTAACACGAGAGCCAGTGCTCTCACTCAGCAAAGCCCTGCATTATCACTATATCACTGGAGATTCTCCACTTGAAACTGCAGTTGGCCGAAGTAAATGAGAGAGCATAGACATGAAATATATAGGTGTTACGCTGAGTGAACACTCAAGCTTCTCCTGACATGGCAAGATATCTTCTTGGGTCATGAAATTAAATTTTTAAAAAGAAAACGAACAAGAGCCATAGCTGAAAAGAGGTAGATGCCTATCACCATACTAGAGGGGGAAAAAACCCTGTTGTATAATGTAAATTATACTACCCATTCCCCCCGCCCAGACCGATCCACAATTAGGCCTCAATTGAGTCCTATAGCTCATTGCTTCCGCCCTTTAAAACTAGGGTTAACTATTACTTTTAACATGAAACAGAGTTAAAATTTCCCATAAAGTCACTGAATAGAGGACTGAAAATTAAATGTCTACTCCATTAATCAAAACACACCAACACTTGTCAGTGTTCCAATTATTTTTTCATACCTACAATTTTGCTTCCATTATTTGCTATACCAGATACTCTTCTAAATCCTTGTAACATCTTAATAGAAGTAAACTGACCAATCCAAACCTTTCTGACACTTCGTATTTTATACTTTGATTAGAGATAAACTGCAAACTTGCATCAATTATAACTGCAAAGATGTTCAATTGGAAACTAGCAAGGTCATAATACTGTTCAGTTATTGAACTGAAATATTAAAAAATATAACAATACTATTATAAATAAACAATTCAGTGTTGACTTAATATAAAGGATGAATTATTTCAAACTCAAGAAAAAAATGATAAAATAGTGACTGGCTACTTACTAACATGAGACATTAATGTCACAGAAATTACTTTCTTTTTAAAAACTATGCTGAAACTGTTTAATTGCAATAGACACTCCAGGATGTGTCATGCTGGGATAATGCCACTTCTTGAACCACTGAAAGCACTCCATGAGCCTCCAAACTCACCCAAGGCATGGAATCATTATCATAGCATGACACACACCTGCCGTGTCTTATTGCTTAATTATAACCCACCATAGATGCAACTGTATTGAATTTTCAGTGCAAGTCTAGAATTGAATAGAACTGCATTCATTCAGTCTTCATACCCACATCAGCCTATTGGGCTATATTCCTGTAATTGTCCTGATCACTATGTAAATTAACAGATTTGGATCCAATCTGGCCGAAGTAACCTTTTATTAATACCACTATTAATATAGTATTAAGATAGAACTGACAAATACTACAGCTTACAATTTAACTACAATTAATTTCTAGTCTCAATATCGAGTTAACATTTTTAACACGAAATTTACCTGTAAATATAAAACATGTTGTTCAAGTGCACTAAAGAGCAAAGCAGGCTGGAATGCCGAGAGGCTCTGGAGCTTGTTCCAATCGATTGTAATTTTCACCACATCATCTCTGATGTTAAGCTTCAAAGGGGCAAACCAGCAACATCACAAAAAATTACAAGATTAAGCTGTACACATGGGATTGTCCAAAAATAAGATTTCTATAGAATAACACACCATTTAGCTCAAAGTTCTCAAGTTTTCAATCATACCTAAAAATGCTCTACACCTAGTTACCACTTTAAAAAGCCAAAAAACGTGAAATTTTCATAAAAACATAGAACGACACCTCACTCTAATTCTATTCTTGGGTCTGTGTAATGGGACCATCTTTTTTGATAATTCATTATCTGAAAAACTTTGGATAGGGGTCAAAATAGTCTTGTCCTACTCAGAATCCTACTGCTTCTAGCTCAGAGCATTAAACAGAGGGGGCAGGTACCTTTAAGAAAGTTCTGATATACACATTTCTTTTTGTTAAATATGCACATAAATACATAACTGAAATATATCATTCCTCTGATGTCTTCCGAATCACATTTTTATTGTTTTCAATTTTAACCAATTTTAAAAATAATTTAAAAATCAATTCATACATTTATATTCATACATATTATAAATCTAGTGATACATGGCAACGTGTTTATCTACTTCAAATAAAAATTAAACTATTATTTAGCTGTGGAAATCTGAAATTGAAAAACAAATACTTTTGCACAATAGTGAAATAAATGGCCAGAGACTGGATGGAAAGGCCAGACTTACTGCTAAACAGTATTTTCTATTAAAGTATGAGGGCTCATTGTACAAAAATTTCTTATAAATTGGCTATCCGTGACCTATTACAATAAAATTATATACAGAAAACTACCAAGAACCTGAATATAAAATTAATATCAAAATGAGTGAAGATTTTAGAGGGAAAGCCTCCATCTCTAGTCTTTCGAGTGAATAAAAGTGAATCACCGTAAACTTTTCTAGGGACACGTGTTTATAAGGATATACTACATCGCAGAATCAAGTTAACTATTATTTTTTCAAAAATCATTTATTTAAAATTAGTCATGTTTTCTACAAAATAAAGACAAGTGTTACATTAGTTCAAATACAGATCTTATAAATTGTGATTGTAATAAAACAAAAAGATAAACCAATGTACATAGAACCGAAAAGATCTAAAGTTCCCAAAAAAGGCACTATATGAATGAACGCTATATGACAGAAGTTTACCAACCTTTGACCAGAAATATTTAAAGTCCATATTAGACAAGTGTAAAGAAATAAGTTTTGTGTAGGCTGCACTGGCAAAAATTAGTTTACATTATTTTAACTAAAGTTTTATATTAAGATAACCACATTAATCTTAATTTACATTATTTAATGCCTATAAAGATTTCCTTAGACAACAACTTATGCATGGAAGTAAACTATTACTATACTTTTACAGTTCTCAAGGGGTCTATCGTCTATTATAACAAATTTATGAATACAGTTTGGGGATAATGCAGACAAATCCTCAACCAAAGCAAAGCATCAAATTTTCTAGAGACAATAATAACTTACAGAAATTAAATTTAATGTTTGGATCATATTCTCATTTCAATTCAGCAGAATTATGTAAGCTTTCAAGTGCAGTTAAAGATACTTGGTCTTTTAAGAAAATCACATAATGTCACAAATTAACTTAAAAACTATCCCAATACATCCAACTATTATTCAACAAATTCCCTGTTAGTAATATGAATTCTATGCATTTTTACCCTATAGAACTTGTAAACCATGCACTCAAAAATGTATTAGTCTGCCATTAATATGGCCTATTTAAAATATGTATTTCAATAAAAACTTTATTAATATGAAAACCCAAGCTAACAATAAATATTTCTTCAGCTTGGTAAGATGGACCAACCAGAGGTAAGCAATAAAGTTAAAATGAGAAAATTGGAAATCTGGGATAAAAAATACTTTTGAAACATTCAACTTTACGTTTCCTATTGAGGAGAGCTAATAACACAATGATACTATACAGAATGAACCTAGGCATTTTACAACATACATTTTAAAAAATTCCTTAAACTTGTTTTGAAAGGAAATAGTGATTTCCACCAAGGACAATTTTATAAGTATAGTACTCGGGCTTTAATTCTTTAAACAATACATCTCGAAATATAAAGAGTATTACCAAGTTGGCTAGCATTTAATTGATGAGATGATCTTATTTTATGACACTTGTATAAATGGTCCTTTCACTCTGTCATGAAAACTCACCAAATATTTACTCTAAACATTTTTGACAGGTGACATAAGTAAATTTTAATCACATCTCTACTTTTACCTACAGAATATCTGAATGTTTAAAATTTTTAAATGAGTTTTAAAAATTCAGTATACAAACTATTTCAAAAGAAATGTTTAAATTATTTCTTAATGTTATTTTTAAAAAGTATCTCATCAGTGGGGGGAAAAAACTTGTGTAAACTATAGGTGAGTATAAACTTTTTTCATCTTGATATTAGGATATTTAAAAAAAACCTTAAAGTTCCAATGTCCACGCCATAGAAAGTTCTCAAACTTTTAAACCATTTACAGGTCTTGAGTCTTGAGACTGAAATAATATGTCCCCAAGTCTTAAAAAAAATGTTTTAAGTCCTTGACAAACAAGTGAGTTTAAAACTTTTAGCCGATTCTATTAATAATCGTTCCATTACACCAAACTGAATGTTTAACTTACAGTAATACTCTTTTTAAATTAGAACAAATATTAGGATTTTTAAAAATATTTAAATAACGTTTTAAGAGACTGATTCTCCATCCACCCAAGGCTTTTAAAAATAGTTTTCACAAATCAAACGCTCTACTTTCATAAAGGAAGTTACCATTATCTTCAACATAAATGCCTAATTCCGTCTAAGATTTAAAAAATCTGCTTTTTAAAATCAGACAAACATATTTTCAAGTTGTTTCTCATTTAAAATTTGCTTGCTTTGCACTTTACATCATGAAACGAAATAGTGACTTGAGTGTAAGGAATACCTTTATTTAAACCCCATTTTATTATGACATTTCTACAAAAGCTATTTATAAGCCAGTTAAACTAGTTAATAGCTCAATTATTAAACAACAGTTGTGATACAAGCAGTATCGACCATGGATAACTCAGCCAACTTTACGCTATGAGTAGTTTAGATTAATTCCTTTTCTCTTCTTCCCCGTTTTAAAGGGGAAGACATGCAAGCAACGGCCAGAAGGAAAAAAGAAATAAACAAAAGCAAGTGACTCATAAGAGGAAATCACCCAAAAAAGGCGAAGAGAGAGCTTTTCCAGAAATCGCAGGCCGTACTAACCTATCAATTTCTATAAAGAATGAACTGGAAGTAAAAGGAGCCTGAGCGCCAGGCGCCTCCCAAACCCTCAGAGAAGATTCTCCGCATCCATCCTCTCCAAGCCTGTTCATCTCCGAGCCGGGTTTTCACTTACACTAGCCTCACTCACTCTTGGGGAGAATAATCGCACGGAAATCTAGCCTGCAACCGGCCGTGAACTAACCCGCGCGGCCATCCTCACTCAGACCGCAGACGGCGGGGCCCGGGCTCCTCCCCCGGCCTCGGCTACTCGCGCCGGGTCCCACACCCGGCAGGCCTCCGCTGCCCCCTGCCTCCGCTCGAGGAAAAAAGGGGGGAGGGGCTAGACGGTTCCCAGACCCCTACTCCCACAGACCACCACTCACTTGTCCAGCCAGGGTATGGAAGGAGCGAAAGACTTCGCAGACCACCTCTTGGGAGAGGTTGGGGCTGCAGCTCCGCTCTAGGCTCCTGTCGCCGATGGTCGGGCGACTAAGCTCAGCGGCGGTAGCCATGACACTTTCGTAGGCCGCCCCCGCCAGCACCGAAGAGCCCTCACAACCCACCCCTCCCTCCCCTGCTTTGGTCGCTGCGCGATGATGTAAAAGCACTGCGTCTCTTTTAGAGCGGGGCTTTGAGCACCCGCCCCCTCTATGTGACTGACAAGCACGTGCACCAATCAGGTGCAGTTACAGGGTTCCGCAGAGGACCCAGAGCGGATGACTGCGAACCTGCGTGAGGCTAGCTACAGTATTTCAGGTAATGATTGGAGTCTTTATCTAATGAGGGTTAGCTTCTTGAACCCTCATTAGTTAGTTAACATCACTAATTTAACATAAATTAGTTATCATCACTAATTTTTCATGCGAGGAAGAGGATATAAAACAAGAAAAAACTTTTATGCCTCATTTACCATCAAGGGAATGATATTAATTACTTTAAATCTGCAAAATAATTCTGTCAAGTTTTAAAACTGATAAATCAGTTGTTACTCCCTGGGTACTACGGTAGAGACGCTCATCCTAAAGCTGTTTTAAAGAAGGGAAACACTGTCAATATGATTCTAACAGGAATTTAACCAAGTAAGCAATCGCATGCAATACAATCTTTGAAATTAAAGATCAATCCGAATTGAAATTTGACAAAGTATTACTTATCAGATAACTTTAGTTAAAGATATTTGAAAGACTTTGTAGTATTACAGAGTCTAACATTAAAAATTTTGTTGTGCAATTGAAAAGAAATTTTAGAAAGTTTTTAGTGTTAAACTTTATTCCAAAACACTTGAAAAAAATAAACATCAGTTTAGAGATGAGGGATTTAAAATTCTTAATTCCAGTAGTCTAATGCGCTTACAGTAGAAGAAGCAGAGGTGGAAACTTGCACAATGTGTATTCAGTTTTAGAGTACGCTGAATGAAAGGGGGAGGAATAAGACATCAAGGAACTGGGATTAAGGGCAGTAGGGATAAAAGAACGCCTTTGACCTGCCTCTAGGGAGCCTGTTAATTAGGCTTTCATTTCCAAAGATCACCAGGCGACAGGATCTTGAGTAATCTTGTCTGCTCCCTTGTTCACAGCAAGATATACAGTTTATAATCCAGCCTATGTCTAGAGATGTCCATAAAAAGATTTCACAATATCTAATCCCAAATTGAGCAACCTTCTCCTTCAAGCCACTCATCCCCATGTTTAACCTAAATTCATGATTTTTGCAATGTTAGCAATTTTCTTTGCCTCTGGTTCTCTTGTTAGAGAATAATTCTAATGGGGTAACTAAAAGTTTTTGTTTTGTAACATATTAGCAACTAGTTTCCGATTATTTGTTTTCATCTAGGTGTGAGGTTTGGGTTTTTTTTTCAAATATTCAGGACAGTGGTATAAGACACATTTGGGAACTTGCTTTGTATATTATAAGAATACCATCTTTAATAAGGTACTGCTCATTCTTTTCTTTGCCATCACTGATTTTGAAATTTCAAGTTTTACTTGTTCCCTTGAACATCTAATATAGAATTAATTGATGGCCATTTGATCTCTATATAAATTCTCTATGAGATTCTCTGTTTCAATATGCAGACTTCCACTTATATCATAGTATTGCTTACTTAGCTAATACTTGCAATTTAACTCTTTTGTGCATTATTTCTTCTTTCCAGGGACTTTTCTTACTCCTTCCTGATGCCTATTACCTTCATTTTGGAACTTTTTCTTATTTTCTTCTATTTACTTTAAATAGAAGAGTTTGTAGGCTGAAAAGATGTGGATTTCCTTGGGCTAACTTTAAATAGAAACATATAGAAAATAATGTGTAACAAAAATATGATGAAAGCTCTGAAATTTAGAGAGTAAAGGAAATAATTTACCCTTTATAGAAAACTAATTACAGTTTATAAAGTGGGTTGCTGAAAAATCTTCTGCCTGGCAGAAATAATTCAAATTGTTGGTCTTGGCATTAGCGACAGAATTAGAAATACTGTCCTGAAAGTTCATCCTAAGAATCACTTGGGAGGATAGAAACTATAAATGAAATCTAGGCTACCTACCTTATCAACAAAAATGTCCTTTACAAAGAGCTTTAAAGGTACAGCCCTATTAAATAAACAGTGCCCAGCAAAGTGCCTGAGATACACATGCTCAATAGATGGTGTAATACACCTTTTTCCTAATGTAGAAAAGGAAAAGTTTAATTTGCCTTCTCTGGCTCCCCATCACCTGATGGATAAGCCCAAGTTCCTTAGAATGACATCTAAGGCTCTTCTCATGATCTGGCCTTTTCCTAAATTTCCAGCCTCATTTTCTGCCACAAACCATCTGGTGCTTAATGCTCTCAAAACTGCTTTTACTTCTTCAAAGCTTTACTATTTTTTTGCCTCCATGTTTTTATTTGTGCCCCTGCCTCCTATCCAATTGGAAAACTCCTATTCCTCCTTCAAAAACTCCAGTTCAGAAATCTCTGGGAAGTCCTTCCTCATACTCCTTGTCATAAAGACCTTATCTTCTCTGCTAAACAACTCCTACAACTTGTATATGCTTCCATTATTGTACTTATCACATTGATATGAAATTTACTTGACTACGAATCTGTCTCCCCACTGAGCTATGACACTTTATATGTATCATGTTTGTATACTTAAGGCTTAGCATAGTTTCTGGCACAGAGTAATTGCTCAGTATATGCTTGTTGAGCTGAATTTATTTGCCTAAGTTGAACAGATTTGTAAAATGGAAAAAAAAAAAGTTCCTACACTTGAGGGGAAATTGTAACATGTAGTAAGAATGCTATAAACAATTCATTTCAAATAATGAAGCATGTCCGTTTATTCTCCTCTGGAACAGCAAATTCAAAAAGTGCTCAAATTTTTCTTAATGAATAAATACAGCTAGTCTCCATAACCTCACGAATGATACCCATACAAATTAATTGTACCTACTATATGCCAGACACTCTGACCATGTTGAAGGTACAAAGATGAATCAGGCAAGGATATTTCTCAAAAAGCTCCAGTTCTCATGGGTGAGGCATATATGTAAACAAACATCTATGATATAATGTGACAATGATCATATTAGAGGTATGTATAAAGCAATACAACCTATTAGTTCCTTTGGGGACGTGTTTGGATTCAGTGTCAGGAAAAGCTCTAAACACTTGATGTAAAACATTGATTTTGAGGCTCAAATGATGAGTACAAATTCTCAATTTAGGTAAAACAGGAGCAGCAACTTGAACATGCATTGATGTGTCCAGGGAGGATCATTGGATAGAGAAGTATGGTGAAGCCAGCATTTCCCAAAGTTTGCTCTGCTGAATACCAGTTCTGTAAGATGCTTCTTCCAACAGAAGTTTCCACGATCAAAGAAGTTGGAGTAAAACTGACTAACTGTGTTGCCATGTCGTACAACGGATCACAACATTCCACTTTCTATTAGCAAGGAGCTCAGTACTACAATCAAGTCCAAGGACACAATAAACCAGTTTCAAAATCCCAGCTTTGAGGATTGGTTTATTGGGACTTCCCATACTGATTTGTGATTCACTCAAGGTTTAGAAAACATACCTGTTACTTGAACAGAGAAAAATTTTAAATAAATTATTACTAATGATAAGTTGTTAATTAACTGAGAAGATAACAAGAAAACAATAATCTATCACAGTGTTAGCAAATTCAGGAAGCAGCTAACCCCTCTAGGGCTGCGGGAACAAAGGGAAGAGTTTGGAATTATTAAAATTCAGGAGCTTAGAGGAACATCCCTCTGGAGTCCCTCAGAGAAGGGGGTGCTGCTGAGCTTGGATTGGTGACTTAAGGCGGGGCATGATGAGGCTGATTTTGCGAGTTTTTAAAACTGAAAATAGAGCATCCAACCACTGTAGAACAATATAATGCGGTCTAATATACATGTAATTGGAACCTCTAAAGGAGAATAGAGAGAGAGATTGGGTCAGAAGAAACATTTCAAAAGATGATGACCGAGAAATTTCCAAATATAGTGAAAGCATCAAACCACAGACCCAGGAAACCCAGAGAACTCCAATATTATATACTGCTGTGTAACAAATTACCCTGAAATTTAGTGGCTTAAAGCAACAAATATTTCTTATCACCAAGTTTCCGTGGGTGAGAAATTCAGGAGTGACTTTGCGTGGTGGTTCTGTCACCCACTGTGGAGAAAAGCAGTGATAGAGAAGCCACAGGGCCTTTTAGGACTAGTCTCTCAAGTCACACATTGACATTTCCATCTGATTCTACTTGTTAGTAGCAAGTTACTATGTCTGGCCCACACCCAAGAGGGGGGAAATTAGGTTCCATATCTCCACTTCAAATATGAAGGAGAAATAAAGATTTTTTAAAGGTAAACAAAATGAAGATTATTCATTACCAGCAGACCTGCACTATAAGAAATGTTAAAGGAAGTTTTTCAGGCAAAAGGACTATGACAGCAGAAAGAAATTGGTATCTACACAACAAAATGAAGATCTTAAAAAATGATTAAAATAAAGTGATATATGAGACATTTTTTTCTTATTTTTATTTGTTCTAAAGATAATTAACTGTCTAAAGTAGAAATAGTGGCAAATTACTGTGGGTTTATAGCACATATAAGGGAATGTGTGACAAAAATAGCACAAAAATTGTGAGGGAGGAATTGTAAGTATTCAGTTGTAAGGTTTTTACCTTGCACATGAAGCAGTATAATATTTGAAGGTAGATTGTGCTAAAGATGTAAATTATAAGCTCTAGGGTAACTACTAAAATATTTTTTTAAGTATAAATAATAAGCTAATAATGGAGATATGAAGGAATCATAAAAATATTTAATTCAAAGTCAGGAAAAGAAGAAGAAACAAAAAAGAGATGGGGCAAAGAGAAAATAACAAGGTAATAGATTTTAATCCAACCATATCAATAATTAAATTAAATGTGAATGATCTAAACACAGATTTAAAGATTAAAAATTAATATCTAACTATATGCTGACTAAAGGAAACCCACTTTAAATATAAAGCTTAAAAGTTAAAAGATGGAAAAAATATATACCATGCAAGTACCAATAAAAATAAAGCCAGAATGACTATTTTAATATCAGACAGTGTGGATATCACAAGAGCAGTATGTAATGATAAAAGGGACAGCTCACCAAAAAGACTTAACATTTTTTGTGCACCAAAAGCAGATCTTGAAAATATTTGAGGCAAAAACTGATAGAACTGAAAGGAGAAAGAAACAAATCCACAATTATGTTTGGAGACTTCAACACCATTCTCTCAGTAATTGGTAGAAAAAGTAGAAAAACAGTACCTAAATTGCTAATTTTAGTAGAAAATAGACCAACTAAAAGAAAAATGGCTCATTCAAGGGTACAAAGGCATGTTTTACATTTCTTCTCCCATTTTATTATAGTTGTTAATCACCTCATTTATTTTTATAAATGCTCACCTTATATTAAAAATATTTTTTCTTTGGAAAATCATGTAAATCAAGCTTTACAATATCAACCCCACTTTTCCCCTTTGATTTGTATTTTAATTTCAGAGGTAGTTAGTCTCCATTTCTAATTCATTTTCACAAGTCAGTAGCTCCTAATATTTAAGATTTAGGCTTCCTAATAGATGTACAAAATCTATCTAAAGAAAACTATAAGAGGACTTCCCTGGAAGTCCGACTTTGGAGGATTAACCAAGATGGCGGAGTAGAAGGACGTGCTCTCACTCCCTCTTGCAAGAGCACCAGAATCACAACTGGCTGCTGGACAATCACTGACAGGAAGACCCTGGACTTCACCAAGGAGGATACCCCACGTCCAAGGACAGAGGAGAAGCCACAGTGAGACGGTAGGTGGGGCGCAATCAGAGTAAAATCTAATCCCATAACTGCTGGGTGGGTGACTCACGGACTGGCGAACACTTATACCACAGAAGTCCACCCACTGGAGTGAAGGTTCTGAGCCCCCCGTCAGGCTTCCCAACCTGGGTGTCCGGCAATGGGAGGAGGAATTCCTAGAGAATCAGACTTTGAAGCCTAGTGGGAATTGATTGCAGGACTTCGACAGGACTGGGGGAAACAGAGACCCCACTATTGGAGGGCACACACAAACTAGTGTGTGCATCGGGACCCAGGGGAAGGAGCAGTGACCCTGGGGGAGACTGAACCAGACCTACCTGCTGGTGTTGGGGGGTCTCCTGCAGAGGCAGGGGGTGGCTCTGTTTCACTGTGGGGACAAGGACTCTGGCAGGGGAGGTTCTGGGAAGTGCTCCTTGGCGTGAGCCCTCCCAGGGTCTGCCATTAACCCCACCAAAGATCCCAGGTAGGCTCCAGTGTTGGGTTGCCACAGGCAAAACAACCAACAGGGAGGGAACCCAGCCCCACCCATCAACAGTCAAGTGGATTAAAGTTTTACTGAGCTCTGACCGCCACAGCAACAGTCAGCTCTACCCACCACCAGAGCCTCCCATCAAGCCTCTTAGATAGCCTCAACCACCAGAGGGCAGAGAGCAGAAGCAAGAAAAACTACAATCCTGCAGCCTGTGGACCAAAAACCACAGTTACAGAAAGATAGACAAGATGAAAAGGCAGAGGGCTATGTACCAGATGAAGGAACAAGAAAAAACCCCAGAAAAACAACTAAATGAAGTGGAGATAGGCAACCTTCCAGAAAAAGAATTCAGAATAATGATAGTGAAGATGATCCAGGACCTCGGAATAAGAATGGAGGCAAAGATTGAGAAGATGCAAGAAATGATTAACAAAGACCTAGAAGAATTAAAGAACAAACAAACAGAGATGACCAATACAATAACTGAAATGAAAACTACACTAGAAGGAATCAATAGCAGAATAACTGAGGCAGAAGAACTGATAAGTGACCTGGAAGACAGAATGGTGGAATTCACTGCTGCGGAACAGACTAAAGAAAAAAGAATGAAAAGAAATGAAGACAGCCTAAGAGACCTCTGGGACAACATTAAACACAACAACATTCGCATTATAGGGGTCCCAGAAGGTGAAGAGAGAGAGAAAGGACCAGAGAAAATATTTGAAGAGATTATAGTCGAAAACTTCCCTAACATGGGAAAGGAAATAGCCACCCAAGTCCAGGAAGCGCAGTGAGTCCCATACAGGATAAACCCAAGGAGAAACACGCCGAGACACATAGTAATCAAAGTGGCAAACATTAAAGACAAAGAAAAATTATTGAAAGCAGCAAGGGAAAAACGACAAATAACATACAAGGGAACTCCCATAAGGTTAACAGCTGATTTCTCAGCAGAAACTCTGCAAGCCAGAAGGGAGTGGCATGATATACTTAAAGTGATGAAAGGGAAGAACCTACAACCAAGTTTACTCTACCCGGCAAGGATCTCATTTAGATTCGATGGAGAAATCAAAAGCTTTACAGACAAGCAAAAGCTAAGAGAATTCAGCACCACCAAACCAGCTCTACAACAAATGCTAAAGGAACTTCTCTAAGTGGGAAACACAAGAGAAGAAAAGGACCTACAAAAACAAACCCAAAACAATTAAGAAAACGGTCATAGGAACATACATATCGATAATTACCTTAAACGTGAATGGATTAAATGCTCCAAACAAAAGGCATAGACTGGCTGAATGGATACAAAAACAAGACCCATATATATGCTGTCTACAAGAGACCCACTTCAGACCTGGGAACACATACAGACTGAAAGTGAGCGGATGGAAAAAGATATTCCATGCAAATGGAAATCAAAAGAAAGCTGGAGTAGCTATACTCATATCAGATAAAATAGACTTTAAAATAAAGAATGTTACAAGAGACAAGGAAGGACACTACATAATGATCAAGGGATCAATCCAAGAAGAAGATATAACAATTATAAATATATATGCACCCAACATAGGAGCACCTCGATATATAAGGCAACTGCTAATAGCTATAAAAGAGGAAATCGACAGTAACACAATAATAGTGGGGGACTTTAAAACCTCACTTACACCAATGGACAGATCATCCAAAATGAAAATAAATAAGGAAACAGAAGCTTTAAATGACACAATAGACCAGATAGATTTAATTGATATATATAGGACGTTCCATCCAAAAACAGCAGATTACACGTTCTTCTCAAGTGCGCACGGAACATTCTCCAGGATAGGTCACATCTTGGGTCACAAATCAAGCCTCAGTAAATTTAAGAAAATTGAAATCATATCAAGCATCTTTTCTGACCACAACGCTATGAGATTAGAAATGAATTACAGGGAAAAAAACGTAAAAAAGACAAACACATGGAGGCTAAACAATACGTTACTAAATAACCAAGAGATCACTGAAGAAATCAAAGAGGAAATCAAAAAATACCTAGAGACAAATGACAATGAAAACACGACGACCCAAAACCTATGGGATGCAGCGAAAGCAGTTCTAAGAGGGAAGTTTATAGCTATACAAGCTTACCTAAAGAAACAAGAAAAACCTCAAGTAAACAATCTAACCTTACACCTAAAGAAACTAGAGAAAGAAGAACAAACAAAACCCAAAGTTAGCAGAAGAAAAGAAATCATAAAGATCAGAGCAGAAATAAATGAAATAGAAACAAAGAAAACAATAGCAAAGATCAATAAAACTAAAAGTTGGTTCTTTGAGAAGATAAACAAAATTGATAAGCCATTAGCCAGACTCATCAAGAAAAAGAGGGAGAGGACTCAAATCAATAAAATCAGAAATGAAAAAGGAGAAGTTACAACAGACACCACAGAAATACAAAGCATCCTAAGAGACTACTACAAGCAACTTTATGCCAATAAAATGGACAACCTGGAAGAAATGGACAAATTTTTAGAAAGGTATAAACTTCCAAGACTGAACCAGGAAGAAACAGAAAATATGAACAGACCAATCACAAGTAATGAAATTGAAACTGTGATTTAAAATCTTCCAAAAAACAAAAGTCCAGGACCAGATGGCTTCACAGGTGAATTCTATCAAACATTTAGAGAAGAGCTAACACCTATCCTTCTCAAACTCTTCCAAAAAATTGCAGAGGAAGGAACACTCCCAAACTCATTCTATGAGGCCACCATCACCCTGATACCAAAACCAGACAAAGACACTACAAAAAAAGAAAATTACAGACCAATATCACTGATGAATATAGATGCAAAAATCCTCAACAAAATACTAGCAAACAGAATCCAACAACACATTAAAAGGATCATACACCACGATCAAGTGGGATTTATCCCAGTGATGCAAGGATTCTTCAATATATGCAAATCAATCAATGTGATACACCATATTAACAAATTGAAGAATAAAAACCATATGATCATCTCAATAGATGCAGAAAAAGCTTTTGACAAAATTCAACACCCATTTATGATAAAAACTCTACAGAAAGTGGGTGTAGAGGGAACCTACCTCAACATAATAAAGGCCATATATGACAAACCCATAGCAAACATCATTCTCAACGGTGAAAAACTGAAAGCATTTGCTCTAAGATCAGGAACGAGACAAGGATGTCCACTCTCACCACTATTATTCAACATAGTTCTGGAAGTCCTAGCCACGGCAATCAGAGAAGAAAAAGAAATAAAAGGAATACAAATTGGAAAAGAAGAAGTAAAACTGTCACTGTTTGCGGATGACATGACACTATACATAGAGAATCCTAAAACTGCCACCAGAAAACTGCTAGAGCTAATTAATGAATATGGTAAAGTTGCAGGATACAAAATTAAAGCACAGAAATCTCTTGCATTCCTATACACTAATGATGAAAAATTTGAAAGAGAAATTATGGAAACACTCCCATTTACCATGGCAACAAAAAGAATAAAATACCTAGGAATAAACCTACCTAGGGAGACAAAAGACCTGTATGCAGAAAACTATAAGACACTGATGAAAGAAATTAAAGATGATACCAACAGATGGAGAGATATACCATGTTCTTGGATTGGAAGAATCAACATTGTGAAAATGAGTATACTACCCAAAGCAATCTACAGATTCAATGCAATCCCTATCAAATTACCAATGGCAGTTTTTACGGAGCTAGAACAAATCATCTTAAAATTTGTATGGAGACACAAAAGACCCCGAATAGCCAAAGCAGTCTTGAGGAAAAAAAATGGAGCTGGAGGAATCAGTCTCCCTGACTTCAGACTATATTACAAAGCTACAGTAATCAAGACAATATGGTACTGGCACAAAAACAGAAACATAGATCAATGGAACAAGATAGAAAGCCCAGAGATTAACCCACACACCTATGGTCAACTAATCTATGACAAAGGAGGCAAAGATATACAATGGAGAAAAGACAGTCTCTTCAATAAGTGGTGCTTGGAAAACTGGACAGCTACATGTAAAAGTATGAAATTAGAACACTCCCTAACACCATACACAAAAATAAACTCAAAATGGATTAGAGACCTAAATGTAAGACTGGACACTATAAAACTCTTATAGGAAAACATAGGAAGAACACTCTTTCACATAAATCACAGCAAGATCTTTTTTGATCCACCTCCTAGAGTAATGGAAATAAAAACACAAATAAACAAATGGGACCTAATGAAACTTCAAAGCTTTTGCACAGCAAAGGAAACCATAAACAAGACGAAAAGACAACCCTCAGAATGGGAGAAAATATTTGCAAACGAATCAACGGACAAAGGATTAATCTCCAAAATATATAAACAGCTCATGCAGCTCAATATTAAAGAAACAAACACCCCAATCCAAAAATGGGCAGAAGACCTAAATAGACATTTCTCCAAAGAAGACATACAGACGGCCACGAAGCACATGAAAAGATGCTCAACATCACTAATTATTAGAGAAATGCAAATCAAAACTACAATGAGGTATCACCTCACTCCTGTTAGAATGGGCATCATCAGAAAATCTACAAACAACAAATGCTGGCGAGGGTGTGGAGAAAAGGGAACCCTCTTGCACTGTTGGTGGGAATGTAAATTGATACAGCCACTATGGAGAACAATATGGAGGTTCCTTAAAAAACTAAAAATAGAATTACCATATGACCCAGCAATCCCACTACTGGGCATATACCCAGAGAAAACCGTAATTCAAAAAGAAACATGCATCCGAATGTTCATTGCAGCACTATTTACAATAGCCAGGTCATGGAAGCAACCTAAATGCCCATCAACAGACGAATGGATAAAGAAGTTGTGGTATATATATACAATGGAATATTACTCAGCCATAAAAAGGAACGAAATTGAGTCATTTGTTGAGAAGTGGATGGATCTAGAGACTGTTATACAGAGTGAAGTAAGTCAGAAAGAGAAAAACAAATATCGTATATTAATGCATGTATGTGGAACCTAGAAAAATCGTACAGATGAGCCGGTTTGCAGGGCAGAAGTTGAGACACAGATGTAGAGAATGGACATATGGACACCAAGGGGGGAAAACTGCGGTGGGGTGGGGATGGCGGTGTGCTGAATTGGGCGATTGGGATTGACATGTATACACTGATGTGTATAAAATTGATGCCTAATAAGAACCTGC